>NC_081310.1:43735625-44408750 GCF_026419965.1 Kogia breviceps
CCAGGGAAGCCCAGATAATTACTATTAAAGGGAAAATATTTCCTTAAAAAACTATATGTAAGAGATTACTGATCTACCAGAAATGACTTTGTGTTTGTTCCCTAATCTTGATGTAAACAGATTTTTCACACTTGCAATTCTTGAAGCTTTTGGGTTTTCTAGTTGAGTGCTTTCAATTATAACATCAGTCAGTGCCATTTATAAGCATGCTTTTAATAGCTGTGGACTCTGGTGTTAAGACTATGTGGGTTTAGATCCTGGATTAAATTTATGATTTAGCATACCAATATCTTGACATAGGTAGAAAATAAATAACTTGCATGGGAATACATAATTTCTATGGTCTCTTAGGGTTCTGAATTTTTTATATGTGTCTGTTTCCTCATCTGTAAAATAGTCATGCTAATAGTACCTGTCTCATAGAGCTGTGAGAATTAAATAAATATTGCATGTAAAATTCTCAGAGGGTGCGTGGTGAATGGTAAGTACTCAAAAAGTGATAGCTATTAATGTTTTTTTTTAAGTTGCCTTTCTAACATTTTTATTGGTTAATGTACTTAACAATTATGGTAGCATTAAGGCTGAGATAATCTTGAGACCTTAATACAAGATAGTATATTGTATTTAGGCTTCTTCTGTCCCTTGGTTTAATTCCCAGATTTCAGTGCTTCTGGATATATAGTTAAGTATAATGTATAGTTTTATTTTATTTTGGTACAGTTATCAGCATTCTGTTTGGATATTTCTAGCACTTAGGTCGATCACAGTCTTTCTCTCTCACAAAGGGCACTTTTCTCTCTCACAAAGGTATCATCCTGAAATACCTTTCCATTCATATGAATAGAAAAGTAAGTTGTAGGGGCCTTAAGAAAAAAAAAGGGAGCAGGGAATGGTGAACCAGTGGAGCTAACTCCAGTGGAAGCGTGTGTTGTACGTGTGTACACTGGAGATCATGACACTCCGTCGGTATGAGTCATGGTATGTCTGGGCCTCATGGAAACTGGAGCTAGTAAGCCATTAGAAATTAAGACTGCATACTCCATCTTTCTCTTTTAGGGGCTGCAAGGTTTTGGCATCGTTTTTTGCTCTGTATATCTGTTCAGTTTTCCTTTCTTCCAGCTGGCGTTCTCCGTTTCAGCTTGTAGTAGTACATGGAGTGTAATGGCTGCTCAGCTTCTTTATTATGATAACTCTCAATGTATTCTTTTGGCATTTATCCCTGCTGCTAAATGGCTCAGTCTTTTTCTCTTGTAAAATTTAAATCATTTATTTACTGAATGCTCAGTACCTTTGCATAGCTCAAAAATCAAATGGTATAGGGACTTCCCTGTTGGCACAGTGGTGAAGAATCCGCCTGCCGATGCAGGGGACATGGTTTGATCCCTGGTCCAGGAAGATCCCACATGCTGTGGAGCAGCAAAGCCCGTGCACCACAACTACTGAGCCTGCGGCTCTAGATCCTGCAAGCCATAGCTACTGAGCCTGCGTGCCACAACTACTGAAGCCTGCACACCTAGAGCCCGTGCTCTGCAACAAGAGAAGCCACCGCAACGAGAAGCCCGAGCACCACAACAAAGAGTAGCCCTCAATCGCCACAACTAGAGAAAGCCCGCGTGCAGCAATGAAGACCCAATGCAGCCAAAAATAAATTAATTAATTAAAAAAGAAAAATTTCTTAAAAAAAAAAAATCGAATGGTGCAGAAGTGTTTCTGCCATCCCCTTTCCCTGGCCACTCAAATTTTGGCAATCCAAATCAACAGGTTCTTATGTATACTTCCAGATAGGTGTGTGTGTATATGTATACACACATATATATACATATATATACACATACATATATGCATGTGTATCCTCCCAGTCTTTTTTTTTTTTGAGAACAATGGAAGCATATATACTGTTTTGCACCTCGCTTTTTTTTTTTCCACTTAATTTATCTTGGAGATTCTTCCATGTTAGTAAGTAAAGCACTTGCTTTTCTTTTTTTTAATGCATGGCATTTCATTGTATGGATGAATTATATAATTTGGTTGTTTCAAACAGTGCTGTAGTGAAAAATCTTATGTATCATTTGAAACATGTGCTAGGTATAGCTGTAGAATAAATGCCTTGAATTGGAATTGCTGACAGAAAGGATATAGGGATTTCAGAATAGCCATTTATTAAATAAACTATGTTGATTCACCTTTTTGTATAGTAAAATCCTGTGTGCATTTGATTCTGTTTCTGGATTTTCTGTTCTTTCTGTTGATTTGCCTAATTATGTGCCAGTATCACACTGTTTTAATGTATTTTTATAATGTGTGGTATAAATAAGAATATATAGCCTTTTGTGCTAAACTGCCTTGCTTTAAATCTTCACTTCCTTAGCTGTGTGATCTTGGGCAAGTTACTTAACATCCCTATAATTCAGTGTCCTTATTTGTAAAATAGAGATGATAATACCTATCTAATAAGGTTATTAGGAGTAAATGAGTAAGTTTATATAAAGTGCTTAGAAATAGTGTTTGGCATGTAATTAGTGCTTTATAGGTATTAGCTCTTTGTTGTTGCTGCCGTCCAGTAGGACTAGTTCATTTCTCTTTATTTTCAGAGTATTCCTGGCTATGCCTGCTTGCTTATTTTTTAATATTAACTTTCGAATCAGTTGGTTTGTCTAGTTAGATTAGGTTATAGGTTGGTAACAACAGCTCCCCACCGCAGTCTTAGTGCATTAACACATCAAAAGTTTGTCATACTACCTGTTCAGTGTAGATCAGTGTGTGTTGGAGGAGGGGGTCTTGGCAGAGGTGGGAGAGGGATTCTGCCTATCTTTTCTCATCCAGAGACCCAGGCTGTTAAGTCTTACACCGTCATTCTAGAATGCTGGCGGTTGCGTTGCAGAGGGAAAGAGAGAATGGTGAATCAAGTACTAGTGGAAACTTTAAAAACCAGAAGAGATGTTTGGCATCACATCATGTCAAGGGGATGGGGAGGGTACAGTTTTGCTATGTGCCTGGGAGGGCAGCTAGAAATATTTGATGGAGAGCAGTAATGACTACCTTAAGTTTGCTCTGCTGGTTGCTAAATATTGGGTCGTTCTTTGTGTTGTATATGTAACACACTAACCCCCTCCCTTAGAGAGAGGACCCAAATTTCTATCTAGTAACTATGTTGAGCTCAGAGGAGGTTCCTTTAGGCCCAGAGAGCTGTGAATGAAACAGATGTTATCAGCTGGACTATTAGAAGAGCATCCTATTAGTATCTTCTCAGGCTCCTTGGTGGTTGTGGGAGTAGAGGTATGAAAGGAACTTCCACTTTCAACTCTACATATGTCTATATTTGAAAAACAATTTTTTTTTTTTTACAGTTAGCAGGTGCTGTGTAAAGAGATATGTTAAGACAACCTACCGCAAAAGAATCCTCTTATCTCCTATTTACACTAAATTAAATAATGTATAATAAGTGGCACAGCCAAAACTGGACTGTAATGTAAGACTTACTTAGCCCACTGTGCTTTCCAGTATACCAAGCTACCTCTCTTAATGCATGAGCTTCTGTGTTATAGCTTTCTTTTTTTTTAAGACTGTTTTAATATTTTATTTATTTATTTATTTTCTTATATTTTTTTGGCTGCATCGGGTCTTAGTTGCAGCATGCAGGATCTTCATTGAGGTGTGTGGGATCTTTCATTGCGTGCAGGTTTCTCTCTGGTTGTGACCTGCGGATTTTCTCTTTAGTTGTGGTGCGTGGGCTCCAGGGCGTGTGGGCTCTGTAGTTTTGCAGCACGTGGGCTCTCTCGTTGAGGCACGGGAGCTCAGTAGTTGTGGTGTGGCATGTGGGATCTTAGTTCCCCAACTAGGGATCGAACCCGTGTCCTCTGCATTGGAAGGCAGATTCTTTACCACTGGACCACCAGAGAAGTCCTAGCTTTCTAACAATAATATAAATGTAGTTTTTTTTGTTACTTGCAATGAATATAGAAAGAGAAAAAGCAGTTTACTTTGAGGAGGATAATTTTGGGGAAAATAATGGAAGTGAAGAATGATCTAAAGTCTAAGGAGGACCTCAGTGAGAGGACAGTCTGTACTAATAGGGAGGGTGATGGTGCATGTTAACTGGCTCCTAACTTGAAGATCTTTCCTGGAGTATTTTGTTTTTTTTATTTTTGATCACTGAGTTTTGAGGGGAGAGCTTACAAAGCTAACAGAAGTATGGCCGGCCAAGTGTGAAATGTTTGTTTTTTGTATTATTTGTACAAGTATAAAATGTTTATTACAAAGATCTTGCTTCATCTTTAAACTAGAAAAAGGGAGAAAAAGCCATATATTTACTACTCGTTTCTTTCATTTCTTTAAGGGTAAAGGAAAAGAATTTTTTCTTATTACAAAAGTGGTATATTTCATTATTAAAAAAAAACATAAGCAAAAAGTAAAACAACCCCCAAACCCATCTTCCTGTTTGGGGACAACAATCATTAAAGTTCTCGTGTGTAACCTTTTAAACCCTCTTTTCATAGTTTGTGTTGTTAATCAAAAAGTATATAAAACATACATGCAATTTTTGTTAACTATCTTTTTTTCACTTCATATATTTTGAAACTTTGTAAATCTTAAAGGAGAAAGGGTTTTTTTTGTTTGTTTTTTTTTGGTCCTCTTAGAACTTCTTTTGCATTTATTCTTCCTCATATTATTTAACACCCATACTTTAGTCTTACACTTTTGTAATTCCTGTTTCCTTAGTTAGATAAGTTCTTCATTGAAGGCTTCTGTATTCTTCATTCTTCTGAGCTTATTATTAAGTTAATTTAAGGACAGGATACATTAATGGGAGAGATTGTAGGGAAAAAAGCAGAAGACATTTCAGCAATTATTTCACGGTACAGATCAGTGAGTAATTCAGTCCAGCATTGCTTAATTTGCTGATACAACCCCAAAACTAAGAAAGTACAACCGTGTGTATGTATATTTAAAAACCTTTCCTTTTTTTAAGCTAAAGTAAAATATTTCTATGATGTTAATTTTTTAATATGACCCTTTGAATAGAGCATACTTAGTCTGAGGCATTAACTCAAAAATGTGGAGGAGGACAGCAGGGTTGTGTTCTATTCCTTTTGAAATGTCATGAGTTGTTTAACTTCTTTCAAGAAGAAGGAAGCGTGGGTTTACTGTCTAGTTTTTTTTTTTTTCCTAATATATTTATTTATTTATTTTTGGCCACGTTGGGTCTTTGTTGCTGTGCGCAAGCTTTCTCTAGTTGTGGTGGGCAGGGCCTACTCTTTGTTGTGGTGCGCAGGCTTCTCGCTGCAGTGGCTTCTCTTGTTGAGGAGCACGGGCTGTAGGTGCACAGGCTTCAGTAGTTGTAGCATGCGGGCTCAGTAGTTGTGGCTCTCAGGCTCTAGAGCGCAGGCTCAGTAGTTGTGGTGCATGGGCTTAGTTGCTTCACGGCATGTGGGATCTTCCTGGACGAGGGCTTGAACCCGTGTCCCCTGCATTGGCAGGCAGATTCTTAACCACTGCGCCACCAGTGAAGTCCCTGGAGACACATTTTGGATAGAAAACAGGGATCACCAAAAACAAAACAGCAGCAGTACGTTGTTTCCAAAGAGAACTTCTCAGCGGTGCAGAAAAGACTGAACATAAGCAGGCTTGAGACCCATAATCCTTAGAACCCCCTGCCTACAAGGTTGGCCCTTGGCTGGTATCTAGGAACTTTGATTTTGGGAGGGTTTCCACCATTCCCAGAACTGTGAAGAGTGGCTCACTGTGTCTAAACTGTTAGTACAAACAATGTGGTTTATGCTCAACACCTACTTTCCTTTTGGGAGTCAGAATTTTGCTACATGGTAGGTAGAGGGTGCCTACGTGACGAGCCCCTAAGAAAAACCTTGGGTACTGGACCTCTAAGGAGCTTACTCTGTAGACAGCATTTTACACATGTTGCTAAAACTCATTGCTAGAGGAGTTAAGTGTGTCTTTTGTGACTCCCCTGGGAGAAGTCTCTTGGAAGCTTGTACCTGATTTCCTGCAGACTTTACCCCATCTGACTTTTCCTTTTGCTGATTATGCTTTGTATCTTTTAGCTTCAATAAATCATTACTATAAGTACAACTGTGTGCTCAGTCATCATAGTGAATCATTGAACCTGGGAGTGATCTTGGGGAAGCCCCCCAGCACAACAGTGGATCAGATAAAATTATAACTGGAATCTACCATGCTCATGGAAAAAGGCCTCTACATGGAAGTATCCAATAGGTAGATGTCAATTTTTTGGTTTGAATAATGTCTAAATAGGGTAGTAGATAGAATAAATGAAACTAAAAGTAATTTTGGGGTCAATAGGAGAGGGAAGAAAGCTCTTAATCTGTGACTGAGAAACTTTGGTTCAAGGTTCTATTTTTATGAAGCTGGATCTTGGTGTCAGGCTATCTGCTAAGGTTCTGTACTTTATAAAAATGTTATTCTAAAGGGAGAACTTGAAGCAACAAATGTGACTCAAAGCGCTATGATGTAGAAAGTACATGGGGTTTGGATCTAGACAGATTTGGGTTAGAATTGTGGTTTATTAACTATGTGAATTGTTTGAACTTATTTCTTCATTATAAAATGAGGATAATACTGCTGTATGGCTGGCTTGATTATTAAACAAGATAATGTATACAAAGCTTCTCCCACTGTCTTGCACAGAATTGCCTTAAAAATTGTTAGTATACTTTTTCTGCTCTCAAGATATAGAGAGATTGGAGAAATTTAAAGGGGAAAAAGGAGAGAACATGAAGCTTGGGTTTCTCTTCTCCTTATTGGTTTGATGTGAGGTTGGGTGTGAAGGTTAGTGAGGAGAGAAGAATCATTAAGTTTTAGAAAATGGAATTTTAAATTTATCTCCAAAATCACCCAGGGGAACTTTTCATAGTTTAAGAACTAAGAATATCATTAAGTACAAAGTCAAGAAGGGGCTAGGGGAGGCGTAGGAACTTCATGAATGTTTTTCTGTACCTTTATGGTGAGGTTGTCATAAATTAGTTGACACCTGTGTGTTATCAGGTTTCAGTAACTGATTAAATACATCCAGCGTCTATTCTCTCATGATGAATACTCCCAGGTAATAATGGGACAATTTGGACTAATTTATAGGCATGATTTCCTATTAGAATTTTTAGAATCAGTGTTTAGAAATAGTGGCATCTTAAAACAGAATTGTATAATTCTGATGTATGTATGTGTTTTTGTTCTTTTTATAACTTTATTTTTTAAATTTATTTTTATTTTATTTATTTTTGGCTGTGTTGGGTCTTCGTTGGCTGTGTGTGGGCTTTCTCTGGTTGCGGCGGGCGGGGGCTACTCTTCGTTGCTGTGCGTAGGCTTCTCTTTACGGTGGCTTCTCTTGTTGCAGAGCACGGGTTCTAGGCGCCCGGGCTTCAATAGTTATGGCACGTGGGCTCAGTAGTTGTGGCTCGTGGGCTCTAGAGCATAGGCTCAGTAGTTGTGGCGCATGGGCTTATTTGCTCCGTGGCATGTGGGATCTTCCCGGACCAGGGCTCAAATCCTTGTCCCCTGCATTGGCAGGCGGATTCTGAACCACTGTGCCACCAGGGAAGCCCTATAATTTTATTTTGAAAGTTAACATCATAGAATAGTTGCAAGAAAAAATTAAGAATTCTTTTACTCTTTGCCCTGTTTTCCCAATTGTTAACATTTTATTTTGTTTATGTTCCCTCCCTCCCTTTCTACCTTTTCCTCCTTTGCCTCCTCTGCTTAACCATGAGTATGTATCAACATCACCTGTAGAATATTAAAAAGAAAAAAAGTGCGTTCCTTCTGAACCAATCAGGTGCATTTACTAGGCTAAATCCCACAGCCTTGAAGTATATCTGCTTTAGTGTTCACTTTTCTCAGTATATTATTTTATTATCCCCTGGGTTCCATTATTGCTATTGAGAAGTTAGCTGTCATTATAATTATCCTTCCTGGAGACAGTCTGTCGTTTCTTTTTGGTGGTTTTGTAAATCTTTTTGTCTTTAGTATTTAGCATTTTCACTACACAGTAACTACTAGGTATAGATTTCTTATTATTTATCCTGTTGGTAATTCTTTGTGCTTTTTTTTTTTTTTTTGGCCATGCTGCGTAGGTTGCAGGATTTTAGTGCCCCAACCAGGGATTGAACCCTTGAGCCCTTGGCAGTCAAAGCGCCGAGTCCCAACCATCGGACCGCCAGGGAATTCCCTCTCTACTCTTTTCTTTTTCAACATTGTTTAGACATATGTTGGACCTTTTGTTCTATTCTCATGTTGCTTAACCTCTGTTCCGTATTTTCAGTTGTTGTATCACTGTGCTACATTTTGTGTATTTCTTCAGAGTGCTCTTTACCTGATCTAATCAGCTATTTAATTCATCGAACTTCTAATTTCAGTGATTATATTTTCTGTTTCTGCAAGTTCTATTTGATCCTCTTTAAATTGTCTTTTTAAAAACTGTGGTAAAATACACATAGTATAAAATTTACCATTTTAACAGTTTAAGTGTACAGTTCAGTGGCATTAATTACATTCGCATTGTGTGACCATCGCCACTATCCATCTTCAGAGTTATTTTCATCCTGCAAAACTGAAACTCTGTACCTATGAAACAATAACTCCTCATTTATCCTTCCTCCAGTCCCTGGCAACCACCATTCTACATTTTCTCTATGACTTTGGCTACTCTAAGAACCTCATATAAGTGGAATCATACAGTATTTGTCCTTTTGTGATTAACTTATTTCATTTAACATAATGTCCTTAAGGTTCATCCATGTTGTAGCATGTGTCAGATGATATTTCATTGTATGCATGTTCCACATTTTGTTTACCTATTCATCTGTTGATGGAACACTTGGGTTGCCTCCACCTTTTGACTACTGTGAGTAATAACTGCTATGAACATCTGTGTACAAATATGTGTTCGAGACCCTGCTTTAATTTCTTGGGGGTATATATCCAGAAGTGGAATTGTTGGAATATATGGTAAATCTATATTTGAGGAAGTGCCATACTGTTTTCCATAGTGGCTGCATCACTTTATGTTCCCCCCAGTACTACTCAGGGGTTCCAGTATTACCACATAGTCATCAACATTTATTATTATTGTTTTTTTTTTATGGTAACCATCCTAACGGGTATGAGGTGGTAAATCATTGTGGTTTCAGTTTGCACTTACCTAGTGATTAGTGATGTTGAGCATCTTTGCATGTGCTTATTGGCCATTTATATATCTTCTTTGGAGAAATGTCTATTAAAGTCTTTTGCCCAAAAATAAATCAGGTTTATTTTGTTGTTGTTGAGTTGTTGGTCTTTTTTGATAGTGAATTTTGTTTCTTCATTTACTGTCATCATCCTCTTTTTCTTTAAACATATACAGTACTTTATATATATTGCTGAGTAACCAGTTATTTCAGAGTTTAGCAGCTTAAAAATACCAATATTTATGATCTCACATGATTTCTCAGTGTCAGATATCCAGAAGTTTCTTAGCTTGGTGGTTCTGGCTCAGGGTGTCTTGTGAAGTTTCAGTCAAGCTGCCAGCTGGAGCTGCAATCATCTGAAGGCTCATCTGGGGCTGGAGGATCTGTTTCCAAGATGGCTTATGCATGTGGCTGCTGGTGGGAGGCTTCATTTCCTTGCCCTGTGGGCCCCTCTGCATGGCTGTCTCAATGTCCTCATAGTATGGCAACTGGCTTTCCCCAGAGCAAGTAATCTTCGAACAGAATGTCATAATTCCTTTTATGACCTAGTCCCCAAGTTACACAACTTTACATCCATCTTACTCTGTTTGTTAGAAGCAAGTCCCTAATTCTACTCCAAGGGTAGGGAATTAAGCTCTGCCTCTTTTTTACTTTTTTTTTTTTTTTCCCCCGTACGTGGGCCTCTCACTGTTGTGGCCTCTCCCGTTGCGGAGCACAGGCTCCAGACGCACAGGCTCAGCGGCCATGGCTCACGGGCCCAGCCGCTCCGCGGCATGTGGAATCTTCCCGGACCGGGGCACGAACCCATGTCCCCTGCATCGGCAGGCAGACTCTCAACCACTGCGCCACCAGGGAAGCCCTAAGCTCTGCCTCTTGAGGAGAGGAATATCAAACAGTTTGACAAGGAATAGATGAGAACAACTCTAGTACTGTGTTAATGCTAGTAATGAAGTAGTTTTTAACAACAAACTAAAACTCTAAAGAATAATCTTAGATGACAGAAGCAAAGTTTACCTCTTACAGGTTAAATGGGGCCAATACTAATAGTATTTACATGTGGCTGGCATTGTTCTAGGTGGTTTACACATGTATCGCTTAATTTTCACAGCAACCTAATAATAGAACTAATGATACAACTCTCTAAGTAACCTAATAAAATGAGCAGCCATTATTTAAATAAGTCAGTAAAAGGTGAGATACATAGTGCTATGAGAAGCAATAATAGTGAAATTTTACCTAGTCAGGGAGATGAGTGCTGATTTAGTTGAGATTTGAAGGATGGGCAGTTATTAAATATATTAGTAGATAGGAGTGGGGAAGAGTGTTTCAGATAGAGGGAGCAGAACGTATAAAGACCATGTGGATGGAGAAAGCATGGTAGCATTATTTTCAATGTGTAAGTATAATTGAAAAGGCTTTGTATACTTGTATTCTTCATTAGATTTTGCTCGATTACTTGGCAAAAATATGAAATAGTCATTGTTTAGTGTTATGTATATAGTGTCTTAAAAATTTGTTTTTAAGTCATTCTCCTTATTCTCCATATTATCAGAAATTATGTGGTATGTAAAAACATTATTTTCAAGCCTTTGTCAGTAGTTTCTCAAATTCATTTTTTGTAACCACTAGCTCTTTAAAAGTATTCTGCTTAATATTCATAATTCAATTGTTCACAGATCAGTGAGGTAATTTGAGTAATTTTCTGTTAATATTCTCCAGTTATCTTTTAATTTTTGTCATTTTGATTATAGTGTGTCTTGATGTGTTCCTCTGTGGGTTAATCCTGTATGGGACTCTCTGTGCTTCCTGGACTTGTTAGTGACTGTTTCCTTTCCCAGGTTAGGGATGTTTTCAGCTGTTATCTCTTCACATATTTTCTCAGGCCCTTTCTCTGTCCTCCTTCTGGGACCCCTATAAGGTGAATATTAGTGCACCTGATGTTGTCACGGAGGTCTCTGTCCTCATTTCTTTTCATTCTTTTTTTTGTGGCAGTGATTTCCACTACTCTGTCTTCTAGTTCACTGATCCATCTTGGCTGCTCTCCTTTTTATGGTATTTTGAGTTACATTTGTCATATGTTGAAATGCCCCAGGAACACTTTGGCCATATCCTGGGTTACTCCCATGGAACCACTGCAATACCTCCAGACACAAAGCCTGAGGCTTTGGGCACCCCTGCCTGGCCATGGACTTGGCAATCTCCTTCTTCCAAGTAATTTTCCTAGTAAACTTCCTTTGCTTTGAATTATATTATTAAGAAACTGTTAAAGAAGATTGATTTTACATTTCTAAATTCATGCTCAGTTTATATAACAATTCTTAGAAGAGATTATATTTGAAACAGTATTTTTTCAAGAAACAGATTTGGTTCTGTCTTGCAGGGCCCCTACTGACTTCAAAATTATGAAATTAAAAAAAAATGTTAACATTGCTTTGACCATGGAAAAAATCTGCTTTTCAGGTAAGAGTTTTAGTGAATTTGTCATGCTCAAATACTTAAAAGTTCAATTTAATAACCAAAAAAACTGTTCCTCACCAGTCCACTAGGGGAGACTCCAGTACTTAGGAAGAAAATACAGTTGCTACTATAGTTTAAAAATTATCTCTTGCTTAATAAAATTATTACTTTCCTGCTTGCTTAGATTTAAAAAAAGTATACTATTTAGGACTGGTTTGGGTTATTAATTTGACAATATTCATCTGTGGAAGAATTTACAGCATTTTTTTCAGCTTTATTAAGGTATAATTGACAAATGGTAATTTTGCATATTTAATTAAGGCATCAAGTTGTATGTTTGTTATGTTTTGATATATGTTGATGATACAACAGGCATGATGTTTTGATGTGTATACATTGTGAAATGAACACCACAGTCAAGCGAATTAACATATCCATCACCTCACAAAGTTATTTTCTTTTTTTTAATGTTGAACACTTAAGACCTACTGTCGCAGCAAATTTCAGGTATACAAATACATTATTATTATTTTTGTTAGCTTTGAGGCATTTTATTATAAAAAGCTGGTACTCATATACATAAATGAGTAAGAACTTAAAACTCATCATACATGTACTTCATTTTTTAGCTTGACCTTCTAGTAAATCTTTAGCTTCATTGATTTTGGCTGCTATATAAGAAGATCCTCCCTTGTCTGGGTGATTTAAAAGCATAATTAGTTGATGAGCATCTCTTATTTTTGCCTTATTGGCAGTAAGGCTTACATCTAGTGTTAATGCTGCTTCCTGTTTTGTCATTTTGGGCTCAAACCCACCTCTGTAATAGCCACCACTGAAGGCAGATTTCGGTAGACTTTGAAAAACTTGTTTTACTTGAGGCTCCATATGCTTCATCCTTGGAAAGCGTAATGGCCTGCAAATCCTTCAGCAGCAATGGTCAGTCCAACTGCTACCACTGTACTGGCCATGGTTCCTGCTCGGCTCCTCTGCTTCCACCGGGAGCGTGGTTTATCCCACCCCACCAACTCTATGCCTCTACCACAAAGCAACGCGGCCACCACCACCAACACGTGCAAAACCCCAAATACGTTATTTTTAACTCCAGTCACCATGCTGTACATTAGACCTCCAGAATTTATTCACCTTGCATAACTGAAACTTTGTACCCTTTGACCAACATCTCCCAGATTCAAGAAAGCAATTTAGGCTCTTGTGCTTACTAGGAAAAGGTTATCACACTTAATGTTTCAGAAAATACTTCAGTCAGCCAAAAATTTATTCTTTATTTATTTTTTCTAAGCCCTTTTTTCATTTCTTCTATGATATGATTGTATGAGTTTTCTACATATCATGGATTTCATTCCTGTATGCCTTGAACATAGATTCTTAAAGTGACTTTGTCAGATTTAACTCATCAATTCATCTGATTTCTGCTATTTATAAGTACAACAGATGGGTGAAATCATGTGCCATCATGATAGCATGCTTTGAAAAGTGTTTCCATTTTTCAGACAGTTTGGGATAAGAGTAAGTATATATATTTGTCCATTGAAAATAAAGGTGGTATAGGAATTATTGAGAGTTTGTTTCAATTTGAGCTTGGGTGATGATTTTATAGGATATTATGGTGATAACAGTGTTGGGTAGAAGGACTGTGTTTGACTTCCTCATATTGTGTGTTTTGTTATTTTTAATCTCTATAGCCCTAGCAAAATGGGGAAAGAGCTAGAGAGTGTTGGGATAATCAGGCCTTTTAGTTATGCATCTGGTTAGGTTGACTAGCATGGCCTAGATACCAGCTATGTATACCTATGATAGAATGAGAGCCAGAGTATTCCTATGAACCATATTTTGTAACTAGTTCTGTAACTGCTGAGTATGGTTAAGTTCCCTGCTATGTACAATGATTAATCAATAAATGAAATGTGACTGGTTCATGTTTTGTTGTATTTTGACTAGAGGAAAGGCAAAATGTCACAGTGTCACTGTTAGACTCACTTGCTTTCAATACTTTTTTGTTTGTTTGCAATGTGCTTTTTTTTAAAGTAAACAAAACAAAGACCATTGATAGTGTTTTTGCATAGGTCTAAACTTAATTTTTATATGATATGTTCCAACTGATTGTCATTGTTTTCTCTGACTTCAATTGAGGGAGTAATTAATTGTTCCATCTTTCATATAACACTATATAAACTGTTTCTTGGTAGTTTTGGGAAAACTCTTGGGTTTTTTTTTTTTTTTTTTTTTAACATCTTTATTGGAGTATAATTGTTTTACAATAGTGTGTTAGTTTTCCCTCTAGAACAAACTGAGTCAGTTATACATACACACATGCTCCCACATCTCCTCCCTCTTGCATCACCCTCTCTCCCACCCTCCCTATCCCACCCCCCCAGGCGGTCACAAAGCACAGAGGTGATCTCCCTGTGCTATGCAGCAGCTTCCCACCAGCTATCTAATTTACATTTGATAGTGTATATATGTCCCTGCCACTCCCCCACTTCGTCACAGCCCACCCCTCCCCCTCCCCATATCCTCAAGTCCATGCTCGAGTAAGTCTGTGTTTTATTCCCGTCCTACCACTAATCTCTTCATGACATTTTTTTCCCTTAGAGTCCATATATATGTGTTAGCATACGGTATTTGTTTTTCTCCTTCTGACTTACTTCACTCTGTATGACAGACTCCAGGTCCATCCACCTCATTATAAAAAACTCAGTTTCATTTCTTTTTATGGCTGAGTAATATTCCATTGTATATATGTGCCACATCTTCTTTATCCATTCATCTGTCGATGGACACTTAGGTTGCTTCCATGTCCTGGCTATTGTAAATAGAGCTGCAATGAACATTTTGGTACATGAGTCTTTCTGAATTATGGTTTTCTCAGGGTATATGCCCAGTAGTGGGATTGCTGGGTCGTATGGTAGTTCTATTTGTAGTTTTTTAAGGAACCTCCATACTGTTCTCCATAGCGGCTGTATCAATTTACATTCCCACCAGCAGTGCAAGAGGGTTCCCTTTTCTCCACACCCTCTCCACCATTTATTGTTTCTAGAGTTTTTGATGATGGCCAATCTGACCGGTGTGAGATGATATCTCATTGTAGTTTTGATTTGCATTTCTCTAATGATTAATGAGGTTGAGCATTCTTTCATGTGTTTGTTAGCAATCTGTATATCTTCTTTGGAGAAATGTCTATTTAGTTCTTCAGCCCATTTTTGGATTGGCTTGTTTGTTTTTTTGTTATTGAGCTGCATGAGTTGCTTATAAATTTTGGAGATTAATCCTTTGTCAGTTGCTTCATTTGCAAATATTTTCTCCCATTCTGAGGGTTGTCTTTTGGTCTTGTTTATGGTATCCTTTGCTGTGCAAAAGCTTTTAAGTTTCATTAGGTCCCATTTGTTTATTTGTGTTTTTATTTCCATTTCTCTAGGAGATGGGTCAAAAAGGATCTTGCTGTGATTTATGTCATAGAGTGTTCTGCCTATGTTTTCCTCTAAGAGTTTGATAGTGTCTGGCCTTAACATTTAGGTCTTTAACCCATTTTGAGTTTATTTTTGTGTGTGGTGTTAGGGATTGTTCTAATTTCATACTTGTACATGTTCCTGTCCAGTTTTCCCAGCACCACTTATTGAAGAGGCTGTCTTTTCTCCACTGTATATCCTTCCCTCCTTTATCAAAGATAAGGTGACCATATGTGTGTGGGTTTATCTCTGGGCTCTCTATCCTGTTCCATTGATCTATATTTCTGTTTTTGTGCCATATTGTACCATATTGTACCATTGTACAATATTGTACCATATTGTCTTGATTACTGTAGCCTTGTAGTAGAGTCTGAAGTCAGGGAGCCTAATTCCTCCAGCTCCATTTCTCGTTCTCAAGATTGCTTTGGCTATTCGGGGTCTTTTGTGTTTCCATACAAATTGTGAAATTTTTTGTTCTAGTTCTGTGAAAAATGCCAGTGGTAATTTGATAGGGATTGCATTGAATCTGTAGATTGCTTTGGGTAGTAGAGTCATTTTCACAATGTTGATTCTTCCAATCCGAGAACATGGTATATTTCGCCACCTATTTATATCATCTTTAATTTCTTTCATCAGTGTCTTACAGTTTTCTGCATACAGGTCTTTTGTCTCCTTAGGTAGGTTTATTCCTAGATATTTTCTTCTTTTTGTTGCAGTGGTAAATGGGAGTGTTTTCTAAATTTCACTCTCAGATTTTTCATCATTTGTGTATAAGAATGCCAGAGATTTCTTTGCATTAATTTTGTATGCTGCTACTTTACCAAATTCATTGATTAGCTCTGGTAGTTTTCTGGTAGCATCCTTAGTATTCTCTATGTATAGTATCATGTCATCTGCAAACAGTGACAGCTTTACTTCTTCTTTTCCTATTTGGATTCCTTTTATTTCTTTTTCTTCTCTGATTGCTGTGGCTAGAACTTCCAAAACTATGTTGAATAAGAGTGGTGAGAGTGGGCAACCTTGTCTTGTTCCTGATCTTAGTGGAAATGGTTTCAGTTTTTCACCATTGAGAACGATGCTAGCTGTGGGTTTGTCATATATGGCCTTTATTATGTTGAGGAAAGTTCCCTGTATGCCTACTTTCTGCAAGGTTTTTATCATAAATGAGTGTTGAATTTTGTCAAAAGCTTTCTCTGCATCTATTGAGATGATCATATGGTTTTTCTCCTTCAGTTTGTTGATATGGTGTATCACGTTGATTGATTTGTGTATATTGAAGAATCCTTGCATTCCTGGGATAAACCCCACTTGATCATGGTGTATGATCCTTTTAATGTGCTGTTGGATTCTGTTTGCTAATATTTTGTTGAGGATTTTTGCATCTGTGTTCATCAGTGATATTGGCCTGTAGTTTTCTTTCTTTGTGACGTCTTTGTCTGGTTTTGGTATCAGGGTGATGTTGGCCTCATAGAATGAGTTTGGGAGTGTTCCTCCCTCTGCTATCTGTTGGAAGAGTTTGAGAAGGATAGGTGTTAGCTCTTCTCTAAATGTTTGATAGAATTCGCCTGTGAAGCCATCTGGTCCTGGGCTTTTGTTTGCTGGAAGATTTTTAATCACAGTTTCAATTTCAGTGCTTGTGATTGGTCTGTTCATATTTTCTATTTCTTCCTGGTTCAGTCTCGGCAGGTTGTGCATTTCTAAGAATTTGTCCATTTCTTCCAGGTTGTCCATTTTATTGGCATACAGTTGCTTGTAGTAATCTCTAATAATCCTTTGTATTTCTGCAGTATCAGTTGTTACATCTCCTTTTTCATTTCTAATTCTATTGATTTGAGTCTTCTCCCTTTTATTCTTGATGAGCCTGGCTAATGGTTTATCAATTTTATTTATCTTCTCAAAGAACCAGCTTTTAGTTTTATTGATCTTTGCTGTTGTTTCCTTCACTTCTTTTTCATTTATTTCTGATCTGATCTTTATGATTTCTTTCCTTCTGCTAAATTTGGGATTTTTTTGTTCTTCTTTCTCTAATTGCTTTAAGTGCAAAGTTAGGTTGTTTATTCGAGATGTTTCCTGTTTCTTAAGGTATGATTGTATTGCTATAAACTTCCCTCTTAGAACTGCTTTTGCTGTATCCCATAGGTTTTGGGTCGTTGTGTCTCCATTGTCATTTGTTTCTAAGTATTTTTTGATTTCCTCTTTGATTTCTTCAGTGATCACTTCATTATTAAGTAGTGTATTGTTTAGCCTCCATGTGTTTGTATTTTTTACAGATCTTTTCCTATAATTGATATCTAGTCTCATAGTGTTGTGGTCGGAAAAGATACTTGATATGATTTCAATTTTCTTAAATTTGCCACGGCTAGATTTGTGACCCAAGATATGATCTATCCTGGAGAATGTTCCATGAGCACTTGAGAAAAATGTGTATTCTGTTGTTTTTGGATGGAATGTCCTATAAATATCAATTAAGTCCATCTTGTGTAATGTATCATTTAAAGCTTGTGTTTCCTTATTTATTTTCATTTTGGGCGATCTGTCCATTGGTGAAAGTGGGGTGTTAAAGTCCCCCATTATAATTGTGTTACTGTCGATTTCCCCTTTTAAGGCTGTTAGTATTTGCCTTATGTATTGAGGTGCTCCTATGTTGGGTGCATAAATATTTACAATTGTTATATCTTCTTCATGGATCGATCCCTTGATCATTATGTAGTGTCCTTCTTTGTCTCTTGTAATAGTCTTTATTTTAAAGTCTATTTTGTCTGATATGAGAATTGCTACTCCAGCTTTCTTCTGATTTTCATTTGCATGGAATATCTTTTTCCATCCCCTTACTTTCAGCCTGTATGTGTCCCTAGGTCTGAAGTGGGTCTCTTGTAGACAGCATATATATGGGTCTTGTTTTTGTATCCATTCAGCCAGTCTGTGTCTTTTGGTGGGAGCATTTAATCCATTTACACTTAAGGTAGTTATTTATATGTATGTTCCTATTACCATTTACTTAATTGTTTCGGGTTGTTCTTGTAGGTCTTTTCCTTCTCTTGTGTTTCTTGCCTAGAGAAGTTCCTTTAGGATTTGTTGTAGAGCTGGTTTGGTGGTGCTGAACTCTCTCAGCTTTTGCTTGTCTGTAAAGGTTTTAATTTCTCCATCAAATCTGAATGAGATCCTTGCTGGGTAGAGTAATCTTGGTTGTAGGTTTTTTTCCTTCACACTTTAAATATGTCCTGCCACTCCCTTCTGGCTTGTAGAGTTTCTGCTGAAAGATCAGATGTTAATCTTATGGGGATTCCCTTGTGTGTTATTTGTTGTTTTTCCCTTGCTGCTTTTAATATGTTTTCTTTGTATTTAATTTTTGACAGTTTGATTATTATGTGTCTTGGCGTGTTTCTCTTTGGGTTTATCCTGTATGGAACTCTCTGTGCTTCCTGGACTTGATTGACTATTTCCTTTCCTATATTAGGGAAGTTTTCAACTATAATCTCTTCAAATATTTTCTCAGTCCCTTTCTTTTTCTCTTCTTCTTCTGGGACCCCTATAATTCGAATGTTGGTGCGTTTAATGTTGTCCCAGAGGTCTCTGAGACTGTCCTCAGTTCTTTTCATTCTTTTTTCTTTCTTCTGCTCTGCAGTAGTTATTTCCACTATTTTATCTTCCAGGTCACTTATCCGTCCTTCTGCCTCAGTTATTCTGCTATTGATCCCATCTAGAGTATTTTTCATTTCATTTATTGTGTTGCTCATCGTTGCTTGCTTCCTCTTTATTTCTTCTAGGTCCCTGTTAACTGTTTCTTGCAAATTGTCTATTCTATTTCCAAGATTTTGCATCATCTTCACCATCATTATTCTAAATTCTCTTTCAGGTAGATTGGCTATTACCTCTTCATCTGTTAGGTCTGGTATGTTTTTATCTTGCTCCTTCATCTGCTGTGTGTTTTTCTGTCTTCTCATTTCGCTTATCTTACTGTGTTTGGGGTCTCCTTTTTGCACGCTGCAGGTTCGTAGTTCCTGTTGTTTTTGGTGGCTGTCCCCAGTGGCTAAGGTTGGTTCAGTGGGTTCAGTAGATTCCCTGGTTGGGGGGACTAGTGCCTCTGTTCTGGTGGATGAGGCTGGATCTTGTCTTTCTGGTGGGCAGGTCCTCGTCTGGTGGTGTGTTTGGGGATGTTGGTAACCTTATTATGATTTTAGGCAGCCTCTCTGCTAATGGATGGGGCTGTAGTCCTGTCTTGCTATTTGTTGGGCATAGGGTGTCCAGCACTGTTCTTTGCTGGTCCTTGAGTGAAGCTGGGTCTTGGTGTTGAGATGGAGATCTCTGGGAGATTTTTGCCGTCTGATATTACGTGGAGCTGGGAGGTCTCTTGTGGACTAGTGTCTTGAGGTTGGTTCTCCCACCTCAGGGACACCGCCCTCGTGCCTGGCTGGGGCGCCAAGAACCTTTAATCCACACGGCTCAAAATAAAAGGCAGAATAAATAGAGAGGAAAGAAAAGGAAGGAAGGAGGGAGGGAGGGAAGGAAGGCAGAAAGGAAGGAAGAAATGAAGGAAGGAAGCAAGAAAGGAAGGAAGGAAGGTGCAGAGGAAGAAAGGGAGGAAGGAAGAGAGGAAGGGAGGAAAGAAGGGGGGAAGGAAGGAAGAAAGGAGGGAAGGAGGGAAGAAAGGAAGGAAGAAAGGAAGAAAGAAAGGGAGAAGACAGAGTAGTATAAAGTATAGTTATTAAAATAAAAAATAATTATTAAGAAGAAAAATTTCCTTAAAAAAAAAAAACAAAACAGAAAAATGGGTCGGTCTAACCCTAGGACAAATGGTGAAAGCAAAGCTATACAGACAAAATCTCACACAGCAGCACACACATACACACTCACAAAAAGAAAAAAAAGGGGAAAATAATAGTATATCTTGCTCCCAAAGTCCACCTCCTCAACTTGGGATGATTCGTTGTCTGTTCAGGTTTTCAACAGATGCAGGGCACTTAAAGTTGATTGTGGAGCTTTAATCTGCCGCTTCTGAGGCTGGTGGGAGAGACCTCCCCCTCTCCTCTCTGTTCGCACAGCTCCTGGGGTTCAGCTTAGGACTTGGTCCTGCCTCTGCATGTAGGTTGTCCGAGGGCGACTGCCCTTCCCTCAGACAGGACGATGTTTTAAAAAAAATTTTATTAAGTAGAGATTACTTAAGTGATGTGGGAATATGTGTATATAGTTAAAATGATTTCATACAGGAAGATTGTCATATCACATAACACCTAATATTTTAATATACAAGAGTTGGAAAAGTATTCAGCATTATATGAATTTGAAAATTAAGTGCAGTGGTCTCTTATGTTATAGCTGGCAGAAATCAGTATTTATTCTTTCAAGTATGGTTTTATAATTCTGATCCTTCGTGATATAATACAAGTATAAAGTCCTGGGAAGGTCCTTAGGTCTAGTGTTGATATGTGAAGGATTTCATTACTATTGTCATGCTGGGTTTTCTCTTCTGAAGATGACCTTCTTCACATGGCCTTCATGTCAGTTGAGAGGAGCAATGTTTTCAAGAGAACTGGGAGTAACTTCCTGTTTAACTTGGGGATTAGCTGTGGTTAGAGTAGATAACAGGAAATGACTGAACAGCTACTTCCACTTTTCCCTTCCCAACCTTCTCACAACCCCATTACCAGGGCTAGGACTTCAAATTCTGGCTATACTGGAGCATATCTTAGAATATTCTTTGTAATTGCTGTCTTTGGTGACAAAATTTCTGATAACAATGTCCTTGGCAAACAACCTCATAATTAGTTAGTAAAAGGTATTACCACACTTGGCTGTTTTACCCTACCTGAATGAACTAGTGAATGTAGCTAACAACTTGCTAGTGACTCTTACAAGAGTAAGAGAACTGGTTAATATGATTCAACAGTAAGGGAACATTTAAGAAGGGAACGTAAAAGTTCTTGTGCTCTGAGAAATTCCTGAAAAACCTTATTAAACTATCCCAGGACATGAATAATGTCATATTTTTACCAGTAGCGTTCCACATCTTGAGAATGCAGAATTGAACTGGGAAGTTTATGTAATTCCAGCATCAATATTACTATCAAATTTTAAAATGTTATTAAAATTAATAGAAAGTTAACACATTAATTCAAGATTGAAGTTAACACATTAATATAATAAATGAAAAGTTAACACACTAATATAGTGTTAACACATTAAATAGTTCAAGATTTAAGAGGTATACATTTAATTGTCCCGTATCTCTCTCCCTTTAGCCATCCGGTTCTCTTCTCCAGAGGCAATATTTCCAGTTTAAATACACTTTGAACATTTATTATTTAAAGGACTTCTTTGGTATGTGTGAATAATTAAAGTTGATAGCATGGATTTTAGAGTCAGATGTTAAAATTTTTCATTTACAGTTGTCCCTCAGTATCTGCAGGATATTGATTCTAGGGCCCTCTGTGGATGCCGAAATCTGAGGATGTTCAAGTCTCATTTAAAATGGTGTAATATTTGCATATAACGTACGCATGTCCTCTGTATACTTTAAATCATCTTGTGATTACTTATAATGCCTAATACAATGTAGATGCTATGTAAATAGTTGTAAATACTGTGTACAGTGTTTTCGCCCTAAGAATCTTTGCTGCAAAGAATTATGCTGGAAGCAGTTTCACTGCACAACTACTTGACCATAAGACAATTTTGCCTTAAAAGATAAAATAACAAAAGTAAAAGAGAGACATTAAAAAGGACCTAATGAAACATGAAAAATTGAAAACAAAAACTTAAAAAGATCCTATTATGAAAAATGAAAATACAAAAAAAAACCTTGAATATATTTAAAGTGTTTGGAGATTCATGGTTATAGTTGTATTTGGCTGTATTGGGAATAAAGCGATACTTCTTTTTCAAAGTCCAACATTGAGGATTCAGGATCTAATGCTTCATGTCAGTTCTTTACAGTATAAAAAAAATTTGCTATTAAGTGTCTTCAGCTCTGCCTAGAAGTAAAATGGAAAAGGGATGCTGCTATTTCTTATCAATATATGTAACGTATATAACTGGTAGTACATATCTGGACTGCATTTAAGTGTTCCATCACATGCCTAGTCCTTATATTTCATCATATCATCTAAGCCAGATTCAGTGCTAAATACCAAAATTCTGTCTACATCATATTCTTCATTATTGAATAGCAAAAAATTTTCACCATTTTAAAGAAACTTATACTCATCAAGAATCACGTGGACTTCCCTGGTGGCGCAGTGGTTAAGAATCTGCCTGCCGGGCTTCCCTGGTGGCGCAGTGGTTGAGAGTCCGCCTGCCGATGCAGGGGACACGGGTTCGTGCCCCGGTCCGGGAGGATCCCACATGCCGCGGAGCGGCTGGGCCCGTGAGCCATGGCCGCTGAGCCTGCACTTCCGGAGCCTGTGCCCCGCAACAGGAGAGGCCACAACAGTGAGAGGCCCGCGTAACGCAAAAAAAAAAAAAAAAAAAAAAAGAAAAGAAGAATCTGCCTGCCAATGCAGGGGACACGGGTTCAATCTTCAATCCCTGGTCTGGGAAGATCCCACATGCCGCAGAGCAACTAAGCCAATGTGCCACAACTGCTGAGCTCACGTGCCACAACTACTGAAGCCTGAGCGCCTAGAGCCCTTGCTCCACAACAAGAGAGGCCACTGCAATGAGAAGCCCGCGCACCGCAACAAAGAGTAGCTCACTGCAACTAGAGAAAGCCCACATGCAGCAACAAAGAGCCAGTGCAGCCAAAAAAAAAAAAAGAATCATGTAACCATTTCTTTTTGGGGGGATAGGAGGAGCTTGAGTCTTCTTTTGCCTCCAGCTTCTTATATCGAGTGATAAAATTGGTAAAGATGGCATTAGAGAACAAGCTGTTGTATCTGAATTAGCTAAAGAATCAATAATTAATGCTCTTGAAGCCTTGTGAATTATTAACTGCATCTTTTGTGTTTGCTATAGCTTGGTAAACCTTTGGTTTTGTTGGGTGGGAAGGATGACTGTGCCCCCCAAAAGATTTGCAAAAACTGCTAGGTTATCATTTTCTAGTGTAATGAAACCTAAACTGTTGGTCAGTTATTTTATCTTTTATGCAAAATGGTCTTATGGCCAATTAGTTGTTTGGCAAAGCTGCTTGTGGCTAAGCGTCTCATGGTGAAAATACCTAGATCCTGTAAATACAGTATAAATGCTATGTAGATAGATGCTGGCGTGCTGCAAATTGAAGTTTTGCTTTTTGGAACTGTCTGGGTTTTTTTTTTTTTCTTCCCCTGATTATTTTCCATCTGTGGTTGGTTGAATCTGCCAATGTGGAACCCACGGATATGGTGAGCCAACTACATTTAATAGTTGCGCTTTCTTGGTACTGGGAATATGGCATTGAACAAATGAAACCACCTACCTTCATGGAGATTATCTTGTAGTGAGTAGAGACAGGCTTTTTTTAAAAGTTTACTATATCATGTGGTGATGAGTTCTGAGAGTAATATAAAGCTAGGTAAATTAGAGTGATAGGGGAAATGCTGTTTTGAATTGGGTGGTCAGAGAAAGCCTCTGGTAGGGTGACATTTCAGTAGAGAATTGAATGATCCGAAGGAGCGAGACTTAGGAATTTCAGGAGAAAAATATTCCAGAAAGAGGACCATCAAAGGCAAAATTCTGGAGAATATTTGTAAAGCAGAGGTTTTTATCCTTCCAGAATGGTGGAGGAGGCTGGACTGGGTAGAGAGGACTGGCTCAGGTGGAGAATGCTAGGAGATAATACATACAGGGAGAAAGAAGGTAAAAGTTGTGTGTAGGATGGGGATCTGTTGGTGTAGGGGAGTTATATTTTAAAAGGTTCAGTCTGTCCACTTTGTGGAGAATAAACTCTTGGGGGCAGAGGTGAAAGCAGAGAAACTAGTTATGAGTCTAAAATAGCCATAGAATATGCAGCAGTGTACTGGATACAGAGAGCTTTATCAAATTTAGTTTGGTGTCACTTCTCTCTAGGATTTGACTTCTACTGTTGAATAATGGGGTAAAAAATGACAGTGAATGCATAATGAATATTCATTTTTAAATGGTAACTTTAGAAATTATAGTTAAGCTCTGTAATGATTTAAATTTGTTTGTATAGATTCCCCAAGCATCACTTGCATCTTAAAGAAATATGGTGAGAAAAAAAAAAATAGGATAAGATTCCCAAAAGAACTTCCAGTACCTTTTATAGTTATATTACAGTATGTAGTAAATTTTTTTCTTAGGCCTTCCAAAAATGGCTATGTTGCAGATTTTTGACAAATACTAGGTGCTATGTTTTCCTCTCCAGTTTGACTAGGTGACTTCTCAAGTTTGAAACTGCTTTGCTTTCTCCAGCATATATCGATATGCTAAAAAGTATTTAAAAGTCAAAATTCTTAGACTTTAAGCAAGTAGGTTGCTAGTGGTGGAAATAAATGGAATATAAAAATGTCAACATGTAAAATTTAAACTTTCAAGTCACTGAGTAATTCATCTGAATTTGCTAGCAAACTTCCTATGTTTGATATTGTGGAAAGGAATCGCATCAAAAGAAATGTCTCAGGATTCTTAATATCTAAATGGGTAAATAAAGGCATTTTGAATCAAAGATGAAGTCATGGATAAGGGAGACATAAAGATCAGACATGGTAAAGATGTAGGAAATAGAAAAGCTAAACAGACACTGTGACGCATACTTAAATATAGTTAGTGTTGGAAGGAGAAGAGAAATAGAAAATGAAAGTTAAAGGGAAAGCCTAGTATATTGAGAGTTTATGAAATCTTTTAAATAAGGAATTGCTAGATCCAGTCAAGTTTAGGGACTACATTGAAATAACTAGCATAGTCATACACCCACTCAAGAAAGAACTCTGAAAGTGAATTCCAAAAATATTATATTATACATTATGTAGTTATAGCCTACAAGGGCATTGATAATTTTCTCTATTCTTAATTTCTGTTAATTTCATCTGCTTGTATAATGTTCCTGTGACTTATAAAGTAGCTATTAAAAGTTTCACATTGATGGTGTAGAAGATAATTTCAAGTTTTTTCAAATGTTTACAGAAGGAACTTTATCCAGAGAAGTAGTATGTATTTTTATTAATATATTTTCATACCTTTTCTTGGATTTTTATTTTTGCCATAGTCTTTAACTACAACTATCTTTTAGATAGTATAAGGCTACCTTTAACCCCAATTATGTAATAATTTATTATTATTTCTATTTAAGATAAGAAAATAAGATATAACCTCAGTTTGGTTCATGGAATCGTAAGATTTGAGCTGCAAATAACCTTAGGATGATCTCTTCCTCTGCCCCTTAATTTTGCAGATGGGGAAATGGAAACACAGTAAATTTTCATATCTGTGATGGAGAAAAGATTATAACTTAGGTCTTCTGATTTCCGATTCAGTGCTCTTCTATAACATTTTGCCTTATGTTTGTTTTGTATTATCATTTTTTGACTGTTTCAGTTGTACACTAATAAAGACAGGAGTTATCCTTTTTTGTTATTAAATTGGTGCTCTATGATTATCTTGAGTGCTTTGTGCATACATATAAAGATGCTCTCTTTATATTGAGAAGATGACAGCCTTGATTATCTTCCTCCAAGTGAAAGTTAACTTGGAATTTCTAGGGATACAGTATCTAAACCTTTTAATCTTAATTGCCAGCTTTCTGGTTGTGTTTATTGCTTTCTTATTTATTTTGATTTGAATTAAATTTTGCATAGTTAACTTTATTTAGAAGAGTTAAGTATGCAAAGTATAAGTGGAAATTTTTCTGTTAATAGCTTAAAGACCTTACTAATTTTAATAAGAAGAACCAGTTTGGCTTTATAGGTTGTCTGATTTATGGAATAGTTTAGGACATTCATTATTTTTTTGAAGTATAAGTAACTGCAAGTAGATTGAATGGTTTTGCTTATAAGAATCATTGGGACACTTGATTTAACAAATAGCTAAGGATGTTAGCATTTTACTATGCCTAATAGTTTAAAAAATTAAATGGAGAAAGTATCTTTAATTAATTTTTAAATTTTAAATAATGTTATCCTTAAATTTTTATTGACATTATTATTTAGTAAGCCAAATATTTACAGATATGTAGAAACAAACTTTGTTAACTCCTAACAAAATAGTTACAGTTTCCAAAACTTTGAGGTAATGAGGCTGTTAAAACACCCATAAATATTGAACTCTAAAGCACCCTGTTGGTATATCTAGTGATTCTAGCCAAAGTAGAGGAAAAAATGAAAGCTGCTTATAACTGAAATGTGCTCTTTGTGGAAGAGTTGTGAAAGAAATTGTTTTCTTGAGCAATGTTTGATACTCATCACAGGCAGACATAGCCAGCTATACTGACAATTGGTTATAAATATAATAATTGGCAGGAAAAGTCACAACTATCATTGGCAAAGGAATTAACACCTCACTCCTTAATCACCCAGCATCTGTCTTGAAGTTGATGCACACACAGTGTTTTCCTTGATTGTGAATTTTAACCAATAGCATTCTATGCAGTATAAAGTGTGTTCCTTGATTAGTCATATCCAATTCGAGTTTTGAAAACTTACTGTAGGAGAAACACCTGTGCCTACCCCATTTACATGAAAGATTTTAACTGGAAAGCACACTACAAAAATAAGTTGCAGTTATTAATAGATAGAGTAAAATACTGACCTGTACATAGTTTCCAGTAAAAATAACACAAATATGCAGTCAAAAATTTCTCAAACTAAAAACAGGGTTGTTTGTTATACAGTAAATAAATTTAGTGGAAGAGTGGGTATATTTAGCATTAGTGTGTATTATTAGACTCAAGTCAGTAGTTTTAATGGTTTAAGAATAATAGTCATTCTTGGGACTTCCCTGGTGGCTCAGTGGTTAAGAATCTACCTGCCAATGCAGGGGACACGGGTTCGATCTCTGGTCTGGGGAAGATCGCACATGCCGCAGAGCAACTAAGCCTGTTCACCACAACTACTGAGCCTGTGCTCTACAGCCTGCAAGCCACAACTACTGAAGCACGTGTGCCCTAGAGCCCACGTGCCACAACTATTGAGCCCGCGTGCTGCAGGTACTGAAGTGTGCGCACCTAGAGCCCATGCTCTGCAACAAGCCATTGCAATGAGAAGCCCGTGCACCGCAACGAAGAGTAGCCCCCACTCGCCGCAACTAGGGAAAGCCTGTGCGCAGCAACAGAGACCCAATACAGCCAAAAATAAATAAAATTTTAAAAAAAGAATATAGTCATTTTATTATTTTTTTATTTTTGAGACATCTTTCTTGTCCCTTAAACATTTTGATGCAGTAATTTTCTTGTAATAGAATACTTTGGAAACTGTTAAATGTAATACATATCTTGTTTATCTTTTTGGTTTGTAAGTTTTATCTCAATTCTGAATATAATGTAGATGTTTAAAAAGTACAGTTTTTTTGGAAAATGTGTTTTAAGTTACTGAATCTAGCTAAGCTTCAGTTTCTGCATTTTAAAAATGAGGATAATTTTAGCACTTTTCTACTCGCAGGGTTGTAAAGATTTAATGAGATGTCCACTCTTGCCACTCTTATTCAACATAGTTTGGGAAGTCCTAGTTACGACAATCAGAGAAGAAAAAGAAAAGGAATCCAAATTGAAAAAGAAGTTAAACTGTCAATGTTTGCAGATGACATGGTACTATACATAGAAAATCCTAAGGACACTACGAGAAAACTGCTAGAGCTTATCAATGAATTTGGTAAAGTTGCAGGTAACAAAATTAATACACAAATTTGTTGCATTTTTATACACTGACAGTGAAACATCAGAAAGAGAAAGAAACAACCCCATTTACCATTGCATCAAAAAGAATAAAATACCTAGGAATAAACCTACCTAAAGAGACGAGACCTGTACTCTGAAAATTATGAAATGCTGATGAAAGAAATTGAAGACAAACAGATGGAAAGATATGCCATGTTCTTGTATTGGAAGAATCAATATTGTCAAAGTGACTATACTACCCAAGGCAATCTACAGATTCAGTGCAATCCCTATCAAATTACCAGTGGCATTTTTCACAAAACTAGAACAAAACATCTTAAAATTTGTGTGGAGACACAAAGGACCCCCAATAGCCAAAGCAATCTTGAGAAAGAAAAATGGAACTGGAGGAATCAGGCTCCCTGACTTCAGACTATACTACAAAGGTATAGTCATCAAAATGGTATGGTACTGGCACAAAAATAGAAATATAGATCAATGGAACAGGATAGAATGCCGAGAAATAAACCCATGCATCTATGGTCAGTTAATCTATGACAAAGGAGGCAAGACTATACAATGGTGGAAGGACAGTCTCTTCAACAAATGATGCTGGGAAAACTGTACAGCTACATGTAAAAAAATGAAATTAGAACATTCTTTAACACCAGACACAAAAATAACTCAAAATGTATTAGACCTAAATGTGAGACTGGACACTCTAAAACTCTTAGAGGAAAACATAGGCAGAACACCCTGACATAAATTGCAGCAAGATCTTTTTCGATCCATCTCCCACAGTAATGGAAATAAAAAGAAAAATAAATGAAATGCGACCTAATTAAATTCAAAAGCTTTTGCACAGCAAAGGAAGCCATAAACAAAAGGAAAAGACAACCCACAGAATGGGAGAAAATATTTGCAAATGATGCAACCAACGAGGGATTAGTCTCCAAAATTTACAAACAGCTCATGCAGCTTAATATCATCAAAACAAACAACCCAGTCAAAAAATGGGCAGAAGAACTAAATAGACATTTCTCCAAAGAAGACATACAGATAGCCAAGAGGCACATGAAAAGATTCTCAACATCACTAATGATTGGAGAAATGCAAATCAGAAGTACAGTGAGAGCACCTCACACCACTCAGAATGGCTATCATCAAAAAATCCATAGTCAATAAATGCTGGAGGGGGTGTGGAGAGAAGGAAACCCTCCTACACTGTTGGTGGGAATGTAAATTGTTACAGCCACTGTGGAGAGCAGTATGGAGGTTCCTTAAAAAACTAAAAATAGACCTACCATATGATCCTGCAATCCCACTACTGGGCATATACCCAGAGAAAACCATAATTCAAAAAGACACGTGTATCCCAGTGTTCATAGCAGCACTGTTTACAATAGCCAGGATATGGAAGCAACCTAAATGTCCATCAACAGAGGAATGGGTAAAGAAGATGTGGTATATATACAATGTAATTTTACTCAGCCATAAAAAGGAACGAAATTGGGTCATTTGTAGAGACGTGGATGGACCTAGAGAGTGTAAGTAAGTCAGAAAGAGAAAAACAAATATTGTGTATTAATGTATGTATATGGAATCTAGAAAAATGGTATAGATAATCTTAATATTGCAAAGCAGAAATAGAGACACAGACATAGAGAACAAATATATGGATACCAAGGGGGAAAGGGGTGGGTTGGGAGGAACTGGGAGATTGGGATTGACACATACACATTATTGATACTATGCATAAGTAGACAACTAAGGGGAAAATACTCTATAGCATAGGGAACTCTACATAATGCATTGTGGTGTCCTAAATGGGAGGGAAATCCAAAAGGGAGGGGATATATGTATATGTATGGCTGATTCACTTTGCTGTGCAGTAGAAGCTCACACAACATTGTAAAGCAGCTGTACTCCAATAAAAATTAATTAAAAAAAAAACAAATTAAAAACAGCTACCATATGATCCTGCAGTCCCACTCCTGGGCATATATCTGGATAAAAACATGGTCAGAAAGGATACATGCACCTAAGTGTTTACAGTAGCCAGGACATGGAAGCAACCTAAATGTCCATTGACAGAAGAATGGATGAAGAAGATATGGTACATATATACCATGGAATATTAATCAGCTATTAGAAAGAATGAAATAATGCCATTTGAGAAATATTGTCTGATATTGCTTATATGCAGCATCTAAAAAAAAAAGTACAAAAAAGAAAACAGAAACAGACTCACAGACTTACAGAATGAATTATGGTTACCAGTGGGGAAGGGTGGGATTGACAGGTACACACTGCTATATTTAAAATGGATAACCGGGCTTCCCTGGTGGCGCAGTGGTTGAGAGTCTGCCTGCCGATGCCGGGGATGTGGGTTCGTGCCCTGGTCCTGGAAGATCCCACATGCCGCAGAGCGGATAGGCCCGTGAGCCATGGCCGCTGAGCCTGCGCGTCTGGAGCCTGAGCTCCGCAACGGGAGAGGCCACAACAGTGAGAGGCCCGCCTACCGCAAAAAAAAAAAAAAGAAAAAAAAGGATAACCGACAAGAACCTACTGTATAGCACAGGGAACTCTGCTCAATATTATGTAACGACCTAAATGGGGAAAGAATTTGAAAAAGAATAGATACATGTGTATGTATAACTGAATCACTTTGCTGTACACCTGAAACTAACACAACATTGTTAATCAGCTATTCTCCAATATAAAATAGAAAGTTGAAAAGATTCAATGAGATATGTGTATTTTGGTTGGCACGTAATAGGTGTATTGGTTAAGAATGTAGACTTTCTGAGTTAAATCCCATGTCAGCTACTTATTTAGTTGCATGACCTTGCAAAAGTTATGTTACCCTTCTTAGTCTCTTTGTTCCGTTCCCTTGAGTCTTCCTTTTCCGTAAAATACAGCCTGTGTTTGCAGCTGAGTCATTTTCTCAGCCTGTTTCCTCCTCATAGAAATATGGGGAATCCAAAGACCTGTTTTCATTTTATACTGTCTCTCTTCTCTTTAGTTCAACCTGGTAGTGCTTCTGCTAGTACACTTTTTGTGATAGGAGAAGTTACAGCATTTTCGTATGTACTTCATATGCTCATGGAAGTGATCTAGAAGAAAGGAGGAGAGGGAGATACTGGTGATATAGAAGAGAGCAGAAGAATTGCTGGAGCTGATATTGAAAAGAAGACAGATAGTTGTTCATTTATTATAACAAGAAGGAAGGCAGAGCATTTAGATGCTGATAGATGCTGATACTGTGGGTGGATATAATAGTAATTCCTGGAAATTTTGATCCCTTTAATTTTCTGAGCAAAGTTATCAGCTGAGGGCAAAAAAGGGTATGGAAGAAGGCATTAGAAGTTTGAGAAGCAGAGTGCATGTAATTGTCATTGAGAGAAATGGGAGAGTGAAATGGCCTAGGAAAATACAGTATTATTCCCAGGCAGAATTAAGGGCTTACTTGAATTTAAAGGTCATGAGTTAAAAGTGTCACCAGTCAGTTTGGTTGTGTGTGTGTATTTTTCCTCCATCCATATTGATTTTAGGAGTAGGAGAATAGAGAATTTAATCAAGCTTGTGATTTTGCAAAGTGAGTGTATCCAAGTGAGAGGGGAGCGAGTGATTACGTTTATGGATGATGGAACTTAAACTGGGTAAAGAGAGAAGAGGGGACTTCAAGGGGTGAGGGACAATGAAAAAATAGTTGAGTGGGTAGATCTGAGGTCCTGATGGGATCAAATTATGATAAGAGTTCATGCTGGAAAGAATGAGTTAGTAAGATAGAATATGTATTCAAAATGGGTTGTGTGTAATTTAGATTATTGAGAAGGGTGCATTGCAGTGTGTGGCTGAGGTAAGGTTACATTTAGTTCTCTGATCTTCACAGCAACCTTATAATGTAGGTAGCGTAAGCATCATTGTTCATGTTTTATAGATGAACAGACTGTAGCTCAGAGAGGTTGGACAATTTCCCCAAGGTCACAAAGCTAGAAAGTTGGCTACATAGGACTCAAACTCCATTACTCTCTCAGTACTCACTTCTCTACCATACTGTATCAAGTTTCTGAAAGATGGTGACTTGTTATCTTCTCTTTGAACCTAAATGGCAGTCTCAAGACTTTTAAGAAATACACATGAAAAAAATTATTTTCCTCTTCAGGAATCTTCAGAGACTAACGTAGCGATAAGGGTGATGTTAGAGGGGTTCATTACTGTTATTACCTAACTGATCTTACTGAACACACACACACATACACACACACATATTAGATGCTTAAATAAGACAGTTTTTTTGTTTAAACTCCCTTTTGTAAGGGGGCTTAGGGTGGGTGGGGGACAGGACAAGTAGGAATGTACTATTGTTTCAGCAGCATGCCTGGACAGACAGCTGTGCTGTTAGAATGTGTCTGCCCAAATTCATGTGCATTCTTTATGATGGCAGTTTGCACCATGGTAAGTCTCTAGGAAAGGATAGTGGGCTACTGGATGGTGTCCATTTGGGATATGATTCTCCTCTCTCCCCCAGTAAGATAGTAATTATCATACTTTTTCTTTGTGGTCTTAAACATTTTGCTTTGTGGTAGGAGGCAGACTTTGAAGAGTTCTTTAATTGTGAAGGAAGAATGAGGTAATTATAATTAAGTATAGTATGAACTAATGTGTTTACATTTTTGTAAAATGTTTGCCAGAGTAGAAAAAATAGGGTGCCTAAATTGCAGTTGTTTTTTCTTCTCTTTTTTTAAAAATTGTTTTTAATTGTGGTAAAATACATACAACATAGAATTTACCATCTTATCAGGTAATGTTTTAATATGCTCTAGTTTTATTTTGTTAATATAATATTCTGTTTAAAATTAGTAGTTCCCTGTGGATGGCCCTTAATGAATTTTGGCCAGAGGAATTCCCCTACATTACCACTCTTCTATCTTCTACCTGCTACTAGTATGGAAACTTTGTACCCCGTTAGCGTGGAGTCTGGTGACAGAACAAGAGTAGTAGACTTTAGTTGCCTATGTTCATACAGTATCTTTGAAACATGGGTCATATCAGCTCCTTCCTACTTTTCTCTTTGAATCCTTCATGCCAGTTCCTCAGAGAGATTGTATAGGAAAGCCTGAATCAGAGTGTATTGATCTTGATCAGAGTGTATCTGATCTTGTCATTTCCTTAATAGCTTTCATTGATTTCTTACCATCTTCAGCATGAGGTCTGAACTCCTTAGCAGAGCATCCAAGGCTTTCATAATCTGGTGCCTGCCTAGTCTCAGACATGCTAGGCTTCAGCCATACTAAAATACATGTTGAAAAAAAAAAAAAAAAAAAAAAAAAGGGGCTTCCCTGGTGGCGCAGTGGTTGAGAATCCGCCTGCCGATGCAGGGGACACGGGTTCGTGCCCCGGTCCGGGAAGATCCCACATGCTGCAGAGCAGCTGGGCCCGTGAGCCATGGCCGCTGAGCCTGCGCGTCCGGAGCCTGCGCCCCGCAATGGGAGAGGCCACAACAGTGAGAGGCCCGCGTACCACAAAAAAAAAAAAAATAAATAAAATAAAATAAAATACATGTTGTTCTCTAAACATGGTCTGTGCCTGGCAAATAGTAGGTAGTCTAGAAATATTTCTTGAAAGAATGAAAAAAAATACATATATGTATATATCTATGTGTATATCACAGTTGTACTTTTTTACATGCTAACATGCTGACTTTTATTCCACGTCTAACTCTTGGCTTTCCTTTAAGACTCAGGCCAAGAATCCTCTTTTAAGAGGCCTTCTTTGCTTTTGGCTATACTAGTTGGCACTCTTGTTCTATGATACCAAAACATTCAGGCCACATCTCTGTATGTAACCATGATAATTACTTTTTAATTTCTCCCACTAGTGTGTGAGGTTCTTGAGGGCCAGGGATCATGTCTTATTTACCTCAGTACTCCCTAGCTCTTGGCTTATTCTTCACAGATACATTCTATTACAGAAAACTTTTGAGATAGCTGTTCCTCTTGTTTCCTAATTTTACATTATGTAGCATTATATATTGAACATTCCTGGCTTTTAAATTTCACTTCTTCGCCTTCCCAAAGCGAAAATTGCTTCGACACTTGACTTGTGAAATAATCAGTATTCCAGTGAGTATGTGTCATAAAATCAAAATCAGTAGAATATGATTGCTTATTATGGGATTGGGATGTTAGGTAGGAAGATTAGAATTGCAGACTTCATCTTCATGTGGAGGAATTATCTGAACTTTTTAAATAATTGAACAAGATTAAGTCTTACCCTTCTATATCAGTACATCTGAGTTTGCACATTTTAAATTGGTGATTCATTAAATTGTTCCTTCTTAACATGTAACTATTGTTAATGCATTTGTGTTTCCTAATTTCCACTCTCTTTTTGTCAATCTTGCTTTCCTTCCTATTCTTGACGTCAAAAGTTGTGTCATCTGGGTATTCCTTAGAATTAATGACTTAGTCAGTGGGTGATACATGTTTGTTCTTACAAGAGGACTTTATGATAGATGTTCTTCCTTTTTAGAGTCCAGAATCTTAATCATTTTACTGTAAGTTTTTACTCTCTCTGTTACTAAATTTAGTTGTGAAATCATTAGGTGAAACAATATTCAAGGAGAGTATAAGCATACTAAAAATGTCTTGGATTTTTTGGCATGAATCTAGGTACCATAAATATTTATTATATAAACAGCAACTGTGTGAAAACCTGAATTTATTTAGATTTATTTAAATTATTTATTTTTGGCTGCATTGGGTCTTCGTTGCTGCATGCAGGTTTTCTCTAGTTGCGGCAAGCGGGGGCTACTCTTCGTTGTGATGCACAGGCTTCTCATTGTGGTGGCTTCTCTTGTTGCGCAGCATGGGCTCTAGGCGCGCGGGCTTCAGTAGTTGTGGCTCGCGGGCTCTAGGGCTCAGGCTCAGTAGTTGTCGTGCACGGGCTTAGTTGCTCCGTGGCATATGGGATCTTCCTGGACCAGGGCTCAAACCCATGTGCCCTACGTTGGCAGGCAGATTTTTAACCACTGCGCCACCAAGGAAGTCCCTAAATTTATTTAAAATAATTTTAAAAAATTAAAGTATGGGATTGAAGACATCTCTGTTGTGTTTTTTCCTGGGGTAGACCAGCTCTTCCGTGCCAGAACTACCTGACTCCAGCACATCAGCTTTTATGGGATTTACTCTTAAAATTTTTTTGTAGTGCTATAAAATATATATAACAAAGTTTGCTGTTTTAACCACTTTCAGTGTACAGCTCAGTGGCATTTATTACATTCACAATGTATTGCAACTATCACCTCTATTTCCAAACCTTTTCTAACAACCCAAGCAGAAAATATCATCAATAAGCAATAACTCCATTCTTCCCTCCTCACAGCCCCTAGTAACCTCTAATCTACATTCTGTCTCCATGAATTTGCCTAGTCTAGATATTTCATGTAAGTTGAATCATACAATATTTGTCTTTTTGTATCTAGTTTATTTCAATTAGCATAATGTTTTCAAAGTTCACCGTGTTGTAGCATGTATCAGAACTTCATTCCTTTTTATGGCTGAATAATATTCTGTTGAATGTATATATTACTTTTGTTTATCCATTCATTTTTTTCTTTCTTTTTTTAATATTCATTTATTTTGGCTCTGCTGGGTTTTAGTTGCAGCATGCGGATTCTTAGTAGAGGCATGCATCTGGGATCTAGTTCCCCCACCAGGGATTGAACCTGGGTCCCCTGCATTGGGAACGAGGAGTCTTACCCATTGGACCACCAGGGAAGTCCCTCCATTCATTTCTTTTTAGGCACTTGGGTTTTTTCTGCCTTTTGACTATTGGGAATAATGCTGCAATGAACATTGGCGTGTTAAGTATCTGTTTGAATCCTTATTTTCAGTTTGTTTGAGTATATACCTGGGAGGGGAATTGCTGGGATGTGATACTTCAATGTTAAGCTTTTTTTTTTTTTTTTTTTTTTTTTTTTGCGGTACGCGGGCCTCTCACTGGACGCGCAGGCTCAGCGGCCATGGCTCACGGGCCCAGCCGCTCTGCGGCACGTGGGTTTCTCCCGGACCGGGGCACGAACCCGTGTCCCCTGCATTGGCAGGCGGACTCTCAACTCCTGCGCCACCAGGGAAGCCCAGAATGTTAAGCTTTTTGAGGAACAACCAAAATGTTTTCTATGGAAGCTGACCATTTTACATCCTTACCTGCAATGTACTGGGATTCATTCTTAGGAGATAATTCTACCTGTAAGGCCTTTAACTAGTTATATATTACCTTGGATGGGTCTGTTAATTTCTATTTCAGTTACTTCATCCTTAAAAGTGGGGCTTGAATTAGATAATCTGTAAAGTTTCTCCTGTCTCTTAAATTCCATGGCTGACATTACAATGAATTTCCATGATGTTTACATTCCCAGTTTTTTTTTTGTCCTCTCCTCCCCTTTAAAAAAAAATAAAAAGAGCAGTTTGTACAGTGGGAGACAGAACCTCTATATGCCTGGTGGTACAAGTATATTCAAGTCTCCAAATACTTTCTAATTCTTATTTGTTAGATATGTTCATAGTTCAAAGTTAGTTTATTGAAGACTTTTCAAGCACATCTACATTGAAATATCATAAACTTTTATTGTATTCTGTGGCTATGAAAATCATAACTTGGGCAGAACTTTACTTTTTGCACAATTTATGTCAAAAAAGGTTTTGCTACACACCATTCTACATTAGTGATATATATAGTATTTACATATTATATGTCGTATATATTGTATATTGAATCACATAGTAAAATACTTATCACTTATAAGAAAGTAGGTTACTTTTAAGAGTGTATCACCATTTGCATATAGATAATTATCTCTAGATACTTAATGAAAACTTGAAATAAAGGGGGAAAAGCCATCAAGGATAACTGCAAACTTAAAACAGACACAAGTATATTTACACATAGCACTTCAATTACATACCAAAATGTATTACACATATACTGAGTAGAGAGACCAGAAGTCTTGGATCTTGTGTTATGGGCATTCTGTTAGAAGGCCAGGACACTCCAGTAGGCCATAATGTGTTAAGGTAAAGAAGTTTTAGTAAGAATTTTTTCCTTGGCTACTGATGATTGAACAGGGAGAACATTATGAGTAGCTCTTATTCCCGGACCAAAAACTTACTTCTTTTTTTTTTTTTTTTTTTTTTTTTTTTTTTTTTTTGCGGTATGCGGGCCCCTCTCATTGTTGTGGCCTCTCCCGTTGCGGAGCACAGGCTCTGGACGCGCAGGCTCAGTGACCATGGCTCATGGGCCCAGCTGCTCCGCGGCATGTGGGATCTTCCCAAACTGGGGCACGAACCTGTGTCCCCTGCATCGGCAGGTGGACTCTCAACCACTGCGCCAACCAAGGAAGCCCCAAAAACTCACTTTTAAACTGGTTATGTAACTTGTTAATATACAGTTGACCTCAGCTTTGCAGGAAAAGGGCCATCTTTTATTCTTAAGTATTTAAAAAGTTGATTTTAGCACCTATTGTTTTCCAGGTAGCCCCAGAAAACAAGATTTGTGAAAGAGGTAACAGTTTTAGTCTATTCTTGCTGTCCCTAATGAATTACATGAAGTAATTGCCATTAAATTTAATGAATTGGGAATTCCCTGGCGGTTCAGTGGTTAGGACTCCGCGCTTTCATTGCAGGGGACATGGGTTCAATGCCTGGTCAGGGAACTCAGATCCTGCAAGCTGTGCAGTGTGGCCATAAAAGTAAATAAATAAATAAATAAATAAAATTAAATGAATTAATTTCTATTAAATCCAAGGTTCCTTATTTTCCTGTTTATTTGGGTTTCAGTGGATAAGGAAGCAATGATAACAACTCATTGACCTTCTGATAGTGCCTTTAGACCCAGGGCAAGATACTCCCAAAGACCGACAGTCTCCCTGAGGATGGCTGTAGTTGGAAGGGGATGGTATGTCATGACTATTCTTGGAACTTGATTTAGCTGTTTCTATGCTTCTTTGGCAGAAGTCAGAAGGGTTGGGATGGATCTCAGGGCATCTTTGGAATAATCAAGATGCTTAGTGTAGCAGCCCAGTTTGCAACCAGTTTTTGTTTTATTTTGTTTTACAGTGTTTTTGTTTGTTTATCTCTTACAGTGTTTTCAATCCTTGTTCTTTTTGCCAGTAACAGACACCTGTGCCTCACTAGTCCCTCCCTTTCCCCTAGGCTAAGGTGTTAAGTTAAAATTGATTTTTTTCTATTGATATACTCACTCCTAAGTTTGGCTCATCAAAATCTAGAGTTTTACTTTGAAAAAATGATCAACTACTTGTATTTTTTTTTTTACCATAGGAAAATGTAACAACGTTAAAAACTAGCTGCTGTTACCACATAGCACAGGGAGATCAGCTCTGTCAGTGCCTTGTGACCACCTAGAGGGGTGGGACAGGGAGGGTGGGAGGGAGACGCAAAAGAGAGGAGATATGGGGATATATGTATATGTATAGCTGATTCACTTTGCTATAAAGCAGAAACTAACACACCATTGTAAAGCAATTATACTCCAATAAAGACGTTTAAAAAAAAGGCTGACAGCACCAACAGTATATCAACTGGACGTGGAAAAATGGAGCTCACAAATGTTGCTGATTGTAGGGCAAATGGTATAACCACTTTGAGCAACTGTTTAGCACTTATGCTTTTACTGTTAAGAATACACCTATCCCATGACCACCATTTCATTTCTAAGTATTTACTGAAAAGAAATGAAAGCAAGAAAAAAAAAGCAAAAAAAGCATGTTCATAGCAGTTTTATTCTTAATAACGAGAAACTGAAAACAGCAAAATTGCCCATCAGTAGGTTAATGTATAAACAATCTGTGGTATATTCATATAATGGAATATTAGTAACAATAAAAACATTTCTGATATACAAAAAACCCAAAACTAGCTGCTATTAATAACGGCCTAATAAGGCTTTTGTTTTCTTGAATAGCACTTGACTATTCCAGATACTTGCCTTCATCTCCCAAAGTGAGAGACTTTTAGAACTTTAAGAACTCTTTTGTGCGTATAGTTAAAAGGAGTGATAATTGATTTCTATCAGTTTCTTACAACCTCTTTTGATTGTGGAGAGAGCGGTAAGAATTTTACTAACCAGTAATCTCCTTTATTAATTTGATTCATCATCCCTTTCATCAGCAATGTCTTACTGGATAGGGCATGAGCTCACATTCTCATTTATTAGACTTACAAGACAGCATGCCAGACAGTAGTAAAACTTCCTAGGACATTTGTCTGCTGAGAGATTAAAATTAAGAGCTAGATGTTTATTCCTTTTTTAAAAATAAATTTATTTATTTATTTTTGGCTGCATTGGGTCTTTGTTGCTGTGTGCGGGCTTTTCTCTAGTTGCGGCGGGTGGGGGCTACTCTAAGTTGCAGTGCGAGGGCTTCTCATTGCAGTGGCTTCTCTTGTTGAGGAGCATGGGCTCTAGGTGCACAGGCTTCAGTAGTTGTGCCACACAGCCTCAGTAGTTGTGGCTCACGGGCTCTAGAGCGCAGGCTCAGTAGTTGTGGCGCACAGGCTTAGTTGCTCTGCGGCATGTGGGATCTTCGCAGACCAGAGCTAAAGCCTGTGTCCCCTGCACTGGCAGGTGGATTCTCAGCCACCGTGTCACCAGGGGAGCCCTAGATGATTATTCCTTAAGGACATCTATTTAAGGAGAGTAGCTTCCCCCTCCCATCCTACTCCTCAGATAGCTAATTTATTTCCTTTAGGTAGCTTCAGACTTGTCTGTTCTAATATTCTAAATAAGCCACCAAATATTGTGAAGTATTCTTGGCTGTGGAAATCTAGTCTTTACCAGCTCCAAGTGACTGGTGGTGGCTTTTCTTTTTTGAGTCTGGCCAGGGAACAGAAGGCCAATTCAAGTGGTAAAGGGAATAGGGTAAAGGAGCTAGCTCAATATCCAATATCAGCCTGGTCTAATATTCTACCCCTCTTTATTTTCTTTCTGGTTTTGGCATCCCTAATTTCCTATTCCTTCTTTGGCCATGTACATTTTCCACCTTGCCTATTTGTGCCCAAACCCCAAAACAAACAAAAACCCCAAGAATCCCCTATCTTATATATTTTCTCCTGTTTTTGAAATCAAAAGTGCTCTAAGAAATTTCACAGGGAGTAGCAAAAGGTAAAGACACTAAGAGGAGGTCAGGGGATAATCTCTCTTTTATCTTTCTCTACCTTCTCCTTTTTGCTTAGAATCAATAGAAAAGTTGAGGGATATTAAGAAAAGTTGTAGAAGGTTTTAAGACTATAGTGTGGACTAAATTGTAATATTCATATATATTTCAAAATATTTCAGACTAATTCTCAGGTGTATGTACTGGTAGAGGGGATTTCAGCGAAGAATATCAAAGAAGAATGAACTATAGTACTGCAATGGCTTTGGGTGTCTGCAAGTAGTAAGGATGGGGTAAGCTTCTTATTCTTTGACCCAAGGTGAGGAGATAGGAGTACGGGAGTAATATGTTCCCAGGGCTTGCAGGGGAGGGGAGGGAAAGTCAGAGACAAAGGAAGAGAACATGTTATAAGTGAAGAGATGCTCCACAGCTGCTTTTAAGACATACATACATAGGTCAGAATACAAAAAAGTGGAATTTTTTTCTTCTTTACCTGAAATTTGACATGAATACACACATGCTCACACACAAATAGTTAATAAGGGGAAACCGTAATAAAAATGGTGGTTTACCAATATATTTGAAGCTTTTTCTTTCCCCCCCTTGCAAGCATGAAGTATCATGCTTCAGGGTTTGTTTTTGTGTGTGTGTGTGTGTGTGTGTGTGGTACGCGAGCCTCTCCCGTTGCAGAGCACAGGCTCTGGACACACAGGCTCAGTGGCCATGGCTCATGGGCCCAGCCGCTCCGCTGGCATGTGGGATCTTCCCGGACCGGGGCACAAACCCTTGTCCCCTGCATCGGCAGGTGGATTCTCAACCACTGCGCCACCAGGGAAGCCCCTTCAGGGTTTTTTTGAGTGTTATTGTAATTTATTCTTTTAAAAAACATTTATTTGTTTTGCTTCTGTATAGTCATACATCTAGTTAGGTTCAAAAGTCATTCTCTTCTGAATTAGTATCCAGATAAGACCTATTTATCACAATGACATTTTAAATAATTGACATAACATTTGATATCTAATGGAATTGATATGTATCTTAAATCTTCATCTTTAGGTTCTCTCCCTTCACTTTTTTTTGTTTGTTTTACATCTTTATTGGAGTATAATTGCTTTACAATGGTGTGTTAGTTTCTGCTTTACAACAAAGTGAATCAGCTGTACATATACGTATGTTCCCATATCTCTTCCCTCTTGCGTCTCCCTCCCTTCCACCCTCCCTATCCCACCCCTCTAGGTGGTCACAAACCACCTAGCTGATCTCCCTGTACCATGCGGCTGCTTCCCACTAGCTATCCACCCTACGTTTGGTAGTGTATATATGTCCATGCCACTCTCTCACTTCGTCACAACTTACCCTTCCCCCTCCCCATATCCTCAAGTTCATGCTCCAGTAGGTCTGTGTTTTATTCCCGTCCTACCCCTAGACTCTTCATGATATTTTTTTTTTCTTAGATTCCATATATATGTGTTAGCATACGGTATTTGTTTATTTGGCTGCATTGGGTCTTCGCTGCTGTGCGTGGGCTTTCTCTAGTTGCGCCGAGCGGGGGCTACTCTTCGTTGCGCTGTGCGAGTTTCTCATCGCGGTGGCTTCTCTTGTTGCGGAGCACGGGCTCTAGGCGCGTGGGCTTCAGTAGTTGGGGCTCGCAGGCTCTAGAGCCTCAGGCTCAGAAGTTGTGGCGCATGGGCTTAGTTGCTTCGCGGCACGTGGGATCTTCCCAGACCAGGGCTCGAGGGAACCCATGTCCCCTGCATTGGCAGGTGGATTCTTAACCACTGAGCCACTAGGGAAATCCCTCCCTTCACTCTTAATATTGTTTTGTGCAAAGGAAAAGGTTATTATTTCTAAAAAGGCAGTGAATGCCTTTGTAGCTTTAAAATTTGTTACTGTGTTACTCTACTTGTATCAGCTATTTCCTAGAAAATGCTTCAAAATATTTCTTGATGGTTTTGGAAGAATGTTTGGAAGTATTTTTTTTAAACTAAAACTTTTCTTTATAATTTATGACTTTTTAAAGAATTTATTTATTGATTGATTTGGTTGTACTGGGTCTTAGTTGCAGCAGGCCGGCTCCTTAGTTGGGTCTTGTGGGCTCCTTTAGCTGCGGCTTGTGGGCTCCTTTAGCTGCGGCTTGTGGGCTCCTTAGTTTTGGCACATGGCATGCATGTGGGATCTAGTTCCCTAACCAGGGATCGAACCCAGGCTCCCTGAATTGGGAGCATGCAGTCTTAACCACTGCACACCAGGGATACATCTTGAAGTCTCTAATTTATGTTTAATACAAGTTTCTAAATGTCCAGATAAGGTTTGTTATATACATATTTTATAGTGCAGAGTTCCCCATAATATTCTGGGTAGACATTTGTCTGACCATTTTAATTTAGTATTTTCAGAAGAGATTTGCTTGCTTTTTGGCCAAAGTTAAAACAGAGCTAGTCCATGTGTATTTTTTAATAGGGATAGAAGAATAGGCTTTATGGCATGATTTTAGGAACACCAGCAGTGTCTCTCTGCTAGTTAATGGCTAAAATTCTTTGTTTGGAGGAATTTCTTTCATTTTTCACTGTGTAGCCTATTAAGATGTAGATATCATTATAGTTAGCGAGGTGGTGGGATTCAGTGCCATTATATGTGCATTAACATCTTAGTAGGGACTTCCCTGGCGGTCCAGTGGTTGAGAAGCTGTGCTTCCAATGCAGGGTGCACGGGTTCGAACCCTGGTCTGGGAACTAAAATCCCACATGCTGCATGGCCAAAAACAACAACAACAAAAAAAAAACCCAAAAACATCTTAGTAGAAGTTACTTATTATATTATCCTTAAATTCTAAGGCTCTAGAGCACAATTTTTCTGGAGACCTTGCCTGGAGGAGTAAACACCCTTAGCTCTTGTGTAGTGAAAATAAATGGAGTCCATTCTCTTCCCCCTAATACCACTCTCCAATCAAAGATAAAATCACTTCAGTCCTTCAGATAGAAAGAGATCGACCTGGGACAGTGTGTATGTGCATTCATGTATGTGTGCATATAGAGGGTAGTAGGAGTATCGTGAGGAGTGAAAGTCCTTGGGAAGTAAGGAGACACATTCATAAGAGAGGTCAGGAAAGGAGGGTACCTGTCCATCAAGACCTACTTTATGATCTTCTTTAGAACAAGACCTGATTAAGGAGTTACTTTTTCTTGAAGTGCAGCATATACCAACTTTTAATTCTAGTCTTTGCTATTTGAAAATGCTGATAACCTATTATTATTTTTAAGATGATTTAATTTGCTTTTTACTTTGCCATGACTTATTTTAAGCTCTTGCTCTATGATCAGTTTTAGTGAGGAGAAAGGTAGTTATATGTGGTCTCTGTTGGGATTTCCCCCACTGTGGGAGTGTTTCATAGCATCAATAAGGAACATTTGTGGCCAGTAGTTAGGTTTGATGATTTTATTGTTATTTTTCTGGGTACATGAAAACTCATTCTGTGAAGTTTGACAGAGTTCCTTACAGAATTTTATGTCCATTTCCTTGTATTTAGGTGTAGCATTATTAAGTACATGTTGTACTTTTGTTTCATAGCAGTGTAAAATGAACCTATTCTAACCATATCTCTAACTTAGATGTTAAGCTTTTTGAGAGCAGTCTCTATATCTTTCATCTTTGTATCCCTCTTAGTATCTTGCTAACAGTAAAACCCTGCTGTAAGTGGGTTCAAAATGTGGTGTGTTATGAACAGGTTAGTAGAATTATCAACGAGCTTCTGCACAAATGGCCCATCACCAGTCATGTTATATCACAATTATAGTCCCTTGAACAGAGTAGTAGTTCAAAAATTTTTGAGTGAATGACGATTTCTGTATATATTAATTAATGCTAACACAGATTACTGAAGTTTACACTTTCCATTTAATTCTTTTTTATTCTCAGATACAACTGTGTTGGGGATTTGTATTGTGTATTTTTTTTTAGAGAGAGGTATTAATGTTTGGTCTTAATGACTAAAATAACCTACCTTTTTAGCAGGTTTTTCTATAGAGTTGGATAGAATGAAAACAGTGTTCTTAATTCAACAAGAGCTACTTTAGGTTATTTCCTGTATTTGACTTTCCCTGCTTATATTTTACATAATTGTTTAAAGTCCCTTGGTTTTGACTTTCAGTGCTTCTACTGGTATGCTTGGTGTTTTGAGAGACTGGTTAGATTCCTTTTGTGTGCAAAAGGGTTTATTCTTGTTTGTATTATACTTCGATGATTTTCATTTGGAATTGCTCTTTAGAAGTGATATTTATCTAAATCTCAACTTTCTGAAAAATTAAGGCAAGCAGAAAATGGGAGGAAATTCTAACTCAGAGGTCTTTTAATACTTAATCAGTATAACCAAGCAAACCTGTTTAAAGATAGGACTAGTTTCCAGATTAAGTTCATCTATATTATCCTCTGTGAGTATTGTGGAGAAATTTAAGTTTCGACTGTAATGAACTCTGAGTCAGTAAGTATATTAACCAACTCAGTTTTGACTGACTTGAATATATTTGGCCCCCAGAGTAGATTTTACCATTACTTATTGGATATTTTTGGCATTATTAATATTACTAAATGAACTAGAATTTGGCTGAAAATTTGAAGCCTCAGTAACTGGATGAGTAAGTCATGCTAGTTAGTGTCATATAGCAGTGTTTTTCATACTTTTTTATTCACATATTTCCTAAAAGGACTTCTGGAAGATCTAGGTTAGAAGAGGATGTAACTGTAAAGGGGTAGCATGAGGGAGATGTATGTATCTATTTTGTATCTTGTGCAAACAGGTAGTGATTACATGAATCTATACATGTATTAAATTCATAGGACTGTACACCAAAAGAAAGAAAATAGATGTGTACTCTCTTGCACATGTTTTTGGTGACATCTAAAAACTTTTTTCATCGTAAGTTTAAATAATTGCAAATTATATAATTTTGGATGTGTTATAAATAATGATATTTTAAAATAAAGCTCTTAACATCATTTTAAAAGAAAAAGTATCCAGGAATCTAAATACTGCAGTGATTTATCACTTACCATTACCATTTAACAGCTGAAAGTTGTAAATTATTCTTGTTTTCTTTGGATTTGTATTTCTGTCCTACTTACCTCATAGAATTTTATCCTAATGTCACATTATGTTGACTCCCCAAATAACCATATCATAGTCCTCTGCACCTAAGATAAGTATATTAATTGAAATTGGATATTTTTTAGTTTCTCTGTTTAAAAATTTTATGATTGATTTAGGATTTGAACCTGTTAGTACATAATCAAAGCAATATGAATGTATTTTTGATAATTAAAAGTAAGATTTTATTGGAAATGCATTATATCAGCTATTGCTGCAAAAATTCTATGTTAGTAAATAATCTGAAATTTTCAGTGGTTTAAAACGATGTTTTTTCCCTCTCCCTCATGAGTCTCTGGGTCAGCTGGGTTTTGGTTGATCTCAGCTGAGTTTGACTGGGTTCAGCTGGATTTGACTCCAAGCTCATAGGTCTGCTCTGCATGTCTCATGATCTTCCTGTGGAGAAAGTGGAAACACAAGAGGGTGAGAAAGAAACACACATGAAAGCTCTCAAGGCTCTAATTCAAAACTGGGGGACTTCCCTGGTGGTCCAGTGGGTAGTACTCTGCGTTCCCAGTGAAGGAGGCCTGGGTTCGATCTCTGGTCGGGGAACTAGATCCCGCATGCATGCCACAACTAAGAGTTCACATGGCACAACTAAGAAGTCTGCCTTCTGCAAGATCCCGTATGCCACAACAAAGATCCTGCGTGCCACAACTAAGACCTGGTGCAACCAAAATAAATAAATAAATATTGAAAAACAAAACAAAACCAAAATTGGGCAGAGAAAGTCATATGACCACGCCCAACATCAGTGAGGCCAGGAAACGTACTTTCTCTATTCTAGTGGTAGGTAACTGCAGCGTCTTTTGGCCAAAGATTTGTATGTATAATTCTATAACAGGGAGGAACTGAAAAACTGGGAACAAGAGTCCAACCTATTTTGTGCATCTTTTAATTAGATGCTTTCTTGCATGTCCATGCATATTATTATTATGCATGGACATGCATATTATCTCATTAGAATGAGATACCTAAATTGATATCTGAAGCAGTAGGAGTTAGCCAGGAAAAATCCGAGTAGGGGCAGTGGGGCACAACGTATTCAGGGGTGAGGGAACAATATTTGCCCAAAAAAAAGAGGGTTTGGGGAATTACTGAGTATGTGCAAAGCGTAAGATGAGAGTCCAGGTGTTTACCAAAAGGAGAATGGGTAGGAGAGTAAGGCCGAGGTCCCCGCAAAAGAACCTTTTATGCCATGTGAGGGAGATTAGACTTTAACTTTAATGCAGTGGGGAAATCATTGGAAGGTTTGAAACAGAGTAGTGATGTAATCATTTTCCCGTGAGCTAGAAGAAGAAAATCATCTTTGGCTGTTTATGCATATTAGATTGATGTCAGATAAGACCAGAGGCTGAGAGACCAGTGAGGAGACCACTGCAAAAACCCAGGTGAAGAATAAGGTGGCCTAAACTAAGGTTGTGGAATTAGGGCCAGAAAGAGGTATTGTTGAACCACAGAGAACTAATTTGATCTGTTTTTAGCCAGCGAGTACATTGGTCACATTCTCTCATTTATATGTAATTTGAATGTTAGAACAAGGGCAGTTTTTCAATTAACATATGTCTTCAATCTTTAATTTTATAAAATGGTGTGAATGTTAGCAGTATCTGTTAAAAATGATTTTACTATTTATTTACTATTTGTAAATAGTAAAGTTTAATACAAATGTCAATTATTAATATGCAGGATGTTCTTCATTTGAATTCCTTGGGAAAAGTTAATAAGTGAATATGTTGTTCTATTGAGGCAAAGAGAAATACTATTTAATTATTAGCTCAGTGACGTAGTGTGTATTCTGTGTATTTTCTGTTTCCTTGGTTTAACTATTTGTCCCCTGCTCCATAATCCAGAATATTCAAAATACATATTTGTCTGAAAAACTCTTGAAATTGTTACTGCTATTAATGGCTTCTAATTGCTAACAAGATAAATCTGAAATTCTTGGTGTGGCATTCAAGGTTCTCCAAGATTTGGTCCTTGCTTACCTCTCCTACTTTAATTTTCTTAGCACTTCATTTCATGCACATACCTGCCTCCGCACAAAGAACAAACAGAAATCCTGGGGCCATACTAAATTTTTTTCCGTTTCCATCATGTGCTGTGCAGTTTGCTGTCATTGATCTCACTTTACTTCAGATGGTTGATATAAAAATGACTTGTATGTCTTTAAATTGGAGGTGATGGATGAGGGCCAGATGTCATCTTTCCAGTTTACAGATATATCCCAAGTGCTTGTTATAGTGTTTGGTACAAAGTGGATGTTTGATAAATATTTGAATAATTAATAAATTGATGAATTAATACTGAGAGGCATTTTAGAATTTCCTATGGATTGAGTTATATTGTTTCTTTATGTGGGCACAGACACATCATATACATTCCATGCAGAAATGTGTGTGTGAGTGTATGTAAGCAGTTGTTGCATACTTCCCTAGTCTCAGTGAAACAGCTGATTGCTTGGATTACAGAGGATTGTATTGTAGATCTTTAGGAATGATCTAGGTTTATTTGTGAGTCCCTCCCTAGGAATGTCAGCTCTGAGCTTGCATTGAAGTCATTGTACCAGGTGCTAGTTACATTGACTTTGAGAATTCCACGAGGGAAAGAGGATTGGCACATTCCTTTCATCCCTTAGATATTTCATTATCTTTTGCCTAAACAACATAGGCAATGATGTGTTTCTGCTAAGATGCAAAGACCTTGGAATACTGAATTCCACACATTTTATGTGTTTAGGAAGGCTATTACTTTCCTCTAAACTTTTGTCACAATTCTGAACAGAAGGGTATTTATATCTAAAATAAGTGTGGAAATTTTAGATTGTCAAATTAAGCTGTAAATTCTCATCTGTAGGTATTACTAAAATTTAGTGTTCTGTAATACGATATTTACGGCATGGCTTTTTATTATTTTCATGTAACTGGTGTGAAAATATGCTTCAGCCCCATTTTTTGCCTTTTTTCTCTTTATTTTTAAAATTATCATACAGTAAAATTGATTTTTCTGTTCGTTTTACAGTTCTTTGGATTTTAACCCCTGCAGATCTGTGTAATCCCATAATCAGAGCAGTTACATCATTCCAAAAAACTTTCATGTACAATCCCTTTGTAGTCACATCTTTCTTCTACCCCTAACCCCTGGCAGCCACTGGTCTGTTCTCTGTCACTACACAATTGACCCTTGAATAACGTGGGGATTAGGGGTGTCAGCCCTGTGAGCAGTAGAAATCTGGATATAACTTCACAGTTGGCCCTGGTACCTACAGTTCCACATTCATGGATTCAACCAAGCACAGTTTGTTGTAGCACTGTAGTATGTATTTAGGGAAAACTTATGTATAAGTGAACTTGCACAGTTCAAACCCATGTTGTTCAAGGGTCAACTGTAGTTTTGTCTCTTTAAGAATAGCATATAAATAGAAGCATACAGTGTGCTTGCGAGACTGGCTTCTATTGTAAATTTAGCAAAATGCCTTTGAGATTCAAGTTGTGTATATCAATAGGTCATTCCTTTTTTATTGCTGAGTAGTATTTCATTGTATGGATGTACCACAGTTTATTTGTAAATCTGTTGAAGGACGTTTAGGTTATTTCCTGTTTGGGGCAGTTATGACTAGAGCTGCCATAAATGTTTCTGTAAGGGTTTTTGTGAATACAAATTTTCATTTCACTAGGGTAAATACCTGTGAGTGGAATTGCTGAGTCATATGGTAAGTGTTTGTTTTACTTTATAAGAAACAGCCAGGCTGTTTTCCAGAGTGGTTGTATCACTTTGCATTCTCCCTAGCAGTGTTTGAGAGTTCCAGTTGGTCAGCATCCTCAGCACTTGGTATTGTCAGTGTTTTTCATATTAGCCATTCTAATAGGCATGTAGTGGTATCATCGTGGTTTTAACGTGCATTTTCTTAGTGGCTGCTGATGTTCAACATCTTCTCATGTGCTTATTCACCATTTATATAACCTCTTTGGTGAAGTGTCTGTTCAAGTCATTTGCCTGTTTTTTTTAATGGGTTGTTTTCATAGTGTCTTAACCCATTTTTGTTTGGCCTTTGTATATCCTGAGTAAGTAATGTTTCTTGTTCTTATCACTTTTCTTATTAAAAGGCAGTGTCACAGGACTTCAGAGAAAGACCAACAGCCAGTTTTTAAAAGTGGGTTACTCTAGGGACTTCCCTTGTGGTCCAGTGGTTAAGAATCCACCTTCCAATGCAGGGGATGTGGGTTCGAGCCCTGGTCGGGGAACTAAGATCCTACATGCAGCGGGGCAACTAAGCCCACGCACAACAACTAGAGAGCCCGTGTGCCACAACTACTGAGCCCACACGCTCTGGAGCCCGTGTACCACAACTAGAGAGATGCCTGTGTGCTGCAACGAAGAGCCCGCTCGCCACAACAAAAGATCCTGCGTGCCACAACGAAGATCTTGCATGCTGAAACTAAGACCCGACACAGCCTAATTAATTAATTAATTATTTAAAAAGTGGGTTACTCTGTAAGTCATCCTGTGATTTTGGCTACATTATTTACCTGAAAAGATTATTATAAAAATTAGATAATTTTAATTCATGTGTATGAAGTGCTTGACCTAAAGGTGTGTCCAAACCTTTCTCATCCCCCTCAGTTCATATTTCAGAGTGCCTTCCCTGGAATACTAGTTGTTTGTTTGTTTGTTTATTTGCTTTTTAGTATCTTTATTGGAGTATAATTGCTTTACAATGTTGTTAGTTTCTGCTGTACAACGGAATACTAGTTTTTTGAGATGCTTAAAAATAGCAGACTGAGAAAAGAAATCTGAGATATGCTACATGCTGTAGCTGCCTTTTGGATGGCTGCTATAAACATGAGTATATTAATGACTCTAATAAGTTAGACATTTCTTTGTTATAAGACTTGTTTTATTCAGTATTGTCCTGTGACATCTACTCAATCTACTTTCATGGAACATACTTTGGGAAATACTGACTTACTAGTATGTTACCCCAAATAGTGTGGCACATGATAAACACTCATTATTTGTTAAATATATAGATACATGATTTCATTTAGTTTTAAGTCTTGAAACAAGCATTTTAAAAAATCATATGCTTTTTTTAAAATCTCTTTTTATGACTCATTTATTCCATTTCTAAGGCAGTTTTAGGCAGTAGTTTGAACGTTTGATTCCTATACCAGTACCATCACTTTCACCTCTGGGTGATAGTAGAAATGCAGATTCTCAGGTCCCACCTAGGCCAACTGAATCAGAAACTCAGAGTGTTTTCTCAGAGGAAAACCTGTGTTTTCCCACAGGTTCTTCAGGTAATTCTTGTTTGTGCTAAGGCTGAAGAACCCACTCTAGGGAATCACTCAGTTTGGGATTTTGTTAGCAGAGGAACAACAACTGAGAAGGGAAGATTCAGATCATCTAGGTCTGACTAGGATTAACCAGAATATCTTTTTGTACTATCTACTGATGTTGAAAAACTTTATAAAACACACTAGAAAACTCATACAACAGATTGACTCATTTTATTGCCTTAGACAGTAGTTTTCCAATTATGGGTTGTGAAATCAGTCCAGTGGGGGAGCCACACTAGCAGTTGAGATTGAGATGGTAGAGAGGAAAAGAAAAGGGAACATAAGAATGCGTCACATGTAGTAAAAATGTTTTATGACTGTTTCATTTGTACATGTTTGTAAGCAAGGTCACACTAGCACGTATTTTCCTTGGATTACGGGTTGGGAGCTTATAAGGTAGAGCAGAAATGCTGTAGAGGGAGGAGCACTGGATTCAAAGTCTGAAAACGGGCTTGAGTACCACTCAGGATTTTTGTCAAAGCCCTATATATTGTAGGATTGTTGTAAAGATTAACAGTGGGGCAATTTGCCCTCCAAGGGACATTTGACAACCTTTTGAGGTATTTTTGGTTTTCACAGCTGGGGATGGGGTGCTATTGGCATTTAGTGGGTAGAAGCTAGGGATGCTGCTAAACATCCTATAATGCACAGGACACCTCCCCAAAACAAAGAATTATCTGGCCCAAATGTCAGTAGTGTCATGGCTGAGAAACTCTCAATTAAATGATTCCATTAGAAAAATTGTAAATTGTCATAAAAGGTACATACTATTTTATTAATAATTTAATTAGAAACACTTACGTTTCAGTATTATCTTTCAAAGGTGAATTTTTATCATAAAGTATAACATGTAAGGAAGATGAAGAAAATTGGAGCAAATCTGTATGATCTTGGATAAGTTATTTACCTGACAGGATTATGAGAATTAGATAGTTAGATGTGTACTAATTAGATACATAATAATATGATAATTATATATATATTTATACATGTTCCAAAAGGTTGGTATTCAATTTAAATAGTGTTTTTTAAAGTTGAATCTTACTTTATTTCATTTTATTTTTGTGTGTCTAGAAAGACAGTAAACAAAGCCATATTTCATTTTTAAACCATACGACCTCTTTATTTTATTTTTAAAAATATATTTATTTATTTATTTTGGCTGTGCCGGGTCTTAGTTGCGGCATGTGGGATCTTTAGTTGCCATATGCGGACTTCTTAGTTGTGGCATGTGGGCTCTTAGTTGCGGCATGCATGCCGGATCTAGTTCCCTGACCAGGGATTGAACCCTGGCCCCCTGCATTGGGAGTGTGGAGTCTTACCCACTGGATCACCAGGGATATCCCTTAAACAGTGTTTTTAAAAAATTTTGTTAACATCTTTATTGGAGTATAATTGCTTTACAATGGTGTGTTAGTTTCTGCTTTATAACAAGTGAATCAGCTACGCATATACATATATCCCCACATCTCCTCCCTCTTGAGTCTCCTTCCCATCCTCCCTATCCCACCCCTCTAGGTGGTCACAAAGCACTGAGTTGATCTCCCTGTGCTATGCGGCTACTTCCCACTAGCTGTCTGTTTTGGTAGTATATATAAGTCCATGCCATGCTCTCATTTTGTCCCAGCTTACCCTTCCCCCTCCCTGTGTCCTCAAGTCCATTCTCTACGTCTGCGTCTTTATTCCTGTACTGCCCCTAGGTTCTTCAGAACCATTTTTTTTCTTTAGATTCCCTATATATGTGATAGCATACGGTATTTGTTTTTCTCTTTCTGACCTACTTCACTCTGTATGACAGTCTCTAGGTCCATCCACCTCACTACAAATAACTCAATTTCGTTTCTTTTTATGGCTGAGTAATATTCCATTGTATATATGTGCCACATCTTCTTTATCCATTCATCTGTCAGTGGACACTTAGGTTGCTTCCATGTCCTGGCTATTGTAAATAGAGCTGCAATGAACATTGTGGTACACACTTAGGTTACTTCCATGCCCTGGCTATTGTAAATAGAGCTGCAATGAACATTGTGGTACAAGAATTTTGAATTATGGGTTTCTCAGGGTATATGCCTAGTAGTGGGATTGCTGGGTCATATGGTAGTTCTATTTTTAGTTTTTTAAGGAACCTCCATACTGTCCTCCATAGTGGCTGTATCAATTTACATTCCCACCAACAGTGCAAGAGTGTTCCCTTTTCTCCACACCCTCTCCAGCATTTATTGTTTGTAGATTTTTTGATGATGGCCATTCTGACTGGTGTGATACCTCATTGTAGTTTTGATTTGCATTTCTCTAATGATTAGTGATGTTGAGCATTCTTTCATGTGTTTGTTGGCAATCTGTATACCTTCTTAGGAGAAATGTCTGTTTAGTTCTTCTGCCCATTTTTGGATTGGGTTGTTTGTTTTTTGGATACTGAGCTGCGTGAGCTGCTTGTAAATTTTGGATATTGGTCCTTTGTCAGTTGCTTCATTTGCGAATATTTTCTCCCATTCTGAGGGTTGTCTTTTCATCTTGTTTATGGTTTCCTTTGCTGTGCAAAAGCTTTTAAGTTTCATTAGGTCCCATTTGTTTATTTCTGTTTTTACTTCCATCTCTCTAGGAGGTGGGTCAAAAACGATCTTGCTGTGATTTATGTCATAGAGTGTTCTGCCTGTGTTTTTCTCTAAGAGTTTGATAGTGTCTGGCCTTACATTTAGGTCTTTAATCCATTTTGAGTTTATTTTTGTGTGTGGTGTTACGGAGTGTTCTCATTTCATTCTTTTACATGTAGCTGTCCAGTTTTCCCAGCACGACTTACTGAAGAGGCTGTCTTTTCTCCATTTTATATTCTTGCCTCCTTTATCAAAAATAAGGTGACCATATGTGTGTGGGGTTATCTCTGGGTTTACTGTCCTGTTCCATTGATCTATATTTCTGTTTTTGTGCCAGTACCATACTGCCTTGATTACTGTAGCTTTGTAGTATAGTCTGAAGTCAGGAAGCCTGATTCCTCCAGCTCTGTTAAACAGTGGTTTTTTTTTTTTTTTTTTTTTTTTTTTTTGCGGTATGCGGGCCTCTCACTGTTGTAGCCTCTCCCGTTGCACGCAGGCTCAGCGGCCATGGCTCACGGGCCCAGCTGCTCCGCGGCATGTGGGATCCTCTCGAACTGGGGCACGAACCCGCGACCCCTGCATCGGCAGGCGGACTCTCAACCACTGCGCCACCAGGGAAGCCCTAAACAGTGTTTTGATAGGTACGAATGGTGCAGAAAATAGAGTAGTTGTTTAAAAAAACAGTTCTGTATCAATACAAGCAGCTTCAGAGAAGCTTATATTTAGACACATTACATTAATCCAGTTCAGGTTATTTGAGAGATTAATATAATTCTATGTTAGCCAAGTATAAGAAAGTGTAGCTACCCATGGCTTTTAATCAGAATTCCAGGAAGGCTGCAAGGTAATGATATTCAGAAAAACAACCTGAAATGGCAAATTTTGAAGGGATAGGTAGAGATCCCACCATATTCTCTAGCCTCTTTCTTTTTTATTGAAGTATAGTTGATTTACAGTATTATGTTAATTTCTGTTGTATGTTAAAGTGATTCTGTTTTTTGTATATATATGTACAGACACGTATGTGTATATATATATATATTCATATTTATTCTTTTCAGGTTCTTTTCCATTATAGGTTATTACAAGATATTAAATATAGTTTCTTATGCTATACAATAGAACTTTGTTTATCTATTTTATATATAGTAGCGTGTATCTGTTAATCCCATGCTCCTAGTGTATCTTCCCCCACTTTCCCCGTTGGTAACTATAACTTAGTTTTCTAAATCTGTTTCTATTTTGTAAATAAGTTCATATGTATCATTTTATAAGATTCCACATGTGATATCATGAGGTATTTGTCTTTCTCTTTCTGACTTCACTTAGTATGATAATCTCTAGGTCCATCCATATTGCTGCAAATGGCATTATTTGACTTTTTTTTTTTGCGGTATGCAGGCCTCTCACTGTTGTGGCCTGTCCGGTTGTGGAGCACAGGTTCCAGATGCGCAGGCTCAGCGGCCATGGCTTACGGGCCCAGCTGCTCTGCGGCATGTGAGATCTTCCCACACTGAGGCAGGAACCCGTGTCCCCTGCATTGGCAGGCGGACTCTCAACCACTGCACCACCAGGGAATCCCTCACTGTTTTTTTTTTTTTATGTCATCTGTTGATGGACAGTTAGGTTGCTTCCATGTCTTGGTGGTTGTAAATGTTGCTGCTATGAACATTGGGGTGTCTGCATCTTTTGGAATTAGAGTTTTGTCCAGATATATGCCCAGGAGTGGCATTTCTAGATCATATGGTAGCTCAATTTTTAGTTTTTTAAGGAACCTCCATACTGTTCTCCATAGTGGCTACACCACTTTACATTCCCACCACCATTGTAGGAGGGTTCCCTTTTCTCCACACACTCTCCAGCATTTATTATTTGTAGACTTTTTTTTTTTGCGGTTTGTGGGCCTCTAACTGTTGTGGCCTCTTCTGTCGCGGAGCACAGGCTCCAGACGCGCAGGCTCAGCGGCCATGACTAACAGGCCTAGCCACTCCGCGGCATGTGGGATCTTCCTGGACCGGGGCATGCACCCGTGTCCCCTGCATCATCAGGTGGACTTTCAACCACTGCGCCACCAGGAAAGCCCTATTATTTGTAGACTTTTAATGATGGCCATTCTGACTGGTGTGAGGTGATACCTCGTTGTAGTTTTCATTTGCATTTCTCTAGTAATTAGCAATGTTGAGCATCTTTTTATGTGCCTGTTGGCCATCAGTATGTCTTCTTTGGAGAAATATCTATTTAGATCTTTTGCCCATCTTTTGATTGTTTTTTTTTAACATTTATTTTTTTAACTTATTTGGCTGCATTGGGTCTTAGTTGTGGCATGTGGAATCCCTCGTTGTGCCGGGCGGGCTCTTTGTTGAGGTGCGTGGGCTTCTCCTTAGTTGTGACGCATGGGTCCCAGAGTGCACAGACTCAGTATTTGTGGCACATGGGCTCTCTTGTTGTGGCACACGGGCTCTAGAGCACTCAAGCTCAGTAGTTGTCGTGTGCAGGCTTAGTTGCCTGGCAGCATTTGGTATCTTAGTTCCCTGACCAGGGATCGAACCCGCGTCCCCTGCATTGGAAGGCAGATTCTTAACCACTGGACCGCCACGGAAGTACCGGGTTGTTTGTTTATTGATATTGAGCTATATGATCTGTTTGTATATTTTGGAAATTAATCCCTTGTCGGTTGTGTTGTTTGCAAATATTTTCTCCCAGTGCATACGTTGTCTTTTTGTTTTGTTTATGGTTTCCTTTTGCTGTGCAAAAGCTTTTAAGTTTGATTAGGTCCCATTGGTTTATTTTTGCTTTTACTTCCTTTGCCTTGGGAGACTGACCTATGAAACATTACTACGATTTATGTCAGATAATGTTTACCTACGTTCTAGGAGTTTTATGGTGTCATGTCTTATATTTAAGTCTTCAAGCCATTTGGAGTTTATTTTTGTGTATGGTGTGAACAAGAGTTCTAGCTTCACTGATTTACATGCACCTGTTCAGTTTTCCCGATACCACTTGCTAAAGAGACCATCTTTTCTCCACTGTATATTTTTGCCTCCTTTGTCAAAGATTAATTGACCATAGGTGTGTGGGTTTATTTCTGGGCTCTCTGTTCTGTTCCGTTGATCCATGTTTCTGTTTTTGTGCCAGTATCATGCTGTTTTTGTGTGTGTGTGTGTGTGTGTGTGTGTGTGTGTGTGTGTGTGTGTGTATGTGTGTGGTATGTGGGCCTCTCACTGTTGTGGCCTCTCCCGTTGCAGAGCACAAGCTCCAGAAGAGCAGGCTCAGCGGCCGTGGCTCACGGGCCCAGCCGCTCGGCAGCATGTGGGATCCTCCTGGACCAGGGCACGAACCCATGTCCCCTGCATTGGCAGGCGGACTCTCAACCAGTGTGCCACCAGGGAAGCCCTATCATGCTGTTTTGACTATTGTAGCTTTGTAGTATTGTCTGAAGTCTGGGAGGGTTATGCCTTCAGGTTTGTTCTTTTTCCTCAGGATTGCTTTGGCAATTCTGGGTCTTTTGTGGTTCCATGTAAATTTTAGTATTATTTGTCCTAGTTCTGTGAAGAATGTCATGGGCAACTTGATAGGGATCGCATTAAATCTATAGATTGTTTTGGATAGTATGGCCATTTTAACAATATTAATTCTTCCAATCTAAGAGCATGGGATATCTTTCCATTTCTTTGAATCATCTTCATTTTCCTTTATCAGTGTTTTATATTTCTCAACATATAAGTCTTTCACCACCTTGCTCGGGTTTATTCCTGGGTATTTAATATTTTTGATGTGATTTTAAAAGGGATTGTGTTTTTACTTTTTCTTTCTGATATTTCACTGTCAGTGTAAGGAAATGCAACTGATTTCCTTATGTTAATCTTGTACCCTGCTACCTTGCTGAATTCGTTTATCAGTTCTAGTAGTTTTTGTGTGGAGTCTTTAGGGTTTTCTATATATAGTATCATGTCATCTGCATATAGTGACAATTCTACCTCTTTCCTTCCAATCTGTATACTTTTTATTTCTTGTCTGATTGCTGTGGCTAGGACTACCAATACTACATTGAACAGAAGTGGTGAGAGTGGACATCCTTGCCTTCTTCCAGATGTTAGCAGGAAGTCTAGCCTTTTTAAAATAGATTAATCTCTTAAATTCATAGGCAGAAAATCAAGAAATCACCTGAACCAGAAATCCCATCATAAACAGCTTTTGCTGATAATTTATGAAACATTCTGTCAGTACATTTGAGGCACTATCTTGTCTAGGACTACTTACCACTCCTTCACCAGCAAGATGTGATAATCTTCATGTGCTCTGTGACTATTACACCATCTGTTACCTTCATTGTGAGAAGAAAAGAGTTAGCATAGATCCCCTCTGTGCACTGGAAAATTAATTGATCTTGGACATCATGTTCTAAGGATTCCTGATTAAAGAGATTATCTGTCCTTAGAGTGTGCATCTTACCCACATTAAAGTTGGATGAAACCAGCTTTCATCTGATCATCCAGTACAGTCTGATAGAAAAGGCAGAAACTTCATTGCTAAGGTCTGAAGATAGGGCTTGGTGTACATTCCTTCTAATTAGCCTTTTCATCTTCACCAACCAAATAACTAACTTTTTATACAGCTCTTATTTTGTATCACTGTTTTAACATCTTTACATACAATAACATTTAATTCTTATGCCTTTTCTATAAGAGTAGGTACTATCATACCGTCCATTTTTGGTTGTGGAAACTGAGGCACAGAAATGTTAACTTGATGAAGGTCACACAGTTACTAAGTGTAGAACTAGGATTCAGACACAGGGAATCTGGCTTCAGAGTCTGTGCTCTTACCTACTATGCTCTACTGCCTATTTATACTCATAACAGCTGTCTTGAAGGGCGGTTTTAATTAAATTAAATTTCATGTGCCTAACACTTCACATGTATTAGGTACTCATTAAATTAGTCATGATATTATCATATACTCTTGTTAAACACAACTAGAAAGAATTCTGCAAAGCATGACTTCAAAATGCCTCTTTTTATTTTTTTTAATAACAGTTGTCTTTTAAAAAAAATTTTGGCTGCTCTGGGTCTTCGGTGTGTTGCTTGCAGCTCATGGGCTCTTTGTTGCAGTGCACAGGCTTCTCTAGTTGTGGTGCACGGGCTTCTCTAGTTGTGGCATGTGGGCTTAGTTGCCCTGCGTCACGTGGGATCTTAGTTCCCTGACCAGGGATCAAACCTGTGTCCCCTGCATTGGAAGGCGGATTCTTAACCACTGGACCACCAGGGAAGTCCCTAAAACATCTCTTTTTAAAAGCTAGAAATTATGTATCTAAATAGGAATGCTTTAGAAAAATTTTCCCACATAATAAGTAGTTATTTTGAGATGGTCATATGTATTTTTCCCTTTATTAACTTGGTGTATTGCATTGACTGAATTTTTTTTAAAATATTTATTTATTTATTTTTGGCTGCGTAGGGTCTTTGTTGCTGTGTGCGGGCCGTCTCTAATTGCGCGAGCGGGGGCTACTCTTCATTGCGGTGTGCGGGCTTCTCATTGCGGTGGCTTCTCTTGTTGTGGAGCATGGGCTTTAGGCACGCGTGCTTCAGTAGTTGTGGCTTGTGGGCTCTAGAGTGCAGGCTCAGTAGTTGTGGCACACAGGCTTAGTTGCTCCATGGCATGTGGGATCTTCCTGGACCAGGGCTCGAACTCATGTCCCCTGCATTGGCAGGTGGATTCTTAAACACTGCGCCACTAGGGAATCCCTGCATTGTTTGATTTGTATTTCGAATCAACCTTACATTCCTGGGATAAGTCCCACTTGGTATGGGAATATGTATAGTCCTTTTAATATGCTCCTGCATTTGATTGGCTAGTAATTTATTGGGGGTTTCTGCATCTGTATTTATAAGATGTATTGATCTGTAGTTTTCTTGTGGTATCTTTTTCTGGCTTTATCTTTTCTTTTCTCCTCCCTCATCATGGAAAAGACCTTGTTTTACCCATTTCCACCTTAGGTCAGAGGTCAGTTTTACTGCATAAGTGCAGAAAGCCAAGCAATCAGGTGATTGTGGAGGTCTATAAAACATTCTGGGGCTTCCCTGGTGGCGCAGTGGTTGAGAGTCCGCCTGCCAATGCAGGGGACGCAAGTTCGTGCCCCAGTCTGGGAAGATCCCACATGCCGCCGAGCAGCTGGGCCCATGAGCCATGGCTGCTGGGCCTGCGCGTCCGGAGCCTGTGCTCCACAACGGGAGAGGCCACAGCAGTGAGAGGCCTGCATACCACAAAAAAAAAAAAAAAAAAAAAAATTAAAAAAAAAACCATTCTGGTTTAGGCAATTCAGGGCACATGATCCTTGGCATAGGAGGATATTTAATAAAATGCATATGATTTTGTAATACTATCATGGTTCTGTTGTGCCATGCTGTAAATAGAGTGGCTTTATTTGTTTTCAGAGTTATTTATTTATTTTTGTCTTATTTATTTATTTACTTATTTATGTTTTCAGAGTTATTAATTGCCCACAATTTCAAGGCTTATAAATGTTAGAGGCAGAATTTCAAACCTTACTCCAAAATTGTCTCTCTGGTTATAGTCATAAATTAAAATTAAAAACACATATAGTTTGCATTATGTGGCCTGTTTATCTGAGAAAAGGGATAATATTATATTTCTATCATTGTTAAGATGAGGATTAGTGGTAATAGATATAAGTGCTTGGCTTAGGTCAGCAAGTACTCAGCAACTGTTAGATGTTAATTTTCTCCCATTCTCTGTCTTCTAAATTGCTCCTAAATGATACGGTGCTCAAAAGCAGAATTTAAGTTTCGCTCCTGTGGGGTTAACATAACATTGCTTTTTTCAACCTCTTAACTTATTCTTCCCTGTCCCTTATTTCTTTTCCTCACAGTCTGGCTTAGCATTTAGGAAGAGTTTTGATATCTGATTTACATTCTTCCTCAGTCTGTCCTGTAAATGTTACTAGTGAGCACAGTATTCTGCCCTTCCATCATCAAGTTAGAATCAGTGGAAATATAGCAAAACTGAAAAGGGAAATTGAAATTTGTAACACTTTTGGGTTAATTTAAATGTACAAAACCACTGCTCTCTTGATCTGGGCCCAGATATCCTGGTGAAGAAATTCTACTAGCTCCTGCTCTTAAGGATTCTGTATTTTTATCTTTTGGATACCTCTAAAGTATTCTCTTTTCCTCCTTTCCTCCTTCCTCCCTTTTCCTCCCTTTCTTCCCTTTTCACCTACAACTCTCACCTGGATATTTGAACTAGTGACCTGGAAAGACATTATTGGCAGTGGTGGTGGTGTTAAAGCAAAGTTTTTTTGCTGCCCTGTATGATTTTACCCCACATCATAAATTAAGCCAGTGATAATAGTGAACTTTGAGTCATAGTATAGTTACATAATACATAGTATTTATGTAGTACTTATAGTACTGTGTATTCTCAGATCTTTTAATAAAAATAACTCAGAGCTTTATTAACTAAGATGTATCTTTAAAATTTTTCAGTAATTTCGTAATTTCACTGGTAGTTTTATTTTAGCTGGAGAGAAGTACAGAGTTTAGCAATGAAATCATATGGATTGAGTCCTGAGCATGTTTTTTTTTCGTGTGTTTTTTTTGGGGGTGGTATGCGGGCCTCTTACTCTTGTGACCTCTCCTGTTGCAGAGCACAGGTTCCAGACGCACAGGCTCCACGGCCATGGCTCACGGGCCTAGCCGCTCTGCGGCATGTGAGATCCCCCCGAACCGGGGCATGAACCCACGTCCCCCGCATCGGCAGGCAGACTCCCAACCACTGCGCCACCAGGGAAGCCCCTGAGCATGTTTTTATAGATTATTTGAACAAAAATATATATATTATTTTGAGCCTTAAACCAAAATAATTTTGTAATTTGAAGTATGTTTTTTTTCCCTTCTTACCTCTAACACTCGTGCTGTAGGGAGGGTTCTATTGCTTTGGACAGCCATTGCTGCTGAAATAAGGGTAATGAATCAGGTCTCTGTTTCTTTTAGTTAAGGCCATTGGAAATACCTGAATTCAGCCAGCAGGAAATAGCTTGCAGCCAGGACCCAAGTATAGAGAATGTAGTATATACATATACACATGCCTCTTCATAGACATTGGAAAACTTGCTCCACCAGTTGGAAACAGGAAAGACCAGCTTTTTTGATTTTTAGCATCACATGAAAGGATTATTTTACTAAGTTATCTGCAGGGCAGTGACAGGTGTCCTAGAGGGTAAGGTTAGAGGACCTTTAGAACTATAAGGAATATTTCCTAATGAATGCCCACATATACGGTATTTTTTTTGTTTCAGATGTTTGTGAGATGAGCCGTACATTAAGGGAAGCCTTTTGTTCAGCTCATTACTTCATATTTGAGGACAAATCAAAAGTAAAGACACAGTATTTTGTTTTGGTCTAAATGAGATTCTTCAAAGAAGAGATGAAAGTTGTCAGTTAAAGAAAGGTTATATTTTTGGATGCATTCTGAGTTCGGGCATGACCTACACAAATTTTTAAAACTCTTCTGAGTCATTGTGCCTTAACTCTGGAAAAATTTGTAATTACTCTGCTGCTGGCAGTGAATTCCAGCAGTTTCCTTTGATGGAATCCGTTTGTTGGTGAGCACATGTATATCATTCTGATTAGTCTCTTAGGTTTGACTCTTTTTTTTTTTGTTTTTTAATTTAACTTTTATTTTTTATCACAGCAAATTTGATTACAATGTTTTCTTTATTCTAGGTGTGCAAGATGTGGTTTTTTCACACATATGCATATATCTATTCCTTTTTTTTAAACATCTTTATTGGAGTATAACTGTTTTACAATGGTCTGTTAGTTTCTGCTTTACAATGAAGTGAATCATTTATACATATACATATGTTCCCATATCTCTTCCCTCTTGCGTCTCCCTCCCTCCCACCCTCCCTATCCCACCCTTCTAGGTGGTCACAAAGCACAGAGGTGATCTCCCTGTGCTATGCGGCTGCTTCCCACTAGCTATCTATTTTACATTTGGTAGTGTATATATGTCCATGCCACTCTCTCACTTTGTCACAGCTTACCCTTTGCCTCCCCATATCCTCAAGTCCATGCTCTAGTAGGTATGTGATTTATTCCCGTCCTACCACTAATCTCTTCATGACATTTCTTTTTCTTAGATTCCATATATATGTGTTAGCATACGGTATTTGTTCTTCTCCTTCTGGCTTACTTCACTCTGTATGACAGACTCCAGGTCTATCCACCTCATTACAAATAACTCAGTTTCATTTCTTTTTATGGCTGAGTAATATTCCATTGTATATATGTGCCACATCTTCTTTATCTATTCATCTGTTGATGGACACTTAGGTTGCTTCCATGTCCTGACTATTGTAAATAGAGCTGCAATGAACATTTTGGTACATGACTCTTTTTGAATTATGGTTTTCTCAGGGTATATGCCCAGTAGTGGGATTGCAGGGTCGTATGGTAGTTCTATTTTTAGTTTTTTAAGGAACCTCCATACTGTTCTCCATAGTGGCTGTATCAATTTACATTCCCACCAACAATGCAAGAGTGTTCCCTTTTCTCCACACCCTCTCCAGCATTTGTTGTTTCTAGAGTTTTTGATGATGGCCATTCTGACCGGTGTGAGATGATATCTCATTGTAGTTTTGATTTGCATTTCTCTAATGATTAATGATGTTGAGCATTCTTTCATGTGTTTGTTGGCAATCTGTATATCTTCTTGGGGAAATGTCTATTTAGTTCTTCTGCCCATTTTTGGATTTGGCTGTTTGTTTTTTTGTTATTGAGCTGCATGAGTTGCTTATAAATTTTGGATATTAATCCTTTGTCAGTTGCTTCATTTGCAACTATTTTCTCCCATTCTGAGGGTTGTCTTTTGGTGTTGTTTATGGTATCCTTTGCTGTGCAAAAGCTTTTAAGTTTCATTAGATCCCATTTGTTTATTTTTGTTTTTATTTCCATTTCTGTAGGAGGTGGGTCAAAAAGGATCTTGCTGTGATTTATGTCATAGAGTGTTCTGCCTATGTTTTCCTCTAAGAGTTTGATAGTGTCTGGCCTTAACATTTAGGTCTTTAACCCATTTTGAGTTTATTTTTGTATATGGTGTTAGGGAGTATTCTAATTTCATACTTTTACATGTAGCTGTCCAGTTTTCCCAACACCACTTATTGAAGAGGCTGTCTTTTCTCCACTGTATATTCTTGCTTCCTTTATCAAAGATAAGGTGACCATATGTGTGTGGGTTTATCTCTGGGCTTTCTATCCTGTTCCATTGATCTGTATTTCTGTTTTTGTGCCAGTACCATACTGTCTTGATTACAGTAGCCATGTAGTATAGTCTGAAGTTGGGGAGCCTGATTCCTCCCGCTCCATTTTTCGTTCTCAAGATTGCTTTGGCTATTCGGGGTCTTTTGTGTTTCCATACAAATTGTGAAATTTTTTTGTTCTAGTTCTGTAAAAAATGCCAGTGGTAATTTGATAGGGATTGCACTGAATCTGTAGATTGCTTTGGGTAGTAGAGTCATTTTCACAATGTTGATTCTTCCAATCCAGGAACATGGTATATTTCGCCACCTATTTGTATCATCTTTAATTTCTTTCATCAGTATCTTATAGTTTTCTGCATACAAGTCTTTTGTCTCCTTAGGTAGGTTTATTCTTAGATATTTTCTTCTTTTTGTTGCAATGGTAAATGGGAATGTTTTCTTAATTTCACTCTCAGATTTTTCATCATTCGTGTATAAGAATGCCAGAGATTTCTGTGCATTAATTTTGTATCCTGCTACTTTACCAAATTCATTGATTAGCTCTGGTAGTTTTCTGGTAGCATCTTTAGGATTCTCTATGTATAGTATCATGTCATCTGCAAACAGTGACAGCTTTACTTCTTCTTTTCCGATTTAGATTCCTTTTATTTCTTTTTCTTCTCTGATTGCTGTGGCTAGAACTTCCAAAACTATGTTGAATAAGAGTGGTGAGAGTGGGCAACCTTGTCTTGTTCCTGATCTTAGTGGAAATGGCTTCAGTTTTTCACCATTGAGGATGATGTTGGCTGTGGGTTTGTCATATATGGCCTTTATTATGTTGAGGAAAGTTCCCTCTATGCCTACTTTCTGCAGGGTTTTTATCATAAATGGGTGTTGAATTTTGTCAAAAGCTTTCTCTGCATCTATTGAGATGATCATATGGTTTTTCTTCTTCAGTTTGTTGATATGGTGTATCACGTTGATTGATTTGCGTATATTGAAGAATCCTTGCATTCCTGGAATAAACCCCACTTGATCATGGTGTATGATCTTTTTAATGTGCTGTTGGATTCTGCTTGCTAGTATTTTGTTGAGGATTTTTGCATCTATGTTCATCAGTGATATTGGCCTGTAGTTTTCTTTCTTTCTGACGTCTTTGTCTGGTTTTGGTATCAGGGTTATGGTGGCCTCATAGAATGAGCATGGGAGTGTTCCTCCCTCTACTATCGTTTGGAAGAGTTTGAGAAGGATAGGTGTTAGCTCTTCTCTAAATGTTTGATAGAATTAGCCTGTGAAGCCATCTGGTCCTGGGCTTTTGTTTGTTGGAAGGTTTGTAATCACAGTTTCAATTTCAGTGCTTGTGATTGGTCTGTTCATATTTTCTATTTCTTCCTGGTTCAGTCTTGGCAGGTTGTGCATGTCTAAGAATTTGTCCATTTTTTCCAGGTTGTCCATTTTATTGGCATACAGTTGCTTGTAGTAATCTCTCATAACCTTTTGTATTTCTGCAGTGTCAGTTGTTACATCTCCTTTTTCTTTTCTGATTCTATTGATTTGAGTCTTCTCCCTTTTTTTCTTGATGAGTCTGGCTAATGGTTTATCAATTTTATCTTCTCAAAGAACCAGCTTTTAGTTCTATTGATCTTTGCCATCGTTTCCTTCATTTCTTTTTCATTTATTTCTGATCTGATCTTTATGATTTCTTTCCTTCTGCTAAATTTGGGGTTTTTTTGTTCTTCTTTCTCTAATTGCTTTAGGTGCAGTTAGGTTGTTTATTTGAGATGTTTCCTGTTTCTTAAGGTAGGATTGTATTGCTATAAACTTCCCTCTTAGAACTGCTTTTGCTGCATCCCATAGGTTTTGGGTTGTCATGTCTCCATTGTAATTTGTTTCTAAGTATTTTTTGATTTCCTCTTTGATTTCTTCAGTGATCACTTCGTTATTAAGTAGTGTATTGTTTAGACTCCATGTGTTTGTATTTTTTACAGATCTTTTCCTGTAATTGCTATCTAGTCTCATAGCGTTGTGGTCGGAAAAGATACTTGATACGATTTCAATTTTCTTAAATTTACCACGGCTAGATTTGTGACCCAAGATATGATCTATCCTGGAGAATGTTCCATGAGCACTTGAGAAAAATGTGTATTCTGTTGTTTTTGGATGGAATGTCCTATAAATATCAATTAAGTCCAACTTGTTTAATGTATCATTTAAAACTTGTGTTTCCTTATTTATTTTCATTTTGGGCGATCTGTCCATTAGTGAAAGTGGGGTGTTAAAGTCCCCTACTATGATTGTGTTACTGTTGATTTCTCCTTTTATGGCTGTTAGTATTTGCCTTATGTATTGAGGTGCTCTTGTGTTGGGTGCATAAATATTTACAATTGTTATATCTTCTTCATGGATCGATGCCTTCATCATTATGTAGTGTCCTTCTTTGTCTCTTGTAATAGTCTTTATTTTAAAGTCTGTTTTGTCTGATATGAGAATTGCTACTCCAGCTTTCTTCTGATTTTCATTTGCATGGAATATCTTTTTCCATCCCCTCACTTTCAGTCTGTATGTGTCCCTAGGTCTGAAGTGGGTCTCTTGTAGACAGCATATATATGGGTCTTGTTTTTGTATCCATTCAGCCAGTCTGTGTCTTTTGGTGGGAGTGTTTAATCCATTTACATTTAAGGTAATTATTGATATGTATGTTCCTATTACCATGTACTTGTTTCGGGTGTGTTCTTGTAGGTCTTTTCCTTCTCTTGTGTTTCTTGCCTAGAGAAGTTCCTTTAGCATTTGTTGTAAAGCTGGTTTGGTGGTGCTGAACTCTCTCAGCTTTTGCTTGTCTGTAAGGTTTTTAATTTCTCCATCAAATCTCAATGAGATCCTTGCTGGGTGGAGTAATCTTGGTTGTAGGTTTTTCTCCTTCATCACTTTAAATATGTCCTGCCACTCCCTTCTGGCTTGCAGAGTTTCTGCTGAAAGATCAGCTGTTAACCTTATGGGGATTCCCTTGTGTGTTATTTGTTGTTTTTCCCTTGCTGCTTTTAATATGTTTTCTTTGTATTTAATTTTTGACTGTTTGATTATTATGTGTCTTGGCGTGTTTATCCTTGGGTTTATCCTGTATGGAACTCTCTGTGCTTCCTGGATTTGGTTAACTACTTCCTTTCCCATATTAGGGAAGTTTTCAACTATAATCTCTTCAAATATTTTCTCAGTCCCTTTCTTTTTCTCTTCTTCTTCTGGGACCCCTATAATTCGAGTGTTGGTGCATTTAATGTTGTCCCAGAGGTCTCTGAGACTGTCCTCAGTTCTTTTCATTCTTTTTTCTTTCTTCTGCTCTGCAGTAGTTATTTCCAGTATTTTATCTTCCAGGTCACTTATCCGTTCTTCTGCCTCAGTTATTCTGCTATTGATCCCATCTAGATTATTTTAAATTTCATTTATTGTGTTGTTCATCATTGCTTGTTTCCTCTTTAGTTCTTCTAGGTCCTTGTTAAATGTTTCTTCATTTTGTCTTTTCTATTTCCAAGATTTTGGATCATCTTTACTATCAGTATTCTGAATTCTTTTTCAGGTAGTCTGCCTATTTCCTCTTTATTTGTTAGGTCTGGTGTGTTTTTATTTTGCTCCTTCATCTGCTGTGCATTTTTCTGTCTTCTCATTTTGCTTATCTTACTGTGTTTGGGGTCTCCTTTTTGCAGGCTGCAGCTTTGTAGTTTCCGTTGTTTTTGGTGACTGTCCCCAGTGGCTAAGGTTGGTTCAGTGGGTTGAGTAGGTTTCCTGGTTGTGGAGACTAGTGCCTATGTTCTGGTGGATGAGGCTGGATCTTGTCTTTCTGGTGGGCAGGTCCACATCTGGTGGTGTATTTTGGGATGTTGGTAGCCTTATTATGATTTTAGGCAGCCTCTCTCCTAATGGATGGGGCTGTAGTCCTGTCTTGCTATTTGTTGGGCATAGGGTGTCCAGCACTGTATGTTGCTGGTCCTTGAGTGAGGCTGGGTCTTGGTGTTGAGATGGAGCTCTCTGGGAGATTTTCGCCGTTTGATATTATATGGAGCTGGGAGGTCTCTTGTGGACCAGTGTCCTGAGGTTGTTTCTCCCACCTCAGAGACACAGCCCTGACACCTCACTGGAGCGCCAAGAGGCTTTAATCCACATGGCTCAAAATAAAAGGGAGAAAAAATAGAAAGGGAAGAAAGAAAGGAAGGGAGGAAGGAAGAAAGAAAGGAAGAAATGAAGGAAGGAAGGAAGAGAGGAAGAAAGGAGGGAAGGAAGGGAGGAAGAAAGGAAGAGGGGTAAGAAGGGAGGAAGGAAGGAAGGAAGGAAGGAAGGAGGGAAGAAAGGAAGGAAGAAAGGAAGAAGACACAATAAAGTAGGATAAAATATCGTTATTAAAATAAACTATTAAGAAATATTTTATAAAAACAAAACAAAGAAAAAACAAACAAACAAAAAACGGGCCAGTCAGAGCCCTAGGACAAATGATGTAAGCAAAGCCATACAGACAAAATCTCACAGAGCAGCACACACATACACACTCACAAAAAGAAAAAAAGGGGAAAATAATAATATATCTTGCTCCCAAAGTCCACCTCCTCAACTTGGGATATTTTGCTGTCAATTCAGGTTTTCCACAGATGCAGGGAACTTAAAGTTGATTGTGGAGCTTTAATCCACTGCTTCTGAGGCTGCTTGGGAGAGACCTCCCCCTCTCCTCTTTGTTCGCACAACTCCTGGGGCTTAGCTTTGGACTTGGCCCCGCCTCTGTGCCTAGGTCATCTGAGGGCTTCTGCTCTTCGCTCAGACAGGACAGGGTTAAAGGAGCAGCTGATTCAGGGGCTCTGGCACAGGCCGGGCGGAGGGAGAGGCACGGATGCGGGGCGAGCATGAGGCGGCAGAGGCTGGCATGACACTACACCAGCCCGAGGTGTGCCGTGCATTCTCCTGGGGAAGCTGTTCCTGGATCTCGGGACCCCAGCAGTGGCGGCCTGCATAGGCTCCCAGGAGGGGAAGTGTGGAGAGTGACCTGTGGTCGCACACAGGCCTCTTGGTGGCAGCAGCAGCAGCAACCCTAGTGTCCCACACCCGTCTTTGGTGTCCGCACTGACAGCTGCGGCTCGTGCCTGTTTCTTGAGCTACTTTACGCGCGGTGCGCTTAATCCCCTCTCCTCGTGCCCCAGGAAGCAAAGCGGCAAGAAAAAGTCTCCTGTCTCTTTGGCAGCTCCGCGCCTGTCTCTGGAGCTCCTTTACGCGGTGCGCTTAAACCCCTCTCCTCGTGCACCAGGAAGCAAAGAGGGAAGAAAAGTTCTCTTGCCTCTTCGGCAGCTCCAGACTTCTCCTGGACTCCCTCCTGTCTAGCCATGGTGCACTAACCTCTTCAGGCTGTTTTCACACTGCCAACTCCAGACCTCTCCCTGGGATCCGACCTCTGAAGCCCGAGGCTCAGCTCCCGGCCCCTTCCCACCCCGGCGGATGAGCAGACAAGTCTTTTGGGCTGGTGAGTGCCGGTCGGCACCGATCCTCTGTGTGGGAATCTCTTTGCTTTGCCCTCCTCACCCCCGTTGCTGCGCTCTCCTCCACAGCTCCGAAGCTTCACCCCTCCGCCACCCGCAGTCTCCGCCCACGAAGGGGCTTCTAGTGTGTGGAAACCTTTCCTCCTTCACAACTCCCTCCCACTGGTGCAGGTCCTGTCCCTATTCTTTTGTCTCTGTTTATTCTTTTTTGTTTTGCCCTACCCAGGTACGTGGGGGTGTTTCTTGCCTTTTGGGAGCTCTGAGGGCTTCTGCCAGCGTTCAGTGGGTGTTCTATAGGAGCAGTTCCACGTGTAGATGTATTTCTGATGTATCTGTGAGGAGGAAGGTATCTCTGCGTCTTACTCTTCCGCCATCTTCTCTTCTCCCCTGCATATATCTATTCTTCTTCGGATCCTTTTCACTGATTCTTCTCAAAATCTTTGAAAAGATTGAAGAGTAAGGAATACTTACAAAGACATTCTATGAAGTCACCTTCACCCAGATATCAAAACCAGATTGGGGGGGGGGACTTCCTTGGTGGCACAGTGGTTAAGAATCCGTCTGCCACATAAATCACAGCAAGATCCTTTTTGACCCACCTCCCGGCCCGCCGTCTGCACGACTGTCGCGGCTTCATCTGCCCAGGCCCCTCCAGAGCCGGTAGCCTCAGTGAGGCCGCCCTCCCCTCGGGCTCTGGTGCAGTTCCATGATGGCGGAGGGAATAGACACCAAGCCGGGAGTTCCAGCTCTTAGGTTTGACTCTTAAATGTCATCCTATATATGGACTGATGAATCAAGTTCATTCTACTTGGGGAGTCTGGCTGTCTTAAAATCCTTCTCTAGAAGGTAAGAAGAAAACATTTCTCAGTAGTTTTTGTACCACTCTCTATTGAGGCAGACTTGAATAGCAAAAGGAGCATGGGCTTTGGAGTTATATATAACCTATGGTTTTGAATCCTGGCTTCACCAGCTAGCTCTGGAACTTGAATAAGATACTTAGCATTTCTGAGCATTTGTACATTGGTGATAATAAAGCCTGTCCTTCAGGGCTATAGTTAATAATATTATAATTTGTAATATATCAATTAAAGTGTTCAAAGTGCCTGGTTTATAATATGTGCTCCATAAATGGTAGCTATTATTATAATCAAAGTGTAGAGAGAGCTAGAATTGCTTTGAGTCATTTTTAATTTGCATGGAAAACTCATGCTGGCAGAGTTTTGTGAACACTAATTAAAAAATACTGATTAGTATAGAGGAAAATTAGTGATCACATTGTTGAATGCAAACAGCTATCTGTTTAAATAATCTTATCTGCAAATGGCTGGGTGATTCTTTCCCAAATGCAGATATTTTAATACTATCTCATGACAACTATACCTTCAAAAAGAGGGCAAATGATAGTGTGAGAAATAATGAGAAGGGGGTGCTATTAGGGGATGATATTAAAGAATTCTCTTAGAGACAGCACAATCCCTAAGTTCCCCCTATATCACTCCTCTAAACAGGATTCTTTTTCAAGAATGACATCTGTACATGGAACTAATAAGCAAAGCAGGATACACTTTCTGTTATTAGAAGGAGTTTTTGCTTCAAGCCTATTGAAGAAATATAGTTAGCTAGGACCAAGTTATAGATCTTACCTCTTTTGTTGCATGAAAAGACCATACCTTCTAAAAAGAAACAGGAGAAAAGCACAGTAGACAGAGAAAATGTGGCCGAGTCAACATCTCTGAATATAATAAATTATAGCAAGTTCTCCATTTCCTTGAGGGTGGAGTTGAAAGTCAAGATTCTAATTCAGTTTTGTGAGGAGAATAAAGATCTGCGAATGGCGAGGAGACATCAACTTCTCTTTTCATGGAGACCAATACAGAATTAAGTATGCCATTTGAAAATAATCAAAATTATAAGCCCATTAGAATAAATTTCTGAAATATTCAGACTTTGAAAACTTTGCTATTTGATTTTGGGAACATGTGTGGACTATTTTTACTTTTGGGCAGTTGATATTTTGGCCACAAAATGGGTAAAATACTTTAGGAATAGATTATAACATGTTTCATTTAAAATTTTATTCATCCTTGAAAATTAAAATTGTTTATGCTTTATAAAGATATAAAAACTACTTACCTATTGATAAAGTTGCTTTGAATTTCTTTCTAAAAAGCATATTGCTTTTATAAATTTTGAATCTTAGGAATCTGACTATGTAGAACAAAAATCTAAATGAAATAAATCAAATTTACACATCCCAAACAGTCTATGAACTAAATTCTTTCTGTTGCCAAGTTCCAAATCTTAAATTATAGGAATTGGTAGATTATATATTAATTTTAATCTCAAGGCTAAAAATTGATGTAAGAGTATGTGTTAGAGAATATATTTAAGAACAGGATACAAAAGAGACTGGATATAAATGTATGAAAAATATTATCAGTAGTTATTTCTGGGTGATGGGATCCTGATTGCTTTTAATTGTCTTCCTTTCTGTGTGTTTTGGATTCTAGAAAATGGACAAGTATTGCTTCTATAATTAGGAAAAAATGATATGTCAACAGATATTAAATACATATTCTAGGAAAATTAATGAGTGAGGCATATAATTTGCAAATATTTTCTCCCATTTATAGCTTATATTTTCATGTTCCTAACAGTATCTTTCAGAGAACAAAAGTCTGGTTTTGCATTTTTTTCACCTTTTATGCCTTAAGTAAAAACTTTATTGGGACTTCCCTGGTGGTGCAGTGGTTAAGAATCCGCCTGTCAATGCAGGGGACACGGGTTTTATAGCTGGTCTGAGAAGACCCCACATGCTGTGGAGCAACTAAGCCCATGTGCCACAACTACTGAGCCTGTGCTCTAGATCCCGTGAGCCACAACAACTGAAGCCCGCTCACCTAGAGCCAGAGCTCCGCAACAAGAGAAGTCACTGCAGTGAGAAGCCCACACACCACAATAAAGAGTAGCCCCCGCTCTCTGCAACTAGAGAAAGCCCATTGGCAGCAACAAAGACCCAATGCAGCCAAAAATAAACTTATTTTAAAAAAAAAGAACAACTTGGGCTTCCCTGGTGGTGCAGTGGTTGAGAGTCCGCCTGCCGATGCAGGGGACACGGGTTCGTGTCCTGGTCCGGGAAGATCCCACATGCCACGGAGCGGCTAGGTTTATGAGGCATGGCTGCTGAGCCTGCGCGTCTGGAGCCTGTGCTCCGCAATGGGAGAGGCCACAACAGTGAGAGGCCCATGTGTCTCAAAAAAAAAAAAAAAAAAAGAACGACTTTTTTTTTTCTTTTGTGTAAATGAGAGTTTATTGACAAAGACAAAGTTAAGCTTCCCCAACTGCCACCCTACCCAAGAACAGATCCCAACAATAAAAGAACAGTAAGCATTCTTAGGACAATACTTGTCCCTCCTCTCCAACTCCAGAGTTCCAAGGTTCACAACACAGGCACACAAAACTTGGGCAAGGACAGACGCTTACGGAATCTCTGACCAGCAAGAGTTCTGGGTGTGTGTGGGCTTCCCTTGCCCTTTGTAAGACACCAGCTGATGTTATAAAGACATATTGAGGCAGAGGAAAGGGGAATGCAGGGCAGTCTCCAATCTGTTCCCCAATTCGTTCCCCAGTTCGGCCAAGCGTGAAATGAACCCAAAAGGAAGCTGTGATGGAGGCAACAGGCTCTGTCTCTTTAGGAGAGAGGTCCTTTTCCATGGAGCAGAATCAGGGGCAAACTGGGATGCAGCCTCTTCAAGGACCGAAGAGTTGATTGGCTCAAAAACTTTATTGACTTATGATTTACATTCTATAAAACTTATATTTTAAAAGATGTACAATTCAGTGATTTTTAAAAAATGTACATAGTTATGCAACCCTCACTACGATAATAGTTGTTAGAACATTTCCATCACCCAAAACGTCCCTTGTACTAGTTTGTAGTCAGTTAGCATTCCTAACCCAGTCCCAGGTAACCACTAATCTCCTTTTCTCTACATATGCTCTTTTTGGAGATTTCATATGAATGGAATCATGCAATATGTAGACTTTTAATCTGGCTTCTTTCATATAGGATAATGTTTTTAATGTTCTATGGAGATATAGATCCACATATCATAAAATTCACCCATTTAAAGTGTATAATTCAGTGGTTTTTAGTATATCCACAGAGTTCATCAACCATCAGTACAATCTAATCTTAGAACATTTTTATAACGCCCCCAAAGAGACCTTGTAGCCATTAGCAGTCGTTCCATATTCCTCCCCACACCCCCAGTCCTAGGTTACCACTAATCTACTTTCTCTATGGATTTACCAATTCTAGACATTTCATCTGAATGGAATCACAGAATATATGTTCATTTTGACTGGCTTCTCTCACTTGGCTTAATGTTTTCAAGGTTCATCTATGTTATAGCATGTATCAGTACTTCGTTCCTTTTTATTGCTGAGTAACTTTATCCATTCATTAATTGATGGACATTTTGGTTGTTTCCACTTTTGGGTGTTATGAATAATGCTGTGAACGTTCATATACAGGTTTTTGTGTGGACATATGTTTTCATCCTTTTATTTTTAACCTACTTATGAGATTATATTTGAAATGAGTTTCTATTAGATAGCCTATCGTTGGATCATATATCTGCCATATGTCTGTGTTTAGGCCATTGTCCTTTAATGTAATTATAAATATGTGAATTTAGGTCTATCATTTTATTTTTTTAATGTTTGTTCCTGTTTCCCTTTTCCTGCTCTTTCTTGGGTTCACTTTTTTTTTTTTTTTTTTTTTTTAATAAGTATTACATTGTAATTTATCTGTTGTGTTTTGGGCTATATCTCTTTGTATAGGTTTTCTAGTGGCTGCTCTAGGGATTGCAGTATACATATTGAACTTTTCACATTCTGCTTAGATTCAACATTTTACCACCTCAAGTGAAATGTGGAAACCTTACTGTCATGTAATTTTCTTTCCCCTCTTTATGTCGTAGTTGTTACATATTATATCTATATACATTGAAGAGTCCCTACAGATAGTGTTATACTTTTTGCTTCCAATCATCTAGCATATTTTAAAGAACTCAAGAAGAGAAGAGTAGTCTATTCTATTTACTATTTTTGTTTCTCTTTCTTCATTCCTAATGAATAAAGTTTCCTTCTGGTATTTCCATTCTGTCTGAAGAATTTCCTTTAACAATTCTTTTAGAGCAGGTCAGCTGTCAATGAGTTTTTTCCTTCAACTGAGAATGTCTTTATTTCACCTACATTTCTGAAGGATGTTTTCTGTGATTATGGAATTTTGGGATGACAGTTTTTTCTCTCAGCACTTAAGATAATGTTTTTTCATTTCTTTCTAGCCTCCAAGGTTTCAAATGCAAAATCTGCAATATTCCAGTCATTGTTCTTTGTAAGTGTGATCCTGCAATGAAGTAGTGAAACGCCCCACCTTACCTCAACCTGTTACATTTATCTCTTATGGACTTTATTTCTCGCCTAGCACTTGATATATCCTGCCTAGCAAAATGCTTTGCACATAGTATCCACTCAAATAATTGGCTGAATGAATGATATATGATGCAGATTAAAAGGGCCAATATTTTAATAATTTAATAAATGGGGGTGTAGAAGTGGGTAGTGTGTCATCTATTTATATATAGTTCCCAGATTTTCTATAATGAGTATATATTGCTTTTATAAACTGAAAACAATTTAAAAAGAAAACATGTCATACTAATAATTTTGTTGCATTTAATCTTAGGCTTTCATTTATCATTTTTTTGGTGGTTCGTTTTTCATGTGCACTTTTTCATTTTATTTTTTTCTCTAAAATGTTAAAGGTGGTATTAGATGGGTTAGATAATTAAAAGCAGCATAGAATGACAAAAGTATCTTTTCATATTTTACTTTTAGAGTATTTTTAAAATATCTTTGTTGGAGTATAATTGCTTTACAATGTTGTGTTAGTTTCTGCTGTATAGCAAAGTGAATCAGCTATATGTATACATATATCCCCATATCCCCTCCCTCTTGAACCTCCCTCCCACCCTCCCTATCCTACTCCTCTAAGTCATTACAAAGCATTGAGATGATCTCCCTGTGCTATGCAACAGCTTCCCACTAGCCATTCATTTTACATTTGGTAGTGTATACATGTCAGTGCTACACTCTCACTTTGTCCCAGCTTCCCCTCCCCCCCGCCGTGTCCTCAAGTAGAATGTCTTTTCTTAATTTTTGTAGTTTTCTAACTTAGATGCTGTCGTCATTTAAGATTCATTTCCCACAGAGCTGTTTGCACATCCTTTGTATGTCTTTAATGACTTTGACTTTTCTGAACCTTGCCTAATTTTTGTGGGAGTTGTGTAGGTTTTTTCCTTCTACTTTTTTCTTTGACCAGTATTTAATGTAAGGGTGCTCCTGAATGTCCTATCATTATTGTAACTATTCTTTTCTTACCCACAAGTTATAAATAGAAAGGTACTTATTGTCTGAACTTGGTTTTGTAGAGAAATGTTGAATTATTGAGAATTTTTTTAGGGGTCCCTTATTCAGTTCTGTACAGTGCAATTCACAGAGAGGTCAATACGCTTTAGTAAAAAGTATATGTTGATTTGTGTTTGTGTGCATAAGTTGATAACAACTGGAGATGTCTAGTTGCCTTAATAGGAGTTGAACAACATAAACAGCACTGATTAGTTCTTCTCCAACTTCATGAAGGAACCGTTTAAATGTAACTGGCATTTTTTCACATTCATGATCCAGAATAAAGAAACCTTAGTATTTATTCTTGAATTGTCCTCATTTAAGAGTGTGTTAATTGGCATGAAATATTATGCAGCTGTACATAGGAAGAGAACTATTTCTGTGTGCTAATGTGGAGTGAACTTATAGTTAAGTGAGAAGAGCAAAATGGAGAAAGTGTGAAATATCCTACTGTTTAAGAAGAAGGAAGGGTTTGTGAATATGTATCCATTTACATTAAAACAGTGTAAGAATAAAACAGTTAAATTCAGGTTACCTCTAAGGAAGGAGTGAATAGGGTAGAGAGGGGAGGGTGCCCCATTCTATAGATTCAACTTTGGAACCATGTAAATATTTTATGTAATGAAATGAAATTTTAAAAGCAGAGCTTAAAAATTGAAAATAAATGAAACATTAACTCAGGTGGATATCCTAGAGGCAGCAATTCTCAGAATCTGATTGTGGGGTTTCCCTGGTGGCCCAGTGGTTAAGAATCTGCCTGCCAATGCAGGGGACATGGGTTGGAGCCCTGGTCCAGGAAGATCCCACATGCCACAGAGCAACTAAGCCCATGCACCACAACTACTGAGGCCTGCACGCCTAGAGACTGTGCTTCGCAACAAGAGAAGCCACCTCAGTGAGAAGCCTGCGCACTGCAACGAAGAGAGCCCCCTCTCACCACAACTAGAGAAAACCCGCACGCAGCAGAGAAGACCCAGTGCAGCCATAAACAAACAAACAAACAAACAGATTGTGTTCAACAAATCTCTGTGCTGACATTTGCACTGATGGTGCCAAAGCACTGTAGGTAAGATGTTTATGCCCTTAATAGAAATCAAAGTAGTGACATTAAACAGCACCTAGTAGTCATTGCATTGTCGCTGCCACGTTCTTGCAGTTAAAAGTCAGTTTTCATATTGGTTCAATATGAAACTTGAATTCAATATGAAAATTCTTCTACTCTGAATAGAAGAAGAGTAGAGTAGAAGAATGTGTGCTTACCCCTTCTTGTGAGAGCCCTGGAATCACAACTAACTGCTGAACAACTATCCACAGGCAGATGCTGGAACCCACCAAAAAAGATACCCTGCATCCAAAGACGAGAGAAACTGCAGTGAGATGGTATGAGGGGCACAATCATGATAAAATCAAATCTGATAACTGCCAGGTGGGTGACTCACAAACCGGCGGAAAATTATACAGAAGTTTTCCCACTGGAGTGAAGGTTCTGAGCCCCATGTCAGGCTTCCCAACCTGGGGGTCTGGCAACAGGAGGAAGAATCCCCAGAGAACTGGACTTTGAAGCCAGCAGGATTTGATTACAGGACTTCCACAAGACGGGGGGAAACAGAGACTCCATTCTTGGAGGGCACACACACAGTCTTGTGCACACAAGTACCCAGGGGAAAGGAGCGGTGACCCCATAGGCTACTGAACCAGACCTACCTGCTAGTGTTGGAGGGTCTCCTGCAGAGCTGGGGGGCAGCTGTGGCTCACCACAGGGACAAGGACACTGGCAGCATCAGTTCTGGGAAGTACTCATTGGCATGAGCCCTCCTGGGGGCTGCAGTTAACCCCACCAAACAGCCTTTAGGCTTCAGTGCTGGGTCACCTCTGGCCAAACAATGAACAGAAAGGGAAGACAGCCCCACCCATCAGCAGACAAGCTGATTAAAGTTTTACTGAGCACGGTCAGTGCCCACCAGAGCAAGACCCAACTCTACCCACCACCAGTCCCTCCCATCAGGAAGCTTGCACAAGCCCCTTACATGGCCTCATCCACCAGAGATCAGACAGCAGAAGCAAGAACTACAATCCTGTAGCATACGGAACGAAAACCACAATCACAGAAAGTTAGATAAAATGAGAAGGCAGGTGATTATGTCCCAGTTAAAGGAACAAGACAAAACCCCAGAAAAACAACTATATGAAGTGGAGATAGGCAATCCACCTGAAAAAGAATTCAGAATAATGATAGTGAAGATGATCCAGGATCTCAGAAAAAGAATGGAGGCACAGATTTAGAAGATGCAATAAATGTTTAACAAATACCTAGAAGAACTAAAGAACAAACAGAGATGAAGAATACAATAACTGAAATGAAAAATACACTAGAAGGAATCAATAGTAGAATAACTGAGGCAGAAGAACAGATAAGTGACCTGGAAGACAGAATGGTGGAATTCACTGCCACGGAACAGAATAAATAAAAAAGAACGAAAAGAAATGAAGACCGCCTAAGAGACCTCTGAGACAACATTAAGCGCACCAACATTCACATTATAGGGGTCCCAGGAGGAGAAGAGAGGGAGAAAGGACCAGAGAAAATATTTGAAGAGGTGAAAGCTGAAAACTTCCCTAACATGGGAAAGGAAACAGTAAACCAAGTCCAGGAACACAGAGAGTCCCAGTCAGAATAAACCCAAGGAGGAAATGCTGAGACACATAAAAATCAAATTGACAAAAATTAAAGACAAAAAATATTTAAAAACACCAAGGGAAATACAACAAATAACATATAAGGGAACTCCCATAAGGTTATCAGCTGATTGCTGAGTAGAAACTCTGCAAGCCAGAAGGGAGTGGCATGATATATTTAAAGTGATGAAAGGGAAGAATTGACAACCAAGAATACTCTACACAGCAAGGCCTTCATTCAGATTTGACAGAGAAAAAGACCTAAATGTGAGACTGAAGAACTCTTAGAGAAAAACATAGGCACAACACTCTCCAACATAAATCACAGCAAGATCTTTTTCGTTCTGTCTCCCAGAGTAATGGAAATAAAAAGAAAAATAAACAAAAGGGACCTAATTAAATTCAAAGCTTTTGCACAGCAAAGGAACCCATAAACAAAACGAAAAGACAACCCACAGAATGGGAGAAAATACTTGCAAATGATGTGACCAATGAGGGATTAGTCTCCAAAACAGCTCATGCAGCTTAATATCATCAAAACAAACAACCCCGTCCAAAAATGGGCAGAAGACCTAAATAGACATTTCTCCAAAGAAGACATACAGATAGTCAAGAGGCACATGAGAAGATGCTCAACATTATTAACATTTCCCCAAAGAAGACAGATAGCCAAGAGGCACATGAAAAGATGTTCAACATCACTAATGATTGGAGAAATGCAAGTCGAAAGTATGAGATATCACCTCACACCAGTCAGAATGGCTATCATCAAAAAATTCACAGCCAGTAAATGCTGGAAAGTGTGTGGAGAGAAGGGAACCCTCCTACACTGTTGGTGGGAATGTAAATTGGTACAGCCACTGTGGAGAACAGTATGGAGGTTCCTTAAAAAACTAAAAACAGAGCTAGCATATGATGTTGCAATCTCACTGCTGGGTATATATTCAGAGAAGAACATGGTTGGAAAGGATAGATGCACCCTAATGTTCATTGCAGCACTGTTTACAATAGCCAAGGCATGGAAGCAACCTAAATGTCCATCAACAGAGGAATGGATAAAGAAGATGTGGTATATATATCCAATGGAATATTACTCAGCTGTTAAAAAGAATGAAATTGGGTCATTTGTAGGGTTGTGGATGGTCCTAGAGTCTGTCATACAGAGTGAAGTAAGCCAGAAAGAGAAAAACAAGTACCGTATATTAACGCATATATGTGGAATCTAGAAAAATGTTATAGATGAACCTATTTGCAGGCCAGGAATAGAGACGTAGATGTAGAGAATGGACGTGTGGACACTGGAGGAGAACGGGAGGGTGGGACGGATTAGGAGATTAGGATTGACATATATACACTACCATGCGTGAAATAGATAGCTAGCAGGAACATGCTATAAAGCTTGGGAAGCTCAGCTCGGTGCTCTGTGACGACCTAGATGGGTGGGATGGGGGGTGGAGTGGGAGGGAGGTCCAAGAGGGAAGGGATATAGGTATACATATAACTGACTCACTTCATTGTACAGCAGAAACTAACACAACATTGTAAAGCAATTATAGTCCAATTTAAAAAAAAATGAAATATGCCATTTGCAGTAACTTGGAAGGATCTAGAGATTGTCATATTGAGTGAAGTAAGTCGGAGAAAGAAGTATCACATAATATTGCTTATATGCGAAATATAAAAAGAAATGCAAATGAACATATTTACGAAACAGAAACAGACTCACAGACTTAGAGAATGAACTTACGGTTACCAAGGGGAAAGGGTGGAGGAAAGGGATAGTTAGGGAGTTTGGGATTGACATGTACACACTGCTATATTTAAAATGGATAACCAACAAGGCCCTACTTACTGTATAGCACAGGGAACTCTGCTCAGTGTTACATAGCAGCCTGGATTGGAGGGGAGTCTGGGGGAGAATGGATACATATATATGTATGGCTGAGTTGTTTTGCCGTGCACCTGAAACTATCACAACATTGTTAATCGACTATACTCCAATATAAAATAAAAAGTCTAACAAAACAGTTTTACTTAAAAATTTCCTTGATTAAGCAGTAAAAATGATTAATTTTATAAAAATCTTGATTCTCAGATACATGTCTTTTTAGTATTCTATGTGACAAAATGTAAAGTACGCATAAAGTACTTCTGCTGCTTGCCAAAATATTGTGGCTGTATTTAGAGAGAGCCATGTGCAATTTTTTTGTGTTTTGAGCTGAACTGGCTGCTTTTTTCATGGAACACTGTTTTCACTTGAAAGGTTGAACGACAAACTATTCAGATTTGGGATTTGGTAGACATTTTCTCAAAAATGAATGAAGTGAGTTTGCTGTTTCAAAGAAGACAGGTATTAATTGTTGGAAATGGTAGAATTTGAGCTTTTAAGTAAAAATTAGAATTTAATAAAATTAGTAACCATCTTTCTGATCATGACAACTTCTTACTTAAAACTTTTGTGATGCGATTGATGGTGATAGTAATGAATAGGATGTTTCAATGTTTTATAACAAAGTATATCAACATTTAGTGAATCATGATTTCCAGATGATCAATGCATGATGTTAAAAAATGCAAAGTACAGAATAGACCCATTCCAAGTACAAGATAAACCAACAAATTTTAATTTGACAGATTATGAAACTTTTGTGTCTATGGTTTCAGATTTCAATTTACAGTTAACCTTTGTTGAGTTTTGGTGTGGTACAAAGAAGAATATCCATAATAATCTGAAAGAATGTTAAAATATACCTTCCTTTTATACCTCCATATCTTTGTGCAATAAGATTTTCATATACTTAAACAAAAATAACATCACAACAGGTCAAATGCAGAATGAAGATTCTACTATCTTGTTTTAAGCTAGATATTAAAGAGATTTGCAAAAAATGACAATGTTACTCTTACCTCTTAATTTTCTTTTCAAGGGTAGTTATTTTTAATAAATATGTTAACATGAGTTTATTGTTATTTTAAAATTAATATTACAGTTTCTCAGTTTTAATTTCAAATATGATAAATAATGATAGACATAACCCACATAACAGAGGTCTTTGGAAACGTCAGTAGTTCTTATTTTTTAATTAAAAAATTTTAATTATAAAATATACATAACATAAAACTTACCTTTTAAACTATTTTAAGGTATACAGTTTAGTAGCCTTACGTACAGTCATCCATTTCCAGAACTAGAACAACTTCTAGATATTTCACGTAAGTGGAATCATACAATATTTGTCCTTCTGTGCCTCACTTATTTCACTTAGCATAATGTTTTCAAGGACCATCTATGTTGTAGCATATGTTACAATTTTATTCCTTTTTATGGTTGAATAATATTCTGTTGTATGTACCACATTTTGTTTATTTGTTCATTCCCTCTGTACTCCTGGTAACAATATAGGAGCCTTAAAAAATGTAACTATTAATTATTGGTAATTTAAATAGCAGATTTACTGATTAAATAGTAAATCATATGGTGTAGAATATAGATATGTATAAAATATGAATTATGGAGCTCCTTTGCCTTTTGTGTAATTTAGGCAAGGAGAAATTCAACGCAGTATTTGAAATTCTGAGTCATTAATTTGAGGCAACCCATTAGTCATTTAACTCTTGCTTTCCCCATGATGTTAACAGTACTGGCTTCATAAAGGTTAATTTCTTGGAGTGCATAATGTTTGTTTTTTTTACACTGTTAATAATTACCTACATCAAAGTCATTCTTTCTTTAAGTTTACATTATAATTTTGTAACATCTTTATTGAAGGCTATTTCAGTTCTACTACCTATAATTTTACCATTACCTTTATTGACCTGGAACCAAGCACAGTGGCTGGTACATAGTAGGTACTTAACAAATATTTCTTGAATCAATGAGTGTTCTTAGGTGTACAGTAACACATTCTTGTATTATTTTTGTAGATTATACCACTGAAGTCATCCATCATTTGTAGATTTTACTAATTTCCTATAAGGTTCTTAAGTTTTATTTAACTTTGTTCCTATGTATTAACAAAGATTAGGCTTTCAATTTTAAAAGTTTTAATACTCAAAAGTTTTCAGCACTATCATGCCATGTTTTTAACCTTTATTAAGCTATAATAGAGTCAGAATTTTACTGAAGGCCGTCATTTCCTGGCTTCTGTGCTTATGAATCAGATTGTAACTATTTCTTTGACTTTGGATTTGTGGTTTCATGAACTAATTTAAGTGATGCAAAAGATGAGTCTTGTTAGGCGTTTCCTCTCTTTTAAAAGTGTAAACACTTTTATTGTAAAAGCGTTTTCTTCAAGGAAACTTTTCTCTACAGTCTCACTTCATTATCACTTAGGAATGAAACCCCATCTATATGTACTAATCCCTACGTGTTTTATTATTTGTTACTCATGTGTGTCGGTTTTTACTTATTTTTTCAAAATGTTCCAGAGGTTTTGAAGTATCTCCATTCTGACTCAATGTTTTGCTAATTACTAGACATTTTCCTTTATGTAACTCTTCACCCACTTGGGACTTGTAAATGCTTACCCTTCCATTGGTTCCTTCTTGCTACTGAGTACATGAGTGAGTGTCACATGCATATGGTATTGCTTGTCAGAGAGTGGAATTCCAAGACTTCCTCTGTACATAGATCAGTTAAACTTTTGTGATTCTGGGCAGAGGAATGGTCTTTGGGACAGCTCTGCTTCTACCTAATTGTTATGGCAGAGATCAGGACACATTGCTTTGCTGCCTGTGCAGTGAGGCCTCAGAAACTGCTCTACCCAACTTGACAGGTATGATATAAGGGTGATAGTTTGGGGAGGGTATATAATCACAGTAATCAAGCATGAATGGAGATTTCAAAAAATTAATATTATCTACTATTATCATCTTTATTCTTGGCCAGTGAAGCTTCATGTGTTTTTTTTTTCCTGGTATTTCATAGTAGGGCCTTAGTAAGTACCTATTGAATGAAAGAAGAAATGAATAACATGATATTTTGTAGTATTAAGATACATATGGCTTGATATTGAGAACAGTTGATTTATCTAACCACCTTACACAGTTTTTAAAAGAGGTGTTAAAAAAGTATTAGTTTCTTAGGGACTTCCCAGGTGGTCCAGGGGTTAGGACTCTGTGCTTTCACTGCCGTGGGCCTGGGTTTGACCCCTGGTTCAGGAACTGAAATCCTGCAAGCTGCGTGGTGCAACCAAAAGAAAAAAAAAAGTATTAGCTTCTTAGAGAATATGCAGTCAGACAAAGTAGAATTCTAGCAAGATAAGGGTTCGTAAAAATGCTTGGAAATGCCTAAAATGAAATTTTTGAATATTAATTTCTCCAATTACTACCTGACAAATTTCTACCTAGAAATTTCTTAAACTTAGAAATTTCTGCTAAAAGTTATTGAATGACTAATTGGTAAAAAGTGTTTTTAATAAAATTAAACATTAATTTTAATTAAACATTAGACATTATTTAAACAGTAATTAAACATTAAATGTTAAATTTAGGAATTATCTCTGAATTTGAGTTTTATTCTGGATTTTAACTTGTTTAATCCTGATAATTTACTTTGTACAAGCTGCTACTTCTATGTTTTACCTTATTTTTATTGTTTCCTACAAGTGTATTAGTAGAAAAAAGTAATAAAATTACCTTTTCTTAATAGTCACAATGTATTTCTGCTACCTGGGTTCTGTATCCCATAAGTAAAAATTAGAGTCTTCTGTTGTGTCATCTTAAGTTCATGATATACCTCAACAATAGTGAGTAATGAAAGATAACTCACTGTCAGGTTACCTCATGTATAGTAGTCGCTTGACATTGTTCAAAAATAAAACATTCCTAGCCTACACACTTGTATTTGGGCGGGTGCAGTACATCTGAATCATCCAGATTTGACTGTCTTAAGCCGATGAGGAAAGTAGCATAGACTAGACCTACTGGATAACATGGTTGCACTTACTTCCTATAGGTCCTCCCTCCTCTTTTTGTCTTCATTCCTTAGCTTGCTCTACCCCATTTAGTTTTTTAACTCTTTATAATTTAAAACATGTTCATTCCTGGCCTCAGGAAAATGTTAGGATGTTTCTTGTCTTTGGAAAATTTCCCCTTTTGTTTGGTGCTAGTGGGTAGGATGGGGTTTAAGTGGATATCCTGTGCAGGCGGATTGTACAGGAAATAGAGCCTTAGTACTGTGAGAACAAACGAGTGGGAAGAAAGAAGAAACGAAGGAAATAAGATCTTTTGACTTGACCAGAAAGACTGTGAAACCAGAGATGGGAAGAAGGGGATTGGGGAATAAAAAGGATTGTTTTCCACATTGTGGTTCTTTTAGTACTTTGGTCTCAGAAATGACTCTTTTCCTGTATTTATTATTTTGTATATATTACAGAAATGTATGGTATTTTTTGGCCCGTATATATGTTTTAAGTTTTCATAAAATTGTGTCATAGGTCTCATTCTCTTTTCTCCTTTTGTCAAATAACATGGTTTTAAGAAGCTGACTTGCCTTTAAAAATCCTCCTTTGAGCTTGATGGAGTTCCTCTCCAGTACAGATGAATCACATGTCATAGATATGTTCTTGTACTTTGACAGTCTGTCATTCTACTATCATCAGAGCAGAATTCCTGCTCATCCAATTTAAATGCTTTCTCTTCTCTGAAACCTTTTCTGACTGCAGAGTTTTGTTTTCTTATTCTGTCCTCTCATAGCATCCTCTGTGAGTATAGGAGTATGCATGGTTCATTTATTCAACAGATTGTTTTCAAGAGCCTCTTATATGCATTCACTGTTTGGGGTGCTTGGAATTTATTAGTGAACAAAGCAGGCAAAAATATCTGTCCTCTTGAAACTAATATTCTAGTTGGGTGAGGTAATAGTTGATGTGAATGTGATGATAAATAAATTACATATTTTGTGGTAATAAGAGTGATGGAGGGACTTCCCTGGTGGTGCAGTGGTTAAGAATCCGCCTGCCAATGCAGGGAACATGGGTTTGAGCTCTGGTCCGGGAAGATCCCACGTGCTGCGGAGCAACTAAGCCTGTGTGCCACAACTACTGAGCCTGTGCTGTAAAGCACGTGAACCACAACTACTGAGCCCACTTGCCGCAACTAGAGAAAACCTGCGCACAGCAACGAAGACCCAACACAGCCAAAAAAATAATAATAAATTTATATATTTTTTAAAAAGTGATGGAGAGAAATACATTAGGAAAGGAGGCGTGGAGGATGTGGAAGTGTTGTCAGGAGTAGATGCATTTTAAAATAGGATGGTCAGAGAATGCCGTACCAAGAGGGTAACATTTGAGTGAAGTGCCATGTGGATGTCTTGGGGAAGAATGTTTTAAGTGGATGGAAAAGCCAGTACACAAAGGTCCTGAGGTAGGAAGGAGTGTGCCTGTCTTGTTCAAGCAACAGCAGGGATGCCAGTAGTCAGAATGAGGTAAAATGGGAGAGGAATAGTAGGAAGATGAATTGGGCAAGGTAAGTTGCAAAGGGCCTTGCAGGCCCCTTGTAAGGACTTTAGCTTTTATTCCAAGATAAGGAGCCATCAAAGAATTTCAAGCAGAGGAGTAAAGCAATCTGACTTATGCTTTAAAAGCTGGTTGGTGTGTTGAGAATAGACAGTAGAGAGCTAGGATAAGAAGCATGGAGATCAGTTAGAAGTCTAGTGAAATAATCTAGCTGAGAGGTGATGCTGGTAACAGGGCAGTAGTAGTGGAGGGGGTGAGAAATGGATAGATTCCAGATATATTCTTGGAGGCAGTGCCAATAGGATTTCCTGATGGATTGGATGTTGTGTTGGAGAGCAAAAAAGGAGTCATGATTCCAAGGTTTTTTGTTTTTCTTTCCCCACCTTTATTGATATAATTGACATGTAACATTGTGTAAGTTTAAGGTATAATAATACATAAGTGTTGATTTGGTACACTTTGGTAATGCAAGATGATTACCATCATAGCATTCATTAGCTAATACCTGCATCATGTCGCATAATTACCATTTCTTTTTTTGTGGTAAGAACAGTTTCAATCTAGTCTCTTAGCAATTTTAAAATTTATAATACAGTATTATTAGCTATAATTACTGTGTTATACACTAGATCCCCAGAGCTTATTTATCTTACAGTTTGTACTCAAACTTCCAAGGTGTTTGGCCTGAGGAACTGAAAAGATGGACTTGCCATTAACTGAGGTGGAAAATTCTGTGAGAGCAGCACATTTGGGGGAAAGAATGGATGCTAGTTTTTTTATAGTAAGTCCAAATAATGTTATTAGTGATTTTTAATCTTTATATTCTGAGGCCCAGCATGGTGCCTACTGTATAGTAGATGTTCACTAAAATCATTAGTTTTGTAAGTCTTAGATTTTTAATATACTGGGTTTCACAAAGTAAGGTATAAATATACAGTATTTGTTGTTTTTGGCCTGATAGGATTTAAGAGTTGGCTTCATTCAGTGTCTACTTGATTACTGTTTCTGACTTGGTAGTACAGAGGTTCTTGTTACCCTTGATTTTTGTTCCTCTTACAATGTCAAATAAGGGGGACTTTCTTTTATCTAAAAAGAAGGAAATATACTTGAACTGTTTGACAATCATTAAATCAAATAATAATCATAAAACATTGTAATGTGTTACCACTATCACTGGCAAGAAACATTTATCATTGTGGATGGAACATGTGATATTCAGTACAGAACCTAAAAAATATTAGAATATTCTCTGTACTTCTTTTTGGCGGTTCTTTTCATTTTAATAAAGTAGCCCAATGGAAATTCCATTAGAGTAGATAATATTTCATTAGAATGAAGAAAAACATAGTACCTGAGACCAGTTTGAAGCATGTTTTATATGATATAGTATTTTGTTTGTTTGGTAATCCTAATTTGTTATCTTAGTATATATAATACAGCTGTTCCTATTCACTATAATTCTGCATTTAAACAAGAAGCAAGGTAATCTGTTTCAAATTAACTTTTCAGGACTTATGGACATATCTTCAGGTTTGTTGTAACATTCTTAATGTAAAACAATTAGCTGTGAAATTTAAAAAATATATTCTTTTTAAGAGGAGGAAGGAATGTGAAGAAGTGAAATAAACTGTTAGAAGAACATCCAACCTATAAGAGGAATTTCTATCTATATGATACGGTTATGAAGCCATTTTAAAAACATTGGTTAATGCTATTTTAAGTTTAAAAGACATCTCAATGTTTTCTGTCACTTATATTTTTGTGTAATTTGGTTATTCATTCAGTCAACAGTTACTGAACACATATTATGTGACTCTTGCTAGAAAAGAGTTACAGTTCTTATGCCAAGGAGCACATTGTGAAGTTGGGGAAACGAACATAAATTGAGGATAAAGATAGGAGGTGTTACTGCAGCAAGTGTAATGCTTTTGTGAGCACAGGGAGGAGGAGCATGTGGGGCTTCCAAGGGGAGGTTATATTGGAGTTGAGTATTATATCAATAAAATGAATAGAAGTCAGCTAGTCAAAAAAAAAAAGGGTGGAATGAGTTCACGTTCTAGGTAGATAGGACTATGTGAACAAAGGCAAAAAGGTAGGAAGCATCATGGTGTATGTTCAGATGTAAAATTTCAGGTGTGGAATGGGGGAGAGGTGAAGCTGGAGGAATAGGTAGAGATCTGATCATAAGAGACCTTGTAGGCCATGTTAAAGAGATTTTAGCTTGATGGTGAACTATTAAAGAATCTTAAGAAGAGTGACATGGTCAAATTTTTGTTTTAAATAGATCACTTTGCCAGCTGTGTGGAGGATGGATTTGAGGGAGACAAGACTGGAGGCAGTAGTCCAGGTGAGAGATGATGGGAATCTGAACTAAGACATTGGCAGTACAGAAGGAGAGGAGGGAATGGATTGGAAAAGAAATAAAATCACAGATTCAAGGGTTTTTCTTGTTCATGTATGATAAAACCAAGTTTAAATTAAAAATGAGTGGAAGGAGAGGGAGAGAGAGACATACTTGAAAAGTGTTGTTTTATGACAGAGGCAGTTGGATAGTGGCAGATTGCCACAAAAACCAGTTTTTAGTGATTAAGAACATTGCTACTGAAAGATGAGTGTATTTTTTGTACAATCATCCTGAACTGTGAGAAGCAGGTGATCTTTAAGATGGTATAGGGATCACCGGTTTGTGTAGTATAACTAAATCTAAGAACCACAATGCCTTGAGGAAGAAACCAGGTCTTACAAGGCTTCAGCCAGTACACATGATAGAAACTCAATAAATCATGTCCACTGCTGGCAGTATTTTCTAGAGCCCTAAGTTAGTTATTTTATAAAAATGTACCACTTAGGAAAAGAAAATAGGGTAAAAATTTTTTTTTCATTAAAACAATTAACAATTGAAAGCTGTTATGTTATAGACAGTGCATGGTAACACAAAGGTATTTTGGGATGCCAAAAATATTTTGTATTAAACCAAAATATTTTTCTGTTATTTAATAGATAATTTTAGGATTTTTTTCTAAAAGCACTATTTCTGGGCTTCCCTGGTGGCGCAGTGGTTGAGAGTCCACCTGCCGATGCAGGGGACACGGGTTCGTGCCCTGATCCGGGAAGATCCCACATGCCGCAGAGCGGCTGGGCCCGTGAGCCATGGCCGCTGAGCCTGCGCGTCCGGAGCCTGTGCTCCGCAACGGGAGAGGCCACAACAGTGAGAGGCCTGCATACCGAAAAAAAAAAAAAAAAATTTAAAAGCACTATTTCTGTAATTTTCTATATGTAAATGGAAGGCCTGGATTAATACAATCTGTACATATTTCTTAAAATCTCTGTTATCTTTTCCACAATTTGTTTTATATGGAGAGAATAAGGGGAGAAAGGTACTTTGGGAGGACTTATAAAACATAACTATTCCTTCTTAAAACCACCGTCACCTAGACAAAATATCTTGTGTGTTTTATAAAATGAACTGCCATTTCTTTTTGAGATTTCTTTTTTTATTTTGAGGAAACTGTGCCTTTCCTATTCATTTATTTCTGATTTTGGTTAATGCAGATAACAGCCAAATGCTCATTTTGTGTTCTTTTCTCTATCTTGTTGTATTTTCAACAAGTAGACTTCTCTCCTGCTTAGGAGATGATGCTATTTTGCTCATTCTTCATGACTACACAACTACGTGTACAATTTTGTTCCACCCTGGAGCCATCAGTATAATGCCAGCAGCTAAAATATTGTGTATGTACTGAATTCAAAGGAATTTCCATCTCTTGGACTTACTGTGAACTCCTTTCTCTTTATGTCTTTCAGAAGCCTTGCACCGCCCCTATGGTTGTGATGTTGAACCCCAGGCCCTGAATGAAGCCATCAGGTGGAGCTCCAAGGAGAACTTGCTTGGAGCCACTGAGAGTGACCCTAATCTTTTTGTTGCACTTTATGATTTCGTAGCAAGTGGTGATAACACACTGAGTATCACTAAAGGTGAGCTTCTGTGTAACATCCTCTCACTTTTCAGTTTTTATTAGTGGTTAAGAAATAAAGGGGTGGGGCTTCCCTGGTGGTGCAGTGGTTGAGAGTCCTCCTGCCGATGCGGGGGACACGGGTTCGTGCCCCGGTCCGGGAAGATCCCACATGCCGCGGAGCGGCTGGGCCCGTGAGCCATGGCTGCTGAGCCTGCACATCTGGAGCCTGTGCTCTGCAACGGGAGAAGCCACAACAGTGAGAGGCCCGCGTACCGCAAAAAAAAAAAAAAAAAAAAAAAAGAAAGAAAGAAATAAAGGGGTGTATTCTAGATTCTGCCTCTGACTAAAATTAACTAGGCAATTTGGACCCACATACCTTTGGGTCGTTCTTGTATTTTAAACCTGTGTAGGGGATAATGCCACTTTATCTACTTCATAGGATTTTTATTAAGGCTAGAATGAGACGAAGTACTTTAGAAAAAACACCACACGATATATACATAAACTTAACTCATTACGTATAGTACAATTCTGTACTATACGTAATATGCCAGCATTCACCTGCCACAAAGGTGAGGTTTACCGTACACCTCTTCTCTCTGAACTGTGGCTAAGATGTCATGTTGCCAGACCCCAATGCTACTCTAAGTGTCGTTAGTGGACTGACTACCTACTTGAGAACCATTCATTACCAGTCTGCACTGAGATTAAGAACTTTCACTCAAAATGTAAAACAACTGTATTGATAAGTACACTATTTATTATTTGGTTCAGCTGACATTTTCCTTTTTTGGAACAAGACTTTCAGCAGGAAGAAAGTAATCCAGTGATTCACATTCTGGCACAAGCATCTTGTTGCGGACCTACTTTGATTAGCACTGGCCTAGACAACTTACCTCTCATTTGTGTTTATATGGGTTAGTGAAAGGACTAGTAGGAAGGTTTTCTATAGTAGTAACACTCTCAACAGAGTAGTAGTTTATTTTCAGTAGTAAATTTTTATCAAAGGGAACATCGAGAACATGTCCAGGTAAAACCAACCATTATTGTTTTTTGAACAAGGACAGAAAACGTGAAACTTTTTTGAGAAAGAAATAGTATACGACATTCTCATTGTGTACGTGAGTTGGATTGCTAATCTGCTTAAGCTTTTCTTGTCTTTTGCATTTATGAAAGCTCCCTACTGGGAAAAAATAAGATTCAGGATAATTTTTAGCTAAATGAAAATGTAACTTAAATGATTATTTGTCGAACATATTCTTTTTATTTGTGAGGGTTCAGAATGAGGTATTAAATGGGAATGCATATACCAAATTAAGAAGACAGGTCTCCACTCAAGGAATGTTACCATTAAATAAAATTTTTATATACATCAATTATTAAAATCCAGCCAGATTCTTCAAAAGCAGAAATCCTTAAAACTGAGTTTCTCAAATGGGGGTATGGGTATGTCCCAGAGGTACCTGTGCAAGGAGGTTTCAAAAGTACAGGAAAAGTAAAGCGCATTATTATCTCCTAACATCAGTTTACTTAAAGATTTTGGGGCAGCAGGTTGGTGATGGTATTTGTACATGTGTGTGGGGGGCTGTTTTTTATGATGGGAGGAAAATTTTACACAGGTTTAGGATAAAACAAAGGACTTCAAAAGCATTTTATACTGTGTGGTAGGTAGTCTCTTTGGGCTACGACACACTCTTTTACCTTAAGATGCTTCAGTGGAGAAGTTGGTGAAGTGAAGACTCAGAACCTTCTTTCCTAAATATAATTTTCATGTCAGTTATTTTCCAAGATAGCTCAGTCACCAAGGAAACATTGATAAAGAAAGCCTGTTGATTCATCAGTTACCAGTAATGGCAACTATTAGTGTGCAGCTCAAGAAGTGGGATTCCCGTTATCTTATGACCAACAGTGATTTCTTTTAAAACCTACGAAATGCCAGGTTTTTATCCAGGTTCTTATTAATATATAACAATGTCATGCTAAAGCTAATTTATGATTTTAAAAGACAAGAAAATATTTTAAAAATAAAATAGCAGTACTTATTTTAGTTCCTTCTTCAAAGATAATATTTTGCTTGAATTAAAAAACAAAGTTCTCCCAGGATTCCTCTGGCAATAGGGCCAATGTTTATATCCATTGTCAATTTCCATGGTATTCAAAACTTCCAGAGTGGAAAATTCTCCTAACTGCTAAAAAGAGAAAAACAAACAACCAAAAACCTAGGGAGTTTGACTGTATCCTGATTATGATGACATGTCATTATCAGTTCTTTGTAAGGAAGCAACAGTAATGTATGTGGTAAAGAACTTAGTCTTTAATTCTCATTCTCTTAGAGTAGTGGAGAAAAGCTACAGACTGACGAGTCTTATTTAGCTTTTCTGGCAGCCGTAAGGTTTTTTTTCCCCTGCAGATATGTATTTATCAGTACACATGCATTTCCACCACCACATGCGCATACACTACTATATACCTATATGTATATATATATTTTTTATGTGTGTGTGTGTGTGCAGTGTGCACAGCATATGCTCATGTTTTTTCTCATTGAATGTCTCTCATACCAGGGTCTTGGGTGAGGTGCTAGGGGCTAATAGAAAGTTATCCTATGGCAAACATTTCTGTAGACCGCTGAAAAAAGTTAGATGGCTGCCAGAATAGTAATTTTGAGTTTTTCCTCAACAGCCTTTGCCTGATAACTACTGAGCCATGTGCTTTTGATTGCTCTGGCTTTCTTCTGTTTCCTGACACTGAGAAGTCAATGTGAACTCTGTAAGAAGGCTTGCATCTCAGATATGGGATCCTAAGACCTTATAAGGATTCTTTAAGTTATCATTTATCACTAATGATACCTCTTTCACCTTCCCTGTTTTGCCTGTGCTGCAAGTACAGGTGCAGGGTGTATGTTTGGGGAGTCTAAAGTTGATGTTCACAGCTTTATTAGATCAAGGACATTGAAGTTGATAGCAAAGATAACTCCGAGTAACTTGTGTCTTGGGTTCCAAATTCAGACTCAGCTTCCCTTTGCCACACACTGATTTGAGAGGAGCAGATAGGGGTGATTAATTCATCATGGGGAATGGGAGGGAAATTGGGAAATTCTAACTTTTAAAACTTGAGTCCTGGAAAAGATTGTGCTTCGGGAGTCCTCACTTCCCAACTCCACCTCCAAGTACTTTTCTTTCTGAAAATGTTGCTGAAAGCTCTGTGGTCGGTTCCTTTTTGTTCTTTGCTTTTTTTGTATTGATGGTTTTTGTAGCCTTTGTGCCAACTGAAATTTAGAAGTTACTTTGTATTTTACATGTCTTATCCCTAATCCTTGATTGTGGTTAACACTGAACAATATATAAGATACATTCCCTGACTGACTGTTTTGAGGAAAAAATTAATTTCATTTTTTGAAGAGTGAGACTGTGTCATTTTCCAGACATTTGAGTAACCTTTTAATCTTTGTATGTTACCTTAGTTGCATACATGGAGTTTCTGGTTAAAAACCTTTAAAACTCTGTAGGTAATGTCAGAAAACCATCTCTTAACTATGCTGCTTTTGTTTAAGCTATGTGCTAAAGATATCAATCAGGCTATGGTGACAGCCAAGTTTTCACTATTTTTAAAAATTTTGTTGGCTTAAAAGTTTTTGATTCATTTTTCAATGAGTTTTAAGTTTGACAGTAGACTGCTTCCATTTGAGATAGTCTTAACATCTTTTCTTTCATTCTGTGATGACTTCCTGGCTAGGTGAAAAGCTACGAGTCCTTGGTTACAACCAGAATGGTGAGTGGAGTGAAGTTCGCTCTAAGAATGGCCAAGGCTGGGTGCCAAGCAACTATATCACCCCAGTGAACAGCCTGGAGAAACACTCCTGGTACCATGGACCTGTGTCTCGCAGTGCAGCAGAGTACCTACTCAGCAGTCTAATCAATGGCAGCTTCCTGGTGCGAGAAAGTGAGAGCAGCCCTGGGCAGCTGTCAATCTCGCTCAGGTATGAGGGGCGTGTGTATCACTACAGGATCAATACCACCACAGATGGCAAGGTAAGACTGGCTGGCAGCCGCCTCTAGGTGTGGACTGGCTGCTCTTTAGAAATAATATTCAGAACGACTAAAGAATATAGTTTTTATGTCTGACATGAAATAAACTAATCACTGACGTGAGTTTGAGCTATTGGCATGTGAGAGAGAGCTTACTCTTTTCAAAAGAATATGGTAATGGAAATTAAAAACACTATTATGTTAATAGTTTAATGATGAGCTAGATTTGAAGGTGAAGAATGAAGAAAACAGCTGTATAGTTAACTGTTCTCATCATCAGTATACAAGTATGCATGTATGCATCTAGTACATTATTTAGAATTCTTGTATCTATGAAAATGATAATGATCTCTACCAGAAAGTTTACCGAGTAAGAATTTAGGCTTCTGAGACTGATGTTGATCATTAATTTATGTTAATATAAATATTTCAATCAGTCATTTAGCAGTTTATATGTTAGAAAGACCAACCATCTAGAAATGGCCATATTAGAATGGAACTATTTTACTTTATAAATGGTAAAGTATAGGCTTATGTCAGTTCTTCTGTTGAACAGTAAATTTAGATTGAATTGTTTCTTCCACTCTTTCTCTTTGTGATATGCATAGTAGGGGAAAAGCACACAGGCTTTAAAGCAAGCACATCTGGTTTGCTGGGTAACTCCATCATTTATTAACATTGTGACCTTAAGCCTGTTTCCCATCCCATATTATTGGATTCTTGTGAGGATTCAGTGAGATAATTTCCATAAAACATAATGGCTGGTAAAAAGTAGGAGATAGTAAATTATTAATTTTCTTTCTCTTTTGCATCACCTTACAGACATATTTTTTCTTGATGAAACCCAATAGAATCAGATAAGTGATGGTATAAGAGAGACTCAACAGATCTACTTCTGGTTGTATACCCAATAGAAATGAGTGCATATGTGTACAGAAGACATGTACAAGAATGTTCACAGCAGCATTATTTATAGTAGTCAGAAACTAGAAACACCCAACTGTCTAACCACAATAGAATGAATTAATACATTGTGGTATATTCGTAAAACAGAATCTCATACAACAGCAAAATTAACGTAGTACTGTTACACACACTCTCAGGAAAAACTGTGACCCACCAGCTGCCTACTTCTGTAAATAAAATTTTATTGGAATACAGATACACCCATTCGTTTATGTATTGTCTACAGCTGCTTTCCCAACATTACGGCAGATTTGAGTAATGACAGACGCTATGGCCACAAGCCTAAAATATTTACTATCTGGTCCTCTAGAGAAGTTTGCTGACCCCTGTCATAGATGAATCTCATACACATAAAGTTGAGCGGAAGGGGTTAATGATTGCCAGGGGATGGGGATAAGGGGAGTGGGAATGACTGCTAATGCGTATGGGTTTTTTTTGTAGGGTGATGAAAATATTCGGGAATTAGATAGTGGTAGTGGTTGGACAACCAGTGAATATATTGAAAAACACTGTATTGTACACTTGAAATCATGAATTTTATGGTGTGATATATGAATTACATCACACAAAAAAAGTTGAGTGAAAGAAAGCAGGCACAAAACAGTACTTACTGTGTGATTCCATTTGTATAGGTATAGTTCACAAGCAGGCAAAGCTAATCTAAGGTGTTAGAAGGCAGCAGAGTGGTTACATTTGCAGGGGTAAATAGCTGGGAGGGCACGAGGGAGGCTTCTGGGTGCTGGTAATATTATAACTTTCCATGTGGGAGATGTTTACATGGGTGAGTTCACTTTGTAGAAATCATCAATTCTCCATTTATTAATTGTATACTCTTCTGTATACACTAGAAATTTCTTTTTTAAAAAAATAAGCAAGCTCCCTTGGGAGATAAAGCCCAAAGACTGCTATCTTACTTTATACTTCTTACTGCTTATCACAAATTAACTACTATTTTGTTAACAACTCTCTGAAGTAAAATTATGGCTTTTTGTAAAATGGCCTAGACACTCAAAAGCATATTTTAATGAAATAAAAATTATAAGATATTTGAATACCCTCTCCCTACCAAAAAAACTGAAATCAGTGTTTTTCAAATTATGTTCTGTGCAAGATTCTGAGGTGGTATTTCATAAACTTTTACAGGAAGCCAGTCCCCTCTTTTACCTACTTTAATCAGTGTTTCTCTTCCTTTATCTCATATATATGGGTTCCATAGTCTTTTTGCATAAAAATATTTGAAGACCAGTGATCTTGATGATCCAGAGAGAGATTTTGGAAGCTTTTCCCTCTCAAGACTAGAGCTACTTTAAGAACCATAGGAAGAGTGGTTTAAATGAGATTAAACTGAAGTTCTGTTTCCCTCTGCCATCATGGTTTAATTCTTCCATTTACCTCAATAAGATAATTCCTTATTTTCATATTTTTTAATCAATATTTTTTAAACTGAAGTATGATTGCTATACAATGTTGTGTTAATTTCTGCTGTACAGCAAAGTGATTCAGTTATACATATATCGACACTCTTTTTTTATATTCTTTTCCATTATGTTTTATCATAAGATACTGAATATAGTTCACTGTGCTATACCATAGGACCTTGTTGTTTATCCATTCTATATATAAATCTTACAACTGCTAACCTCAACCTCCCACTCCATCCCTCCCACCCCCCTCCACTTGGCAACCACCAGTCTGTTCTCTATGTCTGTGATTCTGTTTCTGTTTCAAAGATAAGTTCATTTATGTCATATTTTAGATTCCACATGTAAATGATATCATATGATATTTGTCTTTCTCTTTCTGACTTACTTCACTTAGTATGATAATCTCTAGTCACATCCATATTGCTGGAAATGGCATTATTTTGTTCTTTTTTATGACCAAATAGTATTTCATTGTATATAGGTACCACATTTTCTTTATCCATTCATCTGTCAATGGACATTTAGGTTGTTTCCATGTCTTGGCTATTGTGTATAGTGCTGCTTATTTTCATATCTTAAGACCAGTGAAATAATGACCTCTTCCAGGTTGGTTTAGCTTTTCTCCACTCTCCTCACCAGGTGTATGTAACTGCTGAGAGCCGCTTTAGCACCTTGGCCGAGCTTGTTCACCATCACTCCACAGTGGCTGATGGACTGGTAACAACACTACACTACCCAGCACCCAAGTGTAATAAGCCTACAGTCTACGGTGTGTCCCCTATCCATGACAAATGGGAAATGGAACGAACAGATATTACCATGAAGCACAAACTTGGGGGTGGTCAGTATGGAGAGGTTTACGTTGGCGTCTGGAAGAAATATAGCCTTACTGTTGCTGTGAAAACACTGAAGGTGGGTTGCTGAGAATTACAGTTTTCAGGCATCTTTTTCTTTTGTGCTGAATCAGTTGGAAATAATCAGCTTGCCCTTCTTTAGCTTTGGAATGCTTTCCACCCATTGGTGCCAAGCACATCAGCAAATTGTGATGATTAACCCTGGTGCTGTTGCTGACAATGCAGGGGCAGATTATTCACTGAAATGCAGTGAAATCCACATGTGGGGAAGGTTTGTCTCTGGAGGCTGTTGATGTAGATCTTGGTGGGAGGTTAGAAGCACGTTATTACTTGTAAAAGCAAAGCAAGCTGCTTTCCTTCCTCAGAACAACCCCTGCTGGACAGAATTCTTCATGCATTGTTGGAGAATCATGGGCACTGTCTTTTCTTGTTCTGTCCTTTATCTCCCTGCTGCTTGCTCCTCCCATCTCCATGAGACTAGATCACTTTTTCTTGTTCTTCATATTCACAGAAATCTTTTTCCTGATGCCACCCTCTTTCTCCTTTAAGCATCCTGATATCGAATTACAAGTTTTGTCACTCATTCCATTCTCTGAAGATTTCCTCATATGCCTCAGTAGCTCTGGCATGTCACTCGAAAGGACTGCTCTTCACCTATGAGTAGTAGTCAGTTCTTTTGCAAGCACTTATTAAGTGCTTGTTCTGAGTGTGAAACAGTATGTACAGCCTTGCAGGTATACTTTGCTCCTTAAGAAATTTGTCAGGAAGACAAATGTGTAAACAGCTAACTGTTCTGTCTCCTCTTTCAGAGGCTTGAGGTATGTAGGGAAGTAAACTAGCAGAGAACTGAGTTATCTATCCAAGTCTTTTGTGTTTCAGTTGTGATAGGACATGATTGCTGAATTTTACTCACCCTACTAAATTTTACTCCAGTTTCAAATATTGAATAAATTCAAGGAGACATTTTTCTTTCTTATTTGGACTTGTATAGAGCATATTATTTTGTGATAACATTTCTTGAAGTAAGTGCTAAAATATTCAAAAGATACCACCTTTTAAAGCTGAAGTTTTAGGATTGTGAATTGACTCAAATAATTAAGATGGGGCTTGTCCCTTTCCTCTTTTTCTTTCTTATCTTCCTCCCTTTCCAGGAAGATACTATGGAGGTGGAGGAATTCCTAAAAGAAGCTGCAGTGATGAAGGAAATCAAGCATCCTAATCTGGTACAACTATTAGGTGAGGACGCTTGCCTGAACCATAGGTTTCTTCAAAGATACTTGTCCCCTAATCCCCTGTTTTTTCCAAATCCTCCTTTTGAATCACCATAGTGGAAGCTCCTAGTACAAATCTATTTCAATAAATGGTTGTTGTTTTAATTAGCAGTCTCTGTGTTTAAAAATTACCCAACAAACAGTGACCTGGATTGATTGCTATGTATAAAACTGCCCAGGGCTTCCCTGGTGGCGCAGTGGTTGAGAATCCGCCTGCCGATGCAGGAGACACGGGTTCGTGCCCTGGTCCGGGAAGATCCCACATGCCGCGGAGCGGCTGGGCCCGTGAGCCATGGCCGCTGAGCCTGCGCGTCCGCAGCCTGTGCTCCGCAATGGGAGAGGCCACAACAGTGAGAGGCCCGCATACCGCAAAAAAAAAAAAAAAAAAAAAAACTGCCCAGCTTATGGTAATTGCCCCAGACCAAAGTTCAGAATCATTCAAAATGATACTAAACCAAAAACTGTCCCAAACTTTTTGCAAAATAAAGAGGCATTAAGCAAAGGACTATGATTAAAGTCCTTCTTTTATCACAGTCATAAAGAGGCATTAAGCAAAGGACTAAGATGAAAAATTGTGACCACCCATCAGTTTACCTTTACAAGCAGAAAGTGCTGTGCTGTGATAGATTGGCTTCTCACCTATTCAGATCACAGAGAAACCTTTGACTGAAACAATTGCCCTTTTAAAAATAGGGCCAGTTTCTTCGGGTGTTCATTGCAGCAAACTATCCCAAAGGAAATAGTTTCTTTTGGTTTTTTTTTTTTTTTTTACAAGGAGTCCTCCATGTATTAGTGAAATTCTTAACTATAGAAACAGTTATAATCTTTTTTTTTTTTTTTTTTTTTTTTTTGTGGTACGCGGGCCTCTCTCACTGCTGTGGCCTCTCCCGTTGTGGAGCACAGCCTCCAGACGCACAGGCTCAGCGGCCATGGCTCACGGGCCCAGCCGCTCCGCGGCATGTGGGATCTTCCCGGACTGGGGCATGAACCCATGTCCCCTGCATCGGCAGGCGGACTCTCAACCACTGCGCCACCAGGGAAGCCCAGTCTTTTTAAAAAGCATTATTACTATGTGAGTCTGGGCTCACATAGCCTTCAACATATGCACAATTGCTATTACTTTTAGATAAACATTGTTAGCATGCAGTTGATGATGGGAATTGTGGGCATGTACAGAACTCTAGAAGTATCGGTAGTCCTGACCCCTTATGGAATTAATACAAGTAACTCTGCTTTTGCTCAAACAGACACATACTCAAAATGCATGTAAATTTCCAGAGTGTGATATCAATGGAAGTAGACTTCCTATCAGCCAGCTTCTTAACTTTCCTGCATTATTTTCAGAGAATGACATGGCAAGAAAGGAAAACATTACTGCTGAACTAGACTTTAAAAATTGTCCATTATTCTTGCCAAAGTGGTTTGGAGTGTTTGAATATATACTAATAAAGCAAGCTCTATTTGAACTATCAGGTGTATGTACTTTGGAGCCACCATTTTACATTGTGACTGAATACATGCCTTATGGGAACTTGCTTGATTATCTCCGAGAATGCAACCGAGAAGAGGTGACTGCAGTTGTACTGCTTTACATGGCCACTCAGATCTCTTCTGCAATGGAGTATTTAGAGAAGAAGAATTTCATCCATAGGTGTGTAAAACCTGATTATCGCCTATGATTAACCATGAAACTGCCTTGCCTGACATGCAAATAAAGGAAGAATATGAGAATCTTCCCAGAAATTTTCAGATAACTCAGGAAAGTAATTTTCTCTTTCACAGGGACCATTGTAATGTCATTTCCTATAAACCTGCTGTGTATTCTGATTAAAGTATTAATGCAGGGCCTTTGCTGTTCTCAGAACAGAAAGCTGTTTATTTTACCCAAGATTATATCCAAGATCTTTTTGCTCCATCTAGCAGCTTAAGTTTAAAAATAGCTTTCTGTCTTAGGAAAGAACTTGAAACCTTGTAGAAGAGCATCTGTTACTCACCTCTGAAACCTAGCCCACTGTACTTACAAATAGGAACCCATTTTCTGAAGCCTGCTTTATTGTGGCATCACAAAACCGCCTCTTGATGAGTACTCTACAAGTGATGTATAATTAGTGGCTTTCTACCATGTCAGCGATTTTCATAAAATACCGTATCTGTCAACAGTTACTTATCAACTCTGCTTGTAGCACAAATAACCGATAACAGAGCATTCATGACCATTTTCCAGAACCATCTGGTTGGAATCACATTTGGCTTCTCTTTCTCACAGAGATCTTGCAGCACGTAACTGCCTGGTGGGAGAAAACCATGTGGTAAAAGTGGCTGACTTTGGCTTGAGTAGATTAATGACTGGAGACACCTATACTGCTCATGCTGGAGCCAAATTTCCTATTAAATGGACAGCACCAGAGAGTCTTGCCTACAATACCTTCTCAATTAAATCTGATGTCTGGGGTAAGGTTGGAAGGGACATTTTTGTGTGTTTTGTCATTTTCTTTATAAGTAAATGCTTAATTCTTTAGAGGTTCTCTTTTATATGTTCAGTATCCTTTGCCTTTACACCTGTTTGTTCTTCTTCAGTCATTCAGCAAGCATTTATTAACTATGTGCTATCTGCCAGGCATTACTATCTGTGAGGCACTTACCGTAGAAAGAAGTTGTAAAGAAAAAAGTAAAAAAAAGTCCCTGCCTTCAGAGCACTCACAGTCTAGGTATTATATTGCACTGAAGTTCTAATGATCCTCTCTGTGAACCTCCCTGTTTTCCACATTAGGCTTTATTGCTTGTTTCTAGAGCACTGTGACACAGAGTAGCAACCTCTTTTCAAGGAAGGCATGGTGAAGTTTCATCTAGAATTTGTCCTTGTAACTGACCTTGTTTCTACTGTCCTGAAAAGAAATATGATTTAGTAGAGGCTCAGGGGAAGGAACAAGTCTCGAAGTTTGGATTGTGGGCCAGTAGAAATCGTTGAGGATTCTAGGTCATATTTTACCAGAAATCTCAAACTCAGGAATAACCTGTGAGAAAATCAAGCAAATTCTTTTTTAACATGCGAATTTTATCTGATTTTAAATGAGTCCATTTTTATATTATTCCTCTAGTATTAACTGACTTAAAAATTGTGAAATTCATTAAATAGACCATAAATTGCTCTAAGAATAGTTTGCTTATGCCCCAGACTTCTTACATGGTCATAGTTTATTTTCCCTCATTGAAGTAAAGGAAATCCAAATAAAAATTGGGAAATTTAAAGAAAACTGTCTTTAAAGTGAAGTGTTCCTTCATTGAAGTGTTCCTGTGGAAGATATCTTCGAAGAACAAGTCATGTTGTAAGAATTATAAGAGTATACTAATGTTGTAGTAGTGTGACTGTTACCCACAATTTGAAAGAGAAGTTACCTAATGGTATAAAATAAATAATAAATCAGAAGAAGTATAAAGCTCTTTTTTTTCATCCCTTTTGCAGCTTTTGGGGTGCTCTTGTGGGAAATTGCTACATATGGAATGTCACCATATCCAGGTATTGACCTGTCTCAGGTCTATGATCTACTGGAAAAAGGATATCGAATGGAACAGCCTGAAGGATGTCCCCCTAAGGTGTATGAACTTATGAGAGCATGTGAGTATTTTTGCATATTTTAATTTTGAAGGTTTAAGTGAGCAATTCAGGATGATTAACAAAACTGAAAACATTTTTCCTCTCAATGTTGTAAGATTGTGTCCAGCCTCATGACATAGAGTTGGTCATTGATCATCCAGTTGGGATATCGCATGCTCTACCAGTGAGTCTTATTGGAATCCGAAGAGTCATTCTCTGTGGCCCAAATATTCAGCCAATTTTCCACATTTGCATATATAATAGGATAATAAGAAATTGGGTTTGGAGATTAGGTAGGGGAGGGCTGCTTTCAGCTACACAAAATGATTGTTAAAGACTATGGAGAATGCATGAAATTGACTTCTATGATGAATAAACAAAAGCATCTGACTTCTTAAAGATGAGAAAGTAGGAAGGTGAGTAGTGAGTTAAACTGCAGTGTGTTTGAATATGTCTTGTTATTTTCCCATTGAGCATTGGTGTTGCCTATTGCTCTGTCTTTGTCAAATGTGAATTCCAAGCTCCGCCTTTCTGATATACTGTTGTTTCCGAATGTGTACAACTGATTATTTATAAGAGTGAGTTTAAAGACAGGTTTTACTACTTTTCATTTTTCCAGTGGAAGGAAACTTGTCATTTTCTAAAACATCTCCCCACCCTTCTGCATCCCTATAGTAGAGGGAATAGGAGCTGAGGCTACGTAGAAGGACTGGCCCTAGGAAGTGGGTTCATCACACCTCTGAGTCTGGAACTAAGAAACAGCTGCCTCACTATCATTGTGAACTTGCTGTAACTCTGCTTTAACAAGCATGTGTCCTAATGCATGGAACTCACCATCAGGGTGCCCCTGAATATTTAATTCCTGCAAGAAGCTTTTAATACTGTTCTTCTTTTGTTACATAGGCTGGAAGTGGAGTCCTGCCGACAGGCCCTCTTTTGCTGAAACACATCAAGCTTTTGAAACCATGTTCCATGACTCCAGCATTTCTGAAGGTGAGAATCTGGTGATTTACTGTCAGTGGTGGCTAGTTCTGAGTGCTGGGGATGATAAAAACATTTCAAAAATTATAGGTTCTTATAATTTGGGACTCCATTTCAAGATATTGAATTCTTGGCCCTTATTATTCTTGTTTTGCTTTTTTTTTTCTATTTTAAGATGTATCTTTGTGTCTCTAGCTCATATTAATTAGAAATTAATAAGAGAATAAGTTCAAGTTCAGTGGTTAAGCATTAACATGATGCAGGAAAGAGAATAGGAAAAAGTGAGAATGTAAAATATTTCATCTCTCTAAACCACACCTATAAAGGCAGAACCAAGTCATAAAAGCAATATCCAGAAATTCCATTTCTGGAAATAGATCTTAAGGAAATAATTAAGAGTATGAACAAAGATTTAGCTGTAAGGCTGTTACATCAGAGTGTAGTTTATAATATTGAAAAATTAAGAACAATCTAAATATTGAGTGTGCTAATTATTATATCCATGTAATTGAGTAGTTAAAATGATATTCTTAAATATATTGACACAGAAAGTTTAGAATGAGAATGTTAAGCTATGAATAGTGAGAATCTTTTTCTTATCTAAAAAACAAACAAGTACATGGACACATACAGGAAGTTTTCTACTTCTGTGTATAATGTCTCTTTAAAATTATCTGCAAAAGTGAAACAATAAACTTACTTGTTATAAAGGGAGGGAGACTATTCCTAGAGAGCTAAAAACAAACAATTCTTAGTTACACTTGCCTGTAGACATTTTGGTGTAGTACCAGAATTGTATACATATTTTTCAAATTTTTCTTTTCCTTCATAATTGAACAGAGAACTTACTGTTTAAGTTCAAGTTAAAAATGTTAGAAGAGGAAGTCAGCTAAGTTGATTTCTGTCTGCTTCCCTTAGTGATTTATCGTGTCTAGGTAAGAAGAAAGGAAGAAGTACAACACCAAAGTTTAATGAAAAGTATTTTCATCCTCGTCCCTTGATGTATGGAACTTCTGCAGCTTGGGGAGGGCACAGCTTGCCCTTTGGGCCAGATCAATCACAGCACTCTTCTTTCCTCTGTTGCTTTATATCCTATGCAGTCAGAGTGGTAGAAGTCGTAAATATTGGTCAAAGAATTGGGTGCTTCTGTGTAAACGTTTAACTTCTGTTGAATCCTTAGCTAAATATTTCTGCTTCTCTTGAAAATGTTATATCCTTTTAGAAAAGCAACCGTATCAATTTTCAAAGCTAATTTCAATTAAAAATTGCTAAGCAAAAAATTTAACATTATTAACCCACATTTTATTAAGTATTTAATCTGTGGTAAGCACTATACTAGGTCTGAGGACATAGAGGTAAGACACAGTTCTTACCTTAAAAGGTTGTATATTAGTTGTAAGTGAAAGAAACTTAGCTCAAACTTTCTTAAGCAACAAGAGGAAGATTTATTGCCTCATAACCAAACCATGGAAAAGCAGGGATGGTGCTAACTTCAGGGTCACTTGAAAGCCATGGACTCAAATAGCTTCAGATCTCCTTTCTTCTTCTCTTTCTTTCCTTCCCACACCTTCTCCTACCTAATATCTCTTTACGTTTGTTTCTACGTTAATCTCATCCTCCATATCCTCCAGGTGGCATAGAACACAGTTATCAGCATCCTCATGTCTGTCTCTCAGCTGCTGTGTAAGAAAGGAATCTCATTGGCATGGCTTGGGTTATGTGCCATGTACCCACGCTTGTAGGGGGTCAGTTTTGAAAAATAATTACCAAAAAAAGTTGTAAATTAATTTAAAAATTCACAATTTAATTGATCCATACTTCATTTTTGTTCAGGAATGAATAGCAAAGTATGTCTGCCTTATTAGTAAAAGCCACAAAACCCATGGCCGCTTTTAATTAGCTGAGGCTTACTAATGGGTTGAACACATTTTCAGGAGCCTCGTTTGCTTCACTGGCATGAAATGGAACGGATTGTATCTACCTTCCTTTTTATGAGAGGCTCAACCTGAAAATAAAAATATGTGCAAACATCTGTTTGCTTTGTTCAACATGTGAACAAGCGCTTGGTAAACAAGGATATCCAAATGACCAAGGAGCACACAAAATCACCCATCATCAGAGAAGTACAAAATAAAACAGTGAGATGGCCACTACACATCTATCCCAGAATGGCTAAAATTAAAATCAAACAAAAAAAACTAACATCAAACTTTGGTAAGCATGCACGGTAACCAGAACTTTCATACAAGTTAGTGGGGATGTAGATTGGTCCAGCCAGTTTGGGGAGGGTTGGCAAGACCCAACAAAGCTGAATTTATGTGTTCCCTGTGACCTACCTGCTCCTATACCCAGCAGACGTGCATACCACTGTGAAGCCAAAGACACATAGTACAATAGGATGTCTCTAGCAGTATATTCATAATAGCCAAAAACTAGAAATGACTTAAGTATTCATGAAGAAGAGAATGGATGAATTTTGGTGTATTCATGCATTTGAACAATACACAGCAACAAGAAAAACCCCTGCCACATGCAGTAACAGGAATGAATCTACAGATAGAATGCTGAGCAAAAGAAGCCAGACCAAAAGAGTACATAGTATGTGATTCCACTTACATATTTTATACTCTGTTCTTCAATTCTTCTCAGTTGTATGCCTTTCTGAAAAGAGAAACTCCCATTTTTTTGTCATGAAATTGTTCTTTTTATCATTCCCCTTGCCTTCCTCACAGAGGTAGCCGAGGAGCTTGGGAGAGCTGCCTCCTCCTCATCTGTTGTTCCATATCTGCCCCGATTACCTATACTTCCTTCTAAGACCCGGACGCTGAAGAAACAGGGGGAGAACAAGGAGAATATTGAAGGGCCACAAGATGCCACAGAAAATTCTGCTTCCAGTTCAGCACCAGGTATGAATGAGTCCCTAGGCAGGTAGAGTCAAACTGCCTTTTTTAAAGAGCCGTGGGGTATGATGCTTTTATTTCCACTTTGCTGCCCATCTTCCCGGAGGAAAGTGTGGCTGGCATCTGTTTTATTTACCACTCTAGTCCTCGGCTCTGCATTGCCAGTGTTAGTAGTCCTGATCTGTCCATCCAGCATACAACTCTGCCTCCCACTCCATTTCCTAAACTCCTGATTCCCAAATAGTTACTGTCTTTACAGTTCCGGCAAAAATTTCTTCATCGAGTCTGATAGATGAAGCCAGGTTGTGCTGTAGTTTCTAGAGAAAAGTTGAATGCCGAGGTAAAAACCAGAGGATTATTTCTTTCCATTTATATCCCATATTGCACTTGGAACAGTAGCGTGAAATGATAATGTATTTATTAGTTTCCTATGAGTCCTGCTAACACCGGACATTTACCAGATGCCGACAGCACTCTTACAGTTCAGCCTTAGTAACTCAAATGAGTCACTTCTTATTTTTCACATTACTGATTGGCCGTTTTTTATCAGGGTTCATTAGAAGTGCACAGGCCCCCAGTGGGTCCCCAGCACTGCCTCGAAAACAAAGAGACAAGTCCCCCAGCAGCCTCTTGGAAGATGCCAAAGAGACATGCTTCACCAGAGATAGGAAGGGAGGCTTCTTCAGTTCCTTCATGAAAAAGAGAAATGCTCCCACACCCCCCAAACGCAGCAGCTCCTTCCGAGAAATGGAGAATCAGCCCCACAAGAAATATGAACTCACGGGTAACTTCTCATCTGTTGCTTCTCTACAGCATGCTGATGGGTTCTCTTTCACTGCTGCCCAGCAAGAGGCGAATCTGGTGCCACCCAAGTGCTATGGGGGTAGCTTTGCACAGAGGAACCTCTGTAATGATGACAGTGGCGGGGGTGGGGGCAGTGGCGCTGCTGGGGGTGGGTGGTCTGGCATCACAGGCTTCTTCACACCACGCTTAATCAAAAAGACACTGGGCTTACGAGCAGGTAAACCCACAGCCAGTGATGACACTTCCAAGCCTTTTCCAAGGTCAAACTCTACATCTTCCATGTCCTCAGGGCTTCCAGAGCAGGATAGGATGGCAATGACACTTCCCAGGAACTGCCAGAGGTCCAAACTCCAGCTGGAAAGGACAGTGTCCACCTCTTCTCAGCCAGAAGAGAATGTGGATAGGGCCAATGACATGCTTCCCAAAAAATCAGAGGAAGGTGCCGTTCCGACCAGGGAGAGACCAAAAGCCAAACTTTTGCCCAGAGGAGCCACCGCTCTTCCTCTCAGAACCCCCTCTGGGGATCCAGCCATTACAGAGAAGGACTCTCCAGGGCTGGGGGTGGCTGGAGTGGCAACTGCCCCCAAGAGCAGAGAGAGGAATGGTGGGGCACGACTTGGCATGGCTGGAGTCCCAGAGGATGGCGAGCAGACAGGCTGGGCTGTGCCAGCCAAGGCTGCGGCGGTCCTCCCAACCACTCACAACCACAAAGTGCCGGTCCTTATCTCACCCACTCTGAAGCACACTCCAGCTGACGTGCAGCTCATTGGCACAGACTCTCAGGGGAATAAGTTCAAGCTCTTATCTGAGCATCAGGTCACTTCCTCTGGAGACAAGGACCGACCACGCCGGGTAAAACCAAAGTGTGCCCCACCCCCGCCGCCAGGGGTGAGACTACTGCAGCACCCGGCCATGTGCTCAGACTCCATGGAAGAGCCCACGTCAGAAACACAGGAGGGAGGGAAGAAGGCGGCTCCAGGGGCAGTGCCCATCAGCGGGAAAGCTGGGAGGCCTGTAATGCCCCCACCTCAAGTGCCTCTGCCCGCGTCTTCCATCTCGCCAGCGAAAATGGCCAATGGCACAGCAGGTACTAAAGTGGCTCTGAGAAAAACCAGACAGGTGGCTGAGAAAATCTCAGCTGACAAAATCAGTAAGGAGGCCCTGCTGGAATGTGCTGACCTACTGTCCAGTGCAATCACGGAACCTGTGCCCAACAGCCAGCTGGTGGACACTGGACACCAGCTGCTTGACTACTGCTCAGGCTATGTGGACTGCATCCCCCAAACTCGCAACAAATTTGCCTTCCGCGAGGCTGTGAGCAAACTGGAACTCAGCCTGCAGGAGCTGCAGGTGTCTTCTGCAGCTGCTGGTGTGCCCGGGGCAAACCCTGTCCTTAACAACTTACTGTCATGTGTACAGGAAATCAGTGATGTGGTGCAGAGGTAGCCACCGTTAGCCGGATGGAAGATGCACACATTTCTGAGGGGAGAGGAAAAGGGACTTGTTTTCCTGTGTTCTCATTTAAAAAGTGGAAGACTGATACTTGAGTGTGTTTCTGTGAAGTACCTCAGATCTCTGAGCTCTCACGTTTACAGGTTCATCTCAAAAATAACAAAAAGCAAAACCCATAGGAGAGGGAAAATAGATGGGGGCAGGGCAGTTGTGGACCGGATTGGAAGCTGCACTGGGACATCAGGGAACATGCATATGTCGTGCCATGAAGAACCAAATCCAGCCCGTTCTTACCTGGAGTGATGTGAGCTGGTTAGGGCTGCTCCAGCAGGGCTGCAGGGACTGTGCCCAGACAGTGTGTTGGCTGTGGCACTCATTCTGCACCACACAGAAGGGAATTGACTTGGGGCCCCAGTAGGTACTAATGGTGATTATACTCCAACTCATCTAACTTATTGGGTGGACAGAAGAAAGCTGGGAATGTGCCAAGAGACGTTTTGTTCAAGGCTGTTGGAAGCTGCTGTTAGCCTCGCTTCCACAGGTCACTGCTGCAATAAGAACTGCAGATCAGGTGGCTAGATGCAAAACTGGCTCTGTCAGTATGCTCCTGTCCTGTTTTCCATTGGTGTATTAATTGGTACAGGAGGTAAAGAATGCTAGGAAGTATATTTAGGGAGATTGAAACCTTCTCCTAAAATCTTACATTACTTAGCAGAAGCCACTTCTCCCAGGCTAGTATATTGTTTCCAAATGGATCAGGATTGGCTTTCTGCTTGTTGGTGCCTATCTTGTAAACCATAGGCATAGGAGTCTCTTTGGTGATTCTTTTCTGCCCCTTGCTGGGCAGGCTGTCTTCCTTTATTCCTGGCAGCATTCAGGGCATTAACCAACACTGAACATTATTGAAAACAATGGTCATGTACAGGTCTCACAGGGGAATCCTTTTCTGTTACAGTGCCCCTGCATACTGACATACTGGCAAAGGACTTGAGCAGCTATTTGTTTCTTTATCAACTAAAATGCCAGGGAAAGGGTGTCTTCTTGAAACCCAGTGGTCAGCCCAGAGGTCTGTGACTGAGAGGAGAAGCTGGCTTGGTCCTAATGGCTGTTTCCCCTCCCTCCCTTATCACCTTAGACCCAATCTAGGTAGAGAATAGGGAGAAGCATTCTCTCACTCTGTACGGTTTCAAATGAATCACCCTAAATTATTCTCACATGCTTTTCTCCTTTCACATACTCCCCCTGCCAATTGTGCTTGTTTGTAAAGATCATATTGGGAATATTCTTTGATATTTATTTTATCATTTCACCTCTATTTTAAGAATGCATAGTTGAAGGAGCAGGTTATTTTCAGGGGACACCAATTAGATCCCAGAAACCTAATGATTCCTTTTCTTTCCCTGTTCAGTTGTTATGGAAGTTAATTAGGATCGCTTCTTAATTTAGAACCAAGTCTGATTGGCTAGATATTATTAATACTCTCAATATCAGGTCTAAATCCAGTGACCACTTCATTCTCTTTTTAAAACTATATGACCCCTCCATTCCTGCCTCCAAGGAGAAAGCAATATAAAAAAAATACATTATTTTTTCCTCCCAAAGGAATATTAACTTAGGAAGATAGGAATTCAACTTTGATGAACAGTGAGTTTTCTTCCTGGCTCTGTCATCGATCCACTGTCAGGCCATATCCCCGTCTCTTAATCCATTAAATGGAGGTAATGATACATGTTCTCAAGGGTGTTTTGCAAATAAGTGTATAGTTATCCCTTTGAGAGCCTCTCTGGAAAGCTCTTCAGTGCAGTATTGTTATATATGAATACAAGTTTTTCATTCTCTTCTTTGCTCAGCAGCAGATAATGAAATTTAAAACTGCTGAGATTATACTAATTGGGCTAGAATACTAAGGGGGGAAAAGCATTTTGGATAGAGTTTGGCATCTTTGACCAAGGAGAAAATTTAGTTTTTATTAGAAAGAAAGGAACTGATTCTTACCGTGGGTGTTCCAGAGTCCCAGGCCAAGAGAAGGATAAGAAGGGAGGAGACAATACTGGGCATTCCTTTCAGGGGTTGGGTGATCCCTGTCTGTCTGTTACCTACACAGGTGGAGCACAGGCAACTAGTGATCTGGCTAATCTCCTAATGGTTGGAAGAGTTCCCTTTAAGTTGGATTTAAAAACCAGCAGTCCTCCTACCTTCTTCTTTGCCACTCTCCTTCATCATATGTTTCCATAAACTTGAAATCGTTTTAGCAATTAGCCTTTTAAGGGTGGGGCAGGGAAAGCTAAAACTTTGGAATATTGTTATGCTGCTTTTTAAGTTTATCCCTGTCATTGTGGATGCAAGTTGAGGGATTCTAATTGTTTTTCAGGGGATTTTTTTTTTTTTTTTTTTTTTAAAGCAAGGGATCTTTCCTTGAGAGCTCTGAAAATAAGCCTTGGAGGAACACTACTGAGTGTATTTAAGCTCCCTGGTTTTCTCATCGAAGAACAGTCTTTGAGGGTGGGGGCTGGGTCTTTCTCAGGGGCCGAACCTGGCTCTGCCTCATCCACAGTAGGTGCTCAGTACGTTCATGAATAGAATGGATTTTTTTCTCATCACTGTCAAGAGTAGCATTGACTGTTGTAGCACACCCAGCCACGTGATGCTTTAAGTGTGTAACTTAAAGTTGAGGGCTCAGGGTTCAGGTTAAAGAGGCACTGTCAACTTACTATAAAAGTGTAACTTAACTTTTTTCCATTATCTACTTGAAAAGGACCAGATTTTAAAAATAACTATAGATAAATTTAAAAGTTTGAATTCAAAGCAGAGAAAACTGCTTTTAGAAACTAAAAATGTAGTTTAATTCTATCTAGTTTGAAAACAAAGCAGGTAGCAAAAGCCCTTCTATAAGGTGTTGAAAACTTTCTAAAGTGGTTATACGTATTGTATACCTTTGGGGTTACCACAGCTTCAGTCTTTTCATGCACAGATAATATGATTTCAGTTTAGATTTACTACCTTAAAATGCAGTGTTTAGAATACATCTTGATTGTGCTTTACGTGAAGTATTTTCTTAAAAGGCTTTGTGTAAAATTAAAATGTGTATATTTTCCTACAGATCTCCATCATGATTTTCAGAGATGTAGCCTTAAAAAAAAATTGGCCCTGAGAAATTTATTCAGTATTTCCCAGTTGACATTGAGGTTCTTATAGTGGAGACCCTTTCTCAGCTGAATTATGGGGTTTAAGTTAGAATTTTCTTACAATTCAGTTGCAAGTTAGTTAGTAAAATAGTGCCCAATTAATAAAATGCTGACTTTCCTAATGTACCACCCATATTTATTTAACAAAATCATGGAGATTTTGAGCTTCAAGGATACAGTTTAGATAGTGATTAAGAGTTCAGACTCTAAAGCCAGTCAGAAGGCAAGTCACTTAACCTTCCTGGGCCTTAGTTTCCTCATTGGAAAATGGATAATAATAGTAACTACCTCAGGGTTGTTGTAAGGATTAAATGAGATAATGTGTGTAGGATAGTTAGCTTGAGTGCCTGGCATGTAATGAGTACTCCATAAATGTTAGCTACTACTACTATTATTATTAATGCTTATTCCAGTGAGTCTTAGCCAAGGATGTGCAACAAAATTTCCTGGGGTTTAAAAAAAGAAAAACAACAAAAAACCTGATGCGTCGGCCTCACCCCAGATCAAGAATTCCCTGTGGGGTTGGATCTCAGCCAGTGTGTTTGCCAAGAATCTCTCCAGGTATTTCAGACACCCAGCACTGTGGGAACACTAGCAATACCCCAGCTGTTTGTTTGTTTTTTTTTTACAGCTTAAGAAATTGGAAGAGAGGATGGTTAAGTTACTTGCCCATGTTCTCAGAGCAGTTAATTAGTGGCAGAGCCAAGGCTAGAGTTGGGTCTCATCTACTTTCTCATTGTGGGGTCTTTCCACCATTCCTGTTGCCTTGTGAGACACTGCAAAAAAAAAAAAAAAAAAAAAAAAAGTGGCTCAGACAATCAGTCTGCACAGTGCTGCACACTTTCTAAAGCACACGTTCCTGGCACTCCCTGACCTTAAGGGACTTGAATGTTGAGTAATGGCAACACTAGCAAAGCAGGCATTCAGTAGAACTCAGTAATTTAAAAAATTATATGGGGTCATTCTTTTGGACAGACCTCAGTGACACAGCAATCTGCACTTTGTAATAAAGAAATAACAACTTAAGTTTTAGAAAACCTAGTCCTACATTCCTTTTTCTTTAAAAAAAAAAAAAAAGCAAACTTTATTGTTCCATTTCATTTTGATAACTATGAGGTAATGTATATGAAAGCACTTTGAGAAAAGTATCAAGTGTAATATAACTATAAAGTTGTATTATTAATGTCTATTGAGAAGTTAAAACAGTTAATTAGATGTTGATTGACTTACAAGCTTTTGCCTGTGGGGGACCTGAAAATGCAGATATATGAACAATCAGCTCTGTAATTTATCACATTTATAAATATGAAACTGCTAGATGAATATGTGCAGGTATAGTAAGTGTTTTGCTAAAATTGTAGCTCAGTGCTGAATAACTTCAGAAAACTAGGGACCAACTTTCTGGGTTAATTGTAATCTTTAAAAAATAGTGACATGTACTCACTCCAGAACAAAGAAGCTCTTCTAGGGACCTTGACTCAAGAAGAGTTGAGGCCCTCTCATCCTTGAACATTTGTCCAGCACATGCTCAGCCATTTAGTACCCTAAATATGGTGGGAGCAGACTCGTTACCTGTTCATGTTGACAGTGTCTTTTTTAACCTATGTCCTGCATAGTTTTGTTGTTTTTTGGGGGTGGGGTGGGGGCAGAGATGTGATGGCTGTAGAACCAGTGCACTTTGGGAATTACTTTTCTGCGATTTCCTAACAGATGTAGATGACCTTGATATTCATCATTCCTTTCCCCCCGCCCCTAAGAGGAGTAGCTGAACATAGCTCACCTATTAAATTATTTTAAAAAGAGTAAATTGCATTGGTGGCCACATCTGAGTTGTAGCTCTACTGCATTCTGACCTCTCCCACATCCTTCCACTTTTGCTACCGATGTCATCGTTACTATCAGGCTCTGCTCCCACAGGAGTCCATATTGAGCTGACAGGGTTGTCTACATTTTTATTCTTGATGATTTGGGGGTTTCATCATCTTGCTTACATTAACTTGTTCTACCTGGATTTGGGGGCCATCTCTGTGCTCCAAGCATCTGTTATGACCCATCATCTTTAGGTAAGTTTCTCTCGACATAAGTTTCTTCATATGTATTGGTGGACTTCAGCTATCTATATCTCTGTCTTAGCTTCTGTCAAGCCAGTAGCTCAGTTCTTTTGTAAATTCCTGCTTCGGTCTGGGATATGTGGGAGCAGGGGAGAAATAGGGAAAGGCGGCCCTTAGCCTATACTACTTCCACGTGACAACACAGGGAAATTGCTGTAGGCCTCACTGGTCAGAGAGGAGAGGCCTTGGGCTGGTTCTGAAACTTGTCCCACTCTTAACAGTCAGGATAGAGTTCCAGTTTTCCAGCTATCAGACTTTTAAAAATATAATACAAGGCTAGCTTTTTTTGCCAAGCCAACAGTGCCTGGAGTAACAATTACTGTTACCTGCTTTGTTGCAGCTCTGTTACAGCCAGAACTTCACTGCCATCCTCTGCCCTCCTGTATTACTTGGCGGGGGCGGGGGGTAGATTTCAGGGCTGCGGAATGAGCTGCACCCTGCTCCAGAGCATCTACCCAAGTGACTCTCTTAGTTCCAGACTGTCTTTTGTGAAGTTTCCTGCAATGTCCCAAAAGATGAGTTTCTGCTCTGGGGCTATTGGTTTTCATGTCACCCACCTGAGGTGTATATGTTCTATTGTGTGCAAGATATTTCCTTCACTTCTGACTCAATATCCTAGATCCAAAGGACAGGAAATTAGGGAAGATTCCACCCTGTGATAATCAGGGTAAGAAGATCCAGTGTTTCTCTCCGGGTAAGAAGGCCTGGGCAGGTCATCTTGATTCTGGGCTGACTTGGAGTGGTAGAGATCATTCCTAGAGGATTGTGCCTTCAAAGATGGGTTTCATGTGTTTTGCAGAGGAAAAGATTGTCAGCTAGGTTGATGTTGCACAATTATCAAACTAAAACTGGTGGAAACGAACTTTTTGGTAGCAGTGGCTCAAAGCCCCCGTCAGTGAGATGTTCTCTCCACATGGGGTGCTGATTTGGTAGATTGCTGCACTTTTCTCCATCCCCTTGGTGAGCTGGGGGGAGGACGCTCTAACTGGACCCTTCCCACCCTCCAAGTGCACTATGTACAATTATGAATTTGAAATTGTTTACCTCTCCTAGAAAAATTATATCCTTTACCCTCTCCATTGCTCTGTGAGCTGAACACAGTAGCAAGGCCCTGTTACCTCAGCCTGAGGTCACAGATGGCATGTGAGCAGATCTTCAAACCTGCAGACCATCTAAGGGAAGGGATGTCTCCTTGTAAGTTGAAAGGCCAGGCCCCACACACGTACACACTGACTATGTCTGTTCTTTGAGATTCTTTGTTCATCATTGTACTCGAAGCAGCAAGTTTCCGGATCCTGCATGTCATTCCAAGCTGCTGAGCTATACCCACTGGGCTTGAGGTCTTGGATCATTCTAGTTAATTCTTTAAAACACGGTGGAGGTGGACTGTCAAATGCCAGCAGGCTTTAAGAAAGGAAATACCAAGAGTTTGTATGGTTGGAGCTTGCTTAGATTTGCTTCTGAGCCTCAGGATAGGAGTTTTAAATCATGTAATTAAGCACCATAAACTTTAGTTGCAGAATGGGACTTCTGGTTAGTAAAATTTTCACATATAAAGGCAATTAGTCTTCAGCAGTTCTAACACAACAATAACATAGATATGCCAAATAAATTTATTCTTGATTCGGAAGATACTGCAGGATCCTGCAGTGCTTTAGGTTCATTGGTGGAGAATCCAAATTCTGTTCTGTACAATTCTGAAGTACCGTACCATGTGTTATAAGTGGCAAGAATGCCAAGAGGCAGATGTTTCTGGTAGATGAGGGCCAGATAACCAGCCTTCCTCCATTTTGACAAAGCAGTTTTCACTATGGCCACTCTTCTTGGGACTTCATCATGAGGGAAATTTGCTGAGGTCTTGAGAAATCACCCTGATTAGGCTGATTGTCCTTCAGAGAAATGAGTATTCAGCAGCTAGAAGGAACAATGAGGTACTCATCTTACAGTTCTTTAGGGCGTATGTTTGAAAACCCTTGTATCTCAGATCTGTGTAGAGGGTACATGTGATTGATTCCACATTACGTACATACACTGTTGTCATGCTCACTAAGAAAGGAGGGGGGTGAGAGAGGAGTTAATCAGATCTTTCCCTGTGGTGAATGGAAGCTGTGCCCTGCTTATTAGTGTGTTGGCCATGAACAGGCCGACTGAGCTGTTAATGCATGCTCAGAACCCCGTCTCCTGGGTAGACCCCACGCTTTCCCTTCTTTGCAGTCTGATTCTGTCATGACTATCAGTGGAGAAACCCCAGTTTTGTGCTTGCTTGGCAAAAATAAGTTTGAACATTTCAAGGTGGTTGATGGAAGTTTGTCCTTAAAACATACGATTCAGATTCTTTAAAACTTGTTTAATATTTATACCAAAGGTCACGCTCTGCAGGTGTATGTGTGGTGGGTGCACAGAGGAGGAAATCTGGAGGGCCTACCCCTGTGTGCATTGCTAAGGGGACACAGTGAGACAATATGGGATTTAATTGAAAACACATCAATCATGGGTCACACTACCAGTGTTGTCAGGTATTTGTTCTTAATTGTTATTGTAATATATTTTCAGGTGTTTTGTTTTTCTAATTTAATACTTTCACCCTGTTGTCTGACTGTGAACTGCTAACAGTGTTAAACTTGATGTAAATATTGAGGCCCTTGAAAGGGGAATGCTGTCTGCCTGTTGTCTCACAAGGCTTGCCAACTTGTGTTTTATTTTAAATAAAGGTTGCAATATTTTATTGGCAATGTAGGCTTGTGATTGGAGTGTTTCTCCTATAATTTTAACTGATGGGTAATCTAAGCATAATTTCTCTCTCTCTCTACATAAAATAGATATCTGTAAGGTAAAGAAGCTGATTTTAGCAAGCATTCCTCTGGCATATTCTTTAGAATGGTCCTCTATGGGGGTGGCTACTCACCCTTTGATGGATTACAGTTTTGGAAATGGCCAAAGGCATCATCTGGAGCCCAGCTGTTACATAAGGTGGGTGATGTGTGTGTGGGTCTGTCCATCCATCCAACATGAGGTGACTGTAAAATGAGGCTTAATTCTCTCAAAGTTCATTCTGAGGACAGCTTCAAATAAGTTGTAAAAATGTTTTGAGCCAAAGCAGCATTAATGGAGTAAGTGTAGAACCTCACAGGGAACATTCTAGTCTTGTTTGACTTGGTCTTCAATTTTTAAAAAAATGAATGACTCATTGCTTTTAGAAGTAACATTTTAATTCAGGATGAGTAGTATATACTCAAGTGATGCACACATAAGGTCCAATCAGAATGGCTGTTGTAGGGGAGCAGAATTTGCCACCCCAAAATATCCTCTTTGGCACAAGCGTTATTTTAAGCTGGTTATCTTTAAGAAACTGCAGACACAGGTGAAACCTGAGTAACCCTTTTGTAAGAGAGGTTTACAGTTGTGAGGGAAATCTCCATTTGTAAGGGTGTCTCCCCTTGCTCAAGGAAGAAGAGGAGGGAAGAAGAGGAGGGAAGAAGAGGAGGATGACCAAATCTCTAGAAACTTATCAGTGGAGAAGGTGAGGACTTAAATTTGCATAACCTCACAATTGTTTACTGTGCTTTTCCTGGTAACCGTCCACCATAACTGACCTTCCAGCCCCAATATCTACTTTTGTCTTTAGCTGAAAATAGTAAAGGTGCTAGTTCCTGCCATTTTGGAATTAGTTTTCCTGGGTCTCTCCCATGTGTACATTTTACTAAACTTTTGTTTTCCTCCTGTTAATCTTATGTCAATTTAATTATTAGGCCAGCCAAAGACGCTAGAAGGGGAAAAGGAAAAATTGTCCTCACTGACCCTGTTAAGCATCAGTTTATACACCTCCTTAACATGCCACTTTCAGTCCTTTTCTCCCATGCATTTCTGGTTTAGTTTAGGAAGGCTTGTTTCAGAGTCATTCAAGGAGAACCTCCCATTGTTTCCACCCACTTTCCAACCTCCCATTGTTCCACACACTTTCCACACCGGAGGCTATGGCATTTGCTAAGAAAATCATTTTTAAAACATTTAAGTCATTAATGCATAGGAATTGGAGTTGGACTGCCCGGGTTGAATCCCACTCCTTCATTGACTAGCTCTGTGACTTAACCCAAGTTATTTAACCTCTCAGAGCCCCAATTTTCTGTCATTAAATGGTGATTAAATTGGTCCCTAAGTGTTAAGTATTACATGAGGTATCGACTAGGCTATAGAGCGCTTAGCATGCAGTATGACACATGGTATGTTTGCAAATGTTAGTTACCTAAAACAAAACTTGCAGGGTTCCAAGAATTAGAATGGAGGGAAAGGCCCAGCCTGGGCTTTGAGTATGGTGCCAAAACTGACAGCAGTTTTACTAGGTTTTATTGTTCTTAAAACACCTAAAGCTGTGTCCTGAGTACTTGATAAATATTAATTCATTTAATTCTCACAGCCCTGTGAGGTGGGTACAGTTATGCTCACTTTTACAGAAGTGGAAACCAAGGTTAAACTGAAGCCAGTAGCTTTCCCTGTGGTCTCAACAGCAAGCGGTAAGTGCCGGAGCCGCTGAGCAGAGGAGTCTGGCTCCAGAGGAGTGTTCGGAACCACTGCAGTCTGCTGCTTATTTTGGTTCTGGAGGTATAAGAGATTCAGGCCCAATGTTTATGACATCAAACATGGCTGGCCAGTGCTAAAAGCATGTCAGCTGCTCTGTGGCTCTGAGACCTAAACCTATAGAACATACCTTTTAAAGTGTGTATTTACAGAGTTTAGGGTATGTTACAGGATTGGGTGGCTGCATGCTGTTCCTGAAATGCTCTAGAGTGAGACAGGGAGCCAGCACCTAAAACTGGCCCCCATTTTATTGTGCAGTTAGGCCAGGTTTACGTCTGTCCCATGGGTGGTGTAAAACTAAGTTCCTTTAATTCATGTGAGTATTGATTGGGTATCTAATGTTGCTCAGGCTAGGTACTGCCTAACCTAGAGGTAAATAAATGAATTCAAGTAAATGAATGTAATAAAGTGTTAAACAGGAGAGAAGCAGAAGTGTTCCATTTTACCAAGGCTAAAGGTGAGAGGGTTGGGAGGACTTTAAGAGGGCCACTTGAGGTGATGACGCATATAAAAGAGCCGTGTGTAATTCCAGAAGCATGTTAGAAGGGAAGAATCAAGAGAAGGGGAAAAACATAATGAGCACCTCCTGTGTATAGAGGCACAATGTACACATTTACACATGGCCATTCAATCCTCAACGATGACTGTTTTTCTTTTTAAAGCTGGGAGCACAGGAGTGCTGTTTTCATATATATAAAGGCAATATGCTGTGGATGCCTCTTCAGTAAGAGGTTGAAATAGCCTGGCTCAGCTGATGTGGTCCCCAAAGCAAACTGAAGTAAACTGGCAGACCAGGCAATCACCGTCAGCTCTGTGAGTGCCAGTATATGTCCCCCGTCTCCACCAGTCCCCATCAGTATTACCTGGCATGTGGAATTTTGCTGAGTGAGAACGATTACTAGGGCTCAGTAAGAAGGTAAGTAAGCTGAGGGTTTTAGAAAAATACAAAATTTTAATCTTTACATATGATACAATCATGTCAAGGTCCCTAACTTAAAAAAAAATTCTTTAATTTTAATTGATTTAAATCTGCAGAGCAGAACAAGTCTTAGCCTACACTGACCTGATTTAAAAAAAAAAAATCTTCTTCTGTGCACTTTTTCCTTCAGCCTGAGGCTCTTTCCTGATCTCACAGATAGAAGCTGATCAGCTTCCCTCTGGGAATAACAACTTGAAAGCTAACCCACCCAGTTCCTGCCGCTGGTAAGCAGAAGTTCATTTTCCCCTTCTCTGTCACTGAGGATACTGCAGCCTCAGGCCCAACACCCAAGTCCAGGCATCTGCAGGCAGGAGCTGATATGCTAATAAATCCTTGGGATTTATCTCCCACATGACTTTCTCCAACCAGCTGGCCCACATGTTGGAATGTGGCTCTGTAAGGCACCAAGTGATTTTAAGAATTGGCTCTGTCTCTGATTTAAGGCCTCCCTTTTACATACCACTTGTGCTCGTGGCTGCTGGATGCTAGCCTGCCCCTCCAACCCATTACATCCTGGACAGTGTGCTGACAGGCCCCAGGATGCTATTAGTGGAAGGAAGGCAGCTTTGGGAAGTTTTCATCTAGCCCTCAAGGCAGGAAATAGTTAATTCTCTGGGAAATAGATTTGCATCCCTGAGAAGAGAAGAGTTGTTCCTCCTTGGGGACGTACACCATCATCTTGGCGATTTCATCTAGTGCCTCTTCCGTATACAGGAGCTCCTGGCTCAGGAAAGCATCACGTGCACACAGCCTCACGTGACGGTACTCCAGTGGCAGGAAGGGGATGAAGATGTCAATCAGGTTTTCCTTCACAAGACAGCTGTGTCCAAAGCCACTGTCTAAAATCAAGAGCAAAGTTACATGGAGTCTGACCTGGGGCTGAACCCAGCTGGAATTGTGAGGTGTCCCCCACCCTTAGGCCTGGGCAAGGTTTGTTCTCATATGCCAACTCCAGGAGGGCTGTCTGAACTTTATGTCAAGAACTATGCAACTGTGTCTTCCTTTAGGGAAACAGGGCTGTGATTAACTGGATGTGTGAGAGGGGGAGAGGGGCTATGCCTGCCAGGTTATGGTTTCATTGGATGGCAGAAAGCAGAAGGTGGAGTGACCCTGCCTATCTGACTGTAGGCTGAGCCACTAAGGCTCTCACAGTGAGACTTTCTTCCTCAGGGTCTGCATACTCCATAGACCACTGCCTGTATGGCCACGGCCAACTACTCCCTTAGAAAGGACTTTCAGAAAAGGACTTCAGCTTTCTTGGCACTTTTCTAGTGCCTATCTGAAGTTGACAATGAGATGATTATATGGCGCATCCTCTGTGATCCTGAATACCCTATCATCTCATGAGTACACCTTCTAGTACATACACATTACCCTCCTCCTCCCCTCTCAACAGAGGCTTATTTTCTGCAAGGCTGGGTGGGAGTCACTTACCTGTGGATTCCACAATCTCAGCCTGGAGTTGGAGCTCCAAGTGCTCCATCCCAATTTCTTCCCGGGACCACCCAGCCTTAAGCAGGTTCAGGACTACCTCATTGATGATATTGCCCCCAAGGTTACTGAAAGAGACAAGCCCGGTTAACAGATTCTGTTGTTGATTTTTTAAAATTGAAGTAGAGTTGACTTACAATATCGGGTTAGTTTCAGATGAACAACAAAGTGATTTAGTTTTATATATATTTTTCAGATTATTTTCCATTATAGGTGATTATAATATTGTTGTTGGGAATATCGTTCCCTGTGTTATACAGTAAATCCTTGTTATCTATTTTACATAGTATCTGTAAATCCCGTACCCCTAATTTATCACCCCCCCCTTTTCCCCTTTAGTAACCAGAACTTTGTTTTCTACGTTTGTGGATCTATTTCTGTTTTGTATATAGATTCATTTGTATTATTTTTTAGGTTCCATATATAAGCGATATCACATAATATTTGTCTTTTTCTGACTTACTTCACTTAGTATGATATTCTCTAGGTCCATCCAGCAAAGGCAATATTTCTTTATTATGGCCGGTTAACATTCCATATTGTGTGTGTGTGTATACCACATCTTCTTAAACGAATTGTCTGTTGATAGGCATTTGGGTTGTTTCCATGTCTTGTCTATTGTAGAGTGCTGCTGTGAACACTGGGGTGTTAAAGAACAGCACACTAGTGCTGCTAAAGAACACTGCATGTATCTTTTCAAATTAGAATTTTTATTATTTCTGGATATATGCTTAGGAGTGGGATTGCTGGATCACATGGTACCTCTATTTTTAGTTTTCTGAGGAACCTCCACACTGTTTTCCATAGTGGCTGTACCAATTTACATTCCCACCAACAGTGTAGGAAGGTTCCCTTTTCTCTATACCCTCTCTAGCATTTATTATATGTAGACTTAGATGATAGCCATTCTGACCAGTGTGAGGTGATACCTCATTGTGGTTTGTTTGGTTTTTTTAAAATTTATTTAATTGAATTATTTTTGGCTCCGTTGGGTCTTCGTTGCTGCACACGGGCTTTCTCTAGTTGCGGCGACCTGGGGCTACTCTTCATTGTGGTGCGTGGGCTTCTCATTGCAGTGGCTTCTCTTGTTGTGGAGCATGGGCTCTAGGCCCGCGGGCTGATCAGTAGTTGTGGCTCACGAGCTCTAGAGTGCAGGCTCAGTAGTTGTGGCACACGGGCTTAGTAGCTTCGCGGCATGTGGGATCTTCCCTGACCAGGGATCAAACCCGTGTCCCCTGCATTGGCAGGAGGGTTCTTAACCACTGAGCCACCTCATTGCTTGGGTTCTATGAGGGGACCAGGGAAGTCCCCTCATTGTGGTTATGATTTACATTTATCTAATAATTAGTGATGTTGAGCATCTTCAGATGTGCCTGTGGGCCATCTGTATGTCTGGAGAAATGTCTATTTAGGTCTTCTGACCATTTTTTGATTTTTTTTTTTTTTTTTTGATATTGGCAGGAAGCTGTTTGTATGAGCTGTTTGTATCTTTCGGGAATTAAGCCCTTGTTGGTTGCATTACAAATATTTTCTCCCATTCCGTAGCAGGTTGTCTTTTCGTTTTGTTGATGGGTTCCTTTGCTGTGCAAAAGCTTGTAAGTTTGATTAGGTCCTGTTAATTTTTGCTTTTATTTCTTTTGCCTTGGGAGACTGATCCAAGAAAATATTGCCACAACTTATGTCAGAAAATGTTTTGCCTATGTTCTCTTCAAGGAGTTTTATGGTGTCATGTCTTAGATTTCATTATTTTTGTATTTGGCTTCCAAATGGATAATCTGACCACTGAAGCCACTGCACTGGTGACTGGAAGAATGGAGGTTGAGGGGCCTGGGCCTCCCCTCCTCCAGGAAATCTTATCACAACACACCATCCTGCTTTGTCACCCATTCTCCCTGCCTCACTCGCTTGTGACAGACACTGAGACAGTACTAGGTGCAGAGTGCACAAAGATGGTATGATGTAGTCCTTTCCCTTGACCTCTGTGTGGAAGGAGAGGCACATCATGTGTGTGTGATTCCAGGACAGTGTGGCAAGGGCCAATGTAGGAGCAATTAGGGCCCAGGGAGAAGACTTCAGAGGGAAGATGAGAATTCTGGGCAAATGTAGACTGAGTAGTGATCATCAGACACAAGGCAGGGAAGGGCACATGTCCAGGCATGGACGATCAGAGGGCTTGTGGGGTTCAGGGGCTGCAATTAGCTTAGAGAGGCTGGAGGAGCATAGGCATGAAAGGTAGGCTGAGCCTGGCATCAGGTCTTTGTGAGCCATGCACGTGGATTTTAGCTTATGGGCCATGGAGAGCTGTTGAAGGTTTTGAACTTGAGAGTATAGGGTAGTAGGGTAGTCAGTCTGATCGACTTTACTTCCTAAGAAAATCATTCTTGGGCCACAGTGGTTGGATTGAAGAGAAAGCTAGTCAGGGAGCTTTTTGCAGCAGTCCATGTTTAGAGGTGATGTAGGCAATGGAGAAGGGTTTAGAATTAGTGTAGGAGGCACAATTGACAGGACCCTGTAACTGATGGATGTGAGAAGCGAGAGAAAGGTGGTCAACAAAGAAAACAAGTGTCTGCCTTGAGTGGCCTGCAGCCCCCTCAACGAAAGTGGAATATAGGAGAAGGGTGGAGGTGCCAGCTTGGATTTACACACGTTTGAGTGTTGTGCACTTGCCTATGACCTCGCCAGGGGTTGTGATTTCACTGGGCAACTGGAATCGTGGGTCTAAAATATAGGAAAGAGGGGTGAGAGATGAAGGGGAGAAGAAATCTTAGAGCTGGGAAGGAGGAAGTGGAGGCTGGGACTGGCAGCACATCGTCCTCCCCGCCCCTGATACACTTCTCTCCACCCCAGTGCACCCATCTCCCCTCCCAGGCATTCTGCCAGCTCCTTAAACAAACCGAGCTCTGCCCTGCTTTTTCCTCAGGCCCAGCAGAGTGAGGGAATATAATGGGTGAAGGAAACAGGGAGACAGGTGGCAAGTGAAGGGGTGGGGATCCAGTATTTCCCTTCTGTTCTCATCAAGCTCTGACACTCAGGTATGTTAGCTTATTTGTCTTCTCATTTAGCATTTGAGTATATCCTAGGGGCCAGGCTTGGGACACAGAGGAGGAGCTGGGTGGTTCTCTCCCTGCCTGCCTCCATGGATGGGCAAGGAGAGAGAGGCTGGGGCAGGCATCCTTTCCTGCCAAGTGATCCCATCTTCCTTCTTGTAGGGGCCAGTGTGCCCCTCATGGCTAGATTTCACCTGAGGCCATGAGCCCCTAGCTAGAGAGCCCGGGGGCTCCCTGCTCAAGTTCAGCTGCTCAGCCAGACTTCCCCTGACATCTGTAGCTGGGGAAGCTGCTTATGACGACACTCTTCTACTTCCTGAAGCTGTGGCCCTACTCCTCCTCCTGCCAGGCAGGTCATCTGTGTACACGCAAGACCACAGTTGCATCAGCTGAGGCAAGACCTGCCCACTGCCAAGGGATTGCCCAATCCTGCATTCCTCACAGGAGGCAAAGGAGGGTTTACCTTTTCCAGGGGCTGCAGGACAGGCATCCAGGGTAAAAGGGAGAGGAAGAGGATTCACTTCCTCAGCCCCAGGGGCACAGACTCTGGTGCCTTCCCCATGTCGGCCCAGAAAGCCACCTGACACTAAGTTTCTTGAGAGCATAAGCCTAGCCTTTTGTGGTAACCCAGTGCCTAGGACCTATCAGGCGGTCAATATTTATTAAATGTTTGTTTATTGAATAAATGGACATCTCTGCATGCTTGTCTACACTATCTCTATTGTCTACACTATTTCTCCTTTTGTCCCACAGCCAATGTCTCTCTTCTTCCTCCATGTTACAGGCTTCATCTCACCCACCAATACATAACCTGGGCCCTTTTCTATTCCAACCCCACCCCTAGTCTTCAGCTCCTGAAGCACCAACAATTATACCTTTAAACAGACGTTGCCTTCCCGAAACACTTCAATTCCATTGCACAGCCTCTCAGGTTGTCTGCTGACTAGGAGGTCTGAAGGGATCAAGGGACAGAAGGTACCTCTAGAGATGAACTCTCTCCCCTGGCTCTGGGACAGGATGACATGAAATCTCACCACAGAGGAAGGAGGCTCAAAGGCCACTCCAGAACTGTGATCACAAAACCCAGCCTTAACTGCTAAGTCTTCCCTGAAGAAGAGATACAAACTTGACTCAATCATAATCTCTCTGAACCTTAGTTTCCTAATTTGTAAAATGAGAGACTTGAAGCAGACAATTTAAGAAGCCCTCCTTAGGTCACCTTGAATTCAGTGGTCAGTCAACAAATAGACACTTCTGTGGAGCACCTGCTATGTGCTGGGGTACAAGGCCTTTGACTCCATGAATAACTGACATTTGTATAGTTCTTGGCATTTTTCAAAGCCCTTTCTATCCATTCTTTTTCTGACAGCAGCCCAAAGGAAACAGGCATTAATTACCCTCTTCACTTGACAGCTTCAACGGAAGAGGCCAGTAGCTCTGATCTCCAGAGTTCCGCTGTGCCTGTCCTGCCCCGTGACTCCATTCCCAGAGCCTTCTGTACTTGGTAGAAATGGGCCAAAGTAGTCAATGTCAGTAGTTAGTTAGTCAATGTTACTAACTACTTACCAAGTAGTTAGTTAGTACTTGGCCAGGGGCCCCAAATTCCTCAGGCCCAGATGAAGGACTGGCTGAGTGCTGGGGCAACTCTAGCCACAGCCCCACTCCCCACTACACCCCCTGCTTCAGCTGCCACCCAACACCATGGCTTTGCAGGGGGGCCAGCAGAGCCGCTAGCACTTCACTTCAAATAGCAGGTTTAGGATTTTTTTCAGCATTAAACCACTGGCCTTACACTAGTGATTTGTTTACACCATCAATTTGAATCAGCTGTGCTTTTCTTTTAAATATGAGTCCTCACCACACAGGTAAAGTTATTGTAGAAATCAAGTCCAGAGACACCATCTTCCCCCACCTATCACTAGACTAGCTGAAAACTTTGGGGTTTAGAGACACTACTTTCTGGCTGCCCAAGGCAGGGGTGCAAGGTGCCGCGCCGCACTGACAGCCTGGCTGGCCCACGGGCTCCAGACAGTCCACCCAGGCCTGTTGGGGACCACTGGCTCTCACAGGCCAGGCCCACACCGGGGCCACTGGAACTGGAAGCCGTGTCCTCGCCTCTCTGTCACCAGTGTGCATCCTCCTCCCTAGGGGCTCAAAGGCTCCTTCAGGGCCAGTGCAGCCTCTGCATCCCCTGCTACAGTAGGCCCACAGGGCAGCTTGTCCGCAGTGGCTCTCTTCCTGGCCCTGCCTCCACTCTGTCAGTGTCTGCTCATCAGGACCCTGTGGCCTCAGACAGTGCACAGATGCTGGGTCACTAGGGGGAAAGGGCAGGTGGCGGGACAGGGGCACTGCCAGCAGGTCAATGACGAAAATACTACAAACGCAGACATTTGCCTAGAGATAGCAGGATCACCTGGGTCACATTAGGAAATCCTGGCAACAGCAAGGGTGAGGTTTTCCAAGCTGAGAACTGGTGGGGAAGTCAGTGCCCTGGCACCTCGAGCCAAGCTGGGGAAAGGTCGGCTACAGCCACAAGACAGAAGCGGGCTTGGCCTGGAAGGAGGAAGGAACCAGGCAGTGGAGGGGGGAAGAAGCCACGCGTGAAGTCAAAGGATGCCTGCAATAGAAAGGGCATCCTGAGGTAGCTGGGCACTATGCTTCCTTCTGTTCTGAGGGAAGGACTCTCCCTGCAGGAATGGTTCCAGGGGTCCCCTGCCCCCACCCCCTGCCAGGGCTTGGGTGGAGAAGCCTCGGGGAACCAAGGTGACTCCTTATTTTGCCTCCTCTGCATTTTGGAGCCCCTACCTAATTCACTGCAACAGGAAGAGATCTGTACTTCTGGGCTACCTCAGAAGGTGATAAGTAGTATCACAGAGTTTACTGTCCTTGCCTCCTAATTCTGATCACTCAAGTCATGTCAAAAAATCTTTCTCTGCTTTTCTCTTAAAATCACCTTTGGGGGCTTCCAAAGGCCCTCCTTTGCAATGCATTGTAGTGACCCGTCAGCCTTACTTACAGACCAGGAAGGACTTGCTACTAACACACCAAAATCCCAACCAAGCAACAGTTTAAACCGGTTCCACCTTGTCTTGTGGGTCCACAATGAAACAAGATCTACCCTCCACAGCTCACTCCTTCACACACTCCAAGCCTGGATGAAAAACCAGACTCCTTACTTCTCACAGGGTGTACCCTAAAGCTGGGGGAAATCCCCTAGCAAGCATGTATTGGCCTGCAGGAGGCGAGTTACAGCGGGGAGGAGTGGTTTGGCTTCCACTGAGTGCAAGAAGCTGCTTGTGAAGCATTCAAGTTGGGCCAACAGGGACCCAAACTTGACTGCTAACAGACCTTGGGCAGGACTTTCTGTTGGAGCTGCCATAAAAAGATAGGATTGGACAACTTGATTTCAAAATTAACTTTTTGCAAGCCATTTCTACAGCTTGTGGCACACAGTAAGAGGGAACTCCTAGTGTGTACATTTCCAACTATATTACAAAGCTTTAGCAATCAAAGCAGTATGGTATTGGCATATAAACAGACACACAGATAAATGGAACAGAATGGAGCCTGGAAATAAATCCACACATATATGGTTAATTAATTTACGATAGAGGAGCTATAAATATGCAATGGGGAAATGAATGACAGTCTCTTCAATAAATGGTACCAGGAAAGCTACATGCAAAAGAATGAACTTGACCACAAAAAAATGCTAGAACTGACCAAACAAGATATCCTATAACCAAAGACAAAGAAGAAGCCACAATGAGACGGTAGAAGGGGCATAACTGTGATAAAATCAAATCCCATACCTGCTGGGTGGGCAACCCATAAACTAGAAAATAATCATATCACAGAAGTTCTCTCACAGGAGTGAAAGTTCTGAGCCTCACGTCAGGCTCCCCAACTTGGGGGTCTGGCAACAGGAGGAGGAGCCCCAAGAGAATCTGGTTTTGAAAGCCAGTGGGGTGTGAGCACAGGAATTTCACAGGACTAGGGGTAACAGAAACTCCACTCTTGGAGGGTGCACACAACGTGTTGTGTGCACCAGGACCCAGGGAAAAAAGCAGTGACCTCATAAGAGCCTAGGCAAGACCTGCTTGCTGGTATTGGAGGCTCTGCTTTGGAGGCAGGGGGCAGCTGTGGCTCATTGTGGAGAAAAAGACAATGGTGGCAGCAGTTCTGGAGATGCTCATTGGCGTGAGCTCTGCTGGAGGCTGCTATTTTCTCACCAAGACCTGGTCCCACAACAGCCTTCAGGCTCCAGTGCTGGGACCTCAGACTGAACAGGGCAGGAACACAGCCACACCCATCAGCAGACAGAGTGCTTAAAGTCTTCCTGAGCATACAGCTACCTGCTAAACACACCCCTTGACATGGCCCTGCCCACCAGAGGGACAAGACCCAGCTCAACTGCAATCACAGAAAGTTATACAAAATGAAAAGGCAGAGGAATGTGTCCCAGATGAAGAAACAAGATAAAACCCCAGAAGAACAACTAAATGAAGTGGAGACAGGCAATCTACCTGAAAAAGAATTCAGAGTAAGGACAGTAAAGATGATCCAAGATCTCAGAAAAAGAATGGAAGCACAGATCTAGAAAATACAAGAAATGTTTAACAAAGACCTAGAAGAACTAAAGAATAAGCAGACAGGGCTTCCCTGGTGGCGCAGTGGTTGAGAATGTGCCTGCCAATGCAGGGGACACGGGTTCAAGCCCTGGTCTGGGAAGATCCCACGTGCCGCGGAGCAACTAGGCCCGTGAGCCACAACTACTGAGCCTGCACGTCTGGAGCTTGTGCTCTGCAACAAAAGAGGCCGTGATAGTGAGAGGCCTGCGCACCGTGATGAAGAGTGGCCCCTGCTTGCCACAACTAGAGAAAGCCCTCACACAGAAATGAAGACCCAACACAGCCAAAAATAAATACATAAATTTTTAAAAAAAGAATCTGTTACAAAAAAAAAAAAAAAAAAAAAAGCAGACAGATGAACAATACAATAACTGAAATAAAAAATACACTAAAAGGAATCAATAGCAGAATAACAGGCAGAAGAATGGATAAGTGAGCTGGAACACAGAATGGTGGGAATCACTGCCATGGAACAGAATAGACATTGAAAAGAGAAGAGGACAATCTAGAATACCTCTGGGACAACATTAAATGCAACAACATTTGCATTATAGGAGTCCCAGAAGGAGAAGTGAGAGAGAGGACCTGAGAAAATATTTGAAGAGATAATAGCTGAAAAATTCCCTAACATGGGAAAGAAAACAGTCACCCAAGTCCAGGAAGCACACAGAGTCCCAAGCAGGATAAATTCAAGGAGGAACATGCCGAAACACACAGTAATTAAACTGACAAAGATTAAAGACAAAGAAAAAGTACTAAAAGCAACAAGAGAGGGCTTCCCTGGTGGCACAGTGGTTGAGAATCTGCCTGCTAATGCAGGGGACATGGGTTCGAGCCCTGGTCTGGGAGAATCCCACATGCTGCGGAGCAACTAGGCCCATGAGCCACAACTACTGAGCCTGCGTGTTTGGAGCCTGTGCTCTGCAACAAGAGAGGCCAAGATAGTGAGAGGCCCACGCACTGTGATGAAGATGGCCCCCACTTGCCACAACTAGAGATAGCCCTCGAAATGAAGACCTAACACAGCAAAAATAAGTAAATTAATCAATAAGCTCCTTAATAAACTCCTATCCCCAACATCTTCTTTAAAAAAAAAAAAGCAACAGAGAAAATGACACACAAGGGAATTCCCATAAGGTTATCAGCTGATTTCTCAGCAGAAACTCTGCAGGCCAGAAGGGAGTGGTATGATGTATTTAAAGTGAAGAAAGGGAAGAACCTACAACCAAGAATACTCTACCCAGCAAGGCTCTCATTCAGATTCAATAGAGAAATCAAAAGTTTTACAAATGAGCAAAAGCTAAGAGAATTCAGCACCACCAGACCAGCTTTGCAGATTCTCTAGGCAGAAAAGAAAAGGCCACAACTAGAAACAAAATTATGAATAGAAAAGCTGACTGGAAAAGGTGAACATACAGTAAAGGTAGGAAATCACCCACACACAAATATGATATCGAAACCAGCAATCATAAGAAAAGGTGAGTAAAATGCAGGATATTGGAAATGCATTTGAAATGAAAAGACCAGCAACTTAAAACAATCTTGTTTATATATAGACTCATATCAAAACCTCATGGTAACCGCAAGCTGAAAATCTACAATAGATACACAAAAGAAAAAGGAATCCAAAAACAACACTAATGTTAGTCATCAAATCACAAGAGAACAAAAGGAAAGGAAAAAAAGACCTACAAAACAAATCCAGAACAATTAACAAAATGGCAATAAGAACATACATATCAGTAATTACCATAGGACTTCCCTGGTGGCGAAGTGGTTAAGAATCTGCCTGCCAATGCAGGGGACACAGGTTCGAACCCTAGTCCGGGAAGATCCCACATGCCATGGAGCAACTAAGCCTGTGTGCCACAACTACTGAGCCTGCACTCTAGAACCTGCGAGCCACAACTACAGGGTCCATGTTCTACAACTACTAAAGCCTGTGTGCCTAGAGCCTGTGCTCTACAACAAGAGAATCCACTGCAATGAGAAGCCCGCGTACCGCAATGAAGAGTAGCCCCCGCTCGCTGCAGCTAGAGAAAGCCTGAGCGCAGCAACGGAGACCCAACATAGCCAAAAATAAATAAATAAATTTATTTTTAAAAAATTACCTTAAATGTAAATGGATTAAATGCTCCAACCAAAGAACACAGACTGGCTGAATGGATACAAAAACAAGACCTGTATATATGCTGTCTATAAGAGACCAACTTCAGACCTAGAGATACATGCAGACTGCAAGTGAGGGGATGGAAAAAGGTATTTCATGTAAATGTAAATCAAAAGAAAGCTGGAGGAGCAATACTCATATCAGACAAAATAGATTTTAAAATAAACACTGTTAGACAAAGACACTACATAATGATCAAGGGATCAATCCAAGAAGAAGATGTAACAATTATAAATATATATGCAACAATATATTTGACACCTAGATACACAAAAGGAGCACCTCAATATATAAGGCAAATACTAAGAGCCATAAGAGGAGAAACTGACAGTAACACAGAAGATAACACAGAAGAGTGGGGGACTTTAACACCCCATTATCATCAATGGACAGATCATCCAGACGGAAAATCAATAAAGAAACATAGGCCTTAAATGATACATTAGACCAGGTGGACTTACTTGATATTTATAGAGCAATCCATCCAAAAGCAGCAGAATACACATTTTTCTCAAGTGCACATGGAACATTCTCCAGGACTGATAACATGCTGGGCCACAAAGCAACCCTCGGTAAATTTAAGAAAATTGAAATAATATCAAGCATCTTTTCCAACCACAACACTGAGATTAGAACTCTACATGAAAAAAACTGTAAGAACACAAACACGTGGAGGCTAAACAGTATGCTACTAAACAACCAGTGTATCACTGAAGAAATCAAAGAGGAAATAAAAAAATACCTAGAGAAAGATGAAAATGAAAGCACGATGATCCAAAACCTAGGGGACACAGAAAAAGCGGTTCTAAGAGGGAAGTTTATAGCAATACAATCTTACCTCAGGAAACAGGAAAAATCTCAAACAACCTAACTTTATACCTAAAGCACTAGAGAAGGAAGCAAAATTCAAAGTAAAACGAAATAAATCATAAAGATCAGAACAGAAGTAAATGAAATAAAGACGAAGAAAACAATAGAAAAGATCAATGAAACTAAAAGCTGGTTCTTTGAAAAGATAAATAAAATTGATAAACCTTTAGCTAGACTCATCAAGAAAAAAAGGGAGAGGGCTCAAATCAATGAAATTAGAAATGAAAAAGTAGTTACAACAGACAACACAGAAATACAAAGGATCATAAGAGACTACTACAAATAACTATATGCCAATAAAATGGACAACCTAGAAGAAATAGACAAATTCTTAGAAAAGTACAATCTCCCAAGACTGACCCAGGAAGAAACAGAAAATATGAACAGACCAATCACAAGTACTGAAATTGAAACTGTGATTAAAAAATTCCCAACAAGCAGAAGTCCAGAACCAGATGGCTTCACAGACGAATTCTATCAAACATTTAGAGAAGAGTTAACACCTATCTTTCTGAAACTATTCCAAAACAACTGCAGAGGAAGGAACATTCCTAAATTCATTGAGGCCCCGCCACTCTGATAGCAAAACCAGACAAAGATACCACAAAAAAAGAAAATTACAGGCCAATATCACTGTTAAACATAGACACAAAAATCCTCAAAAAAATACTAGCAAACCGAACCCAACAATACATTAAGAGGATCATATACCATGATCAAGTGGGATTTACCCCAGGATGCAAGCATTTTTCAGTATCTGCAAATCAAAATATTCTTCAAAAAACTGAATTATAAAAACCATATGATCATCTTGAAGATGGCAGAGTAGGAAGTGCACTCACTCCCTTTTGCAAGAGCACCAGAATCACAACTAAATGCTGAACAATCATTGACAGGAAGACACTGGAACTCATCAAAAAAGATATCCCATATGCAAAGACAAAGGAAAAGGCGCAATGAGATGGTAGGAGGGGCGCAATCACGATAAAATCAAATCCCTTAACCGCTGGGTGGGCGACTCACAAACGGGAGATCAATTATACCACAGAAGTCCACCCACTGGAGTGAAGGTTCTGAGCCCCATGTCAGGCTTTTCAACCTGGGGGTCCGGCAACAGGAGGAGGAATTCCCAGAGAATCAGACTTTCAACGCTAGCGAGGTTTGATTGCAGGACTTTGAAAGGACTGGGGGAAACAGAGACTCCATTCTTGAAGGGCACGCACAAAGCAGTGTGCACATCAGGACCCAAGGGAAGGAGCAGTGACCCCATAGGAAATTGAACCAGACCTACCTGCATGTTGGGGGGCTCCTGCAGAGGCAGGGGCTGGCTGTGGCTCACTGCAGGGACAAGGACACTGGCAGCAGAAGTTCTGGGAAGTACTCCTTGGAGTCCACCAAAGAGTCCACCATTCACCCCACCAAAGAGGCCGTAAGCTCCAGTGCTGGGTTGCCTCAGCCCAAACAACCAACAGGGAGGGAACTCAGCCCCACCCATCAGCACACAAGTGGATTAAAGTTTTACTGAGCTCTCTGCCCACCAAAGCAACACCCAGCTCTACCCATCACCAGTCCCTCCCATTAAGAAGCTTGCACAAGCCTCTTAGATAGCCTCATCTACCAGAGAGCAGACAGCAGAAGCAAGAAGAACTACAATCCTGCAGCCTGTAGAACGAAAACCACATTCACAGAAAGAGACAAAATGAAAAGGCAGAGGACTAGGTACCAGATGAAGGAACAAGATAAAACCCCAGAAAAACAACTAAATGAAGTGGAGATAGGCAAACTTCCAGAAAAAGAATTCAGAATAATGATAGTGAAGATGATCCAAGACCTTGGAAAAAGAATGGAGGCAAAGACCCAGAAGTTGCAAGAAATGTTTAACAAAAACCTAGAAGAATTAAACAACAAACAAACAGAGGAACAATACAATAACAAATGAAGAATACACCAGAAGGAATCAATAGCAGAATACCTGAGGCAGAAGAACAAATAAGTGACCTGGAAGGCAATAGTGGAAATCACTGCTGTGGAACAGAATAAAGAAAAAGAATGAAAAGAAATGAAGACAGCCTAAGAGACCTCTGGGACAACATTAAACACAAAAACATTCACATTATAGGGGTCCCAGAAGGAGAAGAGAGAGAGAAAGGACCTGAGAACATATTTGAAGAGATTATAGTCGAAAACTTCCCTAACACAGGAAAGGAAACAGTAAACCAAATCCAGGAACACAGAGAGTCCCAGGCAGGATAAATCCAAGGAGAAACATGCTGAGACACATAGTAATCAAACTGACAAAAATTAAAGACAGAGAAAAATTATTAAAAGCAACAAGGGAAAAATGACAACGTACAAAGGAACTCCCATAAGGTTAACAGCTGACTTCTCATCAGAAACTCTACAAGCCAGAAGGGAGTGGTACGATATATTGAAAGTGACGAAAGAGAAGAACCTACAACCAAGATTACTCTACCCAGCAACGATCTCAATCAGATTCGATGGAGAAATCAGAAGTTTTACAGACAAGCAAAAGCTAAGAGAATTCAGCACCTCCAAACCAGCTCTACAATAAATGCTAGAGGAACTTCTTGAAGTGGGAAACACAAGAGAAGAAAAGGACCTACGAAAACAAACCCAAAACAATTAAGAAAATGGTAATAGGAACATACATATCAATAATTACCTTAAATGTGAATGGATTACATTCACCAACCAAAAGACACAGGCTCGCTGAATGGAAACAAAAACAAGACCCATATATGCTGTCTACAAGAGACCCACTTCAGACCTAGGGACACATACAGACTGAAAGTGTGGGGATGGAAAAAGATATTCCATGCAAATGGAAATCAAAAGAAAGCTGGAGTAGCAATATTCAGATCAGATAAAATGACTTTAAAATAAAGAATGTTACAAGAGACAAGGAAGGACACTACATAATGATCAAGGGATCAATCCAAGAAGATAGAACAATTATAAATATATATGCACCCAACACAAGAGCACCTCAATAAATAAGGCAACTGCTAACAGCTATAACAGAGGAAATTGAGAGTAACACAGTAATAATGGGGGACTTTAATGCCTCACTTACACCAATGGACAGATCATCCAGACAGAAAATTAATAAGGAAACACAAGCTTTAAATGACACAATAGACCAGATAGATATAATTGATATTTAAAGGACATTCCATCAGAAAACAGCAGATTACACTTTCTTCTCAAGTGCACATGGAACATTCTCCAGGACAAATTACGTCTTGGGTCACAAATCAAGCCTCAGTAAATTTACGAAAATTGAAGTCATATCAAGCGTCTTTTCTGACCACAACGCTATGAGATTAGAAATAAATTACAGGGGAAAAAAATGTAAAAAACAAACACATGGAGGCTAAAAAATACGTTACTAAATAACCAAGAGATCACTGAACAAATCAAAGAGGAAATCAAAAAATACGTAGAGACAAATGACAATGAAAACACAATGATCCACAACCTATAGTTGCAGCAAAAGCAGTTCTAAGAGGCAAGTTTATAGCAATACAAGCCTACCTCAAGGAACAAGAAAAATCTCAAACAATCTAACCTTACACCTAAAGGAACTAGAGAAAGAAGAACAAACAAAACCCAAAGTTAGTAGAAGGAAAGAAATCATAAATATCAGAGCAGAAATAAATGAAATAGAAACAATAAATGGAATAGCAAAGATCAATGAAAGTAAAAGCTGGTTCTTTGAGAAGATAAACAAAATTGAGGAACTTTTAACCAGACTCCAAGAAAAACAGGGAGAGGACTCAAATCAATAAAATTAGAAATGAAAAAGGAGAAGTTACAATGGACACTGCAGAAATACAAACCATTGTAAGAGACTACTACAAGCAACTCTATGCCAATAAAATGGACAACCTGGAAGAAATGGACAAATTCTTGAAAGGTATAACCTTCCAAAACTGAATCAGGAAGAAATAGAAAATATGAACAGACTGATCACAAGTAATGAAATTGAAACTGTGATTAAAAGTCTTCCAACAAACAAAAGTCCAGGACCAGATGACTTCACAGGTGAATTCTATCAACCATTTAGAAAAGACCTAACACCCATCCTTATCAAACTCTTCCAAAAAACTGCAGAGGAAGGAACACTCCCAAACTCATTCTACGAGGCCACCATCATCCTGATTCCAAAACCAGACAAAGACATTACAAAAAAGACTACAGACCAATATCACTGATGAATATACTTGCAAAAATCCTCAACAAAAATACTAGCAAACAGTATCCAACAGCACATTAAAAGGATCATACACCATGATCAAGTGGGATTTATCCCAGGGATGCAAGGATTCTTCAGTATACACAAATCAATCAATGTGATACACCATATTAACAAATTGAAGAATAAAAGCTATATGATCATCTCAATAGTGCAGAAAAAGCTTTTGACAAAATTCAACGCCCATTTATGATAAAAACTCTCCAGAAAGTGGGCATAGAGGGAACCTATCTCAACACAATAAAGGCCATATACGACAAACCCACGGCAAACATCATTCTTAGGTGAAAAACTGAAAGCATTTCCTCTAAGATCAGGAACAAGACAAGGATGTTCACTCTTGCCACTATAATTCAACATAGTTTTGGAAGTCCTAGCTACAGCAATCAGAGAAGAAAAAGAAATAAAAGGAATCCAACTTGGAAAAGAAGAAGCAAAACTGTCATTGTTTGCAGATGACATGATACTATACATAGAGAATCCTAAAGATTCCAGCAGAAAACTACTAGAGCTAATCAATGAATTTGGTAAAGTTGCAGGATACAAAATTAATGTGCAGAAATAGCTTGCACACCTATACACTAACAACGAAAGATCAGAAAGAGAAATTAAGGAAACAATCCCTTCAACAATGCAACAAAAAGAATAAAATACCTAGGATAAACCAACCTAGGGAGGTAAAAGACCTGTACTCAGAAAACTGTAAGACACTGATGAAAGAAATCAAAGATGACACAAACAGATGGAAAAATATATCATGTTCTTGGATTGGAAGACTCAATATTGTGAAAATGACTATCCTGCCCAAAACAATCTACAGATTCAATGCAGTCCCTATCAAATTACCAATGGCGGTGCTGTGGGGAAGGGAGATAGATTTGTAAACCCCGGAGCGAGGTTCTGCCTACCCGAGGCCACTGCTGTGCGGAGACCCCAGGGGAAACCACCGTCACCATGTCTGACCAGGAGGCAAAACCTTCAACTGAGGACTTGGGGGATAAGAAGGAAGGAGACTATATTAAACTCAAAGTCATCAGACAGGATAGCAGTGAGATTCACTTCAAAGTGAAAATGACAACACATCTCAAGAAACTCAAAGAATCATACTGTCAAAGACAGGGAGTTCCCATGAATTCACTCAGGTTTCTCTTTGAAGGTCAGAGAATTGCTGATAATCACACTCCAAAAGAATTGGGAATGGAGGAAGAAGATGTGATTGAAGTTTATCAGGAAAAAACAGGGTTGTTCAACAATTTAGATATTTTTATTTTTTTCCCCTTAACCCTTTTTTATTTTTAAAAACATTTCTTTTGTAATGTGGTGTTCAAAACAGAATTGAAAACTGGCACCCTATCTCTTTAGAACATCTGGTAATTTGAATTCTAGTGCCCATTATTCATTATTATTTGTTTTCATTGTGCTGATTTTTGGTGATCAAACCTCAGCCCCGTTCATATCGCCCTCTCCTTTTTAAAAACTACGTGTGTGCACAGGGAGGCCGCCTTTTCCAGGACTGTGCATTTACAGGCTTGTGATAAATAAGATTGACTAATGCTAGTGTTCATAATGACTTTCCAATTGGCCCTGAAGTTCTAGCTTCACTCCTGGACTGTGACTTGGAAGTTTTTCAGAGAACTGAACTGTGGAAAAATGACCTTTCCTTAACTTGAAGCTACTTTAAAATCTGAGGGTCTGGACCAAAAGGAGAGGAATATCAGGTTGGAGTCAAGGTGACAGAGGTGGTGAAAATAATGACTAACTCTAAAGATGGCTTCACTGAAGAGAATGCATTTTAAGATGAAAGAAAAATCTTGTCAGAAGATCCCAGAAAAGTTCTAATTTTCATTAGCAGTTAAAGTTATTCATGCAGAAGTGTATACAGCAGAACGCTGCTCTTTTGACTTTTTGGCCTGGGATATGGGTTTTAAATAGACAATGTCTGTACCAGCTTCATTAAAATAAACAAAATATTTATAAAAACAAACAAAAAATTACCAATGGCATTTCTTACGGAACTAGAACAAAACGTCTTAAAATTTGCATGGAGACACAAAAGACCTCGAATAGCCAAAGCAATCTTGAGGGAAAAAAACGGAGCTGGAGGAACAAGACTTTAACTTCAGACTATATGACAAAGCTACAGTAATCAAGACAATATGGTATGGGCACAAAAACAGAAATATAGATCAATGGAACAGGACAGACAGCCCAGAGATAAACCCACGCACCTATGGTCAACTAATCTATGACAAAGGAGGCAAAGATATACAATGGAGAAAACACAATCTCTCAATAAGTGGTACTGGGAAAACTGGACAGCTACATGTAAAAGAATGAAATTAGAACATTCCCTAACACCATACACAAAAATAAACTCAAAATGGATTAAAGACCTAACTGTAAGACTGGACTCCATAAAACTCTTAGAGAAAGAGATAGGAATAACACTCTTTGACATAACCCACAGCAAGATCTTTTTTGACCCATCTCCTAGAGTAATGGAAATAAAAACAAAAATAAACAAATGGGACCTAATGAAACTTAAAAGTTTTTGCACAGCAAAGGAAACTATAAAAAAGATGAAAAGGCAACCCTCAGAATGGGAGAAAATATTTGCAAAAGAAATCAATGGACAAATGATTAATCTCCAAAATATATGAACAGCTCATGCAGCTCAATATTTAAAAAAACAAAAAATCCAAAAATGGGCAGAAAACCTAAATAGGCTTTTTTTTTTTTTTTTGCGGTACGCAGGCCTCTCACTGTTGTGGCCTCTCCCATTGCGGAGCACAGGCTCTGAATGCACAGGCTCAGCAGCCATGGCTCATGGACCCAGCCACTCTGCAGCATGTGGGATCTTCCCGGACTGGGGCATGAACCCATGTGCCCTGCATTGGCAGGCGGACTCTCAACCACTGCGCCACCAGGGAAGCCCCTAAATAGACATTTGTTCAAAGAAGACAGACAGATGGCCAAGAGGCACGTGAAAAGCTGCTCAACAGCACTAATTATTAAAGAAATGCAAATCAAAACTACAATGAGGTATCACCTCACACCAGTTAGAACGGGCATCATCAGAAAATCTACAAACAACAAATGCTGGAGAGGGTGTGGAGAAAAGGGAACCCTCTTGCACTGTTGGTGGGAATGTAAATTGATACAGCCATGGTGGAGAACAGTATGGAGGTTCCTTAAAAAACTAAAAATAGAATTACCATATGACTCAGCAACCCCACTACTGGGCATATGCCCAGAGAAAACCAAAATTCAAAAAGACATGCACCCCGATGTTCACTGCAGCACTATTTACAATAGCCAGGTCATGGAAGCAACCTAAACATCCATCGGCAGATGAACGGATAAAGAAGATGTGGTACATATATAAAATGGAATATTACTCAACCATAAAAGGAACAACATTGGGTCATTTATAGAGATGTGGATGGACCTAGAGACTGTCATAGAGAGTGAAGTAAGTCAGAAAGAGAAAAACAAATATCGTATATTAACACATATATATGGAATCTAGAAAAATGGTACAGATGAACTGGTTTGCAAGGCAGAAACAGAGACATAGAAGTAGAGAACAAACGTACAGACACCAATGGGGGAAAGAGGTGGTGGGGTGGGATGAATTGGGAGATTAGGACTGACATATATACACTAATATGTATAAAATAGATAACACGGGGTCTACTCTTCGTTGCAGTGTGTGGTCTTCTCATTGCAGTGGCTTGTTGTGGAGCATGGGCTCTAGGTGCATGGGCTTCAGTAGCTGTGGCACATGGGCTCAGTCGTTGTGGCACACAGGCTTAGTTGCTCCGTGGCAATGTGGGATCTTCCCAGACCAGGGCTCGACCCCGTGTCCCCTGCACTGTCAGGTGGATTCTTAACCACTGCACCACCAGGGAAGCCCCCTCATTTTCACCACTTTTATTTAACATAGGTTTTGGAAGTCCTAACCATGGCAATCAGAGAAAAAAAAAGATATAAAAAGAAAAGGAATTCAAATTGAAAAAGAAGTAAATCCATCACTGTTTGCAGATTACATGATACGATACACAGAAAATCCTAAAGATGCTACCAGACAACTACTAGAGCTCATCAATGAATTTGGTAAAGTGACAGGATACAAACTTAATACACAGAAATCTGTTGCATTTCTATACACTAACAACAAAAGATCAGAAAGGGAAATTAAAGAAACAATCCCATTTACCATTGCGTCAAAAAGAATAAGATACCTAGGAATAAACCTACTTAAGGAGCCAAAAGACCTGTACTCCCAAAACTGTAAGACGCTGATAAAGAAATCAAAGATGACACAAACAGATGTAAAGATATACCATGTTCTTATATTAGAAGGATCAATATTGTCAAAATGACTATACTACCCATGGCAATCTACAGATTCAATGCAATCCCTATCAAATTATTGTACCAATGGCATTTTTTCACAGAAATAGAACAAAAAATTTTATAATTTGTATGGAGACACAGAAAACCCCAAACAGCCAAAGCAATCTTAAGAAAGAATAACAGAGCTGAAGAAATCAGGCTCCCTGCCTTCAGACTATACTACAAAGCTACAGTCATCAAAACAGTATGGTACTGGCACAAAAACAAATATAGATCAATGAAACAGGATAGAAAGCCCAGAGATAAACCCATGCACCTAAATGTCCATCAACAGAGGAATGGATAAAGAAAATGTGGTACATACAGTGGGATATTACTCATCCATTAAAGAATGAAATAATGGATGGACCTGGAGATTATCATACTAAGTGAAGTAAGTCAGACAGAGAAAGACAAATATCATATGATATCACTTATATGTGGAATCAAAAAAAATGATGCAAATGAACTTATTACAAAACAGAAACAGATTCACAGACTTAGAAAATAAACTTATGGTTACCAAAGGAGAAAGGGGGGGGGGAGGGATAAACTGGGAGTTTGGGATTGATATATATAGACACTACTATATTTAACATAGATAACCAACAAGGACCTATTGTATAGCACAAGGTGCTATGCTCAATATTGTGTAATAACCTAAAGGGAAAAGAATTTGAAAAAGAATAGATACATGTATATGTATAACTGAATCACTTTGCTGTACACCTGAAACTAACACAACATTGTTAATCAACTATACTCCAATAGAAAATAAAAAAATTTTTTAAATGGATTAAAGACTTGAACTTAAGACCTGAAACCATAAAATTCCTACAAGAAAATATAGGTGGTAAGTTACCTGACATTGGTCTTAGCAAATATTTTTTGGATTTGATACCAAAAGCTAAGGCAACAACATCAAAAATAAACAAGTGGGACTACATCAAACCAAAAAGCTCCTGCACAGCAAAGGAAACCATCAACAAAACAAAAAGGCAGGGACTTTGCTGAGGTCCAGTGGTTAAGACTCTGCGCTCCCAGTGTAGGGGGCCCAGTTTCGATCCCTGGTCAGGGAACTTGATTCCGCATGCTGCAACTAATAGCCTGCGTGCCACAACTAAAAGAGCCCGCATGCCACACCTAAAGATCCCGCACGCAGCAACGAAGATCCTGTGTGGCACAGCTAAGACCCAGTGTGACCAAATAAATAAATAAATAAATAATAAAACAAAACAGCAACCTACTGAATGGGAGAAAATATTTGCAAATCATATATCTGATGAGGGGTTAGTATCCAAAATATATAAAGAACTCATACAACTCAATAGCAAAAAAATAATCCAATTAAAAAATAGGCAGATCTGAATTGACATTTTTCCAAAGAAGACATACAAGTGGCCAACAGGTAGACAAAAAGGTGCTCAACATCACTAATCATGGAGGATATTACAGAAATCATAACAGGCATGAGATACCACCTCATACCTCTTAGAATGGCTATCATCAAATAGACAAGAAATAACAAGTGTTGGTCAGGCTGTGGAGAAAAGGGAACCCTTGTGTATCATTGGTGGGAATATAAATTGGTGCAACCACTATGGAAAACAGTATGGAGGTTCCTCAAAAAATTAAAAATACAACTACCATATGATCCAGCAATTCCACTTCTGGGCATTTATCCAAAGATAATGAAAACACTAACTTGAAAAGATATCTGTACTCCCATGTTCACTACAGCATTATTCACAATAGCCAAGATAAAAAATAACCTGTGTCCATCAACAGATGAATGGATATAGAAAAAAATGTGTGTGTATGTATGTATACATACATACACACACACACATATAAATATAAATATATATATATAATGGAATATTATTCAGCCATAAAAAAGAAGGAAATCTTGCTATTTGCAACAACATGGATGGACCTTGAAGGCATTATGCTGAGTGAAATAGGTCAGACAGAGAAAGACAAATAAGACAAATACTGTACAAACTTCAAGTAATAAATAAGTCATGGGGATGTAATATACAGCATGGTGGCTTTAGTAAATACTGTAGTGCATATTTGGAAGTTGCTAAGAGAGTACATATTAAAAGTTCTCATCACAAGAACAAAAAGATTTTGTAACTAGTATGGTGACAGATGTTAACTAGACTGAAATTAATGATCGTAAGACATAATTAATTAATGGTCTCAGGACATAGTACTCCACTATACCCCCCCTGAGTGAAAGAACTGTATCCCTTGAGAGTCCTTTTTTCCCCCTACCCAATACTAATCACCTTCTTAGATAGTTACCACCTCCTTAGACATGTTGCCCCCTAGATTTACAAGGCATTTTTTAAAAAAATTAATACTAAATCCGACACAAGCCCCATGACACAATCATACGAACGCCCCTCCTGCATCAACAGTTAACGTAGCTTAAACTTTTCACAAAGCAAGACACTGAAAATGTCTAGATGGACTTGCTAGTCCCGCTAACACAAAGGTTTGGTCCCAGCCTTCTCATTAGCTCTTAACAGATTTACACATGCAAGTATCCACACCCCTGTGAAAATGCCCTCCAAATCACAAAGATCAAAAGGAGCAGGTATCAAGCACGCTATACCAGCAGCTCACAACACCTTGCTTAGCCACACCCCCACGGGACACAGCAGTGATAAAAATTAAGCCATGAATGAAAGTTCGACTAAGTCATGTTAACTAGGGTTGGTAAATTTCGTGCCAGCCACCGCGGACATACGATTGACCCAAGCTAATAAGCATATGGCGTAAAGAGAGTCTAGGAATCACACAAAATAAAGCCAAGCTTTGACTAAGCTGTAAAAAGCCATAGTCAAAACCAAGATAGACTACGAAAGTGACTTTAATACAGTCTGACTACACGACAGCTAAGACCCAAACTGGGATTAGATACCCCACTATGCTTAGCCGTAAACCTAAATAGACATAGAACAAGATTATTCGCCAGAGAACTACTAGCAACAGCCTGAAACTCAAAGGACTTGGCGGTGCTTCATACCCCTCTAGAGGAGCCTGTTCTGTAACCGATAAACCCCGATCAACATCACCAACCCTTGCTACTCCAGTCTATATACCGCCATCTTCAGCAAACCCTAAAAAGGAATAAAAGTAAGCATAATTACCCCACGTAAAAACGTTAGGTCAAGGTGTAACTCATGGGGTGGGAAGAAATGGGCTACATTTTCTATATCAAGAACACCCTTCACACTCACACGAAAGTTTTCATGAAACCTGAAAGCCAAAGGAGGATTTAGTAGTAAATTAAGAATAGAGTGCTTAATTGGATAAGGCCATGAAGCACGCACACACCGCCCGTCACCCTCCTCAAGTACCACAGCAAAGCTCCAATCGATCAACCCACGCTAAATAATTTCACGAGAGGAGACAAGTCGTAACAAGGTAAGCATACTGGAAGGTGTGCTTGGACAAAACAAGATATAGCTTAAGTAAAGCCTCTAGTTTACACCTAGAAGATTCCACAGCCCGTGTATATCTTGAACTAGATCTAGCTCACACCTCTCAACTCTTACCACCACAAACCAATCAAATAAAACATTCACCACGCATCTAAAGTATAGGAGATAGAAATTTAAGTATCAGTGACGCTATAGAGAGAGTACCGTAAGGGAAAGATGAAAGATACACTAAAAGTAAAAAAAAAGCAAAGATTACCCCTTGTACCTTTTGCATAATGATTTAACTAGTAACAACTTAGCAAAGAGACCTTAAGCTAAGCCACCCGAAACCAGACGAGCTACTTACGAGCAGTACCCAGAACGAACTCATCTATGTAGCAAAATAGTGAGAAGACTTGTAGGTAGAGGTGAAAAGCCTAACGAGCCTGGTGATAGCTGGTTGTCCAAGAAAAGAATTTCAGTTCAACGTTAAACAATACTAAAAACCATACTAAGTCCCAACGTGATCACGTTGGGACTTAGTATGGGACATACTAAGTATTGGGACATATATTGACAGGATATTGTGATCACCTCACAATATAAACAGATAGCCAATCACGTTGTCCACCTGAAACTAATGTCAATTATACCTCAATTAAAAAAGAACACTTAATGTTCTTCTAAGAGGAGACTCCCAGTGTCCCTCCCTCAGGAGGCTATGTACTAACTGAGGAGTCTGAGGGGAGCCTCCCTATCCTAAGAGAACCATGGAGGAGGTCAGATGAGGGACAGCTTGTCCTCCCCAGGCTGGTTCTGGGAGTTAGTTAGCTGGCCTGTGCTGGGGGAGGGGATGTCAGAGTCCTTCAGAAGTGCTTGGCAGAATCAAGGCAGGAGCAGGGAGACCTAAGGCTCTCCACCCCAGCTGCCACCCAGTCAGCTGGGCTTCTGTTTTCTCTCCCAGAGTTTGTGTTGGTCTCTCTTATGGAAAAGGGTGGGCAGCCTAGGAGAGCGTGGAAGCCCTCCACCATCGGCTTAACAGCCCCCAGGCCTGGCACACACAGCGCCTGGACAGCGTTCTTCCTCCCCTCACCCAGTCCTCCTGACTTTTGTTCCCTAGACCTTACCTGAGAAAAAGGAAGATGGTTCTCGGGGACTTGGCCCTCAGGTTCTCCGGGGCCTGGCGTCCCAGGTGTGGCCTGAGGGCCTCCAGCAGTCCTGGGTGCAGCTTCTCAGCCTCATCTAAAATGAACAGGGTTTGGTGGCAGTGTTCCTGCGTCTTCCTGATCTGGGCTGCCAGCTGCTCCTGCATAGAATACAGGGAGCTGTTGAGGTGCAGTGGGAGGTACCTTCTAGCCCTGAGGGCCCTGGTGAGGCACTGGTTTCCCCAGGGCACCTGCAATGGATCACCGGGAGCTGGATTCCACTACAGAACCACCAATCCAAACCTCTGGGGGTGGAGCTAGGGAATCTGCCTCTAATGAGCTTCCCAGGTGATTCTCCTGTGCCCTGAGGTTTGGAAGCCAACTAGGTGGAGACAGCCTGGGGAAAGGGAGAGGGCCCTTGGGAAATGGCCCCAGCCATGCTCCCTCCCCTTCAGGATGAGGTTCCGTCTCAGAACTAACCCTAACTCACCCTCCCCAGGGATAGGATGCAGGCTCTCACAGGGGGGTGATAGGCAGAGATAGGCTCGAATGCCCACAGGTGCCGACTTGAACTCCCACAAGCAGAGTACCTGCTGGCACCAGGCTGGGCTCTCAGGGAAGAACCCAGGGGAGGACCTGTTTGGGACCCAGCCAACTCAAAACTGGGGTTCCCCACCCCAGGCAGGATAGTAAGCCCTCTAGTGAAAAGATGCTGCTCTACAGGGTTCAGGAGAACAGGGCCAGCTCCTGCCCCAGGGTGGGGTGTTTTAGCAGAGCCCACACTCACCATCCACCTCTAGCCTTCCTGGATTCTGACTTCAGCCCCATCTCTCCATAGTGTGTGTGAGAGGATGGGCAGGGTATAAGAGAGAGTACACACGTCGATTTTCACAGTGGGGAAGCTGAGATTCACAGCTGTTTTACTGCAAAGCCAGCCAGTTCTTTCTGGGAAGGCTCGGCTGACCAGCTGCCAGCCCTTAGAACACATTAGCCTACCCCTGCCCTCCCGGGCTGCACTGAAAGATTGTCAGGCAATCTCTCCTCAAAGGCTTACATAATCTTCCCAGGTTAACACACTCCAAATATTGGAACTAAAAGCCAAAGGTAGACACAGCCACCTCTGTCATGCTGTAATGGGGTTTGGTCATCGTCTGGCTAACATGTCTGAATGAAACCCAAAATAACAGAGCAGTGGAGACACTTTCTGCCCTCCACTTGTTGACATATAATGAGTAGTTTGGGGAAGACATGGAAAAATCACTTACGATAAGCCTGTTTAAAAAAACAGTGGGATATGCAACTTTCTGTTCAGTATAATTACAGTGACATAAAAGAGCGCAGGGGAATGGCCTGAAGGAAGTACACCAAAATGCTAACTGTGGTGGTGTCTGTGTGGGGAGATCATGGTAAAGTTTTTGCTTTCTCTGTTCCACACTTCCTGAGGCACTTCCACTACTCCCACGACAGAAAAATCAACACAAGAAGTCTCTGGTTGGTCTTCCCAGGTGGCGCAGCGGTTGAGAGTCGGCCTGCTGATGCCGGGGACGCGGGTTCGTGCCCCGGTCCGGGAAGACCCCACATGCTGGGGAGCGGCTGGGCCCGTGAGCCATGGCCGCTGAGCCTGCGCGTCCGGAGCCTGTGCTCCACAACGGGAGAGGCCACAACAGTGAGAGGCCCGCGTACCGCAAAAAAAAAAAAAAAAAAAAAGTCTCTGGTTAAGCTCTGGCCTCTCCTGTATGGCTGTGAGGGCAACAGCTCGGGACGAATAGCATTTGGGACATCACTCTTTCCTCCACGCGTTCAGGGCCTCATCTGTGTGGAGTGGATGCCCCTGTGGGTTACAGGTTCCTTTGCAACGGCACCCCAGTCCTCCCATCGCCACACCCAGGGCTGGCTTCAGCTCCCCTCCCAGCACAGGGGCTTGTGCCTCAGCTGCCGGAGCCTCAGCCGGGCCCAGCCCCACTAGCCTAGCTCCCCGGCACCGCCGGCCTCACCTGGTACAGGTCCACATACTTGTGGTGAGGGAAGTGCAACGTGGCGATGAACACCTTGACACAGTCGCTCCTCAGCCCGTCCCGGTACAGGTTCTCCGCCAGCATCCGCGCCACGAAGTTCTTGCCTGTGCCAGACCAGCCGTGGAACGACAGAGCCAGGGCCTTATCTGGCCGGGGCAGCTCCAAGTAGCCCCTGGCTGCTGTCAGGACCAGCTCCCGGGCCAGGTGCTGGCCGTGCAGGCGCATGCGCAGGTCCGCCTCTAGGCCTAGGGCCAGGAAAGAGCCATGCTGAGAGGTGCCCACAGGCGCGTCCCCACCAGGCTTGGCAATAGCCAAGAGACTGAGCACCTCTGAACGTCTATGAGGTGGGAGCCATCCTGTTTGGTGGCCTCAGGACAAGAAGCCACTGGGCAGACCTTGCAGCAGAAGAGATTCAGGGCTATTTTCTGAGGAGTTTGAGAAATCAAGGTTGACTTCACCCTTTCTGAAGGCCCTGAAGACACCCCAGAAGGGTTGGCAGAATCCTATCGGGATGAGGAAGTTGCTCCCACCCAGAAGTTTCAGGACTCCCTAAATATTTTATGGAGACACCCTCGTGTTATTCATTCTAATTCAATTCAGCAAACACCTACTGGAGGCAGCTAGTGTGTGCAAAGCCCTCCTCCAAGGCTTTCCTTCCTCTCAGCCGTGAGGTCGCTGGGTTTCGATCAGGAGCCGTGGTGGAGACAGGGAGGGTGTGCTGCCAGCTGAAGTTGGGTCCCTCCACCCTAGCATTTTCCTGAATTGCCTCCCCTCCCCACAGATTCCTGGGCCTCAGGGCCATGTAAGGTCTAACCTGTGAAGTTATTGATGATCCTGCAGTCCCCACTGTCACAACAGTCCTGGAAGCTGCAGTACCAGGTGGTCAGGATATCCAGGTACTGCTGGCCCAACAGGGGAAGGCTCCAGCCTGGAAAAGGAGGAGCAGTGAGACTGGGACAGAGCCCAGAGCCCAGGGCGAGCTGAGCACTGCCTCCCTTCTCCCGTCCTCTCTCCAGAGCCACCCCCCGCTGCTCTGCCCTGGGCCTGCCTTGTGCCGCACTAGGGAATGGGCACAAATGGACACCTCCGGCTAGGAGGAAGTAGACGGCCTTGCTATATATAGATGCAGCTCCAGCTGCAGCAAGAGCTCAGTTCACTCAACAAATAAGCCTTAAGCATTTGTGCCACACGTGTAAGAAACCCAAGGCCTGCCTGCAAGGAGTTTGGAGCCTAGGAGGAAGACACAGTAACTGGTGATTATCATTCTTCCTACTTGCTTTGGATTGCAGAATCATCCCAACCCCAAGTGTCTCGATTCTTTTATCAAATGTCAATTTGAATATGCCCAGCATTAGCAAAGATGAAACAAAAACCATTCACTGGAATTTAGAACTCTCGATTTAAATGGAAGATGTTTCTAGCACCACTGCAGCATTACCATTACAGGACTATTACAGGACCTAGAATTAACAACATCGACTGCAAGGAGCTTCAGAGATCACTGGGTCCACGACGGTGACGTGACAACCCTGCCTCACAATTTGTCAGTGACAGAGAATAAATCAGAACTCAGGTCCCGTGCCTCATAGCCCAGCCTCCGCCGCCATAAGCAGCAAAGGGGAAGAAGGTACTTGGGGGTGTATCCAACCGGGTACTTTCCTTAAAGCCATCAAGAAGGTGGGCAAGGGCAGCTCCTTGGAATAATGCCAGGGCAGGTTCGCAGACAGCAAGGAAGTGTGAGCCGTCTGGAGGAGTCAAGAACGGGCGACGTGGTGGAGCGCAGCCAGGCCCACTCGTATGCACAAGGGCGCTGCGCCAGGGCTGGGAACGGGGGCAGTGACGGGCCTTTCTGGTCCCGCAGAGGCTCCCTGCCCTCAGCCTGGCCCAAAGGCTGGGCGGAATAGCAAAGCCGGCGGCTAAGGCGCCCGCCTGGTGACCCCGATCACAACTGCCCAGGGCAGGCGCGAGGCTCTGACCTCCGTGCCCGGATTCCATCGTGCCTCGCGCACCCAGCCCGCGCTCTCCCGCCCTCCTGAGCCGGCGGGTCTTACCCAGGGGCTGCGCTGGCGCCTCCTCATCCTGCCTACATCCCTCGGGCCACACGCGGCAGCTGAAGAGAGCCCAGTAGCGTCTGCAGAGGGCGCCGGCCGCCCTCAGCCGCTCCCGCAGGCCCTGGAAGGCCGAGCCCGCCTCCTCGGCCCCCTCCCTCGGCCTCGCGCGGCCGCCGTGTCCCGACGTGCTCGGGGGCGGCAGCAGCAGAAGGAGCAGGAGCCAAAGCGGACTCCGCGGGCCGCGAGGCATGGCCGGGTCGGCAGCCGGCCCCCTCCGCCGCTCGTCCTCCACGGCCCTTTCCAGCCCCCGGTGGGCGGGTGAGCGCCGGCACTTCCGAGGCCCGGATTGGCCGGGGATTGGCGTTGCCACGGGAACCGCAGGCGGGCAGAGCTCGCCTCCCATGTGACCCAGGGCGAACCAGACGCCGGCCGGGAATCGAAACCCGGATGGTGCCCCGGAGGGCATCCCAGGGCCGCTTGCAGGCACCGCCCACCCACCGGGGACTCGCTGCCAGGCAGCAAGCAGTCTCTTCTGGGTGATTGTGGTTGCAAAGAAATTGAAGTCAGGCCTTAAGATGGCCACTGTCAGTAATCACCCAGATACTGTCGGGCAGCTCTGGTGGCCCATCTGAGGCCTAATTAACACGGGCACCCACTTGTGCCCTGTCCCGTGTTTGCAGATCAACTTCTTGCCAACCTGTTGGACGAAGCCGGGCAACCATCTCACCCAGGAGCTTGAGTTGGCCAGGGCACTCAGCCCTGGGCGTGGCTCCTCTACAAAGGGAAATGAAACAGAGCAGCAAATAATCAGCAGGTTTCCACAGCTGGAGTCCACCAAAAGCAAGAGGAAGCTGGCGGGCTCCAGTCTGGAGATATTTGGGTTTTGGAAGCTCCCAGAGCCATGGGAAAATCACGAGGTCTCATATCAATGTTATCATAGCCCATTAAAAACAAGTTAGGCCGAGTACTGGGTGCTCTTTCTTGGCTTTAAGTTTGCAACTTTCAAATGCTTGTGACTGTGAGCAGCTTCTCAGACACTACTGGCAAAAGACCTACTAGCCTCTTTCCTGGGACTCTGTTCTCATAACCTGAGCAGGTAACAAGGTCGCTAGATTTTGGAAGAGCTTAATGCATTTTTCAAAATCACCTGAGTTATTGAAGCCACTGGCCTAAGAGCCATCTTGTCCTAGGAAGAAACTGCTGTCTCGAAATCATGGGACTTGACTCACTTCACAGGCTCAGTGGCTTTGAGGCTGGCCTCCCCATACAATAAGGTGAATCCTAGCACCAGTCTGTCACAGCCAAATTGATTCATATGTTCATTCTAGTCTCTTAGGTAACTAACACTCAATGCTAGGTCTGTTCCTTCCTCAAGAGCTCACCAAATGTGCTCCTGCCTTTAATTCAAACAGCAATAGAGAAAGAAAAAGACTTACAAAAACAAATCCAAAACAATTAACAAAATGGCAATAAGACTATACATATTGATAATTTACAAAAGAGGAAAGAAAAAAAAAAAGACAAGACAAACAGCTGCATATATCAGATAAGCACCTGTGTGAGGATACCAAGAAAGTGAAATTGAAAAGCTACATTATGTATGCATATTGTATGTTTTAGTCATTCAGAGTGATGTCAGAACTGAACTCAAACCTTCCACAGAGCAGTCTCTAGTACACCAGTGCTGAGTTATCTGCAATCAAGCTCGTGAAACCCTTGGAAGGACAGTTAACAAGGAACACACCATTATGCTTATTTGGAAATTGAAAACATTAACTCATTCAATAAATGTTTGAGCATGAATGGCAATCTAGTATAGTGATTAATTGAATGGCCCCTTTTCTGATATGTCACTTTGGGTGTTACTTAACTGTTCTATGCCTCAGTTTCCCCACCTCTAAGATGGGGATAATAAAATGGTCACTTCATAGGCATGCTGTGAGGGCTAATAAGCTTATTCAGTTCTACATTAACCTTTATTATTGTAAATGCCCCCGCCTTGGAGGAGACTGGATGGTCTACACAGGAGGCTTTGGAAGACTTTATTTACACTTGTGAACTTCACAGGTGAATTTATGGTGATAAAATGACTATTTACCCTGGCTTCTTTTAAAAAAAAATCCATGTTTTAAGAATGTGGAAATAATTCTCTACTGGTAACTTTCATGTAGGTCTAACTGATAATTTTTGAGATTGGCTTTTTATTTGGATTTCACATTTCATGGTAAATAAAAGCAGGTAGCTTGGAAGTTCTTGGACAATTTGATTTCAAGACATCTTTTTCCTGAAAGAGTAAACTTTTTTTTTTTTTTTTTACAAGATCAGTCCCACATAGAAACAATGAATCCAAACACCAGTTTTTAGCTAAGCCTCTATTTCAAGTAAATTGCTAATATTTCATTCTCAGCGCTTGGAAGCTACCGTTTATAAGTCTAGGAGGAAGATCTCATAGATGATGGGGACATCTAGAGGCTTTTGTGAAAACTACGGGTAGCTTTGATTGCTTAGCAAGCAAACTCAGTGCTACTAATGAATGGCCCAAGGACCAGTGGCACTGGCATTGCCCTGGAGCTTGTTAGAAATGCAAACTCGGGCCCCAAACCTACTCAATCAAAATATGCATTTTAGCACAGTCTTTCAAAGAGAAAATGGGCACACAGCACCTTTATTGAGGTCATCTGAATGGGACCTAGCTTAGCAATTAGACAACTTCCCTACCCCAATGAAGGCCGTCAGAACACCATCCGCCTTGTAAACCACCTTTGGGTAAAAATCAAGTCTTTATCTCCAAATAAATTTGGCATGTAAAAAGCAAACTCTGAAAAGATAAAATGAATGTTTCACAGCTGATCTATAAGCCAATGGCTCCTTTAACATCTATGAAGTAGAGCAACTGAAGCATCACAGTGGACTGAGACTTCCTCTCAAGAGGCAGGGCACACCTGATGAAAACCAAAGGAAACCCCTGAAGGGTTATTTCTGGTGACCCAGGTACTGAAAACAGAGTACAGGCCCAGGAAATTCTGTATCTTCCACACATACGGCTTTGCATTTCTGGAGTCGGGGTTCTACATACACCACATGTCAAGCCTGGATTGATCTCCCCTTCTTCCCCAAGGTAGGTCTGCCTACCTCTCACTCTCAACCTCCTGTGATTCTTTCCTGCTCCTTATTTCCACGCTAATTCACACGATTCCTGAGGCATTTGGTACTTCACAAGTAGTCTCTTCTGCTAGGACTATGGGCTCCTTGAAGGAAGGGACAGTCATTATCATCTTGATGGCCTCCAGCACAAGGCCCAAATGTCTACTGAAGACCAATACTCTACACACTGTGACTTCATTCTCTAATTCCCTCGGATTTATAAAGCGGCTTATCTTACAGAATTCACCCATGCTAAACCAGCGGTTATGACCATTCTTGTCTATTTTATAAAATGAAGGCTGCTAAAAATAAGTTTCCTCTCCCGTTGCGGAGCACAGGCTCCGGACACGAAGGCTCCACGACCATGGCTCACAGGCCCAGCTGCTCCGCGGCACGTGGGATCTTCCTGGACCGGGACACGAACCCGTGTCCCCTGCATTGGCAGGCGGAGTCTCAACCACTGCGCCACCAGGGAAGCCACAAAATAAGTTTTTATAGGCAAATACAGTGGGTAAAATGAGCCCGTAACAGAACCTCTCCCTCCCTACTCCCAGCTGCCTTTTCAGGTTTTAATACTGGTCTTTCTGGTATGCTTGAGAAGAAAATGAAGCCTGAAATCTCACCTGGAAAATGATCGTATGAGGTGAGTCAGCGAGGAACCTGTTAACTAGGCTTTAGCCTCCCTTTGGTATTCAAGTGCAAGTGACAAAAACTGGCACAAACAAAAATGCTACAAATCAAGTAAAAATCTTGAGAACTCTGCTCAGTTGTCTGGTTGAGGTTTATGATGCTGCATTTCCATTTCAAAATTTAAAAGTCTGGGAGTTCTAAGAATTACAATCAGGGCAGCGGGTCTTTTCTTCCAGGCCTCTATGATACTGTGCTGACAAGTTCTTTGGGATTCATAATTCTTTATCTCTAAAGAAGCTGCAAGAAAGAAGTTAACTATTAAATAAACAAAAAGCACCTAAGAATTATCTACTGAAATTCTCGGTTCAGTCACAACCTGATATGGGCCTTCTGAAGACTAGTGAGAAGTGTAAAGGTCTCATCCATCGATTCTGTGAAACAATCCCTGTGGAAGTTTATGTGGATACAGAAGATGTAATCTTCTGTCCCCTAACAAAACAGGAAATCGGAATTGAAAACAATGGAAGTATCCCAAACCGGGGTGGGGAGGTGGGGAAAGAATGAGGAAAAGATGGTACATCAGTACTTATTAAAATCTTTATTCAATTTCTTTCTTTCAGAATTGAAACCCATAGAACACATTAGAAATTTAGGTGCATATCTGTCTTGTTTGGTATCTTACCAAGCACAACCTCTATCTGTGCAACAGCTCTGAGAGGAAATCCTTGGCAGATCAAAATAGGGGGTAGTGGTTCCTACACCTCTCTTTGAAGCAAATAAATTAACTTCCCAGTTCCCCCACAGACATTTTGTATTTGCGAGTAACACCTTAGTTCCTTAAAAACCTGTGGCAGTAGAGTATCCAGCCCTCACCTTTTCAACCCAGACTTGAGGCGTCGAAGGGGGAAAGCTGGCCTTCCCCTGTACAACAGTCTCACGAGGCTGGTCTATGTGCCTCGGGAGTCGGCCCTGGCTAGCACAGGAGGTGTTTGCTGAATGGGTATCTTTATGTCACTTAGATTCACTCTCAGAGACTAAGAGAACCTTTTCCTAGCTTCAGGTTCTTCAGCAACAGTGTTTCCCTGTGTCAAAATAAATACATTTTTTCTTGTTAGAATACATATATGACTATATATATACACATATACCTTGACTCATGTTTCCTGAAGCCCAAGCTCACAAGACAACTCACATAAGACAGCTCACTGATAGATGCTGTTTACCATCATTTGAGGTGTGGTCAGGTAATGGTCAAACAAGAATACGGAAGCTGTGGAGAAGGGAAGGTGAAGGAACATGGTGGATGGGAGGGGAAGGCCAAAAGCCTTTTTTTAAAAAAGAAAGGAAAAGATGATTTCTTTGGAAGAACATGTTGCCTTCAGGTGACACGGAATTTCTGCCATGTATAGGATTCATCTTTCCCCAAATAATAGGATGTACCTGAATTCTCCCATTTCCTTATTAAATTTCATTTGACATATTAATCCTGAGTGCAAATAGGGAGAAATGCCTTATTAATAAATTATTGAGCAACACTCTGAGTAAATCAGATCCTATTCATGTTTAGCACAGAAAATTATTTACCCCCAAAACCCAAAATACAGCTTCATATTAAATATCAATTCTAGAATGAAACCTCTATACCCATATTCACCCAAACTATGGAATAAATATATTGGGTTGGCCAATAAGTTCATTCAGGTTTTTTGTAAGATGGTGTGGAAAACCAGAATGAACTTTTTGGCCAACCCAATATTTAAGAAGTGGAAGAAGGGGGGCAGGAAATGGTACTCAGTTCTGATTTTCTTAGTTTTATAATATTAAAATGTACCCACATCTACCTTTAGATGTTAGCTAGGCACGCCCAGCTTAGGACTGATCGAAAACCCTTCCAATGACCTGTTTGATTATAATAGTCCTCGATTCTAAAAGATAAACCATCAAGAGGACAGTGTTAAAACTTAAAAAAAAAAGATATCTACCTCTTTTTTGAAACAGAATTTAGTGTTTATGAATTTTAGGGCTATAAGCTTATGGTTGGTTTTTTCCAAGATTCTAAACGTACTTTTGCAGCTTAATCCGATCCTGACTTAGAACATAAATTTATATTCTAAGCATCAGTTCACACCACTCTATGAGCATAATTCTAATTTTAACCACGATACATCTGAACACCTTTTAAGATCATGAATTTTAAAATAGGGAAAGAGAATGTGATTATACATTTTCTGCAATGTTTGGAAAAAAGAATGAGGCATTTTTCAAAGCAGCTTTTCCTCCTGCTTTTATCCTTAGCAGAATCTTCTGCCTTCAACATCATGAATAAAGTTCCCAGTTTGAGAACAGCTCTTATTCATTTCACTGGGGCAGTATGCAGGTATCACATGTTTGAAAGAAATTTAGTTCAGCTAACATTTACCAAGGACAGCAGCGTTGACTTCCTTCCCACTGTCCCTCCAGCTGGCTCCCTGATGCTCTGACTCAGTAAGCACCATCCAAGGTATTCTCAAACTCAAATGTGAACTTCCCTGGATGCACATAGTAAATGAGTTTAAAATTGGAATTAATGCTTCCATTAACACTAGCTCAGTGTTTTGTGCTACTACCTGTCTTCTTAAATTCAATACCTTTTTAAAAATAACTCAGCCCATTCTGTGTACATCACCAGATGTACATACTAAATACAAAAGCGTCCTAATTTCATGTTACTTTAAAGTAGTTATGGGGTACTCAGTTATCTTTCAATTTGAGAAAATTGGGGCATAAATTCTAAACTGTTTTTGAAAGGATGGTTACCTAAAACTGGTCTCCAATGGCTGGCAGTAAATTTGTTTAACCACATTGTTTAAATATTAGTGTCTGCTTCACAGAAGTCAAAACCAGAACAGTCCCCGGACAAAATGCAGGAGAGAAGCACCCACCTCTGAGGGCACGTGAGTGGGCACACCAGGCCTAGTTTTCTCTGCCCTGTATTTTAATGCAAGTGCTTATATGTCAAATTGCTTTGGCAGAACACAGAACTAAGCCTGTTTTAGCAACTTGAAATTTGAAAGTGCTAATAGGAGATGGAAGGACAATACTACATCGTGGGTTCAGAACACCAAACAAGATTAAATGATGAAATCAGGGTTTGACATAAATCAAAATCTTAAGGCTCTTCCTGGTAACCACCTTAATTTTAAGGCTCAGAAGGCTTAAAATCTTTGTTTCCAGCCTTCCACATGGCCCAAATCACAAGATAGGTCCAGCCACCAGCAGGATCTGAACTGTATTATCTGTAGGAGTGAGCTGGCTTTTCTCACAAGAAAGGCACAAATAGGATCGCCAATCTCTTGGGAACAGCAGCTTTAATGACCAAATGCCTTGAAGACAGAAGTGGAAATTCATTTTAGAAATCAGGATGGCAGAGAAGACAGGCAACCTAACTCTTATTCAAGCTGTTATTTCAGTTTGCTTTGATAATTTGCAAAGGATTTTCCTGCTTTGGGCAAAAGGAAAAAAAAAATCTCCATAACAGAATTGTGCTTGGGTTGTAATGGTAGGTTCTCCAGGGACACTTTTTTGGATTAATTTGGACACAATTATGAGAATGCAAATCTTACTTAGGTACAAGTCATGCTTGCTTTTATATACATTAAGAACTTAAATACAGGGGAACCTGTTTTTCACTAATTCAATCACCGCCTTGATTCTGGTTCTACCAAGTAGGTCTCTCTCTCTTCTTCCCTTCTTTAAGAATCATCAAAAGCACCACCTACTCAGCTAAAAGCCCAAACATCTTTCCTGCTTTTGTCCTTCCTCTAATTCTATCTTAAGAACATAGTCCCTCCAACAGAGCAGGCTACTTTGGCTCAATAGAATGCTGGGTTACTTGCTGCCACTGCTTAGGAAGCAGTAAAATTCCCAATTTGACTAGTCCTGGTTAAAAAGGACTCAAGAGATTACAAAGTGTTTTCGGAAAATCCACAAGTGTGGAGAAAGGATTATAAGGATGGACTCAAAACACACACTCTAGAACCAACCCCAACATTAACCTATTCAAATGTCACACCTCTAATTTGTCCTTTGGCGTGAGAATTAATACTGACCAACTGTGACACCCACTGCTAGAATGGGCATACGCCGAGGAAGTCAGAAGGTGGTTCAGCAGGTACAGCTCCGTGGTCTGAAACTTGTAGTCTTTGCTTCAACTTCTACTACAGCAAACACCAAAGAAATCCAAGGCCACCCTGTCCCCTATCACCAGAACGTGCTGCTGGCCATTTCCAATCTACCTCATACCATTCGGAATTGATTGTGCTGTTTCTCTATCTTTGTAAAAAGAAGTTTCACTTATTTTGTGGAGAATTACAAGTGGGAGAGAGGCATCCTGTCTTCCACCAGCACTGCGTCCATCCCAAACTGGTCGGTGCACTGCTTCACGGTGGCCAGGACACTCAGGAGCCGCTGGTCCACAGCGTCTAGGTGAGGATCAGAGAGCACTGGGGAGATGGGGTCATGGGCCATGGCAGATTTTAAGGCAGACTTCAGCACACCATTCTTCAGAGAGTTCAGTCTGTTCCAGGTAGAAACCCGAATGCTGGGAGAAAAAAAGTTTTAGGACAGGTTACATAAAACCTCTCACTATCAAATGGAGATTAAAGCCCGCATGGCAGGCAAAAGTAAAGAAATAATTATGTGAAATATCTCAACTAGAAAAATCATTTCTGTTTTAAAAGTAGCTCTACATTATGAGTAAGTAACATTACCACATTTTGATATTTCTTTCTCGGTAATTAAGGAGAAATATATACAATATTTACACATGTTCATTGCAGTGCTATTTGTAACAGGAAAAATGTGAAACAATCTGAATGTCCAACAACTGAGAAATAGTTAATTATGGCTTATCCATTCCAGGGAATACCATGCAGCCATTAAAAGCAGTTATGAAAATTCAGTGGCATGGGGAAATGCCCATGATATAATATTGAGTCAGGGAAAACAGCTGGAGGGAAAACACTCTTTTACTCCAAACCTGTGGGGAAAGAAAATGTGTGTATAAGCATACACACAAACATATACACACAATTACAATGAAATCACTAGAGTGTTAACAGGAGTTATCCTTACATCTTAATAAGTAATTTAATTTCCTTCATTTTATGTTTCTTAACTAAAAATTCTAGCATTATTATAAATAGAAAAAGTTTAAGGATACCTATTTTTCTCAATTATTTTACCAACTAAAGAGGATATTTTGTTTATCTTAGAAAAAAAGTATTTACCTCCCTGTGGGTAATGTGGGAATTACTAGGTATGCATTAAAGTCTGACTCTGCATGAGGCAGGCAACTTGTTCTGCAACCATTTAAAAAGTAAGAAAGTAAGGATCTTCGGATAAAGCATGGCAGGGATGGACAAGCACAGAGGCAGTGTGGTTTTACTCTTCTGAAAAATACTACAAGTGCCTAGAGCATTAGAGTTCCCCCTGTGTGACGAAGGTATCACTTGATCGCCTCTCAGCTCCAAATTCACTCTTCATATATGCCCTGCTATAATGGACAGAGGTCCTTTAAGCATCTCTCCTCTTAGGCTTTCTCAGTAGAGGACACTGGAAGGAGACTGCAGAAGGAAGAGGTTCTCCAGACGCTTCTGGCTGCTGTACAGTGAGTGGGTCAGTAGTGTGTGGGGAAGGTCATCAAATGAAACTCTGCCTTGGCCACATTTCCAGAACAGGCAGGCCCACCATGATGCTGTGGCCTTGGCCTGGCTTGGTGATAACTTTCCTAAGGCCTTCTTGACATGGACACCAGAACCCCCAAAGCCACGCACCCATGCTGGTGCCCCAATTCCCCGTGCAGGCCCACAAATAAGCCTTGCCTGTAGCCTGGAGGGTTTCTACTAAGTTGTTGCTCTCTCGGTATGCCATGCTACTACCTGCTGATTGCCTGTACCCTCCCTGCCTGCATTCTGGAGGGCTGTTTCCTGCACTCCCAGCACCTGCAAACTAGCACACTTCTCTGCTATTCAGTGGGCTGAACTACACCTTCGCCACTGAGGTCAAAACCCCAGGCTTCCCCTTCCAAGTTTGTTCTTCCTTGGGTATTCTCCCTCAGCTCTAGTTTTCTTTTATAGTCACTCTTGTATCAAAGAGTTTAATAATTCTTATACTAAACTTTCCTGTTTAACCCACCATGTCTTTTCTATCTCCTGACTGGACCAGACTGATAGCACTGTTAAAACAAAAACATCTTCCTTCACAGATACAGGTTGTGATTGGATGTATCACTGCTTCCCAATATTAATGAAGATAATTAAGGGTTGCCTATGTAAACACTTTCTGCAGAATATTGTTGTTATTAAGAAAAGAAAGAAAAGAAAAGTAAAGCAGACCAGTTGCCAGAAGAGGCAGTCTTACATGGTCAGTGTGTCTCTGGGAGCCAAGCAGCAGAAGTGGCGCTCCAGGACCTGCACTTCTGTGTAGCCAAGCAAGGTGGGTCCCAGCTGATTCTTAGTGCCCACGCTTTAAAATCATACTGGCAATGAAGATCTGAAAAGGAGCTCCTGAGAGCCCAGTCTTTATCTCATTTTCTTGATTTACTTTTTAATTTCTCTGTTATCTAATATAGACTTTTAAAAAATCAATTACTAAATACCTATGGAGAAAGCTACTTTTGGTTTACACAATTTCAAACTGAGATAAGCAAACCACAGGTGGGTTGTGGTGTTGAGTGAGAGGACTTGAAACCACAAGGTAAACATAGTACAGCAACTAGGGGCATGGGTTGCACTAGATTTTGGGTGGGGGGGAGTGAGGACTATATTCTTATATTAAAACAAACATGGATATACATTATTGGATAAACTGAAAATTTCTACTCATACAAAACTCAAAATGCATTCTGAGCTTTGGGCTACACTGCTGTGGAAACCTTTCCCTGATCCCCTACAGCTCAGGATCTCCAGGAGGTTCGAGTTTAGAAAAGCATGAAAAGTGCTGCTCAGGTATTAGGAAGTTTTAAAGCCAAGAAAACTGATGTACTGTTACCTGAGCCTGGAAAGGAAGGCAATGCAGGCAAATGTACTTGACTGCGTAACTTACATGCAACACTGATAGAGAGGGGCAAGAATGCTTCTCTCATCCAGCGAGGGGTTCCCAAAGCTGAAAATTAAATGAAAACTTAGTGAATTAGGTGGAAGCACCCATCCCCTTCTTAGCATCAAAGCAAGAACAAATTCTATAAGAAACCCGAATGTGATCCTGGATAATTTCATGCTCCCACAGCTCAAATCACTTAAATTAAAAATAAACGGGGGCTTCCCTGGTGGCGCAGTGGTTGAGAGTCTGCCTGCTGATGCAGGGGACATGGGTTCGTGCCCCAGTCCGGGAAGATCCCACATGCCGCAGAGCGGCTGGGCCCGTGAGCCATGGCCACTGAGCCTGTGCGTCCGGAGCCTGTGCTCCGCAACGGGAGAGGCCACAACAGTGAGAGGCCCGCGTACCGCAAAAAAATAAAAAATAAAAATAAACAGGGCATGACAAATTAGACACAGGATTCCTAACAGCTTGTACTGCAGCATCAAACAACAAATATACTCCTTTACAAGCATCCTTTCTCCTGCCGGGATATTGCAAGGTGTTGAAGCATAACCATCCTAACACGGTATGGAGTCCACAGACCAAGGGAGAACCTGAAGACCCCCAAACCTGAGAAGGTTTTAAGGGTATGTAGAGAAATAAAGGCTATTGATACCAGGTTCTTGCAAACAAGCGGAAGGTCATTACCTGTAAAAAGAAGTTATACTTGTTCTACGCTAATATTACCAATCAGAAAAAGACTTAGATTATCGTATTCCCTACAAGAAAGTATATGGTCAGATTCAAACTGGAAAAACTGCTCACAGAGTCTGAGAAAACAGTGATTCAAAGCAGATGTAAAAATGCTCTTACTAATTCTGAGTTAGAAAAGGAGAACTGATTCTGGAAAAACTGTCAACCTTCCACTCTTTTCCTGGAAGCTCACCTTAATAGCTGGAAGGTCTGGTAGCCCTCAGCACAGGGCAGGCCCTCAAATAATAAAAGGCAAAGGCAATTATTTCAATGTGTATTTCCACAGCACACGATCATTTTTACAAGTAAGGATAAAGATATGCAGGAACTGAAAATATAGTATAAATGAAAATGAAATACATAGCACTGGTCACTACCTGCTTTGCTGGGAATGGGAGAGGCAATGTTTGCTGGCCTCTCACTCTCTGTAGCTGTCACCCCCTGTCATGGAGTATGAGGCACCTGGTGCTCAGTATGAGGTGGTGGCCTCCTTAGCAAATGCTGCCCAAGCATTCTTCGCTGAGTATCCATGTCTCAGCTTATTCTCAGCAACCAACGTTAACAATAGTGACGCATCTTCTTTATCCATTCAAAAGAAGATGTGGTACATATATACAATGGAATATTACTCAGCCATAAAAAGGAATGTGGATGGATCTAGAGACTGTCATACAGAGTGAAGTAAATCAGGAAGAAAAAAACAAATATCATATATTAACGCATATGTGTGGAACCTAGAAGAACAGTATAGATGAACAGGTTTGCAGGGCAGAAATAGAGACACAGATGTAGAGAACAAATGTATGGACACCAAGTGGGGAAAGCAGCAGGGGGTGGTGGTGGTGGTGGGATGAATTGGGAGATTGGGATTGACACGTATACACCAATATGTATAAAATAGATAACTAGTAAGAACCTGCTGTATAAAAAAATAAATAAAATTCAAAAATATGAAAAAACCACCCAAAAAAAAAAAAACCAATAGTGATGCAGAGCCTGGACAATTCCAGCTCCAAGGAAGTATTCTATTTAGCAAATATTTATTATGTATAACTAAAAGTGTGGCACTTAACTGGGTACCATGGAGAATGAAGAGTGCAAACTGAAAATACAATGTGCTCTTCAAATAGCTCAGGCCTAAATAAGGACATTCCATTTATTCAAAATTATTAAAATTGTCAAGAAAGAATGATATAAGTAGCAATAAATAGAAGACCTTGGTTTTCAGTTGTCTGTGAAGAGAATCATACTCTTTGACTCTTTGGAAAAAGTGAGTTTTCCACTTTTTTAAAGTCCTCAGATCCCTGAAGGTGAAAGGAGTACAAAATGAACAAGTTGGAAGGATGGGTGCCAATGGCAAAGACTCCAAGTGGAAACAAGAAGGATGCCTTCTGTTGAGCCTGTTCTGGAGGTTTTCCAGGATACCCCAGAAAGCATTCTTCTTGTATACACAGGACCCCTAACTGACAAGGAGAGTCCTGCTGGTCCTACCTTTTGGCATTATCGAGAAGGATAAGCATACTAGCGCCTTCATCGTCTTGAAAACTCTCGTAGTGATGGCGGTCAGCGTTGCCAATCAGGTAATCAAAGACAGCTGTATCAATGATGTCCAAGAGGCGAGGGCCGGAGTCATAAGGGGATGTTTTCTTCACAGCGTCACAGTAGCTCTCATCATACTCCCACCTGGAGGGAAGCAGCATCACCAGGGTTGTTCACTGAGTGCCAGCACTCAGTAACATTGTTTAAAACATAGAGAAGATAGAGTCCCTGACTAGCAGGTTTCCCCCTGAACCCCCCATAGTCTTTTTTAGTCTTGGACAGAACCCTGGCTCCTACACAGGGTTGGCACCTGACCAGGCACAGGAGAGAATGAAGTAGTGGCTCACAGGAGCATTTACCTGGCTAATTTGCCCTCTCGGTAAGTCCTGCCCCATGGGTGTCGGTGTTTCTGTAGAGGCCACACATCTGGAAGCCAAAGCGTGACAGACCCCTCCATCGTGTCTCCATCAGCACAGGCTGGCTCTGTTTCTCGGCAATAATAACACTTCCCATAGAAACAAGTATTATTTCCTAAAGGAGAGAATGGAACCAAATACACTTACAGAAAAAGGATGACTCCAAATTCTCCCCAAACAATGCAGAAGGGGGCAGCTCTGTGTGAAAACAAGGATCCTGAGCTTATTTTTTAAATCTTTATTTTCTGTATAGGAAATAAAAGCACATGGTGTAAAAAAATTCAAAAGGTACAAAAGGATATATAGGAAATTAAGTCTCCCTTTCCCTCTCTGTCCCTTCTACCCAATCTCTTCCGGAAGTCAACTACTGTCACAAGTATCTTTCTGAACTCACTTTAAGTAATGTCCTCTTCTCCTTCAGCAGGACTGACATTTTGGCCAGAATGCCCAGGGGAGGGAGAGAGGGCATGTACAAGGCCAAGCCATGGACCAGGACTTTGGATACATACAGAGTGGGGAGGAGGGTCTAGAGCAAATGAGTAAACAGACTGAGGATAATGGGAACCAGGTTTCTCATAGATGGAGAAGGGAGTTTAACATATAAAAAGAGAGAAGGCCAGAGTAAATCCTGCAGTGTTGAATTAGAACTGGAGATACTGGTTTGAATTGATGGTTTTAAAACACAGAGATATAAAAGAAAGTACAAATGTTTGTGTGTATATGTATGCATATATATACACATGCATGTATATATATATATACATATTTTGCCCCTCTAGACCTGGAAACAATAACACTCAGGTAGTAATGAACACACTCACATATCAGTTTCTAAATATCATTTTAATACTATATTAAAAGGAACCAGGGCTCCTTGGAGAAACAGATGACCCTTAGGGCAGGGGCAGGGAAAGTACAAGATGAGCCTGGGTCATATTGCTATGCCAGCTGTAAGGAGGCACTCAGAGAATGACGGGGGACATTCCAAATGACACAAGAGACAGTTTGTAGGGGTTCCCACTGGCCAAATCTGGGATAGTTTGAGCACCAAAATAAATAATCATAGTAACAAATTGTAACTGAGTAAATTAAGAGTCTATGTGTTCATAGTGATATAAATCAAAAAGTAAGTAAACAAAAGTGGGGCAGGGAGACGGGAGTTCTACTCATCAAAAGAATGGCAACCAGTAAGTCTAGAAGAAATGACAGAATTAGCAAATCACCATTTGGCAACTATCACAGTAGTAACTGATTCGGATAAGAATTATCAATGAATTCTAAAACTGGTGGGTACAAGTTTCATGAGGATAGAATATTTATATAGTTTTGAGTTTCTCCCTACAAAGTACTCAGTAATTACTTATTAGTAAGTATAAAATACTGGAGAAACCTTGCAGACACTCACCATCTTAATCAAGTGATGAGTTAACATCACCAGCAATGGGACCAACATCACGTGCCTCCTGATATGATGCACTGAGAAGTGAACAGTAACACTTTACTAGCGTTTCCACCAAAGTTCTTAAATCCTGAAGAAACATCAGACAAATCTAAACTAAGAGATATTCTAGAAAGTAACTGGCCTGCACTCTTCAAAAATGTCAAGGTCTTGAAAAACAAGAAGAGTGAGGAATTGTTTCAGCCTGATGGAGGCTAAAAAGACATGACAAGTGAATGCAACTGAATGCAATATCCTAGATTGAATCCTCGATGTACATAGGCCATTACATGGACAAGTGGCAAAATCTGAATAGGATCTATGAATTAGATAGCAATATTGGATCAATGTTCATCTCTTGATTTTGATGGTTGAATGCTGTTGTGTAGGACAGTGTTCTGGTAGTTGGGATATACTCACTGAAGTCTTAAGGGAGCATATAATGCTGTAATGGATATTCATGTCTGCAACCTGTTCTCAAGTGATTCAGAAGTATTAAAAATTGAGGAATCTGGGGGATTCTGGATCATTTCTGCAACTTTTATGTAAATCTAAAATTATTTCAAAATAAAAAGTTAAGGTAAGTAATGCTTTCTTTGCTCTCTACCTCTACGAAATAATAGCCATCAAATGAGCTAATTCCCTACACCCAGAAAACCTCACATACTCCTTTAACGATTGTTTATGTTCTCATGTATATGTGTCCTTGAAGAGACAAACAGCACTCAAACTTTTTAGTATTTCCAACCTCTGTCATAGTACACACTAAATAGAAACTAATCCACTATATACCCACCCACAAAGCTGATTCTATCACTGTCCATTACTTTACAAACTTTTCTAGGTAAAGAAGATTTGAACACTAATTGAAAGATATACCACAATTATTTTTTAATTATAAAAATATAAACTTGTAAGTTTAACTTGATCCATCAGAAATACCAACGGATCTTCTGGAGGGTAACTAGGTATGACAATTTTAAAGGTCATAAGAAAAAATAAATAAGAACTGTTAGAAAATTGTTAAAATAACTGCAAAGAGAGGGGACTAGACCTACCAGATATCAAAACATAGTATAATGCCTCAATAATTAAAACATTATAGGGGACTTCCCTGGTGGTCCAGTAGGTAAGACTCCACACTCCCACTGCAGGGGCCGCGGGTTCAATCCCTGGTCAGGGAACTAGATCCCACATGCATGCTGCAGCTAAGAGTCCACATGCCACAACTGAGAGTCCGCATGCCACCAGAAAGATCCCGAGTGCCGCAATCAAGACCCAGAGCAGCCAAAATAAATAAATAAAATAAATATTAAAAAACAACATTATAGACCAGCTCATAAACAGATTTAATGTCCAATGGAGCAGAACAGAAAGTCCAGAAACTAAAGCTAAATAAAGAAACTAAATAAAGAAAATTTACTACGGGGAAAAACAAGAGACTTTAACAAATGCTACTGGGACAACTGACAGCCATCTGGGAAAAAAACAACAACAGTGGAGCCATACTTCATTACATATACCAGAATAAATTCCAACACTATCAAAAACTTAAATGCAAAAAATCAAACTATAAAGGTACTAAAAGAAAAAAAAAAGCAGAATTCCTCCATAATGTTGGAATGAGCAAGGCTAACTATGAGTCAAAATCAGAAAATCTATCAGAAAAGATGGACTGATTACATTAAAAACAAAAAGTTTCTGTAAGGCAACCCCCCCAAAAAAAAACAAAACAAAAAACTATAAGCAAAGTCAAAAGAAATTAAAGAATTGGGGAAAATATTTTTATCTCATATCACAAAGGGCTATTATCCTTCTTATGTATGAGCTCCTGTAAATCGACAGGACCAATGACAAAGTTAAAAATGAGCAAAGGGGACTTCCCGGGTGGTGCAGTGGTTAAGAATCCGCCTGCCAATGCAGGGGACATGGGTTCGAGCCCTGGTTCGGGAAGATCTCACATCCCGTGCAGCAACTAAGCCCATGGGCCACAACTACTGAGCCGGCGCTCTAGAGCCCATGCTCCACGAGAGAAGCCGCCGCAATGAGAAGCCCACACACCACAACAAAGAGTGGTCCCCGTTCGCTGCAGCTAGAGAAAGCCCGCTCACAGCAACAAAGACCCAACACAGCCAAAAATAAATAAATAAATACATAAATTTATTTTAAAAAATGAGCAAAGGATATGCAAAGACAAAATACAAATGGCTCTTAAACAAATAAAAAGATGCTACATGTGAAACAAACAAAACCCGAAGTTTGATAATACGTTGTTGATGAGGCTAGTGGGGAACAGGCATTCTCATACATCACTGCTGAGAATGTTAAACTGATTAAACATCTATGTAAAAATGTATGTGCCCTTTGATGCAGCACTTCCACTTCTGGATATATTTGATCATGTATGAAATAAAATATGTACAGGGTAATTTTGGGCAACAGTGGTTATAAAAACAAAATACTGGAACTTTTATGTCCAACAAGGGCCTGGTTAATTGAATTATGGTAGATGCAATGGAGCATGCTATAGCTGGTAAAAAAAAACAAAAAAAACAAAAAACCAAGAAACTCTTTACATGAGATAATAGATTTCCAAGATGCATTACAAAAAAGAATAAGATGCAGAAGTATGTACAGTATGACATATGTTGTATAAAATAGTAGAGTTAAATAAAAATATATATTCATATTTCGAACAAAAAGGACATAAGGAAATTACTGATAGAGATTACCACTAGGAGGAGGGAGAAGGAATGGTCGAATGAGAGGAAAGGTTTTCATTGTAGTCCTTTCGATATTTTTTAAAAATTGTGAGTTGTGGGAATGTATTACTGATTCAAAAAACATTAAAAAACAAAACAAAACATTGTTTGGTGTAGGAAACCTGTTGCCTATGTGACAAAATCCAAACTTCTGAGTTTGGTAAATAAGACCCTTTATAACTGAATGGAGTCAGATGTACTGGCTAAAAGTGCAATCTAAGGTCAGGTTTGTGGGATCAAAATATAGACTCTAAATAGTCATTAGACTGCAAGACATTGGGCATGTAATTTCACCTATCTAAGCTCCCTCTGTAAAACGGAGATAATATAACAGTTCTTCCGCCCTTGGGTTGTGAAGAATGAAAGAGACAATCCCCAGTAATGCTCAGCACGGTGCCTGACACATTGTCAGAAACCAATCAATGCCAGCTATTTATTATGAATAATCTGGTTCCAATCTACCTTTCCAGACCTCAATATTCCGGTTTTATAGCCATGAACCTGAGGCTCTGAATCTTTCACTACTTCCTGGATGCGCCAAACTTTTAAAACTGGTTTTCTGATGACCTCGATCTCCATGCTCTCCTTGGATGAACTACCACCTATGATAATAAAATCTATAGCTCCAGCCCACACTTCTCGCCTAAGCTACAGATTTTAGCTCCTAAATAAATAGTCAACATTTACTCCTGGATGTTCCTGTCAAGGTGAGATTCTGTACCCAATTTCACTGTGTGTGGGTTTTCCCCCACCACCAAGCAATTCTTGGACACTAGCTGGGTGTCCTACAATTTAACTTAATTCTGACACTATCTACCCAGAGATAGCACCAGACTCCACAGGTTAAGGGCTCAGTCCCATAGGACTGTCCTCCACCACTTCAGATGCCAATTGCAAGTCCAGGTTGTCACCTGTGCTTCTGACCAGCTGGCTATAAATTAGAGGTCCCTATGAGCCCCTGTTTGGGTTCAATTAATTTGCTAGGGTAAAGAATATACAACAGGGAGAGGACAGTCTCTTCAATAAATGGTGTTGGGAAAACTGGGCAGTCACATGCAAAGGAACGAAACTGGACAACTATTTTATAACATATGCAAAAATTAACTCAAAATGGATTAAAGACTTGAACTTAAGACCTGACACCATAAAACTCCTAGAAGAAAACATATGCGGTGACTTCCTTGACACTGGTCTTGGCAATTATTTTTTGGATTTGACACCAAAAGCAAAGGCAACAAAAGCAAAAATAAACAAGTGGGACTACATCAAACCAAAAAGCTTCTGCACAGCAAAGGAAACCATCAATAAAACAAGAAGACAACCTACTGAATGGGAAAAAATATTTGCAAATCATATATCTGATAAGTGGTTAGTATCCAAAATATATAAAGAACTCATACAACTCAATAGCAAAACAATAATCCAATTAAAAAATGAGCAGAAGGTCTGAATAGACATTTTTCCAAAGAAGACATACCAGTGGCCAACAGATACATGAAAAGGTGCTCAACATCACTAATCACAAGGGGAATGCAAATCAAACCACAATGAGACATCACCTCATACCTGTTAGAATGGCTATCATCAAAGAGACAAGAAATAACCAGTGTTGGTAAGGCTGTGGAGAAAAGGGAAGCCTTGTGCATCACTGGTGGGAACATAAATTGGTGCAGCCACTGTGGAAAACAGTATGGAGGTTCCTCAAAAAATTAAAAATAGGGCTTCCCTGGTGGCGCAGTGGTTGAGAATCCGCCTGCCGATGCAGGGGACACGGGTTCGTGCCCCGGTCCGGGAAGATCCCACATGTCGCGGAGCGGCTGGGTCCGTGAGCCATGGCCGCTGAGCCTGTGCGTCCGGAGCCTGTGCTCCGCAACGGGAGAGGCCACAACAGTGAGAGGCCCGCGTACCACAAAAAAAAAAAAAAAAAAAAAAAATTAAAAATAGAACTGCCATATGATCCAGCAATTCTACTTCTAGGTATTTAACTGAAGAGAGAACAAAAACACTAATTCAAAAAGATATCTGCACCCCCATATTCACTGCAGTAATATTTATAATATCCAAGGTATGGAAACAACCTAAGTACTCATCAATGTATGAATGGATAAAGAAAAAAAATGTGGTATATATACAATGGAATATTACTCAGCCATAAAAAAGAATAAAATCTTGCCACTTGCAACAACACTGATGGCCCTTGAGGGCATTACACTAAGTGAAATAAGTCAGAGAAAGATAAATACTGTATGATCTCACTTACAGAATCTAAAGCAAAACGAAACAAAATAAACCTAAGCTCACAGATACTGAGAACAGATGGGTGGTTGCCAGAGGCTCGGGGGTCGGGGGGTGGGAGAAATGGGTGAAGGGAGTCAAAAGGTACAAACGTCCAGTTATAAAATAAGTCATCAGGATGGTGACTATGGTAAATAATACTGTACTGCATATTTGAAAGTTGCTAAGTGAACAGATCTCAAAAGTTCTCCTCATGAGAAAAAAAAAATTCTGTACCTATATATGTTTGTTAACTAGACTTATTGTGGTGATCATTTCACAATATGTACAAATACTGAATCATTACGCTGTACATCTGAAACTAACATAATGTTGTACAATTATACCTCAATTAAAAAAAATTTGCTAGGGCGGCTCACAGGTCTTGGGAAACCAGTTTACTCCCTATATTTCTGGTTTATTACAAAGGATATCAATCAAGAGCCGATGAAGAGATACATAGGTTGAGGTCCTGAACAAAGAAGCTTCTGTCTTTGTGGAGTTTGGGGCCTGGCATGGCGGCACATGGAAACTTTTGGTTCACCAACCTGTAAAGGTCCCCGAACCCCGTACTGTTGGAATTTTTATAGAGGCTTCCTTACGTAGGCAAGATCAATTAGTAACTCCAGCTATGATCAGTTATTTCCAGCTCCTCTCCCCTCTCTGGAGAAAGGGCAAGGGTGCGGGGCTGAAATTTCCAAGCTTCTAATTATGGCTTGGTCTTTCTGGTGAACAGCCTCCATCCAGGAAGCATCCAGGAACCAACCCAGAATCACCTCAATAGAATTAAGATATGCTCCTGGTGTGTTCCTATCACTTAGGAATTTACAAGGGTTTTAGGAGCTGGGGACAGAAACCAATATATCTATTTCTTATTATTTTACACAAGGAAACAAAATATCCAAAATTAAATTCATTATCTTCCTCTGCTCCATCTCCCTAAGTCTGCTCCTTTCTATATATTCCTAAGATAGCTAACAGCTTCATTATACACTTAGTCATCCAATCCAGAAATTCAGGAGTCATTTTTAACTTTTTCCTCTCTCTCATTTGTCTCACTCAGCCCAAATGTTCACCAAATTCCTTCCATTCCAGTTCTTGAGTATCCCCTAGATGTCCAGGGGACATGTGCATGTGCATTTACTACAACAGCCCCCAAGGGCTCTCATCTCAGCTTCCCCTTCCCAATTCATCCTCCACAATGCTGCTACAATTAGTTTTCTAAAACTCAAATCTGATCTTTCCACATTCAAACTCTTTTCCATGGCCTCCCAGTGCCTAAGGAGAAAATCTTTACTTCAGCTCAACTACACAGTCTCCTGAGCTTGCCATGCTCTTCTCTCGTTTCTTGTCGCTGTTGTCTCTGCTCTGTCCTCCACCTAGAACAGGGTTAACTCAGGGAGCCTGTGAACTGGATGGAAACAAAATCACATTTTTATTTTCACTAACTTCTACCTGAAACTTAGCATTTCCTTCAGTTATGATGTTAGGCAGCAAACCATAGTATTAGCATTACCTGTGACTTTCTCAACAGAAGAAATCAATAAATTTTTCATATCATATTAGCATTGTTGCAGATACTGCAAAGTATCATTTATATTTATGGTCCAAAATTATGGTAGTTACTAGATCACTCTAAATCTTGTTATTTAATGTGTAAATAACGAAGCACATGTTACTCTATCACAAATTAGCTTTTTGTAATTTTAGGTTAAAAAATATATACTTCAATAATATTAGTTTTGTTTATAAGCCTACATATTTTAATTTATGTATTTAATAACATTATTTTGAGAAAGGATCCAGAAACTTCTCTAGACTGCCGAAGGAGTCACTTGCACAAAAAAAAGTTAAGAGTCCTTTTCCAAACCTAGGGTGTTCTTTCCCACTGTATCTTCCTGCAGGATTGCTATTTTCCCTTTAAGACTTGGTTGAAACTATGACCCCAGCCCTAACTTCTAGACCCCCTCCCTCCTCTTCCCCTCCACATTCCCACAGGCCCTCTGTATATGTCTGGCTCCCCCATTAGATAAAGCTCCTTGAAGGCAGGAAGGTGTCATTCATTTTTGTATATTCAACACCTAGTTCAGAGCCTGCCACACAGATTGAAACAAAATTTTGTTCAATAAATAAAGGAATGAATATAGAAGAATATAAGCAGATCAAATATTTTAGTCTCAAAATCTGGGTTTGAATCCTGGCTAACAATTAGTAGCTTTGTGAATTTGGGAAAGTCATTTAACTCTTTTAAACCTCTTTCTCAGGTCTGAAATGTGGATAAATCTCCCCTACTTATTGCACTCTTGTCAAGAGGATTAAATAAGGTAACTGTGTGAAAGTGCTTTGTCAAGTTGCAAGGGCTATACAAAATTTAGTTATCATTATACCAAGTTATCTAGTAATACATTTAAAAAATGGTGCTAAGGTCAGCCCATTATTTAAAACCTATCTCCAGCCAATCCCTCTACCTGCCTGCTATGGACTGAAAGTTCATGAGCCCCTTAGAATTCACATGGTAAAGCCCCAATATGGTGGTATTTGGAGGTGGGATTTTGGGGAGGAGTCCTCATGATGGGATTAGTGCCTTTATAAGAAGAGACATGACAGAGGTGATTCCTCTTTCATTCTTTCTCTGCAATGTGAGGATACAGGAAGAAGACTACTGCCTGTGAATCACAAAGAGGGCTTTCACCAGAGAACCCAACCACGGTGGCACCCTGATCTTGGACTTCCAGTATCCAGAACTGTGAAAAATAAATCTCTATTGTTTAAGCCACACAGTACACGATATCTTGTTATAGCAGCCAAACTAAGACACTGCCCTATGCTGTAGAGTGTATCCAGAAGCTTTTCTCTAAATGTACCAGTCCTTTGTACTTTCAGGTCTTTGTGCCCTCATTTCCATTATACTTCCTGTTATTTTGCCCAATGCCCTTCCCTCTTTGCAGCCTGGGTAGCGTCTACGGATTCTTCAATACTCAGCCCAAGTGTTAATAACCTCCTCTACAAACCTTTTTCTGGCCTCTCCCTTCCCCCGCACCTTGCACAATATATGAGAGTTAACCTTCTCTGAGTCCCTAGACAGCAGGCCTATTCTTCTCATCCATCAGGAATGCATGTTTGCCTAAGCATAAAATTGGACAAGCAGAAGTGATTAGAAAATATATGAAACAAATCAGTGACAGTGTATGCTTTTGGTTATTTGTAAGAACAGCAGAGCCCTAGCCTGATAAGTTTAAATTCTGAATGATGAATCTGTCAAAAGTGCTTTAAATATTCAGTTTCACCTCATTATAAATGTAAATCCATTCACTCTAACAAAGCAAGTTGAAGTTCATCTTGCAATGTCTATTTCAACAGTCATATCAACGCAGAGTACTGTGTCATTGAAAATGGCGCCCTGAGGAGGCTCAGACAAGAGACCACAGCACCTGTGGTCTCTCTCCATTCCTCCCATTCTCACTATGTCTGCAAGGAGAACAGGAGTGAGAATTCTAGCCCAGATCCCTTACCTCAGAATGTGACAATGGAGAACAGAGGCCAGAGGGATGGCAGTCAGGTCCACACACAAAGAGTTACATAGGCTAACCTTTGCAGAGTAGGAAGAGGCAGTGGTGATCTTCCAGGCCCAAGGGAAACCCTACAAGGGAATTTCTGACCCTCTTATAGAGTTGCCTTAAGGTTTGCTCAATTCTCAGGAGACAGGAAACAGTTCCCAAGAAAGTACAGGAGTATGAAAAAAAATACCACCAAGGCAATGATACACAGACAGTAACTGATTTAGACCAAATTTTGAGTTTGAGATTTAGTTTAAGATCAAGCAGAAGGAAATAAAGTTATCTCCTAGTTACACTGTCGTAAATGATCTCACTTCCTACTTCAGAGACACACAAAGCAAGAATTAGGGAAATGTTTCAATTTCCTGCCATCCACCTTTAGATCTATTTCCCCCAGTACTCTGAGAACAAGTTGCCTGATTTGCTTTTGTAGTCCCTTGAGTTCTTCAGTTCCTAAAAGTCATGAGCCAGCTTGCTCAATGATGCCCCATTTAATTTATTAACTATTCCCTTACCTAAACGTCCTCTATAACCTCCTTACCTACAGTTAGGAAGGTGCTCAAGAGCTGCTCCGTGGCAACAGGCTTGATCTCTGTCCGCAGATTAACAAATCTGCCAACCACCAAGGGGGCTCGGCGGAAACCCAGAATCCTGGTTTGGAAGGTTGAACAGAAGAGAAAAATCTTTGGGGATATATTTTAAACAGTAGTCTTTTTTTTTTTTTTTTTTGGCTGCGTTGTGCAGCTTGCGGGATATTAGTTCCCCAACCAGGGATCGAACCAGGCCCCTGGCAGTGAGAGCACAGAGTCCTAACCACTAACCACAGGACTGCCGGGGAATTCCCTAAACAGTAGTCTTAAAAATCATGGTTAATCATGTTAGGTGCATAAAGGTATTGCTGATTGCTGATAAGTATTTTTTAGAGGTACATATATTTATGAATTTAATATCAAGATGTAAATAATTTATGTAAGACAAATCTAGCAAAATGTGAGCAATTGTTAAACCTAGGGAGTGTGTATATGGGTTCACTATACTATTCTTTCTACGTGTTAGAAATTTTTCATAATAAAATTTTAAAATTTAACAAAGCATTAAAAAAAAAATTGGGCCTAAACCCATACAGGGCTTCAAACCTTTACATGAAACATTGACAGAAAACTATACCGATTAATCTAAAAGGATAAACTCACAGGACAACTTAAATATTGATACATTTGAAGATACTTCTAATGGTCTAAAAGTGCAACCTTATCCTTGAGCACCATCATTTTTTTTAAAAAAAGGAAATTTTCTGGCTAAAAAATACACACTTGCTGAAGAAAAGTTGGAGGCGCAGGATTTGGAACACACAGAAAATTTACGGAAGAAAATTAAAATCATCCATAATTCCACAACCGAGAAGTAACTACTGCCATTTCGGCATAAGACCATTTTTTCCTTCACATGTATATATAAACACATACTCACTCTTGTGTGTATATACACAATTGAGATTATGCTATATGCAGTTCTGTCTCCTGCTTTTCATTCATCATTGTATCATAAGCCTTTTCTCATGTTATTAGAAAAGCCTTTAAAAATGACTGTGCATATATGGGGCATATGTATACATATAACTGATTCACTTTGTTATAAAGCAGAAACTAACACACGACTGTAAAGCAATTATACTCCAATAAAGATGTTTAAAAAAAAAAGGACTGTGCAATAAATAATCCATTGTTCAGGGATGCTGACTGACTCTGTCCTAAACTCATTTTTAGAAAAGCCACAAAAGCAAGGAGATCAATAGATGTCAAAATAACATAAAAAATGAAAGAACTTCCTGAGGCCAGAGGAGGTGGTTAAATCCTAATGTAATGGAGAAAGAGAAACCCAGAGCAGAAAAGTATAAGGTGGGAAAGAAAGTGGGTAAGTATTTTTTTCTCCCCATTGACTGTTGTCAGACATTGAAAGAACAGCAGCCACTTAGTGCTGGGAAGCCATGTCCAGTGGCACCTGAGCTTGGATGGGGCAGTTAACAAAAAGGGTAGGGGGACTGGCTACAGAATATCTTTCAGACTTTGAGGGAGGGAAGGGCTTTAAAATACAAGACCCCCAAAACACAGGTGATAAATTGAAACGTTATAGGGACTTCCCTGGCAGTCCAGTGGTTAATACTCGGTGCTTCCACTGCAAGGGGCACAGGTCAGATCCCTGGTCAGGGAACTAGGATCCCGCATGCTGTGTGGCAAGGCCACAAAACTAAATAAATAGAAACATGATTATATTTAATTAACATCAAAAGTAATAATTTCCATACAAAGACCACTTCACTCTAAGTTAACAAACAGGTGTTGTGCTGTGAAAAGGAGGTACTAATCTCAGCCCATAATTGGGGGAATATAATATAACGAGATACCACTTTACATATATTAGATTAAATAAATTAGTATGTTGGACAATATAAAATATTGGTATGAATATGGGAAAAAGATCTTCATGAACTGCTGGTGTCCATCAACAGGGAAACAGGAAGGGGTTTAGGGATGAAGAAAATAAGGAAACAAACGAGGTCTTGGAAAGACTGATTCTAATGTGCAATTAAGTGATGAGTAGGATTTATCCAACTCTTTTCCACTAGGCCTTAGAAGAGGCAGTGAAAATTCATGGTATTGTGAACAAACATTTATTTAATCCTTCCCTTTCATTAGATGTTTAGATTGCTTCCATATTTTCACTACTGAAAATGCTACTAGCTAAGATCTTGGTATATGTATCTTTGAATTTCTGATTCTCTAGGGTACTTCCTAAAAATATCTGGGATGTTTGCATAAAAAGGTAGTTACTCAATCAAAGGGTATGAACATTAAGGATTTTGATACATAATGCTGGAGTTCTTAAAAGAATGACTGAACCAATTAACAACGACACAAGCAGTATACGAATGTCAATGTATTCCTGCCAATAAAGTATTATCTTTTTTCTAATCTTTGCCATTTTCAGTAGGAGAAAATAGTATCCCATTGTTTCAACTGGATTTTTTTTTTTTTTTTTTTTTTGACCATGCTGCGCGGCTTGTGGGATCTTAGTTCCCTGACCAGGGATTGAACCCTGGCCCACAGCAGTGAAAGTGCAGAGTCCTAACCACTGGACCACAAGGGAATTCCCTGGATTTTATTTTATTACTGGTGAAGATGAACTCCTTCTGTCATATTTATTAGCAATCAATAATTTCTATTCAACCGTGTTCTTAGACCATTTTCTACTAGCGTTTTAGAGCATGTATAAGATTTTCTAAACATTTATATATTAAGGCTATTAATGCTTAGATTATATTAGATTCAAGTATTTTCCTCCTACGTTTGTTTGCTTTTAAATTTTGTTTGATGTTTCTTGACATATGAGTTAATTTTTTTTAATTTAGTTGAATCTATTGAGTTTTTTCTTTGTGATTTTTAAATTATTGCTTTTATGCTTAGAAAATCCTTCCTAATCCAGAAAAAAGACAAAAATTCACCTTTATTTTCTTCTGGTTTCCTTATAGATTCATTTTAAAATATTGTGAATAATTTCTTTTAAAGTCTACCAATCTGCCCTGATTAAACAGCTGATCAGAGGAGCAACTGGGATACTAGACAATTCAGTTACAAGGATCCTAACTAGTAACTTGCTAAAAAAGTATTAATTTTCCTAGTTAACTTATACATTCAGAATTCACATCTATTTTCCTCTTAGAATTATCCTGGTTATTGAAGCTGTGCATATTTTGTATGAAGGACAATAAAATTCACATATATGTCATGCTATATGTTTCTAGCATATGAGGATAAGTGAGTATTATTTAAAACAAAATCAAAACAAAACAAAAGTCAGCACGGCCAGGCCCAATTAATGACCAGTTCAATTTAGGGACTTGAATTCAAACTCTGGTTTTCTTCCTGCCATTTTATTTACCAAGAACATCTTCACTCATGCTAATGAGAGAGGGCATAACAGAATGAAATGACCTAAAAAAGCCTGGAGTTAAGACATTTACTTTGGTATTCCTAGTACCAAATAATGAGGAACTCATACAAATTTAATGGAATTAATCAGTTATCTAAAGTAGGTAATAAGTTAAAGTTATTAGATTTTGGTTTTTTTTATTACATTCCTTTGAAAGGCGTCCACAAGTCCTCTCCAAGATATTTCTAAAAGGAAACAAAACGAATGTAACCCACTGTGATTACACATACCTGTCCAAATGAAAGGCTGCTACCTCTGCATTGTGTCTATCATAACCAGCATATGGTTCCCCTTCTACCACATAGTCTCGGTTATACCTGCAGAGTGAATGGGAAGCACAGATGTAGTCATGAATTACATCAGTACCAGAGGCGACAGCATTAAGAGGCAGAATAGAAATTTGCAAGCCTGATTTTGCTCTAGAAAACTTCTCTGTCAATCCTGAGAACAGTCGTGGATTAGCATAGATCACTGGTTTATGTGGTGAAGATGAAGCGGAGAAGAAAACTAGAATTATACATCTACCTCTGCAATCATTCTATGAATAAAACACAGATGTTATTTTTACCCCTCAAAAGACTTTCAATGTAGCTTAAGTAAAACTATAAGGTACTTTTCTGGAAGGGGAGGACCATCTTTGTATCTTCAGCACAGTGTTAAGCCTATAGTTCGTGCTTAATAAATGTCTACTGAAATGTTTATTAGACTAAGCTGAAGTAAAAGGAAAATATGGAAAGGCTTACCAGAATGGCTATGGCAAGGCTTGTTAGAGAAGTTTAAATTTCTTGGGGAAAACAATGGTCCAGATATGCCTCTGTTTTTGTTAACAAGGAGGCAAAGGTACATTTGCCTTCCCCTGTTAATGGGAAGAACTAGACACAATTCACCTATGACCTCTACTGTTCACTTGCATTTCCTGAATCAAAAGGAGACCCATCAGGCTTTACAAGACAGAAACAAGTTGAGAATGATGTGAAGAGGAGCCACTCCACTAAGGGCACTTGGATCTCCAATGCTGAAAAGGCCATGGGGAAGTGGGAAATGGTACTATACAAGGCAGTGACCTTCAACATAAATGACCACAGAATACAAAGTAAAACTATGTCCACCAAACACATTTTCAAATCAAAGTGATGAAACATTTATGTTAGAAGACAGACACGCAAAACCACCTGGTTGGACACCAGTTTCTTCCTAGCATGGTCAATACACTCAAACATATTTTCTTGTTTCTAATGTCAAAGTATCATTTAGGCTGCCAAGGATTACACCTGTTACCTCCAAATTAAAAGTCTCAGTTTTAAAACAGGACAGCAGCAAAAGCTGACACTATTCAAGCACTTCTCTCTCCACTACAGCTGCAGGCTGTCCATAAAGATGGGCGACAGTCCTTGAATACCTTATTTCTCAGGACTCCAGAGGAGCCACAGGAAGATTTGTGGTGATGTGCAGTCCACTCCTTTCAGTGAAACATTAGAGAACTTTCCAGTACATGGAAAGGCTGCTTGGAGTGAAATGTAAAACCCTAGAAAAATCCAGGAACTTTGGGAGTAGGCTGGAGAAACAGGGAGGGAAGGAAAAGGGAAAGGAACAAGAATCAAAATGAAAGCACTGCATTGGGGTCCAAAGGTCTGAATCCTTAGTTCATGCTTTGGTTATGAGAAATAAGGAAAGTCAGAACTCTGGATCTTATTTTCCCCAGCTGTAAAATGAGTAGTTGGACTAGTTGATCTCCAAGGTCCCTTTCAGCACTTCCTAAGATCAGGCACTGACTTCTACCCACCCCCAGGCCCTTGCTGTCTTGTTCCTTTCCCACGGTAACTGCAGTTTTTGCCTGTGAAAATCAATTTACTTCCAGAAAGGATACAGCTTTGGGTTGGCCCAAAGGTTCGTTCAGTTAGTGAAAACGTTATTCAATAAAGATCTTTGTGAAAGTGAAAAATGTCTTTTTTTACTTAAAGCCCCATTAACTTGTTGGCCAAACCAATATACTGAAAAAAATCACTTTTATAATAATGTAGTAAAGAAAAATGTGCAAATAAAGGCATCACTGTATTCCTATATATTTCATGTACTATACAAATCTTCCATCTCTGGCAGGAGGACATGGACAACCAAGCTCCAGAAATGCTGAACCACAAGTGGCTGTTAAAGAAAAGTGCACGTCTAGACTTAGCAGAAAGGTCTTAGATCCTCCTCTCAACAGAGCAATCCATCTTAAGTCACTGACAGAGCAGCAAAATTCATATAGTAACTGCCAATAAATCACTCCTATCCTTCTGGTGAAGGACATCAGAATGTGACCAAGAACACTAATTTGCACTTACACTAGGACTAAATAGCCTCAGAAGCCCACAGGGTCAGAATAGCAATTTGCTGGGTGTTTGGGGGCTGGAGTCAATTTCTACAAGCACTTAAATGTACACCCACTTTCCCCACCGTGGGAGAGTGCCAGGTGTAATCAGCCCAGGTCAGTGTGTGCAGTGACTAGAGCGCTATCACCTACTGCAGGGGCTCGACAGCTTGTGGGAGGTGGGGCAGGAGCATCTCTGGAGCTGGGCATAGACAAGGGCTCTTCAGAAGGTGATAGGGGAGGAAGGGGCCGCACTGACGAGAACAAAGAGCTGGGTGTAGAGAGGAGGACCAGGCTGTGAGGGGCTGGCCACTAGGCTGTGCAAGCTGGGTTTTGTCTGGTGAGCAATGGGAATCCCTGGATATTTTAAAGTTGGGGAGCACAGTGATTATATGGGTATTTGGGAGAAGAATGAAAGTGGATTTCAGGATGGTCTGGAAGAGGAAAGTAATGGGAAGGCTGCAGTGGTAGTAAGAGATATAAGACAAAGCAACAGTGACTAAGGTTAGCTTATGCATTTATCTGCTGCCATGTCCACTAGTCACCAGTCTGGCCTCTTCCTCCCTCCAGTTATGCTTTGTCTGAATACCCCAGGCCTATCTGCAAAGCACCTGGACTAATACTAATGTTGCACACCATCAGTAGTATCTGTCTTCTAACACTTCCTGCTGTCCCACCTCACCTTCAATTCTTAGTGTACAAATAGTGGGTGTGGAGAGGGTACCCTTTTATTTAAACACAAAATGCCTGCAACTCATCTCTTTTTACATGAATTTAATTTTTGTTTTTAGTTTGTCTTCTTTCCATCACTCTGCTTATGCTGCGATCTCTCAGGCTACAAATCAAGAGGTCAAAGATCATATTTCAAAAGGAAAGCAGCAAAGTTTTGATGATGGGTGATCCATGTCATCTCTCTTACAGGAAGGCAAACAAATTTAAGAGAATCACACGTGTGTGGCAGAACACAAGCTGCTCACACTCTGACAGCTCCATTCGTTAATGCAGGGTGATCTTGTCAAGTTATTCTTTCTCAAGTTATTCTTTCTAAGTCTCAGTTTCTTACTCTGGAAATAGGAACTGTAACTGCCCACAGTTGTGACAAAGGTCAAAAGCATTAACAGATACAAAGGTACTCAGTGTAATGCCTGGCAAATAATGTGCATGCAACAGAAATTAGACCCAAGTCCCACATAACTATGCTTTTTCCTCATTACCTGCCAAACAGACTTTCTATTCTCCAAAAGTCTACTGCAATTTAAAACTTTCCTAATTTCCACATCTTCCACACACCATACTTCCCAGTTCCAGGCAAATGTAGATCCCTTCCATTTCTGGAATTCCAATAATATTAGCTCTCTGCTTGCCAATTATCTACAGATATTTGTGTCATGAAGGGAGCTAAGCCAACTACTCTGGTCACAGTGGTTTCTGCACTCCTTCACCCCATATTTCTTCTCCCACTCCAGCAAGAGACCCAAAGTTATGTGTTATAATTTTCTCAAAAGCTCTACTGAGGAATGAAAAATATGTTTAGTACATAGAAAATTTTGGACATTACAAATTTTGAGAAAATCCACTAGTAACTAATTCCTGTCAAAAGAATATAAATCACCATCATGTTAACCTATTTCAAATTCATATACAAACAGAAAACTTTTAAAAAATTAATTATACTATAGAATGGCCACACAAATTATCTCTGTAGATCCTTTAAAAAGTCCAAAGGGATCACTGTCTAACAACATATGATCTAGCCCTCTCTAGTTCAAATTTGGACTGAGGCAACTAAAATGGCCCAGTTCTCTGCTTAAAACAGGTAAAAGAAACAACAACAAGGTATCACTACACACATATTAGAATGACCAAAACCCAAAACACTGACAACACCAAATGCTGTTGAGGATGTGGAATAGCAAGAACTCTCATTCGCTGCTGATGGGAATGTAAAACGGTACAACTACTTTGGAAGACAGACTGGCAGTTTCCTACAAAATTAAACATACTCTTACCATATGATCCAGCAATTGGGCTCCTTGGTATTTACCCAAATGAACTAAGAACTTACATCTACACAATTCCTGCACATGAATGTTTACAGCAGCTTTATTCGTAACTGCCAAAACTCAGAGGCAACCAAGATGACCTTGAGTAGGTGAATGGATAAACAAATTGTGGTACAGCTATACAATGGAATATTATTTAGCAAAAAATATCAAGCCACAAAAAGACATGGAGGAACCTTAAGACACAGAGATAAGCGAATCTGAAAAGGTTACAAAAGGTATGATTCCAACTATATGGCATTCTGGAAAAGGCAAAACCATGGAGACAGTAAAAAGATTAGGGGTTGCCAGGGGTTCAGGGGAGGAAGGGAAGGATGAACAGATAGAACACAGGGGATGCTGAGGTCAGGGAAGCTATCTGTATGATACTGTAATGGTGAATACTTATTATAAGCTTATTGAAACTCTCACAGAATGTATAGCACAAAGAATGAACTTAATGTAAATTATGGACTTTAGTTAATAAATTAATATTGGCTCATCAACTGTAACAAATGTACTAATTTGATGGATGATGTTAATAATTGGAGAGACTGGGGAAAAGAGGGGAGGGGTATATAGGAACTTTCTGTACTCTCCCCCTGATTTTTCTGTAAACCTAAAATTGCTTAAAAAATAAAATAAAGCCTATTAATTCAAACAAAACCAAAGCTCAAGTGAAAGAATCACAGCTTTAGTGCTAAAAAGGACTTAAGTCACCCATCCAAAACCTACTCCAACTCTGGGTAACTCCTACTCCACAGCATCCCTGACATGTGGTTGCCCAGTCTTTAATTGTACACTTATGGTGACAAGTTGCTTATTTCCTAAACAATTCATTTTGTATCTCTAACATCTGGCACAAAGTAGATACTTGACAAATTTCAGAATCCAGGATAGCTCTAACTGTAAAATGTGCAATCTAATATTGAACCAAAACATATTCCTATACATTTCCCTTACTCAAAGAATCATGGAACATTAAGAGCTAGAAGAGACATCAGAGATCTTCTAGTCTCTCCTTCCCATTTTACTGAAGAGAATACCAAGAGAGGGAGATGAGCACTCATATAAATCCCAAGTTACAACTGAACAGCACAGATAACTTCAAGATGAAGACTTACCGCTTAGGTTTGAAGACAACTTTCTGTCCTCCTTCAAGTATCAGTAAGGCTTTCAGTTGTGTCCCTTTATAACCTACATCAGCTTTAATGATTTTCTTGGTGGCCATGGCATGCATGATTGCCCCCAGCTCTGGTGTCTCTTCAGGGTACACTTCCCGGGGAACCACCCACTGGGCTGCAATCTCCCAGGGAGACTGCAAGGTGTGGTCCAGCTTGGACACCAGCTCTACCCGCAAGCCAGCCATCATTCGGTGAAAGGCCCTCTGGTCCTCCCGGTTGGCAGCTGATGTATCTAAGTTGTCAATCAGGAAAACTTTGGTGAAGATAAAGATGACAAGGAGAATTGCTAACAGCACGACTCGCTGCTTTAGCTTCATGTTGACCTCTTTTCCTTCTCCCCTGACTACTCTCTCTCACTTATCAAGAAGAGCAGGTGGTGATTGTCAGCAAGGAGATTCCATGATTATACACACTGGTCCATTTCTTCACTGAGGTGCCTCCCATAATTCCTGCAAGCCCAAGTATAAAGCACAATTCAATCAGAAATTCTGTCCTTCCACCCCTGAATCTTTTGCAAGCCTCAAATATATTACTCACCATTTTAGCCTTGCTAATCCTATGCCCGAGAAGACCCAATAATTTAAAATGAACTGGTGCAAGGAAGGACCTAATAGTTAAGAACCGGGTACATAGAAAACTTAAAAGCAAATACTACCGTTTTAACAGGGTGCAGAGCCATCTAGGAGCCATTTGGATGGCTACTAATTCCTAGAAACCAAAACAATAGGAAAAAGCACAAAAAAGTAAAACATTAAGATATACATAACTCCTTAACTTTCATTTTTACCTTTCAAAATCCATAAAGGACTTTTGAATATCCAAAACCACCAGTATTTGGTAACTTTTCAGTTATCTCCTCCAAATATAAGTTTTATGACACGTTATAAGACAGGAACTCCTAAAAATGCCAAAGAGGGTACAGAGGAGAGTAATAACTCCCTCTAGCAATCCTGGACATGTCTGTCATATCTGCTATTCATGTATCTAAATACAACAAACACCCAGATATGTATCTCTACTTAATCAGTCTTCTACTAATTATTTTTCAAAATTAAAAACCCTGTAAAATATGGATAATCAAATCTGGATAAGTTAGGTAAAGGAAAAACATATCCCTATACCATCTGGCTATTAGTAGAACATGACCAGAAAACTAATGAAACCTGGTACTAGAGCAACACTATGAAATCTGGGCTGGTCGGGCACATAGCAAAGATACTGATGTTACAGACATAAAGAAGTGCTGCTTCCGGTGTGGGATGCACCACCCTCTGGTCAATTCTGAAGCTAAAAGATTCCAAATACAAGATTTTTGCAAGGGTGTCAAGAACATACAATTCAGCCTCATTTGCATGCTGACAGGTTGCTTTCCACTCCACAGGGCCATTTAAAAACATGCACACGCTCACTTTGCTACATGCCTACAGGCAGCACGCACTGGGCTAAGACAAAGATGACAAGAAGATAACAGGGTGTTGCTTCACTCTCCAATTCATTTAACAACCCAAACCATTAATTGAAAAAATAAAACCAATACAAAAGATAGGACAAACGATTCAGGCTGAGACACTCCCACCCAAACTGGAGACTGCTCCCATAATAACAGCTGGAAACACATCCAAAAACAGTCTACTAGATCAACAGTGTGTTCTAAGGGCAGCACCTTGCTCAGAGCTTGCTGACATGCAGTTTATTCGTGATTAACCTCTCTTCCCATTCATTTTCATAAAGATGGGAAAGAGAGAGTCACATTCAAATTCTAATTATCTCCAGCCACCTGTTTTGTTGCATCATCATCTCCCAGGGAGTACATAACACTATTAGCTGAAACACAGGCAACTCAAGTATATCCAAAATGTAACTGTGATGGTATCAAGTTTGGTGTGAAACTCAGTAAAACAGTTCCCTGTGATTACTGATAACAGCAATGCTAGTAGAGCAGATTTCAGAGATTTTTGCTAGTTCCAACATGACCTAAGCCACACAACTTCTTCAATTATTTGTTCAGCAGTACACATCTCTGGCTGCAGTGGTAAAAGGTAACATGGAAATCTCCCTGTGTCAGCAATCATTTCCTCAGCACCTCCAGCTGCAACTACCTCCTGCTGAGGCACAAAGGGGTCAGATGAACAGCCTTTCACTTCCTACAAAACCCTCCTCAGGACTAAAGTCTGGTTAACCCGTGAATTTCTAATGATGCTGCTCATTTCATTTAGAATGAAGAAATTCCTCCCTTATGCTATATAAACAAATTATATCTAAACATTTAGCACAAAGGTTAGGGAGAGTGAGGGCTTTTTTTTTTTTTTTTTTTTTTTTAAATCACCAATGCAATAGGAAGTTCTAGTAGCTCCAAAATTCAAACAAAACAGAGTCTGTATGCTTTTCAATTTTGAAATCTCATTACCTTCTGATGGTCCTCAGAATAGCACATTCATCAGTTCAGGGCTGCAGATAATTCATCCACTCAACTAGGACAGAAATTTCTATTAAGTGAACTGAAGAGTTCAACTGTTACCTCACTTCACTATTTACCTCTGCAGATTAGTAGTGAGGGCAGGTTTAACGAAGGGGCTGAACAAGTTTTCCTGTTTGTGATTAGTCACCACATCCTGGTAGAACAAGTAAGATTGCAAATGGACACTGTTCTCTACAACTGCCCGTCATGCCCACAGCCATCGACTTCATTTAGTGCTCAGCATCTTCTACTGGATCCCTGAAAGAACTGCCTCTGGGCCTCCAGGTCCTCCAATCCAGACTAGATAATGCAGCAAAATCATATTTCTAATCACATCCCATTTTTGAGTTCTATAAGTCCCTTATCAAGGCATTAAAGCCCTACCCTAAATGACTTCGGCCAATCTGCATTGCTAGGCATCACTCTCCTTCTCTTCACTCATCACTTGTCAGCATCTACCACAAACATGGTCCCCTAAGTCACTCCTCACTGGATCTTTCTCAAAATTCCTCTAGCTCTTATCTTTTCTTCCCATATTCTCCTGTTTAAAGCCTAATTAAGCTTTCAAGGGCCATCTCCAAAGCCATTTCTGGTCTCTCCTCACACTCCATAGTAACTAACCTCTCTCTCATCTTTAGACCAGTACTTAACTACATTCTGCCTTATCCAGTGTCTTCTTGTATGTCATTCTCAATCCCCCTCTCAGAATCCTGGCTCCTTAGTGATCTTAACTACCTTTGCACTCCCTGCAGTACGTAGCATAGTAAGGGTAGATGCATTATTCATCTAACCTGAACAAACTACTGCAAATGAGGCTATGCAAGTATCTTAGGACTCTGCTGTTAATTTCCTCGGTATTTTGGTATCAAATGAGTATGTATTAACTGGCACCTTAATGTTGGCTGTCCTTAATTAGCTCTCCTTTTTTTGGGAATCTACTTCTCTACCAACACTCTACTCAATTTAGTTGGTAGTTTCAGAGTACAGTCTCTTTTTCTAAGTACTGACAGTTCAGAAAGAGGTTTTCATTAGCTGGAAAGCTGCTACTCCTTCAGCCTACAGGGCAAGCACTAAGATATTAAAGAAATCGACAACGTAGAGGTTTTAGTGGAATTTTTACAAAGTTTATGAGTTTGTAAGACTCCTATTCCAGAAAAATATATTAGATACACGATACAGAATAATTCCATCCTCTAATAACAGTAGACTCTTTTACTCTTTACAATGATCCCCTTCTCTCCTGTATGCTTGAGAGGGGAGGGTACCCAAGACAGTCTCCATGCTGTATTATCTTCTTTTCTTACTTAGACAGCAGCATACTATGCACACTCTGCAAACTGGGTTTCTAAGAGGATCCCCCCTTTCAGATACTAAGAAAATGAAAGCAAGCTCACTGGGTATACCTCAAGTTATTCATGAAAACTTCTCTTGCATTACCAGGAGCCTGCCTGCTATATTTCATGCCCTCACCTCCTGTATAAATGCCTCTAACAGTGTAACATTGTCCAGTTATATTATGGTCATTTATTTTAATGTTTTGGTTATGTGAAACAGAGCCTACCTCAAAGAACAGTCTCAAGGTAATAACATAACTCAAAAAATGTTAAATATAAAAAGGCAGGGCAAATGTAAGTCTTCACACTAAAAGCTGGTATAAATTCCCAGACTGGAGTTCTGGAAGGTAGAAGCTTATTAAGGAATGTTCATACTGAACCCTGGTTTCAAGACTAGAATCCTCTGTTCAAGAATCTGGCTGATGTCTGGAGGAACACATACAGAAATACACATCAGTGCAGAGATCTGTTAGTCATCAGCTGATAAAATTCAATATATGTAGCTGCTGAGGAACATGCAAAGACCTCACCCCAACACTTATTACCTTACCAAGGGCTCCCATAAGCCACCAGTGAGGTTCCAAGCCTTATCAGTAGCAGTGCCATGTTGTATCGCCCTCTGATCAAGTGACAACCTCACGCTACTTCTCCGAAGGTCACGGAGAAGAAATCCCAACTTCTGCTCATAGCAACTAAAGTGAAGGCTTCAGTAATACTCTTTTTTTTGTGCTTCCAATTCAGTGGTCAAATCAAGTTCTTACCACATGAAGGGAATGTAACATGCTTTGTAAGTGTCAAATACTGGAAGAAAACATTCCGTATGAACATTTCATACAGAGGGCTATTAACAAAGTAGATGGTGAAGGGGGTAGAATTTATTATATAACTAGTAAAATATCTTATCATGTTTACTCACACAATCTCCTTACCCTTGATCCTGAGTAGAAATTACAAGGACACTTTTACAAACTTCTTCTTTGGTCACACTGTTGGTCTCAGCAAACCTCTGAAGGTTTTGTTAGTATAAAAGGTAAGACCTGAATTTAGTTAAGAGTTTTTGGTTGACTGTCTACAAAGACAGACACCAACAAGTCCTCCCATCAGGAGGTGGAATCTATTTTTCCTTCCCCTGAATCTGGGCTAGCTTTGTAACTTGCTTTGATCAACAGAATGCTGTGGAAGTGGCTGTGTACTAGGTGTCTTAAAAGACCTAACAGCTTCCATTTGGGGCCAAGCTACTATGTAAAGCAGCTCAGGCTAGACTACTGAATGATGGGAGACCTGGCCAGCCCCTAGTTATTCTGGCCACTCAAGCTAAGTGCCAGACACAGAAGTGAAGCCATTAAGGGCATTCCAGTTCCAACTGAGGCCCCAGCTAAATACAGCCACCCATCTGACTCCAGCCTGTATCATGTGGGTAGAAGAACCAGTCAGCTGGGCACAGTTGATCTATATAGTCATGAGAAACAACAAATCATTTAGTCTTATGCCACTAAATTTGGGGGTAATTTGTAAAACCCAGCATTCTCACATCTATTCTGTCCATATCAACTATTTGGGAGACATTAAATTAACCATTAATACAAATAAAGACTGGATTAATAAATAATTAAGGTCTCTTAAAGGTAACACAAGAAAAAAACAGAATCTCAAATGGATCATTTACTAAAGTCCCTTTATATACTTTAGAGCAATCAAGGCTAACCTTACATACTCACAAACTCACACAACTATACACACCCAGTTTATAAAGCCTAACCTTTAAACTTCAGCCAAAATTACAACCCTTTAGTACAACAACAAAAAAAATTTAAAACACACATACTTTCACCTTGGGGTAAGTCTGATATACTGCCCTTTTGTTAATTGGTGGTGACATTAGAGCACTGTGCTACATTCTTACTAGCTGCCCCCTAGAAATAAATGCAGTCTCTCCTGATGGTTAGTGACATTTATTATAAGTAAAATAAAGAGCATTCAGAAATCTCTCCACTTATCATTGTGTGTTTCTAGCTAGGAAGTCAAAACCTCTAATACCAATTGGCATCCAGTTTTTAATTACATGAATAAATCCCTATTATCCTCAGAAAACGAACCTACTCCTGCACTGCCACCACTGCCCACAACAGCATAATACTGTTCTTTTACACGTTCAATTGGGAGTCCTCAACTAAGACAAAATCTAACAACAAGTAATATCATTAATCAGTATCTACATACAGTTTTCCTTTCCCTGCTAACTCTCCACTTAAGAAGCAGCTTAATTCACCTTCTTTCTAAATATAAACTCTTCTGTAGCAGAAGGGTTAAGAATATGTGCTCTGGATTCAGAATGCCTGGGTCTGAATGCCTGCTAACCTCTCTGGGCCTCAGTTTCCTCATATGGAAAATGAAATAAGAACACTATTACCTGACTCACAGAATTGTTCAAAATGAGTGTCATTACCATGCGTACTGTGCTAAAATTAGTGCTTGGACAACCTCTAGTAATTCTTGTTGGTCATTATTATCGTATCGAAAACCCAAAAAGGACTTCCTGAGGAGAAAGAATGACAAAGAAAATAACCCTCGGCAACAGGTTCGGAAGATGGCGGAAAAGTAAGATGTGGAGATCACCCTTCCTCTCCACAGATACATCAGAAATACATCTACATGTGGAACTGCTCCTTCAGGACAGTGGTCCACAAGAGACCTCCCAGTTCCACATAATATCAAACGGCAAAAATCTCCCAGAGATCTCCATCTCAACACCAAGACTCAGCTTCACTCAAAGACCAGCAAGCTACAGTGCTGGACACTGTATGCCAAACAACTAGCAAGACAGGAACACAGCCCCATCCATTAGCAGAGAGGCTGCCTAAAATCATAATAAGGCTACAGACACCCCAAAACACACCACCAGACGTGGACCTGCTCACCAGAAAGACAAGATCCAGATTCATCCACCAGAACACAGGCACTAGTCCCCTCAACCAGGAAACCTACTCAACCCACTGAACCAACCTTAGCCACTGCAGACAGAAACCAAAAACAACTGGAACTATGAACCTGCAGCCTGCAAAAAGGAGACCCCAAACACAGTAAGATAAGCAAAATGAAAAGACAGAAAAACACACAGCAGATGAAGGAGCAAGGTAAAAACACACCAGACCTAACAAATGAAGAGGAAATAGGCAGTCTACCTGAAAAAGAATTCAGAATGATAGTAAAGATGATCCAAAATCTTGGAAATAGAATAGACAAAATGAAAGAAACATTTAACAAGGACCTAGAAGAACTAAAGAGGAAACAAGCAATGATGAACAACACAATAAATGAAATTTAAAATAATCTAGATGGGATCAATAGCAGAATAACTGAGGCAGAAGAACGGATAAGTGACCTGGAAGATAAAATAGTGGAAATAATTACTGCAGAGCAGAAGAAAGAAAAAAGAATGAAAAGAACTGAGGACAGTCTCAGAGACCTCTGGGACAACATTAAATGCACCAACACTCGAATTATAGGGGTCCCAGAAGAAGAAGAGAAAAAGAAAGGGACTGAGAAAATATTTGAAGAGATTATAGTTGAAAACTTCCCTAATATGGGAAAGGAAGTAGTTAACCAAATCCAGGAAGCACAGAGAGTCCCATACAGGATAAACCCAAGGAGAAACAGGTCAACACATATTAATCAAACTATCAAAAATTAAATACAAAGAAAACATATTAAAAGCAGCAAGGTAAAATCAACAAATAACACACAAGGGAATCCCCATAAGGTTAACAGCTGATCTTTCAGCAGAAACTCTGCAAGCCAGAAGGGAGTGGCAGGACATATTTAAAGTGATGAAGGAGAAAAACCTACAACCAAGATTACTCCACCCAGCAAGGATCTCATTGAGATTTGATGGAGAAATTAAAAACCTTACAGACAAGCAAAAGCTGAGAGAGTTCAGCACCACCAAACCAGCTTTACAACAAATGCTAAAGGAACTTCTCTAGGCAAGAAACACAAGAGAAGGAAGAGACCTACAAGAACACACCCGAAACAATTAAGTACATGGTAATAGGAACATACATATCAATAATTACCTTAAATGTAAATGGATTAAATGCTCCCACCAAAAGACACAGACTGGCTGAATGGATACGAAAACAAGACCCATCTATATGCTGTCTACAAGAGACCCACTTCAGACCCAGGGACACATACAGACTGAAAGTGAGGGGATGGAAAAAGATATTCCATACAAATGGAAATCAGAAGAAAGCTGGAGTAGCAATTCTCATATCAGACAAAACAGACTTTAAAATAAAGACTATTACAAGAGACAAAGGACACTACATAATGATGAAGGCATCGATCCATGAAGAAGATATAACAATTGTAAATATCTATGCACCCAACACAAGAGCACCTCAATACATAAGGCAAATACTAACAGCCATAAAAGGAGAAATCAACAGTAACACACTCATAGTAGAGGACTGTAACACCCCACTTTCACCAATGGACAGATCATCCAAAATGAAAATAAATAAGGAAACACAAGTTTTAAATGATACATTAAACAAGTTGGACTTAATTGATATTTATAGGACATTCCATCCAAAAACAACAGAATACACATTTTTCTCAAGTGCTCATGGAACATTCTCCAGGATAGATCATATCTTGGGTCACAAATCTAGCCGTGGTAAATTTAAGAAAACTGAAATCATATCAAGTATCTTTTCTGACCACAACACTATGAGACTAGATAGCAATTACAGGAAAAGATCTGTAAAAAATACAAACACCTGGAGTCTAAACAATACACTACTTAATAACGAAGTGATCACTGAAGAAATCAAAGAGGAAATAAAAAAATACTTAGAAACAAATGACAATGGAGACATGACAACCCAAAACCTATGGGATGCAGCAAAAGCAGTTCTAAGAGGGAAGTTTATAGCAATACAATCCTACCTTAAGAAACAGGAAACATCTCAAATAAACAACCTAACTTTGCACCTAAAGCAATTAGAGAAAGAAGAACAAAAATACCCCAAATTTAGCAGAAGGAAAGAAATCGTAAAGATCAGATCAGAAATAAATGAAAAAGAAACGATGGCAAAGATCAATAGAACTAAAAGCTGGTTCTTTGAGAAGATAAATAAAATTGATAAACCATTAGCCAGACTCATCAAGAAAAAAAATGGAGAAGACTCAAATCAATAGAATTAGAAAAGAAAAAGGAGATGTAACAACTGACACTGCAGAAATACAAAAGGTTATGAGAGATTACTACAAGCAACTGTATGCCAATAAAATGGACAACCTGGAAGAAATGGAAAAATTCTTAGAAATGCACAACCTGCCAAGACTGAACCAGGAAGAAATAGAAAATATGAACAGACCAATCACAAGCACTGAAATTGAAACTGTGATTAAAAATCTTCCAACAAACAAAAGCCCAGGACCAGATGGCTTCACAGGCGAATTCTATCAAACATTTAGAGAAGAGCTAACACCTATCCTTCTCAAACTCTTCCAAACGATAGTAGAGGGAGGAACACTCCCATGCTCATTCTATGAGGCCACCATAACCCTGATACCAAAACCAGACAAAGACGTCACAAAGAAAGAAAACTACAGGCCAATATCACTGATGAACATAGATGCAAAAACCCTCAACAAAATACTAGCAAACAGAATGCAACAGCACATTAAAAAGATCATACATCATGATCAAGTGGGGTTTATCCCAGGAATGCAAGGGTCCTTCAATATACGCAAATCAATCAATGTGATACACCATATCAACAAACTGAAGGAGAAAAACCTTTTGATCATCTCAACAGATGCAGAGAAAGTTTTTGACAAAATTCAACACCAATTTATGATAAAAACCCTGCAGAAAGTAGGCATACAGGGAACTTTCCTCAACATAATAAAGGCCATATATGGCAAACCCACAGCCAGCATTTTTCTCAATGGTGAAAAACTGAAACCATTTCCACTAAGATCAGGAACAAGACAAGGTTGCCCACTCTCACCAGTTATTCAACATAGTTTTGGAAGTTCTAGCCACAGCAATCAGAGAAGAAACAGAAATAAAAGGAATCTAAATCGGAAAAGAAGAAGTAAAGCTGTCACTGTTTGCAGATGACATGATACTATACATAGAGAATCCTAAAGATGTTACCAGAAAACTACCAGAGCTAATCAATGAATTTGGTAAAGTAGCAGGATACAAAATTAATGCACAGAAATCTCTGGCATTCTTATACACGAATGATGAAAAATCTGAGAGTGAAATTAAGAAAACACTCCCATTTACCACTGCAACAAAAAGAATAAAATATCTAGGAATAAACCTACCTACGGAAACAAAAGACCTGTATGCAGAAAACGATAAGACACTGATGAAAGAAATTAAAGATGATACAAATAGGTGGAGAAGTATACCATGTTCTTGGATTGGAAGAATCAACATTGTGAAAATGACTCTACTACCCAAAGCAATCTACAGATTCAATGCAATCCCTATCAAACTACCACTGGCATTTTTTACAGAACTAAAACAAAAAATTTCACAATTTGTATGGAAACACAAAAGACTCCGAATACCCAAAGCAATCTTGAGAACGAAAAATGGAGCTGGAGGAATCAGGCTCCCCAACTTCAGACTCTATTACAAAGCTACAGTACTCAAAGACAGTATGGTACTGGCACAAGAACAGAAATATAGATCAATGGAACAGGATAGAAAGCCCAGAGATAAACCCACACACATATGGTCACCTTATCTTTGATAAAGGAAGCAAGAATATACAGTGGAGAAAAGACAGCCTCTTCAATAAGTGGTGTTGGGAAAACTGGACAGCTACATGTAAAAGTATGAAATTAGAACACTCCCTAACACCATACACAAAAATAAACTCAAAATGGGTTAAAGACCTAAATGTTAAGGCCAGACACTATCAAACTCTTAGAGGAAAACATAGGCAGAACACTCCATGACATAAATCACAGCAAGATCCTTTTTGACACACCTCCTACAGAAATGGAAATAAACACAAAAATAAACAAATGGGATCTAATGAAACTTAAAAGCTTTTGCACAGCAAAGGATACCATAAACAAGACCAAAAGACAACCCTCAGAATGGGAGAAAATAGTTGCAAATGAAGCAACTGACAAAGGATTAATATCCAAAATTTATAAGCAACTCATGCAGCTCCATAACAAAAAAACAAACAACCAAATCCAAAAATGGGCAGAAGAACTAAATAGACATTTCTCCAAGAACATATACAGATTGCCAACAAACACATGAAAGAATGCTCAACATCATTAATCATTAGAGAAATGCAAATCAAAACTACAATGAGATATCATCTCACACCGGTCAGAATGGCCATCATCAAAAACTCTAGAAACAATAAATGCTGGAGAGGGTGTGGAGAAAAGGGAACACTCTTGCATTGTTGGTGGGAATGTAAATTGATACAGCCACTATGGAGAACAGTATGGAGGTTCCTTAAAAAACTAAAAATAGAACTACCATACGACCCTGCAATCCCACTACTGGGCATATACCCTGAGGAAACCATAATGCAAAAAGAGTCAAGTACCAAAATGTTCATTGCAGCTCTATTTACAGTAGTCAGGACATGGAAGCAACCTAAGTGTCCATCAACAGATGAATGGATAAAGAAGATGTGGCACATATATACAATGGAATATTACTCAGACATAAAAAGAAACGAAATTGAGTTATTTGTAGTGAGGTGGATGGACTTGGAGTCTGTCATACAGAGTGAAGTAAGTCAAAAGCAGAAAAACAAATACCGTATGCTAACACATATATATGGAATCTAAGAAAAAAAAAAGTCATGAAGAGCCTAGGGGTAGAATGGGAATAAAACACAGACCTACTAGAGCATGGCCTTGAGGATATGGAGAGGGGGAAGGGTAAGCTGAGACGAAGTGAGAGAGTGGCATGGACATATATACACTACCAAACGTAAAATAGATAGCTAGTGGGAAGCAGCCGCATGGCACAGGGAGATCAGCTAGGTGCTTTGTGACCACGTAGAGGGGTGGGATAGGGAGGGTGGGAGACGCAAGAGGGAAGAGACATGGGAACATATGTATAACTGATTCACTTTGTTGTAAAGCAGAAACTAACACACCATTGTAAAGCAATTATACTCCAATAAAGAGGTTTAAACAATTTTAAGAAAAAATAATAATTAAAAAAAAGAAAAAAAAAAGGAAATAACCCTCATTGGTTGTCTTCTGGGTTACACAGTCAGGGGCTGGATACCTATGTTGTATTACCAAGAGTTCTAGTAATCTTATATTCCTGAACTAAATCCTTTCCTAAATTTGAGGAGTAGCTAAGGCTGTAAGCAAGTAGTTTTCTTCAGAGTGGGTACCAAGTGAAGCAGAAGACTGGGAGGTTATGTCACTAATTTGACCAACCTGTTTCTCTTCTCTACAAAGTTCAATTCTACCACATTCGATGTAAGTGAAACAGATGGGAAGCATGAACTTTTTCTATTTCACAAAAGCAGCCGAATAGAATGCCCTTCACAATATTCTTCAGTTTGGAAAATCAAATCTGTGTTTTAAAGATGACAGCTTTGCAGGTGTTTTAAAGATGACAGCTTTGCAGGTCCTAAAGCTTTTAAGATAAGCTCTGAAGTAACCTAAGTTACAGGTACAGAAAAGCAAATCTCCATATAGTCTGAATTGGTTCAAGTGCTATATATTCCTCACAATTTTCTCTTCCACTTAAATAATTATTCGCATATGTAAACTTTTTTTGGTGTGAAATCCTCTAACAGTTCCCTGTGAAGGAACGAAAATGATCACCAGACATTAATGAAGCATAAAGTAGCCTTTCTTCCTGGTGTGAGAGTAAAACTGAAACAGGCTATGGAGTGTTTGTTCCCTCTTTGAAAAAAACTCAACTCCTGCAACCTGTCCCATTTAAACCTTGATTTAGGGCAACCCTCCAATGCTCTTCCTTGAAAAATGAAAAGAAAAAACCTTCAGCTCATACTGCGAGTGAGATTTGTTCTAAAAAGCCAACACATGCAATGTTCACTGATCTAGAAACTCTGTAGAAATGCCTAAGAATTTGCAGTGTTTCAAATGGGCCAGGTATAATGAACTTTCCTAAGTTCCAGGTATTTCACTGCTCAATTATCGGTACCTAACAACCATTTAAGGCTATGTAGGATATAATTACTATATAGCATAGAAATATGGAATTTCAAATCATATAACATTTACTTCAGATTTTCATGTTTTCCATCTTTATTGTTCAGTTCACTACAGTATATATATATATATATATATATATATATATATATATATATTTTTTTTTTTTTTTTTTTTTCCGGTACGCCGGCCTCTCACTGTTGTGGCCTCTCCCGTTGCGGAGCACAGGCTCTACACGTATAGGCTCAGAGGCCATGGCTCACGGGCCCAGCCTCTCCGCGGCATGTCGGATCCTCCCGGACCGGGGCACAAACCCATGTCCCCTGCATCGGCAGGCAGACTCTCAACCACTGCGCCACCAGAGAAGCCCCACTACAGTTCTTGAAAAGGTATGTAAGCTTTATTCAACAGTGACACCTCACACTTTTTTTTTTTTTCCCCCCGGTACGCGGGCCTCTCACTGCTGTGGCCTCTCCCGTTGCGGAGCGCAGGCTCCAGACGCGCAGGCCCAGCGGCCATGGCTCACGGGCCTAGCCGCTCCGCGGCATGTGGAATCTTCCCGGACTGGGGCACAAACCTGTGTCCCCTGCATCAGCAGGCGGAGTCTCAATCACTGCACCACCAGGGAAGCCCTGACACCTCACACTTTTAACTTTATGTTCTAGGGTATGTCAAACTGACAGGCCACAGATCACTTTAGAATAGGAACCCCAAGCAGGTCTGTGCTGAGTTATGGCTGAGTGGCTCCAGGCACGATCCCTTGTTATATATGAATATAAATGCACACACACACATACATACATACACACATATATTTTTTGGCATGCCTGTCTCCTCTACCCTATTGTAAGTTCCTCAAGGACAGGGGATATATTTTACTCTCTGTAGTTCCAAGTAACCTAGCACAGTGCAGGGCACATGAGAGGTACTGGATAAATGCTTATTGAATAAAAGGAGTGAAGAGCAAGGGAGAGAGACCTTTATGGTTGTAAGAATTTCTTCAGCTCTTTGGTTTAAAGATGGCCTCTTTTTTTTTTTTAACAGGCATAGGGAAACTAAGTCATGTGATGAATTCAGATACACAGCACAGTAAGAATGTTGAAATGTCAAATATGTATACCAACTTTATATACTCAATTTTAAATTGCTGCCTTCTGTACACCTTGCTTCCATCTTTCAAGGCAACTGCTATTGCCAAGCTGTTGTGTGGTGTTGGTTTGGACTGGGAGTAAAGATGATCTGGAAATGCTAAGAGGAAGATTGGAGACGGTCCAACATTGCCCAAGAATGATACAAGACAGAGCTGGAATCAAATTTTCAAGTATTATTGGCAATGCTTTCTGAAATGAGAACCAACACTGGTATTTCCATATCATTTTCTTTTTTCTACAGAAAGAACTACAGGGACATAAATGCACCTATACAGAGTGCAAATTCACTATCTAAACCAAGGATAAGAAACAAGAAATGAACAAAAGGTCTCTGGGCCGCCAAAATAATGGTCACAAAGTTCATCCATTAATACAGAAGAGGCAGGCAGACCCTCACTAAGCCTATTTAGCTGTTTTGCATTCAGTTTCAGGAAGCAGTGTTATCTGGGTTGCTACTCCACAGAAGATTAGAAGCTGCAAAAATTTTTAAAAGGGCAGCAGGCGTGCTAACAACAGCAAAAGTACAGCTTTTTCACCTCTGAAAGAGACAGATTGACTACTGAAAGCAAATTCAAGAATTCAAAAAGTAAAGGGGACAAACAACTTACATATTTCAATCACCTCAAAGCCCTACAGGATTAGTGTCTGTAACCATAACCTCAAGTCTATAAAGGTTACACTATATTTCTTAAAAAGCAAATAAACCATATAATACATTGTAAAAAATTCTTCACAAAAATATAGCTAAAATAAGAATTTTTGCACCCAATATCTTATTCCCACACCACTATATAGATAAAGCAGAAAGTTAGCATTTAAGAGCATGGAATGATCAACTTCAATGCCTCATCCTGTACTTGGTTGTGTTTCACATTCATAATTTCATATTCCTTGACCTCATTTTAAAATGTACCCAAATTAACACCTTCCCCTCCATTGGGTAGTTACCTTGCCAGAAAGTAGTCTGCTAAACACACACCAAAGCTCAATATCTTTCTGCATCAGCCTTCATTTCTTATCTCATACTAGGAAGACAGATGCAACCCCCCAACTCACCAGGTCCAGAGCTAGGCCTTCCCTCTTCTGATTTTGGATATGAATGACAAAAGTTACAACTGAGAGCTTTGCATCACATTCTCTCCTAAATGGCTCTAGCACTCATGTTGACATAAGTTGGTCAAAAGCTAGTTTCAGTTGCAAAGTAAGGTCTTCTGTTCTGTACCCCAGGCCAGTGCCAATGAATTCATTACTCCCTGAGTGTTACAGAGGCAGCTCAAGGAAGGAAAAGAGGAAGAGATTTACAGGTGTGGAATGAGGAGCACTTCGGGGAGGGATAACTCCCCTCTCCCACCCCCAATATGAAGGACCAAAAGATGGACAGTCAGGGTCAATGATACTGGCATGGCCAATACCAAGAGCTCTAGTTCTGCTATTAGTGCAAAAATATTGTCTACCAATCCAACTGCTCGGTGAGCCTAGCCAGAGAAAGCTGCAGGAGCAGGTCTGTGAAGCTGCACCCAGGCTGCAGGTGGCTAGAACACCACCCAATCACACAATTAGATCTCAAGGCAGCTCCAGCAAGTAACACCCTTTACAGATACCCATCTCAACAGAACTATTTTCAACAGGAATCAGAAACACACTTTCTTGGCTTTTTTTTCTTGTAAAGAGGAGCTAAACAATTTATCATCTGCACTAGAATATTTCCTTCTCCCGCATACTGTTTTCCATTCATTCATTCAACCACCAAACATTTACTGCACACCTACTATGCACTATGCAATGTTAGGTGCAAAAAGAAAAGGTCATCAATCATCATCGCTACTACACCAAACTGTAGTGCCTCATTGTAACTGTGCTTCTCACCCCAAAACTACCTGGCCCTTAGTCCCAGAGTGGCCTGACATCACCTTCAGAAGACAGTCTCCTTTTTACTGTTTCCAACTACTGCCACAGAATACAAAGAGCAGCCTCCTGTTTTCTATTATGAGATTGTAGCAGTCACCGAGAGACAACCACTGTGGTTGCTATTTTAAAAAGTTGTCAATTCAAGAGCTGAAGTATCTGGCTTCAGGGTTTATACCATTAAAATGACGGTCATACAAAGTGTAGGAAGCTGAAGTCTGCCCTGCAAGTAGAGGAAACAGAAAATTTCATTTAGAAATTCAAAATTCAGAAAAAACAAAAAGCAGAGGCTTTAACACTGTGTGAAAGAACTGGAGTCTACAAATGGAAGTCAACAGAATGGACTAAAAGTCAAGGAATTACCAACTCAACATAAAGAAATTCTATGACATAAAGGATTATATGATAGAAACAGGGATCTGTTTGTTCCCTATTCAAAGAACCCAGGGCCTGTGTTTTCCAATTTTCATTCTTTAACTTAATCATGGCTATTTTCCTACTAGCTCCAGAGAAACAAACAGAACAAATCAATCTCACATTTTTACCAGTCACACTGAAGAAAAGATATGAGCTCCAAGATTTCCTGATTATCTTTTACCACCACTCATTTCTATCTTTGCACTTTAATGTAAGTGAGGCTGACTCTGAATTGCTTTCTTGTGCCTCTTAATTCTCTTTTGACAAGCACTTTCAAAGATGGAAGGCCCTCCTGTTGATTGATTCCACTGAACAGTTCTAGGGGCCAAAGTCCAACATCTCCACAAACTTCAAAAGTTATTAAATTAACACAAAACAATTTTAAATCTACCTTAGACTGGCTCTAAGTCTAGGCAAATAACTTAGCATCTTTAACATCTGTATCTCAGTTTCTCAAGGACATGTCTTGATGATAAATAACAATATATGTGGAAGAGCTGTAAGGCTTAGCTCAGAGGTCCTGCATAAATTCCAGGACTGCAATACATAGAGCACACTGAGGTCTCTAACCCAATTTAAAATAATCAACCCCATGGGACTTCCCTGGTGGTCTAGTGATTAAGAATGTGCTCCCAACACAGGGGACCCGGGTTTGATCCCTGGTCAGAGAACTAGATCAACTAAAAAGATCTCGCATGATGCAACAAAGATCTCACACGCAGCAAGGAAGATCCTGCCTGCCACAACTAACCTCCGGCACAGCCAGATAAATACATAACAAAAAATAAAATAATCAACCCCAATGAAATTTATGCATTAGTTTACAACACAAGGAGGATAGGAATAGTTAGTAAACAGTAATCATAGTTATCGTTTTACAGAGTCCTGCAATTTAAAAGCTAAACGACCCACATTCCTGTTCCTTCTTTTCAAGGTGAGAAATCAAACCTCTGAAGGGAAACTAGCTGGGTGGGGATGATACTGATACTTGGTCCTAAGCTGAAGTCACTGTACCCAGCATCCCTCATTTTCCCAAATTATGAACTCCTCACCCTTCCAACTGACGATATGGCCATTTAAAGGACTAATAATTCCCTAACAACCAATCACGTCTTGTCCCCTCCACTTTCACTCCAACATCCTTCTACCCCTTCTCTTCCTGCCAGGAGACTTGCAGGTTACAGAAGCCTGATTAGAATGAAACTCTTATTAGATCCCACAATCAAGGACGCAACTTGACAACTGCTCACGCTCATCATTAATGGCAACGTTTCGGTTCGCTTTTAATTGCGGGACCACAGCACCCGGAAATAAAATCTCAAGCGTAACCCACTTGGGACAACCGTATCATTTCCTTAAGTTGTGCCCGACTGCGAGCGCGGGGTGCACGACCCCGAGGAGACCGCGGACACCTAGGCACGGTTACCCTGCCTCGGGCCTGGAAGTCACTCGCGCTTCTCGGCCACGAAGTGGGCCCGCGGGCGCGCGATACCCCCCACCCCCGGGCCGCCGCAACGGGCACTCGGCGGGACACGAGGGCGGCACCAGGGCCAGTCGCCTCTGGGGACCGCGTCCGAACGCGAGGGTGGGTCACTGGACGGATCCCGGGCGGCTCAAGGCGCCCCCAGGTAAGGCCCGCGCCTGAGGCGGGCTGAGGAGGCGACGGCCTCGGCCGCGTCCCTCCAGCCACGACGGCCGGTAGGAGCCCTCTCGGGGCCGGCGAGGCGGGGCGCGCGGCCCGGGCCGGTCTCTGAGGCAGTTGCCACTCGTGGACCGCTCTGGGTACTGGTGCCCGGCCCCTCAGGGAGGCGCCCCGCCCCCAAACGGCCCCAGCCCGGCGCGCGCCACGCACCGCGCCCCGCCCGCGGGTGGGCCTGCACTTTCCCGCCCGCCCTCCCGCCCCCAAGCCGCTCACCTGCGGCACCCTAGGCTCGCTCCATGGCCGCCCGCGCGGTGCGGTGCGGCGAGGCCCCGGCCGCCCCCGCCGCCTCCGGGAAGGGGCAGCCCCGCGCCGCGCTCACCGCCCCCAGCCGCCGCTACTGTGGCTCCCGCCCACCCCCAGCCCGGCCATTCCCTGGCCACCTCACCCCGCGGTCCCACACCCACCCCCCCTCCTCCGCGGCTCGCGACTGTTGGTACCTTCCTAGCGTAACGCCTTCCCCGCGGCCAATCCAAGGGCTTCTTCCGCGAGGCCGCACCCCCGCCCTCCGGTGGGCGGGCCTACCGGACCTGATCCGGACCGCCCGCCTTAACCTTTTGCGTCCCGGGCCGGTCAGCTTAACTCTCTCGACGCCGGCTCACGCTTCTCCTGCTTCTCCTTGCTGGCCCGCCCCGCTTACGTAAATGGACCTCTAACTTCTCTCTAGCCTTAGCTTTTTCTTTCCTGGTTTTCGTGAGCAGCTAGGCAGCCAGTCAGCGGGACTGGAAGTAGGGGTCCCTTAGGTCAAGTTCTGTTTGTGAGAAGCAATTTCCCTCCTCCTTTAGCCCTTTTCATTTGCCTCGGCTTCTGCTTCTGCCTATGTAAGTGTATCCCCTTGCCCAAAAGAGGCCAGCCTTACCATAGTGAGCACTCTTACTTCGGACCAGAGCAAAGCTCCCTGCTACATTTTGTAGCATTTAATAAAAGTGTGACTAGGGCTTCCCTGGTGGCGCAGTGGTTGAGAGTCCGCCTGCCGATTCAGGGAACATGGGTTCGTGCCCCGGTCCGGGAAGATCCCACATGCCGCGGAGCGGCTAGGCTCGTGAGCCATGGCCGCTGAACTTGCACGTCCGGAGCCTGTGCTCCGCAATGGGAGAGGCCACAACAGTGAGAGGCCCGCATACCGCAAAAAAAAAAAAAAAAAAAAAAGTGACTAATTTATTGTAATAGTTTCTTAACGACTGTCTTTTGCAATGGACTATAAGGCACATGAGGACAGGGCAGTCGTGTCTGGGTCTTCAATGCCTGACACTCAGTAGACTCCCTATAACTAGTTTTGTTTTGGCCTCGCCGCGGGGCTTGTGCAATTTTAGTTCCCTGAGGAGGAATCCAACCGTGCCCACAACAGTGAAAGCACCAAGTCTTAACCACTGGACCCCCAGGGAGTTCCCTCCTTATAAATAGTTTGAATTAAAGATTCTTCCTTCTCTTAAGCTGTCTCTTTTCCACTGACTCCCTACGGTGCATCGCTGTATAACGCATCCATTCATTTATTCATCATATACTAAGCTTGGACTTAGTGTGCCTGTCCATGAAATATTATAATGCACACTAATCCATGCGATAAGATGTGTGACGGGAGAGACCGGGCTGACACTTTTTTCAGGCTCCATAGTTCATTTAAGCAAAGGAAGGAACTTCTTACTGGCTGTATGATATCAGGTGTGCCACTTAATCTTTCAGAATATGTTTCCTTACCTGGCAAACGGGAGTTTATCATAGTACATACCTCACAGGGTTGTTGTGAGGACTAAATTAGGAAATGTGTGGGGAGAGTACTTGAAGATTATTGTATAATGTTAGTTATTATTCATTTGTGTATTTTTTGAGCACTTAGTATCAGATGATCCTAGAGACGTAATTGGTCTTGATATCTGCCCCAGACAATCTAGTTAGGGAGACAGCCCCTTTGCAGAAAACATTACATCAATGCAGGAAGGAGTACACAGTCAAATGCAGGAGGAGTTGTATCAGCCTTTTACTGGATGTATTTGAAAATGCTTGGGGGTTGTATTCTGACCATGGAACACATAATTCTTGGGGAAATGAGCTGGATAGTAATGAGAGTCCACCTTATTTCTCTATACAGGAACATTGGTCTGCCTGCAGTCAGCTAATCCTCCTAGACCATGTTCATTACATCCGGAGATCATAAAGCAAAAGGGCAAAGCAACATTTCCTCTAAGACGCTTTACCCCCAAAGGACTCTTTCTTACCTGTAACTCTGATAAAGACAGCAAGGATGGACTGTCCAACTGGTATTCCTCAGGAGGCCAGTCAGTGCATTCTGCAGCCTCAGTTTCCTGGTGATCCCTTTGTCTTTAGGGACATTCAGAGAGAGGGGTTCATGACCTCTCTAGGCAACCCACTCCAGTGCTTAATTTCACATCCATCAAATCCTTCCATCCACCCCACATGCTGCAGGACAGACACACCTTCTCTTCTTCTGTCCTCAGAGAAGGACAGTCATGGATTTGGGGCCTCTGTGTCAGAGGCTTTCAGAGAGCAAAACTGTTTGGTCCCCCAGTTTTCTCTCCACTAGGCCCCATTATCCAGGCTCTTTGTGCATGTATGCACAGCACTAGCCTGTGCCTGCCACCCCAGGATGTGAGTTTCTGCCCCTCCCTCCTGTAATGGGCCTTATTTCCCAACCAATCAACAGTCAATATATTCTAGGTATTATGGGGGATGCAGTCATTTAAGAAGGGGACTCTGCCTTCAAAGAGTTTACATGACTAGCACACAGGAAGCAGCTGCAAGGAATACGGAGTACTTAAATTATGCAGCACAGACTGTGATCCCTGAAGGAATTGAGGTCCAGGAAGATAGTGTGGGCTGGTATTGTCAGCCCACACTAACAATAAGGGAGGGAGGATTGAGGTAAGCACAGTATGGGTGGGAGCAGAGAGGGACAGTAAGAACCAAAGTTAGGCAGTGCTGTGTGAATTTAAAGCCAGACTTCCTCAGCAAATGATGGGAGAATTGTTCCTCCCTCCCTCCCTCCCTTTCTCCCTTCCACCTTGCTTCCTTCAACGAATGTCTATCAAGTGCCAGACACTGAGCTAGATCCAGGGCATGCAAAGACGAAGAAGTCCTGGTCCTCATCCTTGAGAATTTTACAGTCTAATATTGAGAAACAGAGTGGAAGGTCAGGCAGAGCCCCCGTTAGTTAGGTCGGAGCACTTTGCCAAGGCTTCTGTGATGCTTTTCACAACGCATGTGATATCTTGTGGTACTAGGTATCTTTGTCTAATCTCCCCCTTTGCCTCTCTTGTCCCTGTCCTTGAATTGCAAGGCTTTTGAAGACACAGACTGACTTTACTTCACCTTTATTTCCACCTGTGGACTGCCTCACGCAGGGTAGTGTCTCTGCACTGATGTGTTGAAGTGCATTGAGTTGAAATCAGAGCAGGGATCTGGCTGTCCCCCTCCAACCAAGGGCAGCGCACTTCCTGTGGGACTCCCACCTCACCCCACCCCGACCTTCATCTGTGAAAATGTTACATAATCTCTCTAAAGTCATTTGCTCAGGAAGGCTCTCCTGAGTTTTCTAAATGTATGTCTTCCTAGGCTTCTGAGACTCAGTACTTTGTACCTCTCTCGCGGTATGGTTTGTATTGATGTCTTTGGGGATATGTCTGACCTCTTCCCCTGAACAGTAAACCCTTTGAAGCTGAGGACAGTGTTTTATTCATATCTGTATCTCCCATAGCACTAACCCTGTACATGGCACATAGTAGACCCTCAACACTTGAAAGAGCTTTAGGAGAGCAGGTCCTGCAGACCTGGGGAATCACTGGAGGTTTCTTTCTTGGCTCCTTCATCACTGTAAGCATTTTCCTTCAACTCTTTCAGAATTTCTAAGTCTCTGACAATCTGTCAAGCCCTAGGTATAAGGGAAACATAACAGTCCAGCAGTCCCAAGGTATGAGGGGAGTACTGTCTTAAGGTGCCTGCATACACGAACACAGCACACACACTCCTTCTTTTCAGAGAATATACCCACAGTGATGGATCCTAATGAAACTAATTAAGTCAATTCTGCATCAAGAAAATTGAAGGGAGCTGTAGGAGAGCTCACACTGGTCCAAGGTGCTCCAGCCTGGGAGGAGGTGGCGGGAGGATTAGTAAGTGAAGGAGCACTCGTGTCCTTCTCTTCCCTGCTAGGAGGTGTGCTGTGTCTCATTGTCTCTGGGGCAGGTTTGTTCCCTGCATGGGGCTCTCTATGGATGCTGCTTCTGCATTTCTTTCCCAACTGGGCAAACTCCTTTCTTTCATTTTGCCACCGGCTCTGCAGAGCTACTCCTAGCCCACCCCTTGCTTACAGCATCGGGACTGCCCACTTAACTCTTCCTGTGTCACCTCTGTCAGCGCCTTCTGAGGGAACCTCTCAAGTCCCAGGGACAGCATCTCTCATACACACACACACACACACACACACACACACACACACACACACCCCTTCTTTGCCAGGAAATTCAGAATTTATATTAACTGTTTTCCGTTATTTTTTTTCAACCCTAGTATTATAGTTTTTTTTTTTTTTTAAAGAGCAGCTTTATTGAGCTATAGCTTACATACCATAAAATTCACCGGTTTAAAGTGTACAATTGAATGGTTTTTATTATATTTAGAGTTGAGCAACCATCACGTAATCTAATTTTAGAACATTGTCATCACCCCAAAAGTAATATATGCTATTTTCTCTTTTATTCTAAATATATATTTATCTATTTATTTAGTTTAGTTTTATTTTAATCTGCTCATTAAAAGAAAAAAAAAGACATTAAGGGGAAAGTGAAACTCCTAGAATTACTAAGAATACAAAGGAGTTATAACTCACAAAGAGTGTTTCACTAAACTGCCATGTGTGGCTGAAATGATTTAATTAGTCCGGCCAAAATGCACACTTTGTTGTGGTGTTTGCTCTTGAGTGCATGTCCAGGGCCACATCTTTGAACGTTTTCCAGTTTGTTGTGTCTTTCTCTAATGCCACTGGGCTCTTCAGTGGGTTTGGCAGAGACAATAGTGCAAATTCCAGATTGCTAATTCTCACAAGGCAGTCATTTTGTAATGTGCTTAGGATGGTACCACATGCACATGTGTATTTAATACACTTTTTTTTTTTTTTTTTGCTGTGATGAAAATTCTTTAATTCTTATTAACTCAATTTAACGCATGAAGTAACTGCATTAATCGCTGCATGAGGTAATTGCAGCCACATGGCAGCTCTGGGCTCCTAAAATTCAGCTCCCATCGCCCACAGGTAATATGCTAAGGAGTTAAGCTGAAGACTCTGAGCCTCTCTCATGACTGACCCAATGATGTGCTAAAGCTGCAGTCCTTAATCTGGCTGTACAGGAACTTTAAAAATATTCCTGTGCCTGCCCCCATCCTCAAACATTTGAATTTAATTGTCTTAGGGGGAAGTCCTAGCAAGGGTAGTTTAAAAAAGCTCCCAGCTTATTCTAATTTGCAACACAGGCTGAGAACCACTGTTCTACTAGTGACTAGGTCAGGATCATGTTAATCAGTTGAACCATGTGAAATTGCCATCTTCAGGGGGCAAAACCATTTCAATATTGGCAGTTTCATACAATTCAGTCTAATATATGGGCAATTGGTTTTTATTTTTGAGGGGAAGGTAAGATTGTCCTTCCAAAGGCATTCTGCAGGAAACCCCTGTCCAGTGAAAGGGAAGCCAATGACCTATACTGTCAAGATGCTGCCCCTTGATGGACCAGACCCCCTGCATCTCCCCTTCCAGTGGAGCTTAGTTCAGAAGCCTGAAGCTGCCAGGCATGAAGGGAAATGAGCAAAGCAGGCCAAGGGTGAGACAACCAGAGGTTTCCAGGGAACATGACAAAGAGAGAGCCCTCCTTCAAAGGCATTTACATTTAAGAATATATATTTTTTTAATACAGGGCAGGCCAAATAAAACACATGGTTGGGGGAAATCTGGTGCTCAGGCCTGCAGTTTGTGACCTTGTCCTGAACGGTAGATGTTCATGGAAGAGGGAGGTGGCCCAGAACAGGAGAGGACAGGATACTCAACACCGCAGGCCTAGGAGCCCAGGGAGAAAGCAGCCAACAGCTCACTGCCATGCTTAGTGTGCTCTGGGGGACCCTGTGCAAGAAACAGGGAGACAAAACACATTGGCACGGGGCCCTTTGGGGAAGGGAGTGCAGGGGACGCATGAGGGGGGTGTGTAAGCATTTCGAGAGAGGTTAGCACATCCCTGGCAGAAATGGTACTACCAGGATAGCATGTCCTCCAAGACAATGCACAAGAAAAGGGAGAAAAGAAAAACAGTTTAAGACAATGCCCAGACACCCTCTGACCTGTTTCTCCTCTGGCATTCTGGTTTTCACTCACTGTGGCAAGCACTCACCCAAATCCAAAACACTGGATGTCCTAGATGTATCGTCCTCACCCACCTCCAATCGGTACCAACTTCCACCAACCCTGGCTCCTAAAGACTCCTTGAATCCAGCTCCTTCCCTCCAGCCTTACCATCACTGCTCCTATTCAGGTTCAGGCTCCGTTTTCTCACCCTGGATTACAGCAGTGATTCTTTTTCCAGACTCTCTGTCTCCAATCTTTCCACCTTGACTCCTTGCAATCTGTTCCAGAATATCCACATAGACAATTCCATCTGGAAAGATCTTTCCAAAAGGAAATCTGAACCACATTATATGCCTGCTTATAACCTTTCAGTGACCCAAAGAATAAAGCCAAAGGTTCTCAGCAGAGCATATAAAACCCCCAGGGTTGGGACCCACTTGCCCCGATGGCCTTCTCAGCCTTCTTTGCCACACACTTCACATTCTGGAAATACTGAACTGTGTAAAGCTCTCCTGCATACCCCATGCTAGTTCATGCCTGTGTGCTTTTGCTCAAGTTGTTCTCTGTTTGGAACTCCCTTCCCACGTTCCTCCAGCCTTACTCATCCTTTAAAATGTCATCTTTATGGAAAAGCTAAGTACCCCATCTCTCAGGTCCCCTAAGCCTCTGCACATCCCTCTATCTTACAATAATTTAAGATCTTTCTTCAGTTTAAAATATAGGCATTTACTGTATGTTTCCCTCTAAACTTTAGCTACGTCCTATAAATTTTGGTATCTTGCTTTTTTTTTTTTTTTTTTTTTTTGCAGTATGCAGGCCTCTCACTGTCGTGGCCTCTCCCGTTGTGGAGCACAGGCTCTGGATGCGCAGGCTCAGCAGCCATGGCTCACGGGCCCAGCCGCTCCGCGGCATGTGGGATCTTCCCAGACCGGGGCATGAACCCATGTCCCCTGCATCGGCAGGCAGACTCTCAACCACTGCGCCACCAGGGAAGCCCTGTTTTCATTTTATAATTTCCCTTGTGATTACTTCTTTGATCCATTGGTTTTTTTAGGAGTATGTTGTTTAACTTGCACATGTTTGTGAATTTCCCAAATTTCCTTCTGTTATTGATTTCTAATTTCATTCCATCATGGTTTTAAAATATACTTTGTATGACTTTAGTCTTTTAAAATCTATTTAGGCCTGTATTATAGCCTAACACATGAGCTATCCTGGAATGTTTCTACTATACTCAAGAAGAATGCACATCCTGTTTTTGTTGGGTGGCGTGTTCTATAGATCTCTAGGTCTAGTTGGTTTATAGTGTTGTTCAAGTCTCCTGTTTCCTTGTTGATTGATATTCTGTATAGTTGTTCTTTCCATTACTGAAAGTGGGTATGTATTAAAGTCACCAACTATTATTGTTGAATTGTCTATTTTCCCTTCAGTTCTGTCAGTTTTTGCTTCATATATCTTGTGGCACCATTATTAGGTGTGTATATGTTTATAATAGTTATGTCTTCTGGACGGATTCTGACCCTTTATCGTTATAAAATGTCCTTCTTTGGGACTCCCCTGGCCGTCCAGTGGTTAAGACTCCGCATTTCCATTGCAGGGAGCATGGGAAGCTAAGATCGGGGAGCTAAGATCCGGGAGCTTAGTCGGGGAGCTAAAAATTTTTTTTTAAATAAAATTTCCTTCTTTGTCTTTAGCAACATTTTTTTAAAAGTCTATTTTGTTTGATATTAGTATAACCACCCAAACTCTTTTTGGTTACTCTTTGCATGGAATATCATTCTCCACTCTTTTTCTTTCGATCTAAAGTATATCTAGGGCTTCCCTGGTGGTGCAGTGGTTGAGAGTCCGCCTGCCGATGCAGGGGACATGGGTTCGTGCCCCGGTCCGGGAAGATCCCACATGCCACGGAGCGGCTGGGCCTGTGAGCCATGCCCGCTGGGCCTGCGCGTCTGGAGCCTGTGCTCCGCAACGGGAGAGGCCACAACAGTGAGAGGCCTGCATACCGCAAAAAAATAAAAAAATAAATAAAGTATATCTCTTGTACATATCATACAGTTGGATTGTGTTTTATAATCCATTCTGGCAGTATCTGCTTTTTAATTGGAATGTTTAATCCAATTAATGTAATTACAGATAAAGTAGGATTTGTTTGCCATTTTAATATTTGTTATCTCAATATCTTATGACTTTTTGTTCCTTTATTCCTCCATTAATGCTTTCTTTTGTGTTAAATCAGTATTTTCTAGTATACCATTTAATTCCTTTGTTTCTTTTACTATATAGTTTCTGAATTGTTTTCCTAGTGATTTCCCTGGTGATTACCATAAACATCTTAATTTATTAGTGTAGTTCAAATTAATGCCAACTTTATTTTAATAGTACGTAAAGATTTGCTTCTATATAGCTTCATTCCTTCTTCTCTCTTGCAATCTGTTTCTCCCAGTGACTGAAAGCTCTCTGAAGGTATGAACTATGTCTTACTCATATATGTATACCTAGAATCTGGAAGAGTGTCTGGTACACAGTAAGTTGCTCAATAAATATTTGTTGACCAAAAATAAAATGAATTGAACACTGAACTGGTACACTGAGACTATAGAACTTTTGACAGATCACTGAATAAGGATGCACTGGTGGTTGAACTTAATTCGCTTCATCGTTAATTGTGATGCTTTACCTATTTAGGGAAGTCAGTTAGTGAGTTATTATTAAGTTATTCTGAGGCAAATCCATTTGTTTAGTTCTAGGAAAGTATTGGTTATACTAAAAAAATTGATTGTGGGTGGTACTCATGTGGTATGTTGGTAGGGTAGTGGAGATGTATTACTCCCTGGTTAGGTCTAACAGGTGAGAGAGAGAGAGAGAGAGAGAGAGAGAGAGAGAGAGAGAGAGAGAGAGAATGTCAGGATGGAGAATTGTTGTGAGAATGGTGCTTCAAAAAAGTGCTTACAGAAGGAAGCAAACCAACCTCAAAAACACCAAAAGGGAAAACCTTTCATAATAACAGTTGGGCAACATTATCTAATGTCAGCAACAAAAGCAGTTCAATGTCCTCCTTTCAAGGACCCTGAAGTAATGAAGTTTCATGCAAGATGCACTGACTTTGAATTTGGTCCCGTCTCCTCATGTTACTGATGTAGAAACAGGTCTAGAGTTGAAGTAAGTTGCCCACAGTAACACAACTGGTTAGAGTGGGAACTAGAGATGGGATTCCAAGTCCAGTTTTCCCTCCTAGTACCTGCTTGATGGGGCTCTCTGATATCCTAGGACCACCTTCTTACCTCACTTAGCCCTCCCTATCAGAAAGGAGCTATATCTCTCTGGATCTGGCTAGTGATTAAGTCTTTCAGCAACATGTATGACTCTTACTATATGGGGTGGACACTATTGGTTTCCCATCCTATAATAGTTCCTTCACACTTCCCTCTCCTTTCAGCCTCTGGTAGGGGGCTGGACATGCCAAAAGTTGTTTTTCCAGCTTCCCGTGCTGCTAGAACAGGGGCATATGACCAATCCCAATTGATGGGACCTGAGGAGAAATCACCTGGAGGGTTTCTGGAGAAGGTTGTCCTCCTTACTAAAAGGAGAATGACAAGGAAAAATGCCCAACTTCCTGCCTTTGGATGCATCCCTGTAAAGAGTTTTTTTTGTTTTTGTTTTGTTTTGTTTGTTTTTGTTTTTGGCGGTATGCGGGCCTCTCACCGCTGTGGCCTCTCCCGTTGCAGAGCACAGGCTCCGGACGCCATAACGTACCACAAAAAAAAAAAAAAAAAAAAAAAGAATCCACCTGCCACTGCAGGCGACACGGGTTTGAGCCCTGGTCCGGGAAGATCCCACGTGCCACGAAGCAACTAAGCCTGTGCGCCACAACTACTGAGCCTGCGCTCTAGAGCCCACATGCCACAACTACTGAAGCCTGCGTGCCTAGAGCCCATGCTCCGCAACAAGAGAAGCCACCTCAATGAGAAGGCTACACACCGCAGTGAAGAGTAGCTCCCGTTCGCCGCAACTAGGGAAAGCCCGTGCAGAGCAACAAAGACCCAACACAGCCAAGAATAAATAAATTTTTTTAAAAAGCTTTAAAAAGAACTGAAATTGTTTTCTTTGATAATCCATTTAGCTACACAAGAATACACTGAAAGTGTTCTTTGCTAACAGCCAACTAATCACCCAGTAGAGTAACTACCATTAACTGAGAACTCATTTTATTTGCCAAGCCCTGTGCTAAGAGCATCACATATATTATCTTATTTTATTCTCACAATAAACTTAAAAAAGATTTTTGTGCCAGTTATCAATTTCTGGCCTCTCAGCTCCAATCTACCCTTCATTGCCTGCTCTGTGAAAATCATATTGGACCTTTTAAATATTTTTCCTTTGCTGGGTGGCACCATGTTAAGCCCTGTCAGTAGCAGGTGCCAGAGAGACACTGCAAGAAGGAAGGGGCTTTCCATCTCCATTCTACTGTGCCCGTCTCGGATGACCAGGCTCCTGTAGTGCACAATGGCCAGGGGCTTCCCTAATTCCCCTTCTGGTGTCTCTAGTGAGACACCTCTCCATAAATGGCTTTTTCTAGAACCCTAGAGGGTGGGTTTTAAGCAAGTTTAGAGATTTCCAGCAAGTTCCTCTGTCGCAGCTCCACGGAGACTTCTCTGCTACTCAGTGAGCTGGATCTTAGTCCTGGGAAGGGAGGAGCTTCCTTGGGGCTTTATCTCAGCAGGAGGGGCTGGTGGCTGCCCCTTGTGTCTGCTATTTTTGAACTCTATAGTTTCTTCACTTTTTACCAGCCAATCCCTTCTTACTCCAATCCACTATTATAGTTAATAACTCTTTCAAATTACTGTATAATTTCTATTTCCCGCTTGGATCCTGATGGATATAGTCCTTGTCTGATTACCTTTTTTTTTTTTTAGGTTAATGATTGTTTTTCCTTTTTATTTGTTTACTTGTCCTTATTATTATTATTTCAATCCCCAAATCTCTGCCAGTTGCCTATATCTCCTCTCTGTAAAGTCAAACATATTAGTTATTCCAACAATTTCACCTTCCTTAAGAAATCTTTCCTTGGAGCCTTCTGATTCACTCCCACACAGACTTTTTGACCTTTTTACTTGGTCTCCCTTCAACATCAGGTTGGGAATCTCCTTGGACTCTCCTGTGTGGATCACTCATCCATGTGCTTCCAAATTTTGTCACTTTCTTTTTTCCTCCCTATGTTTGCAAGTGTATGCCTTTATAAAAATACCCTTTGAGGCCATAGTTACAGGCCCAGGTTTATGTTCCTTTAGTCTTGCTTTAATGCAAATTTTCATTGTTTGCTATCCATTTTAGAGAACCTGTACAGTTTACTAATATCACTGCTAAGTTTCTAACAAAGAGCTTATTTCATTTAGGAAAAAAAAATCATTTTATTGTTGTTTTAGCAGGGTTTGGGGAGGAGCCAAAAAAAATACACATGTGTTTATTCTGTCATCTTTACCCAGAATTCCCTGTATATATTCCTTTGAAATCTACTTTTAATTTTTAAATTAACAGTATATCATTAACAACTTCCCACACTATTACATATTCTTTTATTACATTTTCTTAAATTACTAAAACATTTTAAAATATCTTTGGTAACCTCTGCTGAAGATATGCTATAGTTTATTTAGCAGTTTTCCCTTTGTTGGACATTTAGGTTGATTGCATTTGTTTGCTCCTGAGAAATTTTTATAAGGGTTGTGGGGTAGACCAGCACAACAGAGACGGGGGTGCTCACCCAGGACCCTGGCAGACATGACACAGAGACCTCTTGTCATGTTCACAGCCCAGTTATACTCCCAGGGGCTCTGGAGAATCCATAAATGACTAGAATTATCTTCTTCGATGACCCATCCACCTGCCAAGGGCAGAACATCCTGACCTCCGTCTTAGCTAGCTGCCTGCTAATCAACAGCTTACCCAAGAAAAGGCAAAGTTCATTATTTCCAACTTGTCTTCAGTTTTACCTTCTCCCTTTTCTCCTCTATTTTGCAGTTAACTCCTAATTTTGCCTTCAATATATGAAATCGATCTGCTATTGGCTTCCCTTGAACACAAGTACGTAGTGTGCTCTTAATTAATTTTCTGTCTTTGAGTTAATATTTGACACTATAACCTACAATGTTTCTGTACTCATTCTCCTGGATAAATCAGTGTGTTCATCCAGGACCATCATCCATGGATAAATGAGGCCCCGTCTAACTTCTGGGTGGGTCTGGATTCTGGGGCGGCTTCTTGGCTCATCTGACTTCAGCACATAAGTGGTATAGAAGAATTTTAGCATCTCTGGTTATAAAATGCACCAAATAATGGCATAATTACACAGAAATAAATAGAGGATGCTCAATGAAAAGCTAAGTTGTGGAGAAATTTACAGGGAAACTGAAAATAATTTTGACCCTTCAAGTCTTTACCTTCCTCTATACATAAACACAGACTGGCAATTCACAAGTAAATGCAAGGTTTTCAACATCCAGCAGTTTGGAGTAATGAAAAAAAAAAAAAAAGAGGTCAGAAGTAAAACACTTTACACAGTGCCTTTCCTTGTCCTTTTTAAAACTCGAAAGAGGCTCAAGCAACAACATTCTCCTTCTGAGTTGAAACCCACCGGGGCTGAGGCTGCCCTGGGACAGTGCTCCTTTCATGAACTATGAGTGAAGACTGGGCTTATTCATAGAACTTGTTGGGCAGTTAGACCACACCCTTCCTGGGCTGCTGCTTTTGACCCAGTCTGTGGTGTAGGCTGGGCCTTGATGGCATCACTGACCTCCAGAGGGCGAAGTGGGACCCGCTTCTGAAGTGGCCTTCTTTGGGGAAGCATGCTGAAGGGGGTGCTTTAAGGTCAGGTATGATCTGTTGCTCTTGGTAGTCAGGCTTTCAATGTGCATTTCCTGAGCTGCTGCCCTGTGCGAGGCCCGGGAACAATACAGAGCACCAGTCTCGTGGGGAGACAGACACGTACAGCTAGAACCACAAGACGGTCTTTTCACACTCCTTGCTCAAATAACAAACTCCTACCCACCAGCTGTGTGTGCCAGCCCCACAATTTCAATAGAGAAGAAGTTTAGGGGAGCCTGTCTGGTTGGAAGGGCATAGCCAGGGAACTGGATGGAACAGTTTCTTCTTAGATTGTATACTGCACACCAATACATATGGCAAAGTTTTCCAAAGGTGCTTTTATTTGTGTATATAAGGTTGAGAAAATGTCAGTTTTCCATATTACATATTTCACCACATTTTAAAATGTTTTTCTTATTTTGTTATTATGCAAGGGAGTAGGGGAGCCATGGATGGAGAGGGTAGGAGGGCAGCTAAAGCCCCCAAACCCACCTTGTGCTGCCTCTAGCCAGGCCCTGCGTTAAGCACAAAGGACGTTATCCAGCACTGTCCCCACTGCAGAGGTTACTGTGTCCAGGAGACTCTCTATGCAAATAAAAAAGGCCATAGAGGGTAATAAGTGCTGCTGATCATTCTTCCACTGTTTATTGAGTACCTACTACAAGCCGGCCACAGGGTTGGGCCCTGAGGGTACAAGAGTCCTTGTTCCCTGATCTCAAGGGGCAGGGAGACCCTAGGAGCGGGGTTGTCTGATTTAATACAGGACAGCCAGTTAAATGGGAATTTCAGAGAAGCAAAGCACAATTTTTTAGTACAAGTTATGTCCCATGCAATGTTCTGATGTGCTAAGTCAGACAGCAGATAGGAGAGCCCATAAAGAACACAAAGTGCTCAGGAACGCAGAGGGAGAAGGACCTCCTTCAGGTCCCTGCCTATGTGGCATCTCCTCAGCGAGGCCACCACGACCGGCCCTGCACCTTCATGGCTCTAAAATGACAGTACGTGTGGGTGTGTTTATCATCGGTCTCGCCCTGGAGAATGGGAGCTCCCCCAGGGCAGCGTCCTTATCCATCCTACTCACTGTTCTGATTTCCAGCAAGCAGGTGTTCAGGAAATACTTGTTGAATCGATGAATGTCCCTGGGGAGATGGAAGGAGGGCATGGTGCTCAGGGCAGGGTCTTTACTAAATAGACAGAGGGGTAGGAAGGACCTTCCAGGTAGGGCAACCAGTGTGAGCAGGGATGTGCAGGAGCCGAAGAGCAGGTGGCTATGTTTTACAGGCGTGTAGGGAATGTGTCTGGGAAGGAGGTGGGAATGAGAAAAGTGGCAGGGGTCTGGCTGGGGCAGGTTCTTGTGTGCCTACCCCACTGAGGGGGAACCATGGGAGGTTTTAAGGTTTAAGGGAGATTCAGAGAAGTGTGCGGTTAGAGCAGAGAAGGTGGCCTGGAGGCTATCTCAGCCTCACGAAGGTCTGAGTGCGAGGGTCTGAACTGAGGCCAGGATGGTGCTGGTGGAGAAGAGGGGACCATTGGTGGGTATTTAGGGGAAGAATCAGCAGGACTTGAGTATGCAAAGTGCTAGAAGACAAGGTAACGGATTCTGCCTTGGTTGGGGGGAGAGAGGGTGACATTTCAGCAGGGTCCTGAACACTCCAGGGGGAGAGGGGCAAGGTCTTGGGTTGGGAGGAAGGAATTCTAAGCAGAGCCAACCATCGCAAGTACATGTGCCAAGGAGCGATGGGACACAACCCTGTGGGGAACGGTGGGCACTCTGTATAAATAACCAAGAACAACTGACCTGCAATTCTCTCCACGTGGATAAATTACAGCTCACACCCTGGCCCCACCAGCTGGGAGGAGCCCTGGGTTATGGCTACGATGAGTCTAGTATGTGATAAGTTTTCCCCCAAAGGGCTGTGACCTCAGAGAACAAATTCTCCCTTGGAGAGTCATGTGGGTAGCTCAGCTGTTTCTGAGTGGTGAGGTCTAAGGATTAAAAAGCAAACATGCAGGGCTTCCCTGGTGGCGCAGTGGTTGGGAGTCCGCCTGCTGATGCAGGGGACACAGGTTCGTGCCCCCGTCCGAGAAGATCCCACATGCTGCGGAGCGGCTGGGCCCGTGAGCCATGGCCGCTGAGCCTGCACGTCCGGAACCTGTGCTCCGCAACGGGAGAGGCCACGGCAGTGAGAGGCCTGCATACCACAAAAAAAGAAAAAAAAAAAAAAGCAAACACGCAGAGATGGACAGTGAGCTAATGGTGTTTCACAGGACAGCGATGATTCTAAAGCCATGTGAACGGTTGCATAGGAAATTAAGATCATGAATATCTGCTCTGAGCCAGGCCCAGCCCTAGTCCTTGAGGTCTCCACCATCTGCCCTTCCTGCTTGAGCTTAGAGTGAAGGTCAGGGTCGGTGAAGGGAGGACAGAGTTTTACTGTGGATCTTTGTTTTTACATATAATTTTATCTTATTATTTTTACTATTTATTTATTTATTATTTATTTATATTTTGGCCATGCTGCATGGCTTGTGGCATCTCAGTTCCCCAACCAGGGATTGAACCCAGGCCATGGCAGTGAAAGCCCCGAATTCTAACTACTAGGCCACCAGGGAACTCCCTTGTTGTTTTTTGCTTTTACTAAATTGTTTTTTATTTGCATACAGTGAAAGTCACTTTTTTTTTTGGTGTATAATGTATGCATTTTTACACACCTATAGATTCTTGTGACCTCAGACAGGATATAGAACAATTCCAACACCCCAAAGATATCTCTAGTGATGCCCCTTTTGTATTCAGACATTTTATCCCATCTCTAAACTCTGGCAACTACTACTCTGTTCTCTGTTCCTATATTTTTGTCTTATCCAGAATATCATAGAAATGGAATCATGTAGTAGGTACCTTCTGGAGATTGGGTTTTTACTCAGCACAATGCATCTGAGATCTAACCATGCTGATGCAAATGTCATAGTCTATTCCTTTTCACTGCCCAGTAGTTTTCCGTGTATACATGTAACAGTTTATCCACTTGCTGTTGAAAGACATCAGGTTATTTCCAGTTTGGGGCCGTCATCAATGATGCTGGTATAAACATTCATAAACAGGTTTTTGTGTGAAATACATTTTCATTTCTTTAGGATAAATACCAAAAAGTGGATTGTTGGCTCCCATGGAGATGAAGGTTTAACTTTTTAATAAATTGCCTGTTTTCCAGAATGACTGTGCCATTTTGCCTATGAGAGGGCCAAGTTTTGTTGTTGATTTTTCTTTTCATTGGTCTCTTCCTTTTTTGTTTCTTCTTTCTTTTAAATTTTTATCGAAGTAGAGCTTACATGCCATATATATATATATATATATATATATATATATATATATATATATATATTTTTTTTTTTTTTTGGCCATGCCATGGAGCTTGTGGGATCTTAGTTCCCTGACCAGGGATTGAATCCCGGGCCCATGCAATGGAAGCATGGAGTCCTAACCATTGAACCACTAGGGAATTCCCTTACATGGCATCTTAAGTGCAACATGTGTAAAACTAGATGAACTTTTATTTATGTACACACCCATGTAACTACCACCCAGATCAAGATATAGAACCTTCTCAGTAAATACTCCACAATCCAGCAGGGGAATTGCTATCCTGACTTCTATCACCATAGGTTAGTGTTGCCTGTTTTAGAGTTGCATTCATATGAAATCATACTGTATGTAATCTTGTGTCTGCCTTCTCTTCGCTCAACGTCACGTGAAGTCCATCCAGGTTGATGTGCACGGCAGAGTGTCTGTCTTTTTTGTATTGCTGAGTAGTGTTGCAGTGTATGACTATGCCTCAATATTCACCCTCCTCTGATGAACATTTGGGTTGGATCCAGTTTTGTGGCTGTTAGGAATAAAGCTGCTCTGAATATTCTTGGGTGTTTCTGTATGCTTTGGGTAGCCATAAGCACTCATTTCTGTTGGGTGCACACCCAGGAATAGAATTACTGGGTATGTTTAGCACTAGTAGAAACTGCCCAAGAGTTTTCCAAGAGGGGGACCAATTTACAGTCCCACCAGCAAGTAGACGTTTGCCCTGCAACCAATCGCACACTTGGTGTCCTCAGGTCTTTTCATTGTAGCCATTCCAAGTGGAAGTATAGTCATATCTCATTGTGCTTTTAATTCTCATTTCCCTGATAACTAATGATACTGAGCATCTTTTCACATGTTTTTTGGCCATTTGTATATCCTCTTTTGTGAGGAGCTTGTCTAAATCTTTTGTCCATTTTTAAGGTTTGGGTTATTTTGTTGACCTGTCTTTGCAGGAGATCGGAGGCCATATGAAGTATCTAAACTTAGCCAGTGATCACCTCAGAGAGAAAACTGACATTGGCCTGGGGGCAAAGGATGTTTTTTGTGGGGTGAGTGGGAAGAAGGGAGAGGGGAGCTGTCTCCTCTGAAATCTTGCACAGCCTGGGGGGGTTCCTATGTAGTTGGCTCACTGGCCTCAAAGATCTGGAAAGCCCCTTTCCCACTCCTGGTCTTTTTCACAAGCCCCTTTGGTAAATATTGGGAGATTGGGGTCTGGGGAGGGACCAGCCTCTCCTCTCAGATCACAGTGCTGACTGCTTTGCACAGCAAGCTGGGTCCTTGATTGAGTGAGGACCATTCTGGAGGACAGAGTGAGACAGGGTGCTATCTAGTGCTTCTCTAACGCAGTGAGACACCCTGAGAGAGGTGTCACCCTGGGCCCCTGGCAGTGTGTCCAACAGGGCTTACGGGACAGCCGGAAGGCTTCACCTACCACACCCCTGGGCCTGTGACTGTATCTGACTGTGTAAGTTATACCTACATCACTTGTCTCTTGGGGAATATAGTCCAATCACTGAAACAGTTTTTTTTAATTGAAGTGAAATGTGTTTACAGAAAAGTTTAAAAATCAGAAGCTAACAGATAAATTATCACAGAATGAACACACCCATGTAACAACCACCTAGGTCAAGAAATAGAACATTTCCAGCATCCCAGACGCCCCACCTACCTTCTCCCAATTGCTGTCTTGTTTGTCTTTCTCGTAGGTAACCACTATCCTGGCTTTTAACAGCAGAGATAAGTTTTGTCTGGTTCTGAACGGACGCTGTTTCTGGATAGTGAGAGTGGTGTCAGAGCAAACCTCTCTTAGGGATGCCCCTCTCGGTGCATACTGTTTCAGAAAGTGCTGGGTGTGCTCATTTGTTTAGCAATATTATAGCATTCCCTCACTGAATTATAAACCACATGAGGTCAGGAATTTTGCCTACCTTGTTTGCTGCTATATTCCCAATGCCTAGAACAGTGCTTGATACATACTGGGAGCTCCATAAATATTTGCTGAATGAATGAGCATTGTTGAGAGGGCAATGTGTCACTGCTCACACATATGAAGTCCATAGACCTGGATGTGGAGAGGAAGGAACATGGCTGGGGTCTAGAGAAGCAGCAAAGTCCACAGAAGAAAGGGAACAAGCAGAACCAGAGACTTGGGAGGGAGCGGGAATGGAGAATGGTGCAGCTGGCCAGGCAGACTCATGCCCATGTCTGACAAGTCACAGACAGTTGAGGTCTCCAAGGTGAAGTTTATACCTAATGCCCTCTCCTCCTCCTAGCCCAAGGGTCTCCCCTCACTTTGAAAAAAGCCTAATCCCAACATTGGAAGCCTCTCTCTTCTCTGCTTATTTTGCTAAAGTCTGCTCTGCCCACCTAAAATCAGGCCCTAACCAGACAGAGTCTAGATGAGACTAAACTTCCTCTTAATGGAAAGACAGGGGGGTCTTTTTCTCTAAGGTCTGGATCTAGCAGGCCAAAGGAAAACACAAAATCCCTTCAGCAATGAGGACGTCATAGAGGCCACCAGATGTTAGCTAAGGTTGACTTCCCACAGAAAACAATCAAGTGGAAATTTACCTCATTACCAAAGCTTCAATTTCCCTGAAGTTTGGGAGAAGAAGGGAGTTATAAAATGCTGTATAAACACAGTAACCAAGATAATAATAATAACCTGGAGTGTGAGTGAGCTAGATTAATCATTTCAGCTTGGGGGCAGAGCAAAAATCAACACCATTCCAAGCACATTCATTTCATTCATTGATTTTTCAAACATTGGCTCAGCACCTACTTTGAGTGAGACATTATTCTAGGGCTCCGTTGTACAGAAACGAACAAGATGTTGGGTCTGTCCCCAGATTTTATGGTTTAGTGGAAGTCAGCCAACTTCTGTACCTGAGATCATACGTGCATAAGTTTTGCCACTCTGGGTCAAAGACGTGCTGTCAGAGAACTCCGTCATCTTTCTTGTTGTTAACCTCAGAAGTTTTGAACTTGTGATGCATCCTAGTTCCCCTATGCTCTGTCTCTCCTAACTCTCGGACCCACCTGCCTTTTGTGATTCTGGCTTTAGTTCCAGCCTCTGATCCTGCCCCTTAGGGTAATGAGTCCTGGAATCCCGTTCCCTGTTGGGGGAACTGGGTGACCCCCCCTTTTGGTTTTCACAAGCCTATCTCTCACACTTTAAGGGGGATCCTCTAGTGAACAGTTTCCATGTGTGAACTCACCATGTTTCCTTCAACCTTGCTCTTCCCACTGTATTTCTCATGCCGTTGAAGGGCATCACCATTCACTCCATTCTCCAAGTCAGAAAACCGAGATGATGCTCTCTGCTCCCGTCCCCCATTGCGCATGGCCACCATGCGACAATCAGAGTGTTAAAGCAGCACTGGGTCCAAGTAGATGGGGGTAGGAAATGGAGTGGGGAAGTGGTTCATTGGCTGTGTTGATGCCTAGGGTTCTACAAAGACTGCTCTTTAACCTCTGGCCCTAACTTAGTCCTTTAGTTCAACTAGGATGGGACCCAGAGATCTCAACATCTCACCTCTGCCTCATTCTCTCCTCCTCCTTTTTAGGTTCTCCTGCCCAAAACAAAACACTCTGTCTCCTTCATTTGGCCAACAAACACAAGCTTCTGTTAAAAACAAGACAACAGACCCAAAATGGAGTTGCTTATGCTAAGCCCATGTCACCAACCTGAGACTTAATTGTGCTTTTGGCTCTCCTGGAAATGGAATCTTAAACCAGTCAAGCAGGAATTGCCTAATCAGCATTAGTTAGGTAATCTGCCTGATAGGCCCTGCCATCCACGAAAGGAAAGTAACTTTGCAATAACAAACCCACCGTTTTCTGCCTAGTATAACTTCCTTGTTCCTGCTCTCTTTTCCCTATAAAACTCTTTTATTTGGTAAACTCCCTGGAGTTCCTTTCTATATGCTAGATTGGATGCTATCTGATTCATAAATCATTGAATAAAGCCAATAAGATCTTTAATATTTACTCAGTTGAATTTTGTTTTTTTAGAACTTCTATTCATATATGCTCATGCAAGTAGCTACTTTGGAGAAGAGGTGTCTCTAACATGGCAGACAAACCTTATGTTCAGACACTGATCTGATATTTGGTAACTGAATGAATGAATCTAATAAGTTGAGAATTTACTCTGTGCCCATGAGTGTTCTAGAGGCCAGGGTACAAAAGTGAACCAAACACAGCACAATCTCAGCCCTTAAAAAAATTCACAACTCACAGTGCAGTAGAGTCAGTGCTAGAGTGGGGTTGGGGACAGGCCGGGACAGGAAGAGGCACATGGGAGAGGATCCTAACCCAGGCTTTGGTTTTTTAATCTTTTCTTTTGGAAACTTCCAAACATATACAAATGTTGCAAGCACAATGAACCCTTACGTAGCATCCATCATCCAGCTTCAACAGTTATCAATATCCTGCCATTCTTATTTCATCTATCTCCTGATCCCACGTTTTTTCTTGAGTATTTAAAAAACCAACCCCAGATATTATATCGTTTCTCCCATTTTGATTTTGTTTGCAGCTCTAACCAATGAGGCATGCCCTAACCAGTCTCAAAGGGGACAGGAAGGCTCCCTGGGGGCAGTGGCATCTAATCTGAGGTCTGGAGGAGTAGGATTGGCAGGCACGTGGGTAAAAGTGACAGGGCAGGAGGAGGAGGGCAGGAAGGAGCAAACATTTCAGACTGAAGGAAGAGTTTGTGCAGAGGTCAAAGGTGTGGGGAATGTGACGTGTTTAGCACTTTGTCACTCACCTGTGGTCTATGGACCAGCAGAATTGGCATTATCTGGGAGCTTGTTAGAACTCTAGAATCCAGAGCCCCACCCCAGGTCTAGGAAATCAGAATCTGAGTTTTTATTAAAGTCCCCAGGATATTCATTTGCACATCAGGTCTGAGAGGTAGTGGGTTAGGGGACTGTCTAAGGATCAGTGCAGCTAGAAATTAGAATGGCATTGAGGTTGGAGCAAAAGGAGCAAGGTCGGGAAGGCCCCTAAAGCCAAGGCAAGGTCTTGGCATTTGCCCTGACACCAGAGGAGAGCTGCTGACAGGGTTGAGCAGGGAGTGATGTGGTCAGATTTGCCTTTTAGGCGGCAACTCTGCTGCAATGGGGAGAGTGGATTAAGGTGGAGGAGGTGGGAGCCCGGGAAACGCGTGAGGCTTCTGTTCCCTTTGAAGCTACAGGGTGCAGGGGCTGGACAGGGACTCTGGAGCCCAACAGCCTTGCCTGTGTTGTATTTTCATTTTTATTATTCAAACCCCAACCTGGCTTCTTACAAACGGAATAGCTGTGGCTTGAGACAAAGCCACCTGACTTGTCTGAGCCTCTCTTTCCTCCTCTGTCCCAAGCATGGCACTTTCTTTTTACGGGACTTTGATCACAGCATCAAAGAAGAGTGAATGCTTAGAAATAGAGCCTGATTTTGATACGTTTGGAATTCAAATAGCCACAGAAATGCTACAACTGCTTGGCTCTACACCCACCCCGCCTCTACCCCCAGACTGCAGCATTCGGGCCCCTTGCCTTCCAGAAAGCCTTGTGGTCCGGGAAAGACCATAGAATTGGGGCTGGAGACTCAGCTTCTAAAGATGTCAATTCAGAGCTCCACCTATCCTGGAACCTTTGCTTCTCGAGAGGCAGCGCCCCTGGCCAGCCCTCCATGCCATTCCCACACCTGCCTGCCTGCCTGCCTGGGCTCAGGCCAATTCTCTCACCTGGAGTGCAGGTGTGCGGCCAACTGCTTATTCCTCACTATCAAGTAAGCCACTATGTTTGGGACATTGTGCTCTGCGCTTTGGGGACCTGAGGATATGTGAGGAACAGAACTCTCCTTCCCTCAGCCTGTCAGAACCCTTCCTGTTCTTTGAGCCCAGGTCCACCCCCTCAGTGGCACTTCTCCTGCCCACGTTGAGCTCAAATGGCCGGTGAAACTGCAACCCAGAAAGAGCATGGAGGTGAGTTCCTGATGGGGACATGTCACCAGAGGAGAACAGTTAGCAGGCCCTGAGGGGGCCGGATCCCCCCCGCCCAAAGGTCATGTGCTGTGAGTAGGGACCAAGCTTAGCTGATCAGGGAGGGCCTGAAGGGGTCATTTGCCTGAGGTCAAAGGGCCAAGGGACCACACCAGTGGGTGCCGGACTCCCTTTCCTTTCTCTCCTGGTGCTGCACCTCCACCAGTGGCCACACGGGGTCAGTGTCCTTTCATGCTTGGGTTGGCACAGTTGGATGGGGACTGCCCCGGACCCCACAGCTCTCTGTAGCATCTCTCGGCAGGCTTCTGGCTAACTGTGCAAAAAACCTCCCTAAGGCTTGGAGCAATGTGGTCAGAGGGACCCAGTAGTCCGGGTGAGGAAGAAGAGCAGCAGGTTTTTTGCACAGTCACGTTATTTCACTGAGAGGAACCACAGAACCCTGCCCAGATGCCCTGCACAGGCTGGCTCCATGCTCTCTGACTATTTAAAAACAGTAGGCACTCGGGACTTCCCTGGTGGTGCAGTGGGTAAGACTCCACGCTTGCAATGCAGGGGGCGCGGGTTCCATCTCTGGTCAGGGAACTAGATCCCACACGCGTGCCGCAACTAAGAGTTCGCATTCCACAACTAAGGAGCTGGCGAGCCGCAACTAAGGAGCCCACCAGCTGCAACTAAGACCCGACGCAACCAAATAAATAAATAAATAAATAAATAAATAATAAACAAAACAGTAGGCACTCACTTGGGCCGATGTGGGGTGAGCAGGAAGTTGTGCAAAAACAGGCGAAAAGCCTGAATTATGCAAGTTTAGGAAGATGGAGTGTCATGCCCCTCAGGAGCATCTGGGGGTTCCAATCAGCTGCATCTCACTTCTGCTGGTCCTGTTTTTAACAGCTACAGGACACCTAGTCTCAGGTAGTTCTGGTTGTCGGGGTCTCAGGCCAGGCCATGAGGCCCGGGGGGCTCACTTGTAGAGTGTGGTGTGTGCTGTGTGCTGACACAATGGCCAACCACCCTGCCGACAGGGCTTTCTGAAGGAAAGTCCCCAGAGGCCTAATCCAGCAAAGGCATGTCTCACTGGCTGGCAGACCCTCCCACTCCACAGAGGGGTGAGGTGCTCCTGGGCTTCAAGTTGTTGATGGCTCCCACGGCCTGAGAGATGAGGCCAGGATAGAGACTTTGGAGGAGGAGTGGGCTGTGGACCCCAGGGCACTCTGAGGACCGAGACTGGCCCCAAACCTGGGCCCAGGCCCAGATCTAGGTTTGTGGGTCTGAAGCTTTTACCATTTGGGTATCTCTTTAAGAAAAATAATATAAAATTACAAATACAAAATTGTATTTGTAAATACAATTTTATAAGTATTTACTTAGAATGAGATTTTTACTTCGAATGAGAAATAAATATTTACTTAGAAATAAATATTTCCTTAGAATGAGACAATAGGTGATGTCAAATTACAAATTTTAAAAAGCTGACAAATAGCGCAAATATCACAAAACCTAGAAAAATAACCTTTTTGTTAACCGACCACTACACCTCTATAGTATTTTTCCAGGTGTTTTTGGCTGCATACTCTTTTTTTTTTTTTTTTGCGGTACGTGGGCCTCTCACTGTTGTGGCCTCTCCCGTTGCGGAGCACAGGCTCCGGACGCTCAGGCTCAGCGGCCATGGCTCACTGGCCCAGCTGCTCCGCCGCATGTGGGATCTTCCCGGACCGGGGCACGAACCCGCGTCCCCTGCATCAGCAGGCGGACTCTCAACCACTGCGCCACCAGGGAAGCCCTGCATACTCTTTGATAACCATTTCATTTGCCAACAATTTTGTAATATTTTCTACAGGAAGATAATTCAACCTTTACTATGGTTGATCAAAATTTTATGTAATATTTGCTACAGGTTTATGCTTACAAACTCAGGAATTCATATATTCTATTTTGTCAATCCCAACAAAGAAGAGAAAACATGTGGTGTGCTTATAATTGTAATATGCTGCATTATTAAGTATATTCTTCTTTTTTTTTTTTTTTTTTTTTGTACGTGGGCCTCTCACTGCTGTGGCCTCTCCCGTTGCGGAGCACAGGCTCCAGACGTGCAGGCTCAGCGCCCATGGCTCACGGGCCCAGCCGCTCCGCGGCACGTGGGATCCTCCCGGACCGGGGCACGAACCCGTGTCCCCTGCATCGGCAGGCGGACTCTCAACCACTGCGCCACCAGGGAAGCCCTATTAAGTATATTCTTGACAAGAGAGAACCTCCTGGCAGAAGAAAACTTTGACTGGACATTGCTGAGAACCAAACTCTGTCTTTTACATTTATGATGACTGGAGGAATTTTCCACAAACTAGCTTCTGATTCTGTACATTTTGAACCTGTTTCTCTCACATTTCCCACCTACTTCCGGTACTAGGTGCCACAGGTCACATTCATATTGCAACATGGCCTTTGGTCATGAGTCATGAGTGGACAGGAGGAACATTGCTAGGAGCCATTCCTACACTGGGGAAAGGGTGTCAGAAATTATTTAAATATACTAGGAAGTCATTGCAAATCGCATATATAAATGCACTCTGGGCTCAATTTCCCTTTAGCCAGATACTAAAAATGCCCATAGCCATTCCAAACACAGTCCACCATGAAAGGAAGTGTGACCAAGAGATGTCAAATTGGGAAAAGACTATAGCCTTTTTTTTTTTTTAGATGATGGATATTTTAATTAAGTCAAAGGGGGAATCTTTTCCCAATGTATACATATATCAATCATCTAAGATGATAGTCTTAATTGATAATGGTTAATATATCTCATTCTTCCAAATTTTACAAATTTTAAGCAACTGCTAAGGGCCTCTCCCAGGTCCTTGCTAGTGAGGGGTCCTGAAGCTTGTGCTTCATTAGGTTCATGCTAAATCCACCCTTGCCTGGAACCCATAACTCTCTCCCTGCTTCTTCCCTCTTCCAGGAATTGGCTTGCCTTCTTGGCTCTCCACTGCCCAACTTGTGTTCCTTCTGGTAGAGGAATTTCTTCCCCTCCCAGATGGAAGCCAGAGCAGATCTGGGTCCCCAGCCTCTCTAGGACCTTGCCCTTCCTTCCAGTAAACATACGGCCCTTCCAAGCTTTCCACTGATTTGACAAGTAGAGACAACACACATAGGAAATAAAACAAATCCTTCTAACTTGCCTTCATCTTCTTTCCACTTGGGTGTCCCAGAGAGACAAAGGCACACCTTTGATGGTATTGATGGTGCACCTTTAGCTGTGACCAGAGGGCTGAAGTGAGTAATCATATTTCCGAGGAAAACATATCTGGGATCTCCACAGGCATTTCCTCCCTGGAGTGAGGGTTGAAGCTCTAGGTTGACAAGATGAGGTAGAGGCTGGGGCAACTGGTGGCTGATGCTGGGGTCATTGCCATTTCCCCCCATGGCCCCACCAGACCCTACCCTGAGTTGTCTTTGGATGAGACCAAATCTCCTGATGGCAAAGGCTGTGTCTTACTTATCTACATGTCCCCTGCACCTAGCATGCTTCTTGGTATGTAGTTGGTGCTCAGTGAATGTTGAATTTGAAGAGCAGAATGGGGTTGGGGCATCTGACTGCTCCCAGGAGGACCCTGAGGGCATAATAAAGGCTGTTTTGTGCCTGAGCGTCCATGGGTGTAATGAGGGCCAGGGGACAGCCCACAAAATGCAGCAACCAGGTAACCAGGGCCAAACCAGCTGCCTTCCTTCCCTTTACCCATCTTCTCATCTACAACACTATTTTGTTTAACAAGGTTCTTCCTTCAGAAATCAGGCAAAGACCAACTGCAGCCTAGTGTTTATATGCAGACATTTCTTGGAAAATTAGTATGCTTTTCCAAATCCTGAATCCTGAGAAAAATCAATCTGGGAAACAGGGAAAAGTATTATAATTCTCCTGTGAGAATCAAAGCTTAACAGTCAACACAGAGACATGACTGGTTTGCAGGATTCCGCTGACATCTAGTGAAATCAGAAGCAGAAAGTGCTGATAACTCCAAGTTGAGGGTTAAGGTCGACATTTTTGGGAACAGTGATGGGAACAGAGATGTGTTCACCATATAATCGGTCTTGCTTAAAGCTGTTATGATATTATGAGTGTGTGTTTGTGGCCCTGTTTGGTGCTTGAGTTACTACTGCAAATAACATAAATATTAATAGGGTTATATACTTTGTATACTTTTTTCAAATCCTATGAGTGGTGTTCCAAGAAATAACAAGCTTTGAAAGCAAAAATAAGTCCCTAAATTGGCAATTTTAACACAATTCTGTGTAGCACTGTTTACTTTGTTATAAGATCTGAATGTTACATTATCCAAATAGAACTCAACCCAACAACACACCACGTTGTCTTCCCATGTTTAAATATTCTCTATAGGCCGTGATTCTTTGTGAATACCACTAAAGTTAATATTTCTTATATATTAAACAAAAATTTTTAGATATACATAATAATGAGTAAAGAGTATCAAGAATGTTGAAAGTGTTTTAAGAATAACTTATGCTTTGGAAAATTTCCAAGAATCCCCAGGAATTTAACTTCTTGTTACCGAATCCTGAAGTTAAATACCTGTCAAGAATTTGGAAACACTATTCCAGCCTCCGTGAGGACCCAAGTTTGAGTTAGGGGACTGAATGAATCAAGTTTTATGTACTAGGACACTGGCTGGGGGAGCTGTTAGGGTCACCTCATTGTCTCCTGATAAACATCCAGGTGGAAATCTCAGCCCAGGGCACATAATTCGTATTTGGGTCAGTGGGTTGCACTGAAGTAAGGAATTGAGAATCGCAAGGGACATGGGGGGTTGTCCAATGACCTTGCCCTGGGAGAGCACCCATGACAGACAAGCCTACACCCACTGTTTCCTTACCCATGACCCCCCAGGCTCCCCACGGCCTCCAGCCCTGCAGAGGGGAGCACTCACCTTCTCCCAAGGGAAGTAACTTTCTTTTGTGCTGCCCAGGTCAGGGATTTAGAAGGCAGTACGATCGCCCCTTGTCCCTCGGTATCCATCAGGGATTGGTTCCAAGACCCCCAGGATCTCAAAATCCCCCGATCAAGTCCCTTATATAAAGTGTTGTATTTGCATATAACCTTCTCCTATATACTTTAAATCATCTCTAGATTACTTAACGTACCTAATGCAGTGTAAATGCTAAGTAAATTCGTTGTAAATACAATGTGAATGCTATGGAGATAGTTGCCAGCACACTGCAAATTCAAGCTTTGCTTTTTGGAACTTCCTGGAAATTTTTAAAAAATATTTTTATCCGCGGTTGGTTGAATCCACAGATGTGGAACATGTGGGTACAGAGGGCCCACTGTATATGATTCTTTAACTTGAATTCTGATGAGGAAAGAGCTCTGGGTCTGATTTGATAACCCAGATTTGAGTCCTGTATCTGCCAAGTACAAGCCTTATCTCGCTGGCCTCTGCCTGTTTACATGCGTGTTCCACCAGGCTCTGAGGCTGGGGTATTGAAAAAATACTGGTTAAATAAATGAATAGATAAGCAAATAAATGAGTAGTTGGGAAGGTATTTGTGAAGGAGCTGGAGCCTGATAGGCACAATATCTGGTCATCACAAAAGAAAAATGAGAACTTTGGGTTAAACAAGATGGATTGAAAACATATGTATATCTCTCCTCCCTCCCCAAACTCCACTTAAGAAGAAGTTTCATTAAAAAACACTGGGACTCCCCTGGAGGTCCAGTGGTTAAGACTCTGCGCTTCCACTGCAGGGGGCACGGGTTCGATCCCTGGTCAGGGAACTAAGATCCCGCATGGGACACGGCATGGCCAAAAAAAAAAAAAAGAATTACAAAACGTGTAAACTCCCAGAGACAAAGATAAGAGATGTCAACAACTGTTTAAAAGACAGAATAAATGGAACTGGCCTGTCAGGGCCAAGGAGGCTGCAGTAGGTGCCAGCTTCCTCAGAAGGTGGGGGACGAAATGGGGCAGAGCATGCAGGGAGAGTCGGAACCCACCTCTCCTGTCCTCACCCTTGTGGGAGATGGGAAGTTTATTCACTGCAGAAATAGATCAGACAGACCACCTTCCAGGTGACAAGGCCCAGCGGACTGGGAGGAAGGCACCCACTGAAGTCAAGGCAATTGAGTACAAGGCCTCACACTATCCTCTGAGGCCCCAGGGGCCCTCTTCCACTCTGATCTGAGCAGCCCGGCAATTGTAGGTGCTTCCAGGTTGGCAGCTGGAGGGTTATTCTCTGGAAAAACTGACCAGCTTGAGAGAAAAGACCTACAGCTTCTGAAATTTGGGTCCTCCCAGCAAAATAAGCAGGTCTCAGCCTGGTCACTCTGTAGAGAGCCCCAGCGGGCCCTATGCCTGGTCCAACACTCAGAGAGGCCCACTCAATCACTCCCAGACAACCCAGGGTCACCAGAGTGTGAGAAAATCATTAGTAAACCAACACACACAAACTTGGCCTTGTATTCAAGTTTTAGGGAAAAATGCTCAGAAAACACTATCCAGGCATAGCTTGGAGATATTGCAGGTTCGTTTCCAGACCACCACAATAAAGCAAATAAAGCAAGTCACATGAATTTTGTTGTTTCCCAGTGCATGTATTAGTTATGTTTATACTACACTGTAATCTATTAAGTGTGCAATAGCGTTATGTCTAAAAAAATAATGTACACCCCTTAATTAAAAAATGCGTTATCACTGAAAAATGCTAGCCATCACCTGACAATGCAGTGTTGCCACAAACCTTCAATTTGTAAAAACCTCAATATATGCAAAGCACCATAAAGCGAGGTATGCCTGTGAATATTTAAAACAACTACCACTCTACTGCAGAAGTAAGAGAACAAGTAGAATTATCCTGATCTGCTAGGAGTTTACACTGAGTTTTGAAAACCATGCTTTTTACGAAAAACGGCTTACGTGAACTTGAAACCATTAATATTATTCATAGTCATAAATTTATGATTAACATAATTATCTAAATAAGCTTTCACAAATCTGATGACTAATTCAAGAATAGGAGGTGTTTTCTATGTGTTTCTTATATTAAAAACAAGTTTTTTTTTTTTTTAATTGCGGTATGCGGGCCTCTCACTGTCGTGGCCTCTCCCGTTGCGGAGCACAGGCTCCGGACGCGCAGGCCCAGCGGCCATGGCTCACGGGCTTAGCCACTCCACGGCATGTGGGATCATCCTGGACCAGGGCACGAACCTGTGTCCCCTGCATCGGCAGGCGGACTCTCAACCACTGCGCCACCAGGGAAGCCCTAAAAACAAATTTTAATGCAAATAAAGTTTCTTATTTTTTATTCCCTGGGTGTCAGGAGTTCTTAAGAACAGAAAATACAGCATACAGCAAAATGCAATCTCATTTGGGATTTTTAATTTTACCCTAGTGAGTTTACCTGGCAAAGCATTTTATTGAAAAAAAACCCTAATTTCTTTTCCTTAAGAGGGGAGCTTATATATATATTTTATTATATTTTATTTCTAAAGGGAGGCTTATTTATGTTTTGTTTTTTTGGCTTAGTAATTTTATCCATACCAGACAACCCCAATGTTAAAGATGGAGACAAAACAAGCAAAAAATAAATAAATAAACAGAAATCAAAAAGAAATTCAGGAAACAAAGATAATGTAAGGTACAGAAGAAAACGTAAGCAATTATAATGATCCTCAGAAAGATCAGGATCCGTAAAAAAGAGGACAACATATACACCCAGAGAACAAAAAATAGTTCTTGGAAATATGATAGTCAAAATAAATTCAGCAGGAGGGGTGGAATGTAAATTCGTGGAACTCTCTCAGAAAGTAGAACAAAAAGAGAGATGGAAAATAAGGTGGTCAAATATCATATACTAGAGAAGTTTCAGTGGAAGAGACCAGGGGAAATTGAGGAGGACATTATCAATAAACTAATACAAGAAATATTTTCAGCAGCTTCAGGCCATAAATCACCAATCTGAAAGGTCCCACAGGGCACCAGCAAGAAGAATGAAAATAGAGCCAACCCAAGGTACTTAATCTTGAATTGTCAGAACATCCAGAATAAAGAGATGATCCTATCAGCTTGTGGAGTCAAGGAATAAAGTCACAGGCAAAGATCAATAGTGAGAAAGGGATGAGGTTTCTCACCAGCAGCGCTGGGAACCAGAAGACAAGGAAATGATCCCTTCAAAATAATGGGAGAAATGCCTTCCAGTTTCAGCTTCTATTTCCAGCCAAACTCTTAATCTTGGGAGGACAGACTAAAGGCATTTCAAACCTGTAGGGCTTAAAACAATGTACCTCCCATGCACATTTGTCTCAGGAAGCTACTGGAGCTGGAACTCCAGCAAAATGAGCGAGTAAACCAAGAAAGAGAACTCCAAAGGGAGGTGAGGGAAATCTCCAGGATAAGGTTGAAGACCAGTTCTGGATGGCAGCCCTGAACTCCCTCAGGCCCAGGTCAGAGCCAAGGCTGGGAGCTGGTGAACAGCGTGTCTCAGAGGAAAAACAAACGTGGCCCATTACCTGGGTGTCAGATCACATAGAGAGAGAGGGGTTTATGGAGAAAAATTAATGATAGGTACATAGAGAAGAAAGCAAACAAAAAAGGCAGTTCCAAATGTACGGGTGGGGTAGAGGTGAGGAAGCTGCACAGGAAAGAAAGTGTAATCTGGAGCCAGGAACCTCAGCTGGGAACAGTATTTACTTAGTAATAATACAAATACTGAATATTGATTTTTAAATACTGCCATACAACTTACCATGAGGTGGGAGAGTAGAAGTGTGTGTATGTGTGTGTTTCGGCGGCGGGGGTGGCGTGTAAGAGAGATAAATTCTTATCTTTTGTGGTAGAAGTCAATAAAGGATGTCTAGAATGAAAAATAAAGAAATAGCCTTTTAAAGATGGAGGTAAATTTTTAAAAATAGCTACAGGAAATAAAGGTGGCTTCCTCTGGGGTTGAGGCTCAAAGTGGGATAGGAGTGGTGGAGGACCCCTGTTTTTTATTACAAGCCTCGAAATACTATTTAACTGTGAAAACCATGTATCTGTATTAGTGTGCTAAAAACAAAAACTGATGGCAATTTCCCAAACTTCTGCCCTCCCCCCTCTTTATACTACAACCCAACCAGGCCCTCTGCACTCAGAAACCAGGTCTCCATGCATCTAAGAAAGGGCTTCTCAAGTCCCCTGAAGCCCACCAGTCACCAAAAGCAGAAGCAGCCTCTGTGCCCCTTCGTGAGACAGAGAAACTCAGCCAACAGCGCAGCAGCCTGTGGAGAGGGTTTATTCCCTCACCTTCCCTCTACGCTGCTGGGCTCCTGCCCAGACTTGATTCTTTACTAAATCAAACCCTGAATCTCCTGCCTCACCCTCACACCAGATCCAGCCAAACTAACTTTGCAGGAGGATTTATTAAACTGGAGGCACTTACAAAGGGGGAAAACACACACACACGCACGCACACACACACATACACACACACACCCCTCAAACCACAAGGCACCTTTGGTTGCTATTGTCCTCTGGAGAGAGCAGGATGGATGGGCTGCCCTGGGAGATCCCGCAGATCTGAAACTCATTACAGATGTGAGACTCAGGGTAACAGGGACACTTGGAGACCTGAACTTTTCAGGAGTTTGGGGGTATTCACGTGTTGCCTGGAAACCAGAGACCAAATAGGAAACAGGAAGCCCCAGGAGAGAGAGGCTTAAATATTTCAGCATCATTTCCAGAGTTGAAGGCTGCCTGCCAGGGCCTGAGGGCAGCTGTGGTCCTTATTTTTCCTCAGACTCAGATTATCAGAACTCCTCGTACCTCATGACCCACTCATCCCAATCTCACTTTGCACCTCTTGGAGGTAGAGGTTAGATTCTTAAAGGGGCCATGTTGGAGTCCATGTGTACACACACACACACACACACACACACACACACACACACACACACACACACATATGCACGGCTGCAATGCCATTTTCTGGCACTGGTTTCTGATGAAGCTGGAAGTTTAACAGAAATGACGGCTCACACCTCCAGGCTTCCAGCAGCTGCACTGGCAACTTGTTCAGGGCTCGGACTTAACGGCTTCCATTTGTGTGACCCTGGGTGAGGCTGTGTCTATCTGAGTCCATCCCAGAATCTGTAGTGGGAGCAGAGTGTGGCCAAACTTGGAGACTTCCTGGGACACAAGGGAGCCCAGAGCATGAAACTCAAGTAGCCCCCATCTGAACACACCAACTGTGTCTTTCTCTGCTGCAGACACAGACCGGGCCAAAGGGGTTCCCTTCAATGTGCCCTGCCCCTTATGCTCTGTGTCCTTCTCTGTCACTGCAAACCCGTGTGGAATCCCCTCCCCACTTCCCACCTGAAGACCTCCTTGGGGGCTCTGGCGTTTTGTACTCACCCCTCCTCCACACCCTGCAGCTCTTTGACTGCAATTCTCATTTGGCTCTAGCATCTGCACACTTGGATGTCTGGGGCATGTGTGTGGTGTGAATTTCAGGGTCAGGCAGACCTCGTTTCCCATCACCAGTTGTATCTGGGGCAACCTAACCTCTCTTAGTCTCAGTTTCTTCATCTATAAAAACACGTACAGTCCTTTTCTTTCAGTTGTGAGGAGTGGGGAGTATGAAATATCTGGGTCCTGAATAGACCTTTCGCCAAAGATATACAAATGGTCAACAAGCACATGAAAAGTTGCTCAACATCATTAGTCATTAGGGAAATGAAAATTAAAGCCACAATGAGATAACACTCCACCCCTACTAGAATGGCTGTAATAATAAAATGAAAAATGAAAAATAACAAGTGTTGACGAGGATGTGGAATAATCGGAACACTCGTACGTTGTTGGTGGGAATATAAAATAGAGCAGCTGCTGTGGAAGACAGTTTAGTGGATCATCAGAAAGCTAAAAATAGACTTACCATATGACCCAGGAATCCCACTGTTAGATATATGCCGCCAAAGAATCAAAAACAGATACTCAAATAAAAACTTGTGCATGAATGTTCATAGCAGCATTATTCACAATAGCCAAAAGGTAGAAACAACCCAAATACCCTTCAACTGATGAATGGATAAACAAAATGTGGTCTATCTACCCAATGGAATATTATTCAGCTATAAGAAGGAATGAAGTTCTGATACATGCTACAACATAATAAACCTATGCTAAGTGAAAGAAGCCAAAAACAAAAGGTTCCATCTACATGAAATATCTAGATTAGGTAAATCCACAGAAACAGATTTTTTGGGGGGCTGGTAAATATTTTATTTAGTGGTGCTCCTGTTACTATTTCTGGTGCAGATCTGACTCTTCTGTAAAGGAATTTCCAATGTGAATGTGAGAAGACAAACCCACAAAGAAGCCCTGGTAAATACGGTAAATAGGATAAATAGCAGGACATGTGCACAAGGTTTCATGGGAAATTGAATGATGGAGTGGTTCATTCCACTTTGAAGATTGGGCACCTTGGCTAGTCTTTAACTCACCAGGTAAATATGAACAGAAGCCCGCTCCAAGCAAAGGACATGGCACGGGTAGAAACAGCAGACTAGCACTTGCCAGGGGTTGGGGAGAATAACTGCTTAATGTGTACAGGGTTTCCTTTTGAGGTGATGAAGATGAGCTAGATAGAGGTGGTAGTTGCACAACACTGTGAATGTAGTAAATGCCACTGTACACTTTAAAATAATTAATAATTAATTAAAATAATTAATTTTATGTTATGTGAATTTTACCCCAATTAAAAAAAAAATCTCTACTACAGGCCCATGTTTGATGATGGATGAAGATCTTTGGTTTTCAAACTTGGCTGTACATAGGAGTCACCAGTCAATACTGGTGGGTATTGACACCACACCTGGGTGTGGGTCCCACACCCAGGTTTCTAAAATAATTGGCATGAGGAGAGGTGTGAACACAGAGCTTTATGAAAGCTGCCCAAGGGATCCCAGCACCCAGGACCTTCCCTTCTATTTCCACTGGGCTGGCACCTCTTCCTCCCAGCTTGCAGGCTTGCTGAAGGCTCCAGAGCAGCTAGACAAATAGTCCTTGGCTGACCTTGGTTGTGCTTCATCATAATTGTGTAACAGGGTCTGACCTTGTACTTGAGCATGTGAATGTGGGAAGCAGTGAAAAGTTAGATTTATATGTGAACGTGTAAAGAAATGTACAAGGCCTCTGGGGTGTGAGATCTGTGTCTATGATGGTAAGTGAGGGTGGCCAGCCACGGCCTTAAACCCTTCTACCTTGAAGGAGGAGTTCCAGTATTTCCTATGCAAGTCACCTGTGGAGCCAACCCCAAAATGGTACAGTAAGCCAAGGGAGGAGCGTGTCTAATTCTTCTGAAAAAAAGTGTTGGGGAAATTTTCAACATGATTTTCCAACTTAATTCTGACCAAGCAAAAAAAATTGGAAAGTACAGATGGTAGATCTTGTGGGGAGGCCACTGTGCCATCTTAGAGCCAATGGTAACTAGACAGCCAGGGAAGCACCAGGACTGCAAACACAGTGCCTTGGTTATCCACTGCTGCATGACAAACTAACCCAACACCTCACAGCCATTGAGATATTTTCTCTTAAACAAAAACCTGAAGAACAGAAAATAGTAAGTGTTGGTGAGGATGTGGAGAGATTGGAACACTTGTGCACTGTTGGTGGAAATGTAAAATGGTGCAGCCGCTATGGAAAACAGTATGGCAGTTCCTCCAAAAATTAAAGACAGAATTACCATATGATCCAGCAATTCCGCTTCTGGGTTTATACCAAAAAAAATTGAAAACTTGAAGAGATATTTGTACCCACATGTTCCTAGCAGTATTTTTCACAATATCCTAAAGGTGGAAGCATTCCAAGTGTCCATCAATGGATGAATGGATAAACAAAATGTGATATACACATACACACAATAGAATATTATTTAGCTTTAAAAAGGAAGGAAATTCCGGGACTTCCCTGGCGGCACAGTGGTTAAGAATCTGCCTGCCAGTTCAGAGGACACAGGTTCAATCCCTAGTCTGGGAAGATCCCACATGCCGCAGAGCATCTAAGCCAGTGAGTCACAACTACTGAGCCTGTGCTCTAGAGCCCACAAGCTACAACTACTGAGCCCACGTGTGGCATCTACTGAAGCCCACGTTCCTAGAGCCCGTGCTCCGCAACAAGAGAAGCCACCTCAATGAGAAGCTCACGCACTGCAACGAAGAGTAGCCCCTGCTCACCGCAACTAGAGAAAGCCCATGCACAGCAAGAAAGACCCAACACAGCCAAAAAATAAAATAAATAAATATTTAAAAGAAAAAAAAAAGGGAAGGAAGGAAATTCTGACCCATGCTATACCACGACAATACTTAAAGACATTATGCTAGGTGAAATAAACCAGTCACAAAAGGACAAGTATGATACAATTCTACTTGAATGAGGTACTTAGAGTAGTATCGGGTTGGCCAAAAAAGTTCCTGCAGTTTTAAAGTAAAAATAAAAGACACATTTTTCATTTTCACCAAGAACTTTATTGAACAACATATTCACCCTTTTGTTCCACTGCCTTCTGCCATTTTTCAGGCAACTTCATAACTCTATCTTCCCTAAACTTTTAATCTTTTTGAGCAAAGAACTGTTTCAGGTGCCTTTTAGTCTTCCAGGGAATTGAAATTTTTTCCATTAAGAGAATTTTTAAAGACCGAAGTAAATGGAAATCCAAAGTTGCAACGCCTGGTGAATATGGCGGATGAATCAGAACTTCCCAGCCAAGCTGTTACAGGTTTGCCTGGTCATCAAAAAACATGCAGTCTTGCATTATCCTGCTGGGAGATTATGCGTTTTCTGTTGACTAATTCCAGACGCTTTTTGTTGAGTGCTGCTTTCAGTTGGTCCAACTGGGAGCAGTACTTGTTGGAATTAATCATTTGGTTTTCTGGAAGGAGCTCATAATAGAGGACTCACTTCCAATCCCACCATATACACATATACACAACATCACCTTCTTTGGATGAAGACCGGCCTTTGGTGTGGTTAGTGGTGGTTCATTTCACTTGCGCCACGATCTCCTCCATTCCATATTATTGTACAGTATCCACTTTTCATCGCCCGTCACAATTTGTTTTAAAAAAGGAATGTTTCTGCTACGTTTCAGTAGAGAATCACATGTGGAAATACGGTCAAGAAGGTTTTTTTGCTTAACTTATGTGGAACCCAAACATCAAGTGATTAACATAACCAAGTTGGGGCAAGTAATTTTCAATGCTTGATTTGGATATTTTGAGTATGTCAGCTGTGTCCCGCGGAGTATAACATTGATTGTTCTCAATTAATGTCTTGATTTGATCGCTATCAGCTTCAACTGGTCTACCCCACCGTGGAGCATCATCCAGCAAGAAATCTCCATCGTGAAACTTCACAAACCACTTTTGACACATTCAATCAGTCACAGCACCTTCTCCATACACTGCACAAATCTTTTTTTGCATTTCAGTTTAGTTTTTACCTTTCTTGAAATGATAAAGCATAACATGCCAAAAATGTTGTTTTTTTCTTCCATCTTCAATATTAAAATGGCTACACAAAAATTCACCAATTTTGATAAGTTTTTTTAAAATGCACGCTGATGTGACAGCTGTCACATACAATCTTACAAAATTGTTTCCACTGAAGTTAAAGACAACTAAGCGCTACTAGAGCCATCCTACAGAAAAAACTGAATGAACAGTTTGGCCAACCCAATAAAATTCATAGAAACAGAAAGTAGAATGGTGGTTGCCAAGGGCTGTGCCAACAGAGTTACTGTTTAATGGGTACAGAGTTTTAGTTTGAGAAGATGAAAATTATTCTGTGGATGGATGGCGGTGATGGTAGCACAACAATGTGAATGTACTTAATGCCACTGAACCTTATACTTAAAAAGGATTAAAATAATAAATTTTATGTATTTTTACTCCAATTTTAAAAAAAGTCTATATACTACCCCACCCCCACCCCCACCCCCCGAAAAAAAACAACCAAGACCCATTTTATTATCTCTCATGATTCTGTGCATTCCCTGGGCCTGCCTGAGAGGTACTTTTTCTCCATGTGATGTCCGCTGGGGCTGAAGTCATCTGGGGCTTGGCTGGGACTCACTCACATGGTTGGCACTCCGGGGGGAACACCTGGAAGGTGGGCTCAGCTGGGACACTGGGGTGACTGGGCCTCTCTCTCCTTGTAGACTCAGGGCCTCATCCTCCCCAAGCGGCCTCTCCAAATGGTCAGTCCACATTGTCACTCCAGCAGGGTAGCCAGACTTCTTACATGGCAGTCTGGGGCTCCCAAAGGTGCAAAGGCAGGAGATGCCAGACTTTCTTACAGCTCAGGCCCTGACCTGACACAGCATCAGAGCCACCACATCCCAACGGTTAAAGAGACCCATAAGCCCAGCCTGGATTCAAGGGAGGGTCATATACTAGGTGGTGACTACTGGGAGGTGGTGGGTCCTTGGGGACCATTTTTACAGACTCACTGCCAGGCTCAGCATTTCTAGAACTGGAGTTTATCACCTCCTCCATTCTCCTCTACCCACATCTCTGTCTGCCCAGTCTGCCCTTCTTCTTGGGTTCCTCATCTTGAGGAGGGGCACAACCATCCAGTCCCCTAACACTGAGCCCAGACCCTCCCCTGAAGTTCCCCTCTCTTCTCTGCCCCTCCCCCAACAAACTCAGTCACCAGAAAGTCCTGCTTGTCTGTATCCTAAACACCTCCACTCTCCCCCAACCCCCTGTCATGGTCTTCCTCTAGGACACTGCCATCCCACGCATGGGCTACTGAAAGCACCCCTCTACCTGACTCGCCTCCTGGACTGGCCCCCTCCAGCCCTCCCTAACACTACCCCAGAGAGAGCAAACTACAAAGTCAGTGCGTCCTGTCCCCTTGAAGTCTTCCCCACCTTCCTGAGTGTTCCCAGGGCACAGACCAAGCTCCTATGCAGGGCACACCAATCACCTTCCCTGGCCACTCAATCTAAAGTGGCTCCTTGGTGCTCTGCCTGATGGGGCTGGCTTCCTTGCTTCTACTTCCTGTTGTGTATTTTCCATACTTGTAGTTATTTACATGTCTTCTCTTTCCTTAGGTTGAACTGTATGGAATTATTAATGATCTCGACTTTTTTAGATCTTAAAAAAAATGCCAATTTCATATGGTCCAGGCCAATGGATTATGAGCTTCGTGTAAGTGAGTGACATTGTATCTTGGTATCTTAACTAGTCATTCCCATGTATCAGGCCTTAGGGAAGGATTTCAGAAAGTCCAGAGGAAAGGCAGGCATGACCCCAGAGACACGAAAAAGCAATACAATGTGAGAGGGACAGGAGGTTCTAGGAAAGGAAGTTCTGAGAGTTTAACCAGGAGTAACCTCAGTGAAGAAGAGCGGCATGTCTAAATAAATGGAACAGGGTTCTCTTAAAAAAGCTCTTTATCTGAAACAACACACATCAGTCCTGGATGGGGGGACAGAGAAGCAAGGACAAACTCAAGGGAAGAGCAAGAATACTTTCAGAATAGTGTTGGGAAAGCCAAAGCTGAGCTTTGAAAAAACAGTTGTTCTTGTTTGGTTGTTTTTGTTTATTGTTTGTATATTTGTTTCCTATTGCTGCTGTAACAAATTACCACAATTTTAGTGGCTTAAAACAATACAAATTCATAATCTTACAATTCTGGAGATCAGAAGTCTAATACGAGTCTCAATCAAGGTATTGGCACTCTGTATTCCTTCTGGAGGCACTAGAGGAGAATCTGTTTTCTTGCCTTTCCAACCTTCTAGCGGTTGCCCATGTTCCTTGGCTAGTGGCCCCTTCCTCCATCTTCAAAACCAGTAACATCGGGCCATGCCTGTCTCACGCTGCCATCTCTTCTATCTCCCTTTATTGCCTCCCTCTTCTACTTTTAACGACACTTGTGACTTCCTTGACCCACTAGGATAGTCCAAGATAATCTCCTTATTTTACAGGCAGCTAATTAATAACCTTAATTCTATCTGCATCCTTACATTCCTTAATTCCATAGATATCCTCTTTGCTAAGTAACATAACACATTCATAGATTCTGAGGATTAGGATGTGCGCATCTTTGGGGGACCATTCTGTTTGTCATAGGTATTTTAGTTTTGTTTGGAAGAGTAAGAAAGATTAACAAGAAAGGGGTAGACCCACTGCTTGGTGGTAAATGCTGATGGATGTCAGAGCCCACTCAGATGCTATCTGCTCCGTAAAGGGGAAAACAAACAATTTTAAGAGGAAATTGCAACACGACATGGAGTGAGATAGTGTAGCCCATGAGAATCTTGGTTCACAAATTCAAATGTGCACGAAAGGTCACATTTCTCCATTTTCTTCAAATTGGCAAGTTCCTATCCTGCCAGGTTGGCAGGAAACCCAATTTGAATTATTACCCAAGGCTCCTCCTTTCCCTGGAATTCAGAGGCTGCACCTCTGAACAATCAATCATTACCATCACTACAGCTCTACCTGCCAGGCACTGCTCTAAGTATTTACACATATGAACTCATTTAATCCTCATAACAATCCTGACACAAGTAATACTAACATCTCCATTTTACAGATGAAGAAACTGAGACCCAGAGAGGTTCAGGAACTTGTCCAAAGTCACACAGCTCTAGGCTCATATGGTTGTGGCTGATATCTTCCTTGTCTGAACTCAGAGTGATCCCTTGAAGGTTTTCTCTGTTTGAATGCCACGTGTGGGTGTGGAAATCATTGATGAGATGGGGCATCCTGGTACCTGTGCTCTAGCCTCTCCAGGGGTACCATGCAGCCATCAACCCAGGACTTACTACTTCCTCAGCACTGCCAGTCCTGCTCCTTCCTATCTTTTTTTTTTTATGAGGTCTATCAAGGCACTTACCCCACATCCTTCCTATCTTGATTGATCACTATTTTTTTTTTGCCTCAGGGAATTCTGTCCCCTACTCTTCCAATTGCCATAAAAATGTTTATCATAATCTCTTCAACCAGTTCTAGAATAGACAGCCAAGTGAGTACTTCTGTTTTGGGCCTCATTGTATAAAACTCCCATAGAAGGTAACACATAAGGACCCAGCTACCTTCACCAATCTGGGGACCAGGACATTTATCTTTTATTATTTATTTATTTATTTGGCTGCTCCAGGTCTTAGTTGCAGCATGTGGGATCTTCGTTGCCTGGGCAGGATCTTCTTTGCTTCATGCGGGCTCTTAGTTGGGGCATGAGGGATCTAGCTTTGACCAGGGATTGAACCTGGGCCCCCTGCATTGGGAGCACAAAGTCTTAACCACTGGACCACCAGAGAAGTCCCAGGACCAGGACATTTAAAGGAGAAATTATCCAGTTACACAAGGAATGGAGTTCCTGGCACCTTTAACCTAGTTCAGATAACATCCCAGAGCATGGACAGAACCTGCAAAGAATATCCCCAAATTCTGATTGGTCCTATTTGAGGAGTCTATGGGAGATAATTAGATGAAGTCATGAGGGTGGGGTCCTAATGGTGGGATCAATGCCCTAATAAGAAGAGGAAGAGACACCAGAGCACCTTCTTTCTCTCTCTCTTCACCGCATGAGAACACAGTGAGAAGGTGGCTATCTGTAAGCCAGGATGAGGTGTCTCACCAGAATCCGACTCTGCTGGCACACTGATCTTGGACTTCCAGTCTACAGAACTGTGAGAAAATAAAATCTCCATCGTTTCAGCCATCCAGACTGTGGTATTTTGTTATGGCCACCCAAGTTGACTAACATAGATGGGCTTGTAGGCTGGTTCCACGAAAGTTCTTGAAAATGGCTTATTAATGGAATTCTATCAAGGAGGGTGGGCAGGGATCAGGGCAGACCTAAATTGACAATATACAGGGTACTTAGGTCTTGTGCCTCTCTTGCTGAGAATAGTGGGTAGGGATATCAGGAGGCAGTGGAGAATTTTTTTTAGGGTGCAGTGCCTAATTTAAATCAAGGTGGGGAGCAAGAACATGAAGCAATACTTCTTTTCAAATTGCTTTAAACTAACAATGTTTCCCACCTCACATGACCACCACAGAAGGAACCCTGACCCCACAGCCAGAGCCCGTTGCCTCAAGATTATGTCTACAGAGGGCCGGGGTTGGAGAGACCAGTAGGGCTGACCAAATGTCAGCCATTTCAGTGGGGAACAAGCACACTTGCCCAGAAACAGCGAGTCATGTGCATTCTTATCACAGAGGGAGGCTGGAGCTGTCATTTCTCTCCTAACTGGTCTCCCTGCTTCTCTGCAGTCTACTCTCCACATGGCATTCAATTAGCCTTTTCAATCTTAAGTCAGAACTCTCCAGTGGCTCCTCATCCCATCAGGGTAGAAGCCAAAGTCCTCCCCTCGGAAGCCCTAGGGGGTCCGGCCCCACCTTCCTCCCTCTCAGCTCACCTCCCACTCTGCCCCCACCCCCCCGCTCACTCCACCCAGGTCCTGCTGGCCTCCCTATTATTCCTGCAACACACCCGGCTTTGCGCTTTGCACAGGCTGTCCCCTCTACTTACAACACTTGCCTCCAGATGCCTGTGTGGCTCCCTCCCTCACCTCCTTCAAGTCTTTGCTCAGCTGTCATCTTCTCAATGAGCCCTACTCTGACTATCCTATTTAAAACTGCAGCCCTTGATGGCCCAAAAGCCCATGAACAGATGCTCAGCATCAGTAATCATCAGAGAAATGCAAATCAAAACTACAGTGAGGTATCACTTCACACTGGTCAGAATGGCCATCATCAAAAAGTCTACAAACAATAAATGCTGGAGAGGGTGTGGAGAAAAGGGAACCCTCTTGCACTGTTGGTGGGAATGTAAATTGGTGCAGCCACTATGGAGAACAGTATGGAGTTTCCTTCAAAAACTACAAATAGAATTACCATATGATCCAGCAATCCCACTCCTGGGAGTATACCTGGACAAAACTATAATTCAAAAAGATACATGCACCCCTATGTACATAGCAGCACTATTCACAATAGCCAAGACATGGAAGCAACCTAAATGTCCACTGACAGACAAATGGATAAAGATGATGGGGTACATATATACACAATGGAATATTACTCAGCCATGAAAAAGAATGAAATAATGCCATTTGCAGCAACATGGATGTACCTAGAGGTTATCCTGCTAAGTAAGTCAGACAGAGAAAGAGAAATATCATATGATATCACTCATATGTGGGATCTAATTAAAAAATGTTATAACTGAAACTTATTTACAAAACAAAACCAGACTCACAGATTTTGAAAACACACTTATGGTTACCAAAGGGGAAACGTGGAGGGGAGGGATAAATTAGGAGCCTGGATTAACATACACACACTACTATATACAAAAGAGATAACCAACAGGACTTACTGTATAGCACAGGGCACTCTACCCAATATTTTGTAATAACCTATATGGGAGAAGAATCTGAAAAAGAATGAATATATACATGTATAACTGAATCACTATACTGTACACCTGAAACTAACAGAACATTGTAAATCAACCATACTCCAATAAAATTTAAAAAAATAAAATAAAATAAAAATAAAAATCTAAAAAAAAATTGCAGCCCTCAACTTACGATGTTTATTGTCTTTCTCCTTTAGCTAGATGGTCAGCTCTCTGAGGGCAGGGGTTTTGGTCTATTTTGTTCACTGTTATATCCCAAGCATCTAGAGTAACAGCTGGCCCATTGGATTCCTTAGTAATCTCTGCTGCCACTTATTGTTCTGCTTCTTCTGGTACAGGGTAGAACCACACTCTCCCCACTCCCCTGGAATGGCCATTGGATTTGTTTTGGCTCCTGAAATGTGAGTAAAAGGTGATATGTGCTACTTCCAAAAGGGACATTTCACAGCCAGTGTGTGACTTGCCCCTTGCATTCTGTATGTTTGCCCTCATCCCTTAGGACCGGGTGGAGCAGAGCCCCTGCAACCTGAGGTGCACAGTAGCGTTGGCAAGAAAGACACCTTGTTGTTTTGAGTCACTGAGATGATGGGGATGTTTGTTATTGCAGAATAATCTAGCTGATCTTGACTGATACATTAGGCCCTCAATAAATATTTAATGATAAATAAATAGTCAATGAATCCTTTGGTTGCCTTCATAAAGTCCTGAGTTAAAGAAGTCCACTCTAGGTATTGACAGATATATCATATACAATAATAACATTAGTTATTATCAGCATTATTAGGTTTTTTTTGAGTGCCAAACACTTAAAAAGTTTGCGAGGCACAGATCTAAGCATTTTATGCGTATTCATTTAATTCTCAAAAATTAAATATGAGATAAGTGCTATTATTATTCCCTTGTGTCAGATGAGGAAACTGCAGCATGGAAAAGTTCAGGCCAGATCCACCAGCCACCGCTTGACTTTTATTAGTCAACATTCTGGAGCTCACAGTGGATGAACCCCAGCTCCAACAGACCTCAGTCAAAGCGTGCCAGCTGGCGGTGGGAATACCTGCAGTCATCATCTCCTTATATCTCTGCAGCTTCTGGGTGTGGAGCGAGGCAGGAATGTGTGCTCAGAAACAGGGAGGGGCTGACAGCTTGGTAACCTGCAGAGCTGGGTGATAGATCACTTGGATGACTCCACGTCTGGTTAATACCTCAGGTTGTTGTAAGTGGTTTGGCTGGCAGTAAAATTCCCCCAAATATGATTGGGAAACACCCAATCATCCAGGAAAAAAAAAAAAAATCCAACCCCCACCTTAGCCCTTTAATTTTTAAATTCTTTGTGTATTCTTTGGGAAAATTCAATCCATATGTTTCTCAGTCTTTTATACACTGAAATGTTTCCTAGGGAGTTTTGACTTCCCCAAACCTCAGAACCTTCCCCCACTTTCCTCTCCCTGTCTTCTGCATTATCCCATCTCTCCCAACACTTTAGAAGTGGGAATTCACGTTCCAGCAAAAGCCAAACTTGGGGGAAACACTCAGTCTATGCCCTGAGAAGTGTGAATGGCTTTGAGCTACTGAGATGCCTACAGGGGCCTCCTCCAGGGGCTGTCACCTACGAGCCTCACGCCACATCAGACAGACTGCCCTCATCCATTCCCTGCGTGTCCCACTGCCTGAGCGTTGCTTTTGGAGCCACAGAGGCAGCTTTCGGGACCTCGATGTCTCTTTACACACTTGGAATCAGGACAGTACAAAGCCAGATAGTACAAAGCCTTATATGAAACCAGACAGGGATTCACATTTTGTTGGGAGCCTGGGGTCTTGGCCAGGAGAATCCCAGGAAAGCTCTACCCACTCCTGATGGTGGCTTTTCATCGAGGGCCAGCTGGGGACAGGCGAATGGGAAGGGGAGTGTGTGTAGTGCAGTGGGGCTGAAGTGCGGTCTACACTGGGGCTTCAAGCCAAGCTCCACATGGTGGAAGTGATAATAATTATTAATGCCTGACATTTGTGTAACACTTCATAGTTTTAAAAATGCTGTCAGCAGGTTGATATAGCCAGTATTTTGGAGCCAAAATGTTTAGATTCCCATTCTTTGTCCTAGCTGTGCAACCCTGGGCAAATCACCTAACCTCTCTGAGCCTCCATTTACTCATTTGTGAAATGGGGAAAATAATGATTCCTGTTTCATAGGCTAGTTGTGAATCTCGTGGGCAAACTCCAGCAAACTCATGTTCAAGTTGTAAAGTGCTAACAGCTGAAGGTGGCTGTTGTGGAGTTGACACCTCATCTCACTTGACATTCAAGTTTTTTTTTTTTCACTTAAAAAAATTGAAGTATAGGGCTTCCCTGGTGGCGCAGTGGTTGAGAATCCGCCTGCCGATGCAGGAGACACGTGTTCGTGCCCTGGTCCAGGAAGATCCCACATGCCGTGGAGCAACTAAGCCCGTGAGCCATGGCCGCTAGGCCTGCGTGTCCGGAGCCTGTGCTCCGCAACGGGAGAGGCCACAACAGTGAGAGGCCCGCATACCGCAAAAAAAAAAAAAAAAAAAAAAAAAAAAATTGAAGTATAGTTAATTTACAATGTTGTGTTAGTTTCAAGTGTACAGTAAAGTGATTCATTCATATATATACATATATTCTTTTTCAGATTCTTTGCCATTATAGGTATAGTTTCCTGTGCTATACAGGTCATTGTTGTTTACCTATTTTATATATCACAGTGTGTATATGTTAATCCCAAAGATGCTCAACTCTTGATGCTCAAGAGCCTGATGGTGCCCAAAGATGACAAATGAATTTTCAATTTTCCATATATGTTTTCTACAAAGGAAAGCAGATGTCACTCTTTGGCTCACCTTCCTGTCTTGAGTTCTCCTAGTTGCCAGCAGTACGTGTGGGTCCCAGAATTCTGGGCACTGGGGGTCTGCTGGGGCCCATTTCTAGCAGGGACCATGAATCGCCCACAAGGGAGAACTCACCCTGATGGAGGAAAGGGTAGAAGTCAGGGCTTGGGGTGGCTGTCTGAAGGGGAGGGGTGGCTTTGAGTACCTCTGGGGAATCCCAGCAGGAAGGTCAATAAACACAAGGGATGGCATAATTTCCCTAAGTTCCTTCTCAGTCCAGGAGGACAGGCCTGCATGAAGCTGAGGTCCCCATGGTGGGGTGCTTCATGGAGAAGCCTCAGTACCATCCGGGGGCCCAGGGGCCCTTCTTGGGCTCCAGGGAGCACTCGGCAGAGGATGCCTTTACAGGGGCTGGAAGAAAGGCACAGTAAGAGTGGGGTGGGCACCACAGTGCTGCCTTGGTATGGCCAGAGACAGCCCCAGGGACTCCCAGAATTAGGCTACCTTGAAGCAGGCATCCCATGATAGCAGGTGGAGGCCAGGAGGGCAGCAATATTCGTCTTGTAGTGACTGTGACACTACTTGGCCTGAGGCTCCCATGCATGGGCAATGGGGGTCACCAGGTAAAGGCCTGAGCTCCTTAGCATGGCTCATGAGGCCTGACTGGGCCCCTGTCTGTCCCTCCCTTGGACCATCCTTATCTCACCGCTTATAGCCCCTGGCCTCTGCCTGACCTGCTCCTCTGCCTGAACCTTCTTCTCCCCTACCCTTTCTGCCTGGCAGTCACTCACACCAATTAATTTTTTTTCTCAGGGCCCAGCAGAGTGCTTGATAAATGGTGGAAAACATGTATGAAAAAATGAATAAGTGGAGAGAGTGAGGGACTCACCCGGATTCTCTAGTATTCAAACCAAGACCCAAACCCAAGTCTCTAGCATCAGCTGCTTTTGGTGCTTGTGGCCTTCTCCCGGGTTTCTGCAGTTGCTGCCGGAGGGATGATGGCCACAGACACAAAGACCCCTGAAGCTTGTGTCCAGCTAGCACACTCACCTTGCCTGGAGCGGGCGGGAAGGCAGCGCCCAACGCCCTCTCTGCAGCCAGGGCTTGTCCGCCTGTCGCAGGGGCCTCAGCTGTGCCACTGATCTGGGTGTTGCTGGTCACTCCTGGTTCTGGTTCCACCGGCCTCTTGAAGTGCCTCTTCCTGACCAGGAATGAAAATCTGAGAAAAGCCGAGAAAGTATCACCAGCCAGTGTGATGCGAGCCTCCTGTGGAGAGGCCTCCAGGTGAGATGTGTTTTTGCTGCACATTAGGATCACCTGGGGAGCTTCGAAAACCACAATGCCCAGGCTTCACCCCATAGCAGAATTGCTGGAGGTGGGACCCAGCCATCAGTAGTCTTTAAAACACCCCAGAAACGTGGATCGACCTAGAGAATATTATGCTTAGTGGAATAAGTCAGACAGAGAAAGACAAATACTATATGATATCTTTATAAGTGGAATCTAAAAAGTAATACAAATGAATGCATATACAAAACAGAAACAGACTCACAGACATAGAAAACAAACTTGTGGTTACCAAAGGGGAGAGGAAAGTGCAGAAGGACAATGGGTTAGATGGGATTAACAGATACAAGCTACTATATATAAAATAGATAGCAACAAGGATATATTGTACAGGGCAGGGAATTATACTCTTTATCTTGTAATAACCTATAATGGAATATAATCTGCAAAAATACTGAATCACTATGCTGTATACCTGAAACTAACATAATATAGTAAATCATCTCTACTTCAATAAAAAACAAACAAACAAATAATGCCCCACAGGACTCCAAGGTATGGCCAAGTTTGGAAAAAGGTGATCTAGGGAATTTAAAAAAACCCTCATGTCCCAGCCTCACCCTAAACCAATGAAATCAGACTCTCTGTGAGGGCCTGGGCGTTCTTTTTTTTTTTTTTTTTTTTTTTTTTTTTTTTTTCGTTATGCGGGCCTCTCACTGTTGTGGCCTCTCCCGTTGCGGAGCACAGGCTCCGGACGCACAGGCTCAGCGGCCATGGCTCACGGGCTTAGTTGCTCCGCGGCATGTGGGATCTTCCCGGACCAGGGCACGAACCCGTGTCTCCTGCATCGGCAGGCGGATTCTCAACCACTGCGCCACCAGGGAAGCCCCTGGGCGTTCTTTTGGTTGGTTTTGATAGGTCTCCATGTGGTAATAAAGTGCAGGGGGCTGAGAACCTCTGATGAAGTCCAACGCCCTCATTTAGCCCACAAAGAATCTGCAGCCCAGAAAGGTCAAGGTACTTGCCTGAGGACATGTAATGTACAGTGGCGGGTGGGACCAGACTATGAACCCAGCTCTAGGGTCCTGAATCCTAATCCACTGCCCTTCCTGTCACACAGGGCAGCCAGCACTCATGGAGACTCCCTCTAGACATTCATTTCACAATTTAGGTGTTGGGTTGGCACAGTTGGTCAAGACTTGCAAGATCGCTCTTAACTGATCAGAGAACTTGCATGCGGCCACCACTCCCCTCCCTGAACTTTGTCAAACCTGAAGGGCAAAGCCCTTTGGAGAGACATCACCCAACTCAGTGGGAACAGATTTAGAGTTCTTGTGATGCTGAGACTGACACAGATGGTGATGATAAGACATGAACAGGTGTGGGGTAAAAATCTAGAAGAAAGAGCCCTCCCCAGAGGGATTATCTGGGCTGCACTATCCCTGTACTCTTCTGGAAACTGCCTGGGTTTTCTATGCCTCTTGCCCCGATTCACAGTTCTCTTTCTGTCCTTCCCATTATGTGGTTCTGTGGGAGCATCATGGGTTTGAAGACAGACTGCCCCAGTTGGAAACCAATATTTATTGAGTGCCTCCCATGTGTAGGCACTGTACTTTCATGTCTTTGTCTTCTCTTAATACTCAGAAGAATTAATATTCCCATAGGGATCATTAATGCCCATTTTACAGACAAGAAAACTAAGGCTTGGGGAGGTTAGTAGCTTGCTCCAGATCACCTGGGTAGTAAGTGATGGAGCTGGGATCTAAACTCAGGGTGCAAAGTCTGTGCTTTCTCTCCTGGAGCACACTGCCTCCCAGCATGGGCCTCATCCAGTTCACTTTAGTCAGGTCTGAGCTCTTCATCTGTCAAAGTCGTCCTCATCTTTTGCGACCTCAGGGACTCATTTCCTGCCCTTGTAACCCACGCCATAGCCTGGACCGTGCCTGGTCTGTCCGCCACCTCCATGGTGCCATCTCTCATTTTCCTCTTGATCCCTGGGTACTCGGCCCATGGGAGGAGCCCGGAAAAGTGTAGTGGTCTCTATGGCCAGCGGAGCCATGGAATTCTCCAGCCCTGTGAAGAGACATACCAGGTGCTGGGGAAGCAGAGACCTTGTTTCACTCTGCCCCACCCAAGACCTCACCTCCTGGAATCTCCTCTTCAGTTCAAGAGGTCCCCTTCCCAAGAGACTTCTTTCAGATCCAAATATGTAACTAGGGGAAGGTAAACCACAAGCCATGATCAGCTTGTCATGAATTTACTTGGATAAGTAAGTCCACTAACCTGGCGCTTCAATTTTATATGACATTTTTATTATTGACACAACTTTTCAGTAACGTTGAAGGAATTTAGAGATAACAGTCCAATGTATAATCTTACCTACTCTTCTTACACAATTGTTTTCATTTGTCTGTGTCTCTTTTTCAACCTTTAGCCAGAGAAATACACATTTTTAGAATTAGTTCTAATCACAGGGTTTATAAACAGTTTTGTGTTCTGCTTATTTTACTTGGAAGTAACTTACAAGCATCTTTCTATACTCTCATCTTCAAGTTGATCCATTCTAATATCTGTAGAGTCTTCTATCACATTTTTGAGCCATGGTTAAATTATTCCCCAATAGTTGAAGATTGAAGTTAATTTTTATAAAGAATTGTATGATGGAGATCTTTGCCCATACATTTCTTTTGGAGGGACAGAGAGGCCAGGACTGCTGTGTGTGGAGGTGGGATTGGAAGGGGTGGTCAGAATGGGAGGGAGAGAAAGTGGAGGAAGGTCAACTTTTTTTTTTTTAATTAAAAAAAATTTATTCTTGGTTGCGTTGGGTCTTCGTTGCTGCACACGGGCTTTCTCTAGTTGCTGCGAGCGGGGGCTACTCTTCGTTGCGGTGCGCGGGCTTCTCATTGCGGTGGCTTCTCTTGCTGTGGAGCATGGGCTCTAGAGAGCAGGCTCCGTAGTTGTGGCTCACGGGCTTAGTTGCTCTGCGGCATGTGGGATCTTCCCAGGCCAGGTCTCGAACCTGTGTCCCTGCACTGGCAGGCAGATTCTTAACCACTGCGCCACCAGGGAAGTCTGAGGAAGGCCAACTTCTGCCTCAGTTTTTTTTTTTTTAAATATTATCCGTTGATTTATTGATTAAATAGCTGGTTTTAAGGTTGTCTGCCTCAGTTTTGTCTGCACCACCCAGCTCACAAAGCAGGCTTCCCAGACACCATCCTGTAGGCAGTTAGGTCACAGGTATCACCAGCAATTTCTGCACTGTCTCTGGCTCTGAAAACTTGGCCCTCTTCCCTGCCTACATTTGTAAAACTTGTATGTGAGGAAAAGACCTCACCTCAGAACTCTATTTACTTAGAGCTGGTGGATGAAGAACACTGTGTACATCTAAGTGATGTTTGGTGGGGGTGGTGGTGGCTTGTACACAGCAACGGTCGCTTGGATCTAATGCATAAGTACCATGTACCAGATACTAAATGCTTCGTGTAAATGATCTTACTGCACCCTTTCACACAATGAAGTAGGTATTTGACGGCCTGAGGCTCAGGAAGGATGCTCAGGAGCTAGTAGGTGATAATCACAAGGTCCTAATCCATGTATGTCAGATTTACATCACTCCCAAACCCTAGTGAATAAGCAAATCTGAACACATCAAAAGCTGTCATTTCCCAACAACTTCAGGAAGTGGTTGGGGGCAACTCTAGCAGGAAGAGGGGCTGGAATGGTGGGGTGCTGGTGAGGTGACAATGAGGTACAGGCATAAGCTGCTAAGAGAAATGAAGAAGGCAAAGGGCTAAGTGTACTTGGGGTTTTCCTCTAAACACCCAAGAGAAATTTCTTACCCCTCCCAATTGCAGTTGTCATTTTAATTTTTATTTTATTTACTTTCTGGCCACGCCACGCAGCCTGTGGGATCTTAGTTCCCTGACCATGGATTGAACCCACACCCCTGGCAGTGAAAGCCCGGAATCCTAACCACTTGTCATTTTTTAAAGTCCATGTTGTACCTCCATCTGTGCAAGAAGCTGTAGGAAGGCAGGGTCTGGGCCATACTCTGCTTTGGTCTGAAGAGGTGATGGGGTCCCCATCACTGTGTGCTGGAAGCAATGGAGGCCAAGCTCAGCTCTGAAGGGTGGGTGAGACTCCAGAGGCTATAAAGAAACGGGAAGGGCAAGCTGGGCAAGGAGATGGTAGAAGCTCAGGCTGGGAGATGGGACTAAGAAGGGAGTGTGTGGGGTGAGTGGGGGGCCAGTGAGGAGACAGAACTCACTCGGGTGGATTTGTGTTGGGGAAAGGCGAGAAATGAGGCTGGAAACAGGGCCGCTGGACTAGCTGTTAGCCTGGGGAGTGGTCCTTCTCCAGGTCTGACTTTCTCTGGCTCAGAGTGGAGAACAGTGATGAGGATGAGGGGGCTGATTACATTTGTCAATTTCTTATAATCAGGAAAGGGGAAAAAAATAACCTAACGCTTGATTAGGTAAACAACCGAGATCCAAGTTGCTGTGTCCAGACCCTGAGTGAGAGCAGGCTGCCTAGCATCTGTCTCAATTCTAACAACACTCTCAGATGAACACAGTCCTGCAGAGTCAGGAAAGAAGCTGCACTGTCTTGGATCGGCCAAGAGGGCAGGTGATGCTCAGGCCAGACACTCCCTACAGCACCACTAGAAATGGCTGCTTGGGAGATGGGAGAAGGTCTTTCTCGGCAAACCTGCCTCTGTTCCTCACTTCTGTGGTTCCTCCAGAGGCTCCAGAACAAACCAGGAAAACCTGGGGAGACATCTTCTGGAATGGCCAGGGCTTGCTCCAAGAGCCTCTATTGCCTTGGTTCCAGGTCTCCATCACTCTTAACTTTTCTCTAGGGTTAGCAATGGGGAGAGGTGGCTGGCCCCTTCTCTGGGTCCCAGCCTCTTGGGCTGTTTGCTAAGTTTTGTTTTGGAACTCTGGTGTTAAGTAGAAACATCAGGGATTCCTGGCAATGACTCAGACAAAATGAGAATTAGAAAAACAGAAGAGTCTCCAAGTTTTCCCAAGCAAATAGCCCAAGCTGTTGATGGCCCCTTTGGCAACAGACAGCTTCAAGCCACCTGCCTTTAGCTTGAGAGGCTTTCTCTGCTTGTGGTTCATGTTAGAAATTCTGACCCATATGTCCAACTGAAACTGACTGTTAGACGTTTCCATCTGAATGGAAACATATCAAACTCAATAGGTTTGATACAAAGTTGATCATGTGCCCTGCCCCATTCCCTTCCAATGTACAATGGAGAAAACAGTTGAAAACCAAATCATTGCAGGCAGCGTCCTTCTGAGGGTGAGGCAGTGGCACAGTTTCTATCAATGGGCAAATAAATGTCCATCTCCTTTCCCCTTGCAGGAAGGGGTGGGGAGAATAGGTGAGAGCTGCAGAGAAAGGCTTAGTGGTCACTGATGACTTATACTGTGAGAAAAGTAGGTGGAAGCTACAAGGTATGTTGTGTTAAGTTGGAAATAGTAGTATACCTTTCTGTCTCTGTTACCCTCCGGGTGGCACCCTTGCCCCTGTCACTCACTTCCCCCGATGCTCACATGTACCTCAAGCTCCCATATTGTGGTCTCTGATATCACTAACAGGAATGAGGATTCCACGGAGGACAGGTGATTCCATGTACTGAGGCTGGAAAAAAGTTAGGATAGGTCTGGAACGTCTTGTTGCCAGAAAGCAAGAATGCTTTCAAGAATGTCAGGGCAGTGTCGCAAGGACAAAGGAGCCAAACCAGGGGGCTTCTGGGCCAAGCTTTGACCATTTGGGCATTAATTAGAACAAGTTGAGCCAGAGAAAGAATATGGGTTCAAGACAATTCTCAAAAAATTCTGAAGTATGTAGCGCAGTGGTTGGAGAACAAAAGAAGAGAGACTACAATGGCATATGTTAATTTGTATTGACTTTAGTAAGTGGGCACTTCATATAAACAGGTCTTTTGTTTCTTCTATTAATTATATATCTGTTTACCAAGGAGAGATATGTTTTTGTTTCTATCTGTGACAGCAGGAAAGAATAAATGCAGGGAACACTGAGTTAGCCAACTTGTTTAGGAAAAAGTAGGCACTGTCCCAGGATGGGGCTTCTCAGCCCTGGGGTCACACAGGACAACTGAGTAAAGGTGGGTCCCTCTGTGTTCCATGGGGTCCTAGAGAGGAGCAGAAACTATGGACTTGGTGCCTCCTCCCTTACGCTATGAAACTTTGAGATGGTCTCTATAAATTATAATACAACACCAGCAAGGAGATGCACATTTTTAATAATGCTAACAGATCAGCTCAATACATCATGATGACAGGACAATGGGTTAGGCCAATGCTGGCCAAGCAAGATGAGAATTCATCTCATTTCAGAGAGAAAATTCAATGCTGTCAAACTGGAAACCTTCCCCAAAGGTGTGGACTTAAAAAGTCTTATTGAAGAAACAAAGAATAATTATGAAAGGATCCCCCCCTCCATTTGCTTTCTTTTCCTTTGCAACCCAGGCTCACATCCTGACCCAGAATGAATTGTTCGACCACCCAGATTTTGCAACTCCAGCAGTCAAAGTTGGTATTTTTCTTTTTCCTTTTGGTAGGGTAAGATTGTTAAAATCCCTAGGAAGGTAAAAATAGTACTTGGTAAAAATCACTGAAATCCTAGGAAGGTGTCAAAACTGGCACCCCAGAAAGGTGTGGCATTCAGGATAAGAAACAAAGTGAAACCCACAATATTAGCACTTTTAGAATAGGTTTTGATGTAAGGGTATTGACTAGCTTTGGAATTGTAATATTTTGTATATTTAATGCACGGAGAGTTTTTAAGAGGATCTGCTATATGAAATTTGTGAATTTAAATTAAATGGAGGTATTTCTTTAAGTTTGCAATCAATGTTAAATGCCTGTGAAAATCCGACGGGCTAAATTAATGAATTTTTGGAAAAAGTATTTTTAGAACAGTTTCAGGTTCACAGCAAAATAGTGGGAAGTAGAGAATTCCCATTTACCCTGTCCCCCAACCAGATGCAGCCTCCCACACTGTCAACATCCCTCACCAGATGGTAGGTACTATAGTCAGTGAACCTGCACTGACACATCATCATCACCCAGAGCCCATCGTTTACGCTAGGGGTCACTCGTGGTGGTGGGCACTCTATGGGTGTGGACAAAGGTATAATGTTCTATATCCACCATTATAGTGTCACACAGAGTAGTTTCACTGCCCTAAAAAGCCTCCGTGCTCTGCCTATTCATTCCTCCCTCCCTGCCAACCCTTGGCAACCACTGAGCCTTTCACTGTCTTTATAATTTTGCCCTTTCCAGAACATCATGTAGTTGGAATCATACAGTGTGTAGACTTTACAGTTTGGCTTCTGTCTCTTAGTAACATGCATTTAAGCTTCCTTCATGTCTTTCCATGGCTTGGTAGCTCATTTTTTTCTTTTAGTGCTGAATAATATTCCATCGTCTGGATGTACCACAGTTTATTTATCCATTTACCTACTGAAGGACATCCTGCTTGCTTCCAAGTTTTGGCAATTATGAATAAAGCCGCTATAAATAGTTGTATGCAGGTTATTGTTTAGACATAAGTTTCAACTCTTTGGGTAAATACCAAGGAGTACAATTGCTGGATCACGTGGTAAGAGTATGTTTAGTTTTGCAAGAAACTGCCAAACTGTCTTCCAAAGTGGCTGTACCACTTTACATACCCACCAGCAATGAATGAGAGTTCCTGTTGCTCCACATCCTCCAAGCATTTGGTGCTGTCATTGCTCTGGATTTTGGCTCTTCTGATAGATGTGTAGTGGTATCTCATTGTTTACAATGAAGTTTTTATTTATTAGCTGTGTTAGTAGTGTGTGAATATTTAAAAGAATGCTGATAGTTTAAGGAATGATGATTGTTATACTTTCATAAGATTAATCAGTGGACATTAAACCAGGTGTAAAGAGTAGTCAGTATTCCTCTCCATGCCCAGAGGCCCTTCAGACTTGAAATTGCCATCAGTGGCCTGAACATGCACCGAACATTGCAGGCCTGGGCGAGGGGTAGCAAAAAAGGGCCAAGTTGCTCTCTGCGATAGATAGAAGGATTTGCAGGGGCGGGTGTCAAGGGCAGAGAGATTCAGTCAAGGTTGGAGAGAGGGGGACAAAGAAATATGGCAGGAGACCAAAGCCCGGGATTGTGGAAATGGCTAAGGAAAAATTTAAGAATGGGCAGTTTAATATTAAGATTGATGTAATTAGCATCACTATGATGTTGACCTTCTCCATTTCCACAAATTGGCTATGCGGTGTGAGTGAGCTTTTTTTTCTGTGGAACTCCAGGAAAAGTGACTGAGCTCCACGCCTGAGTCCATGGGGTAGAGAGAAGGAAGAGCTATGGGCAGGGAGAGGTGAGGGGGACTGAGTTACTTAATTAATCTGGGGCCCCTCTACCCAAGGACTTTGTAGGGATTCTGTGGCAGGGAACGGGGGAGGGAGGGTAGGGTTTATATGTGACGTGTGATGCACTCGTCCTTTACCAGCTCGCAAACTGATTGTTGAAATTCCAGGAATTTTCGTGAGTTGGATGTCAAACTATGGGTAGATCGAAATCTGCCATGGAGGGAGGTATTTATACCACGGAAACTGGCACAAACATTACACATCAGCAACTTGCCCAGCTCTGCCCACAGCTGCTTGTTAAACATTTACCCATGAGGCCATTTCTGGTCTGGCTCCAGGCCTCTCTCTGGACCCAGCTCACACACCAGGAGGGCCTAAGGGCTCACAATTCCTGTCTCCTGGCTTTCTGCAAATGCTGCCCCCTTTCCCTGGCTCCTTTTCATTTTACAAGATTCAACTCCAATGTTACCTCCTGGAGAAAGACTCCACTCGGGGCTGCTCCCTGCATACACAGTGCCTTGAATGCCTGATGAAAAGTGTCTTGATCCTGGGGGTCCTCCCCCACATGTCCCTTGAGATGGGCCTGTGGATTCACTCATTTCTGAGTCAGGAGAGCCTGGCATGGGGCTAGGTCCTCTCTGATCTTCTGCAGAATGATCTCCCAGAGCCGGTTTAGTCTTTAGGGACAGTCACGGAGGGACCGTTTCAAAGACACTGTCTTTGAAATTAGAGAGGAAATTCTGTGGGGTTCGCTGGATGGGGTGAGGTGAAGGGCGGCTAGAGTTGGGCCTGCTGCTGCCGCAGGGAATGACAGAGAAGACACCCTCCTGAGCGCGGAGGCCTGGAGTTTCCCTCCACATGGCAGGAGCGCTGGCTTGCAGTCCCCACCCCCCCCTGCCCCGTCGGGGTGGAGGAACCAATCTTGCAGCGTGAACTGGTCCTCAGGCCTCTGGGATGGCTCCCAGCTGTTGACACACGGGCCAGGCCTGGCTGCCTGCTGCTGGTGTGCTGTTGCTTCCAGCCAGAGCCACTTTCCGACCCCGCAGACTTGTCAGCAGGACTGGAAATGGTGACTTGAATGAAAAATTTAAACTGTGGGGAAACTGTTCAGGGCTGCAGAGAGAAGTGCTGCTCTCAGGGCTTTTGCAGGGGTCTCTAGTCCCCAAAGATGATACTGGCTCAGGGTGTTCACAACTCATTCCTGACCCCAGCTCCATCAATTCCGTTTTGGGGGAAAGGGTGGTAGAAGACGAATGGGAAGATGCCAGCTGAGCTGGCCTCAGGAACCTGCCTGGAACAGGAAACCGAGCTGCTGGTCCCCTGGAGGACCCTGGGGGGGAGATGCGGGTCACTGAAGACAGCAGTTATACGGGGGAAGGACAGGCGGGAGGGCCAGGTGGGGCTGGCAGAAGTATGTTCCCTGACACTGTTTCTTAGTCTCGAAGCAGCACCCCATCACAAACACTATTTGCTTTAGAATCCTGAAGTTCATTTAAAAATTCTTATTGACAAGGGTTATAAAATACACACGCCAATTTTCCTGGTGGTGATAGGACCACCAGGAGATGGCTTAGAATGAAGTGGAAGGCTGGGAACCAAGACGGGTAAGTCACCCCACATCCTGGTTGGCCAGAAGTCCTGCCCAGGTGCCTGCCCTAACCCTGTGCTTTCTGGTCAGAACGTGCTCTTCACTGCCTTACCTCTCCGGTTTTAGATTTTCCTGAGTGGCCAAGACTTCTTTTCCTGGAAAGCCAAGTGTCTGTTTTTCCCGCTCCTCTGGTGCCCAAGTAAGTCTGCTGTTCTGATGTCACTGCTGCTTTCCTGGGAACCGCTCCACGGTGGTTCACTTGGTAGCTTGCAGAAACCCTTTTTGCTCAAAAAAAGCCATCTCTGCGCCAGGTGTGCCTGCCAGGGGAGACCTGGGAATGTGAAATTCCTTAGCAGGTTTGCTCTGAGGGCTGAAAGCAACTGAATGGTTTTAGAGAATCATGTTGAGCTTTTGTTACTCTTGTCATTCTGGCCTGAGATGCTCAAGTTTCGTATGTTTCTTTGTGTCTCCTTTCCTCCTTCTCTTGTGACTGAAGTAGGTGCTAAAATAGGTCACAGTCTTGCCTTCTCCACTGAAACAAGCCATGACCCTGAGGATGGAATTCCCATTAAGATTTTTGGACACAGTGTCATCCTCGGTGCCTCTTAACAGATTACAGCCCTGCAAACAGCTGCTGGGCACTTCCTGAGGGCCAGCGATCGTGCTAAGCAATGCAGGCACCATCTCATGTAATCGTCTCCACAGTCTTATGAGGAAGAGAAGTACTACTATTATCACCATTTTCCAGGTGAGAAAAGTGTGATTCAGAAAGTTATGAAGCTGGTCGCATAGCTCACAAGCTGTAGAGTCAGGATTTGAACTCAACTCTTTCAGACTTGGGGGTGCAACACTGCCTTCCAGTGATTTGTCAGTTCTGTCTGATTCTGAAGTTCAGCTCTTTGGACAGTAGACAAACCTTGCAATATCAGTCTCCTTTGGAGAAAGTAGGAAAATGCCATTCCTAGAATATTTCTATCAACACGTTATTGAAAGGTGAAACTTAAAGTTTACCACATACTGCTGAACTTCTTCTTCCTTGTTTACTCTCCACAACCTGTGTTTCCCTGTCTCCACTTACCTGGAAAGTATTATGTTGAACCAGCTGAAATCAATGTTATTGGTAAAACAGTAAAATATCAGCAGTTTCATGTGATTTAATCCAATAGTAGACATTGCAACTTGAAAAACCTTCACTATCTTTACTACTCCATCTCCCCCCATCTCCAACCACGTTTCTTGTCCAAATTTTACCCTCACTTCAAAGTTCAGCTTAAATAATGACACCTCCTCCAGGAAGTCTTTGCTGAATTCCCATCTGGAAATCATCTTTCCTCACTGCCCACAGCATCTGGTTTGCATCTTTTGTCACCGTTTTCCAGGCATCATGGTTATTTGCCTGTGTGTGTACATGCCTTTTCTCTGGTGAGGAGGCATGTCTAATGTATCCCTATCTGACTGGCTCCTGGCATAATAGCTGGCACACCGTAGGTGCCTGATAGGAGTTTGTGGAGCTCAGCTATGTGACTTCCTTCTCCTGGTAGGGACAGTGTCCATCCCAGGGCTCCATGCTATAGCTTGTAAGAGAATCTGAGGTAGGGGTAGCACTGCTCCCTGCCCGCCACCCTCCCACCCCTGACCCTCACAACCTCCTCACCTCCACTTCTGCACTCTCCTGGGAAGGTGATAGTAAAGATGCACCTTTGGCCCTGCTGTTCATTCAAAACCTTGAGAGCTTCCCTGGTTGTCACTGGAAATGTGCCCCCTGTATACAGAAGGCAGGGAGAGACTGAAGAAAGAGGCAGACTATGGCATATTAAATTGGTAGGTGGCAGGTGTAATAAGCAAGGGGACTGACATACAAGGCTTGTCTTGGCAGCTGCAAGATAAGTGGATCTCTGTGTACCCTCTGCCAGAATCTTAAAAGTTTACATAGAGGGCTTAACTGGGTTCAGTCACATATACTGTCCAGATGGTCTCAACAACAGCTTACTATTTCGAGGCTGTGTCCTTGGGCAGCTCCTAGTGCAGGGAAGGCAAGTGGAACGTACATTCCAAGGACCAGGGGAGGTGGTGAGGAGCCTTTGATTACCACATCCCCCCGATGACCTCCTCCAATACCTGCTTGAGCGGAGAGGGGCCAGGAGCCCTCTCTGCGTCAGACTTAATGCAAGGATCAAGTGAGGATGACTCCAAGTGTGCCAGAGACACGGCCCTCCTAATGTTATCCTCCCAAACCTGGCTTGATGGGCAAAGCCACGAGCCACGGTTTTGGTCACTGTGTACAGGCTAAGGATGTGGTCTGTGGGCCACTGAGTCAGAAGACAGGTGGCTCTGCACCTTCTCCCACTGATGACACTGTGGAAAGGATCCCCTGGCAGCCCAGGCCTGGTTAAAGCGGAAGGGATTAGTGAATGTGTATTTCCTCCACAGAGGTGAAATCCGCACATACTGAATCTGCTTCCTCTCCAGAAGATGTTGATTGTGGAAGACTGCAGACCCTTGAGTAGCTCATCTTAAACTCAACAGAGCTACAGGTTCTACTTCATAGCTCCTGGTTTCCCCGCCCTTCCTTTCTGAAAGCATGACTGGAAAATGAAGGAGGCAGGGTTTTTAATGACTGACAATCTCCATTTCTTTGTGAGCAACCACCCAGGGAGGACTCGAGATCCAGGCCAGTGGAGCCAGCGTGCTGAAGAAATGAGGTGGCGAGGGTGAAGAACACAGGCAGAGAGTCTGTCTCCTGCCTTGGGCAGCCCTCCCCCGCCCCCCCCACCCCCCCGCCTTAATCACGCACCTCACTTTTCTTTGCCTTACTGGCAAAGGAGGAAGAATACACCGCTCCTCTCTCCAAAACTTACCTGGAGGACAAGGTGGTACGTTTGAAGACAATTTTGGGGCACAACATCCAACCCCAAACATATGTAAAAGTACTTTGAAAAAATCAAAGAGCTGTATAAATGTAAGGGATCAATATTATCCATTCATTCCTTACCTCATCATTGAATGCCTGGGGGAATGTCAGGTAATGTGAGTGGTGCTGGGGCACAAAGGTGAGAGGTCCTAATCCTCAAGGAAGTCAGAGAGCAGTGTGGGAGACGGACAGACAGATAGCCATTGCTAGACAAAGACACAGGTATATGTGAGTGTGAAAGAGACTGGGTGTTGAGGATCTGATAATGTGAAGACTCCTTGGAGAAGGAGGAATCTTTGAGTGGCAGGAGTTTACTAGGGGAAAATGGTTAGGAAGGGAGAGAAGGGCCTTCTAAGCACAGGAGAAGCATAAGCAAAGGCGATATTTGGGGACCTCCAAATATTGTACATGGTCGGGGGGAAGGGTGCAGGGTGAGGGGCTATGAGAGTGGGCAGGTTGGGTCATGGAGGGCCTGGTAAGCCCTGCAAGGAGCTGCGGCGTGCTCTGGAAAGAACAGGTGAGTACCAGGAACAGGTGTGGGGTATGGGATAAATGTGGCTGCAGTGTGCCCTGGAGGACCGCCACACAGCAGCCTCCAGGACAGAGAGCCCAGTGAGAAGCCAGCACCATCAACGCGGAGGCAAGATAATGAGGGGTCCACATTAAGGTCGCAGAGGAAGGGGGCCTGTGTGGTCAGAAGCAGAGAAAGTTAAGAAGTATTAAGGATGCTGAATGCAGAGACTTAGGGAAGGAAGGAAGCTGAGATGACACTGGGTGAGGGCAGTGCCATTTTCAGAATTAGGGATGCAGGAGGATATCGGGTTATGGCAGAAGATGAAGAGTTCTGTTTTGAGTATCTTGAGCTTCTTTCCTTTTAACTGAGAAATAGCTTTTCCTTCCTTTATACCAATAATTTGTTTCATAGCAATTTGCTTTGTTGCAAACAAAATTCAGGTCATACAGAAAAATATATAGGTGAATAAAATTTTCTCTCAATTCTGTTACTCAGAGATGGTCACCATATTGGCGACTGTTCTTCCAAATCTTTTTTCTGTGATATATGATTTTTAAAAACAAATTTGGAATAGAATGTAATACTGTTTTTAAAACTTGTGATGCTCGGCTGTACCCCAGATCAATACAATTGGAATCACTGTGGGCTGGGGACAAAGGATCACTGTTTTTTGTTTGTTTGTTTGCTTTTTCGCGGTACGCGGGCCTCTCACTGCTGTGGCCTCTCCCGTTGCGGAGCACAGGCTCAGCGGCCATGGCTCACGGGCCCAGCCGCTCCGCGGCACGTGGGATCTTCCTGGACCGGGGCACGAACCCGTGTCCTCTGCATCGGCAGGCGGACTCTCAACCACTGCGCCACCAGGGAAGCCCAGGATCAGTGTGTTTTAAGGCTTCCCGATGATTCTAATGAGCAGCCACTGCTGAGAACCAGTGCCCTTAAAGATGAGATTGTACAAGACAGCAGAGTACAGGCAGCCTCCTGTTGATTCCATGCTGCTCCTGAAGGCTCCAGAAAGAAACCCAAAATCTATGTAATAACAAAAGTCAGTGACCATAATGCAATCAGACCAAGTCATGATTCAAAGAACTGAGAAGTCTGTATTTTTAGATGCTCTGCTCAAACCCAATGGATGCTTTGCCCTGGTGGGGAGCTGCTTCAATGGTTAGATTGATACGTTAACACTTCCAGATGCAGCCTCTAAAGCTGGTTGGTGGTACTGAGGACGTTGTTAATCACAGAGCAAGGTTAACTTCAGAAACTAACAAGAAAAGGGATTCTAAACTCTTGGAACAGGTCTTCACCCTCTTAGAACAAGAAAAGAAGGTGAAGAGGGAAGAGTGTCGCCGATTCACATTCGAGCTTTGAGTCCAAGAATTGTAAACACGTATAGGCTGCCAAATCTCACTCTAAATATATTCCAATGATCTCATGTTTTCATATGCAGTGGAATAAAAAGAGGCATTTTTATTCATCTTGGATGACAGCATTTGAGCTTTTATGGCAGCGTCCTAGAGGGATTAGTTTAACCAAGAGGGGCAGTCAGTATCCCAGCTATTTCAAGTCACCTCAACAGACAATACATTAATTATCCTGAATGACAATGCTCTATCTTCTTGCAACTTGGACCCTCAAATGTATTGCTGAGTATCAGCAGCAAACTCCCCACCCCAGGGGAGAAAGTCTCCAAAGATCCTCTGAGGAGAGCCAAGAGAGGCTTTGGAAGGAGCAGCGCATATTTTGAGGTGATTAACATTTTGGTTTTGGCCTCTTCATCCGCATGGGCGTCATCTGTTACTCGTTTTCTCTTTGGCCAACGAGATCGCACCCAACGTCCCACAGGAGAAGGCTGGAAATTTTCCTGAAAGCCCTTTTAGGTGAAGCCCAGTGAGAGGGCAAATGAAGCTTTACTCCTTTTATGGCTGTATCTCACAATGAGAGAGAGAGAGAGAGAGGGGGAGAGGGAGAGAGAGAGAATCATCTCTGTTCCCCTGATGTCTGTGGAGCCTGTGCGTTCCTCATCACTAACTGAACAGAGTCTATCTTAAAACCGGGGACCCTCTCAGTGACCCCTGGGGTGACAGGACTCTCCAGCACCCCTCAACCCCCTGCCCACCCAGACCCTGCCTTCACCCCCGACTCTGGAGTCTTCACTTCTGCCCCGTTGGAGCATAAATCAAGCAGCAGGGTAGCTCGGAAATATGACGAATACCTTGGCTGGCTGCTGCTTGAAAAGACAAGCCGAGAGGAGAGGGAATCTAAAGAAACCAGGCTTGGCTTGGCTGGAAGTGCAGCCAGAATTTAGTGTTCCTGGAGCTGGCCACAGCTGCTCGGACAGCTGGGAGCTGCCAGGGTCATGTTCCCTGGGGGCAGCCCCAGCGCTCCATGCTCAGAGGAGGAGAGCGCTTTGGTGTCTGTCAAGAGCATTATTCAGAAATTCTTGGATACTTCCTGAGCCCTCACTGTGAGCACTGTGATGGGGGAGGGGGGCAGTCGGGTTGGGGGAGCTTTGCCTCGGTTGGGAGGGCCCTTGTCATGCTGCTGTTTTCACAGGGAGCTCGCCCACAGGTGGTGTGCGATGCTTGTTTGTGTGTGCGTGCCAGCGTGTGTGTGCACCTCGGAGGCCGGTGAGGCAAGAGCCTGCCAAGCCTTTCTGAGGACACAGGTCAAGGGTGCCTCCAGCTCTCAGGTATGCAGGCTGCTCAGTGCTGGAGTTGTCTGTGTCTCCCTGTCTGTTTCCCAGTTTCACTAGTTTAATCACCTCCCTGTGTCTCTGGTCACCTTAGGTCATTTTCAGTGGGCTGGGACCTTGCTGGAATGACTAGCAGAGCTTGTGCTGGCCTCCCCATCAGAGACTGCCAGTAGGTAAAGCCAGGGTCCTTGGTATCACACACCTGCCTTCTGTCTGCCAAGCCAATGGCTGTCTCAGGGCCGCCTGCAGGTAGCTCCTGAGTGTCCACAGAGTCACGACTGCACATGACACGGTTCAGGCTTCAGGAGCTTCAGTTGAGATTCTTTTTGTTTGCTTTGTTTTCTTCTTGAAACGTATGAAGAGATTATTCCAATGGCCACAGACAAGAGATTCTAGGCACTTGCACAGAGTGGCGGGTCCACAGGGACCCTTCTGAGAAGAGCTCTGGCAGGGATCTGGTCTTAGCTGTGACAGGCTCTGGGCACACGTTTATCAGAAGGGCTGCCTCCCTCAAACTGTTAATCACGTTAAAATTAATCACTCCTCTCTCCAAACAACCTCAACACCTAAAAGCATTTTTTTAATCAATTTTGTTTTTGTAGGGGAGAAGCCCTGTGAGACCCTCCCTGAAAGAAGACAGAACATTATTGCCACCTCTCCCCTCTGTCCCCCATCAAAGGCTCCTCCTGACTGCAGTGTCAATCCTCTGAGCTGGCTGGTAGAGCAATTCAGCTTTCCTCGGGGCAGGGGCAGATCACCAAGTCAGGCCTCCATCCAGGGGTTTCCTGTCACCAAAGCCACACTAATGCAAATCCATTTTTCATTAGGAGAAACTAAAACTCCCAAGTGATATCAACTGAAAAATGTTCTTTGAGAGCAAGTTATTCCCATTTAAAGCTAAGCACATGACAGCTGGTGACTTTTAGGGAAAATAAAATTTGCTGGCCTGAATTATTGTCAAACCACTGGAGAATTTGTGTTTTTAATTTTCCTTTTTGGAAAAAGGCAGTGCTTTGGAGTCCAGAAGAGCAGATGAGGAATGGAAAGGTCTAGTCTTCTAATTGTGGCCTTAAAAGACCCTGGACAATCCTCAGCAAAATGATGGCCCAATATCTAGGTACATTAATTTCCTTCACCCTTTACTTGAAGCTCATTTAAGAAGCTGGTTAGAAAACAAACCTCTCTGTCCTACCGTTCATTTGGGCTCTGCACCAAAACAGTTGTTATATGTACCAAAAAATTTCCACCATTTCCCCATTTAATAGAAAATATCTGGTACAAAAGAACCCAGTGGTATTTGCTGTGGACTGAATGTATGTGTTCTCCCCAAATTCATAGTTTCAAACCCTAACTACTAATGTGATGGTAGTTGGAAGAGCAGCTTTGGCGAGATAATTAGGTTTAGATGAGGTAATGAGGATGGGGCCCCCCGTGATGCATGATGGGATTAGTGCCCTTTTAAGAAGGGGAAGAGACAAGAGGTCACCTCTCTCTCCACTATGTGAGCGCACAACAAGAAGCCCACTGTCTGCAAGCCAGGAAGAGCTCTCACTAGGAACAGAATCTGCTGGCACCCTGATGTTGGACTTCTCAGCCTCAAGAACTGTAAGAAGTAAATGACTGCTGTTTAAGCCAGCCAATCTATGCTATTTTGTTATAGCATCTCAAGCAGATTAGGACAATATTCAAGCAAACTATTAGGTGCTCTGTTACCGCGAACTCCAGGGGATCAGCTATCTGTACACTTGAGCTGCATCAGACATAAAAGAACCATGTGCGACCAGTCTCTGTGCAGTCAGGTTTGTTTCAGGCCAGTATAAAGTCAGTTCCTCTTTCCCTCCAGAATCTTCTAGCATTTTTAGAATCAAAACACATTTACTGTCTGTATGAGCAATACAGAGAGCATCTCCAGAATTTGGGGACATGGTCAGAAAGTGTCAGGCATTGAAGGAAGACACTACTAGAACTCTCACAATATAACTGAGATTAACCACCTGCAGATGCAACCTGTCTTAGGGGAGGTTTTGCACAGGTATTGCTGAGGATTTCATAGTTTGCTACATCAAGATTAGGTAACTCAAAGTTTATTGGAAGATTAAATTACATAAAGTAATGACAAAGTAGATTGTAATAAGATCATGTTACTTGAAGAGAATTAAATAGGTAGACATGAATGACCCTGTATTGAGCCTTCAAAAAGAGGGTTAAAGAGTAAGAATCACATTGGTGTTTACCCATGAGTGTCAAGAGAATGGTAGAGAAGGCATTCCAGGCTCTACCAGAATCTGAGACACACACCTCTCAACACCTTTTCCCTGATTTCTGCTTAACAAGCAATTTTCACAGAGTTTGATGCTCTGTTAGACACATATACATTAAAGATTGTTAGGTCTTCTTGGAATATTGACCCCTTGATCATTATATTGCATCCTTCTTTATCCCTGACCTCTTTCTTGCTTTGAAGTCTGCTCTGATTAAAATTAATAGAGCCACTCCTTCTTTCTTTTGATTAGTGTTAGCAGGGTATATTTTTCTCCATCCATTTTTTTTTGTTTTTTTGCAGTACGCGGGCCTCTCACTGCTCTGGCCTCTCCCGTTGTGGAGCACAGGCTCCGGACGCACAGGCTCAGCGGCCATGGCTCACATGCCCAGCTGCTCCACGGCATGTGGGATCCTCCCGGACCGGGACACGAACCTGTGTCCCCTTCATCGGCAGGTGGCCTCTCAACCACTGGGCCACCAGGGAATCCCCCATCCATTTATTTTTAATCTACATGTGTCTTTTTATTTAAAGTGGGTTTCTAGTAGACAACATACATTTTGTTTCTTGTCTTTTTATCTACTGTGACAATCTCTGTCTTTTAATTAGTGCATTTAGACTATTGACATTCAAAGGGATTACTGATATGGTTGGATTAATATCTACCTTATTTGTTACTGTTTTCTCTTTGTTGCCCATGTTCTTTTCCACTCTTTTTCTCCCTTTTGTGATTTTAATTGAGCATTTTATATGATTCCATTTCCTCTCCTTTCTTAGGATATCAGTTATACTTCTTTTTTTCTTTTCTTTTTTTTTTTTTAGTGGTTGCCCTAGAGTCAGAATACACATTTACAACTAATACAAGTTCACTTTAAAATAACACTATACTATTTCTTGGGTAGTGTGAGTGCCTAATAATAAGGAAATAATCCTAATTCCTTCCTGTCCCTTGTATCACTGCCGTCACTCATTTCACGCATTACATAAGCATATATAAGCATATATATACACATACATGTGTGCATATATATACATAAGATATATATATGATAGATACATAAGCATACATAATCAAATGCATTGCTATTATTATTTTGAACAGTTAGATCATTTAAGAATAAGAAAATAAAAATTTTTATTTACCTTCACTATTCTTACTTTGATGTTCTTCCTTTCTTTATGTAGAGCTGAATTTCTGATCTATGTCAATTTTCTTCTCTTTAAAGAGAAGAACTTTTAACTTTTTAAACTAAGAACTTTTAACTTTTTAACTTTTAACTTTTTTTTAACTTTTAACTTTTTAAAGCAGGTCTGCTGGCAACAAATTCCTTCAATTTTTGTTTGTCTGAGAAAGTCTTTTTACTTCTGAAGGATAATTTTACAAAGTGCAGAATTCTAGGTTGGTAGTTTTTTCTCTCAAAAATTTTAATATTTCACTCCACTTTTCTTTTGCTTGTATGGTTTCTGTGGAGAAGTTGGCTTAATTCTTATCTTTGATCCTCTATATGTAAGGCATTTTTCTTCTCTGGTTTCTTTCAGAATTTTTTCTTTACCTTTAATTTTCTGTAACTTGAAAATGCTTAGGTGTAGTTTTTTTTTTTTTTTTTTTTTTTTCAGACATTTATCCTGGTTGGTGTTCTCTGAGCTTCCTGGATCTGTGATTTGGTGTCTGGAATTTGGGGGAAATTCTCAGTTATTATTGTCTCAAATATATCTTCTGTTTCTTTTTCTCTTTCTTCTCCTTCCGGTATTCATATTACTCATAGGTTACACTTTTTGCAGTTGTCCCACAGACCTTGGATATTCTGGTCTGGGTTTTTTATTTGTATTTTTATTTATTCTTTCAGTTTTTGTTCTCTTTGCTTTTCACTTTTGGAGATTTCTATTCAAATAGCCTCAAGCTCAGAGTCTCTCCTCAGCTGTGTCCAGTCTACTACCAAGCCCATCAAAGGCATTCTTCATTTCCGTTACAGTGTTTTTCATCTCTAGCATTTGTTTTTGGTTCTCTCTCAGGATTTCCATTTCTCTGCTTACACTGCCCATCTGTTCTTGCATGCTGTCTACTTTATCCATTAGCACCCTTAGCATATTAACCGCACATACACACACGATTACATCTCCTAAATCATACATACATACAAGTTTTAAATTCCTTGTCTGATGCTCAATAAATTGACTGCCTTTATAAGCAAAGATATTTGAAAAGATTAGAAGTGCAAATAAAATATATCTTCCTTGCAATCTAACTGTAAAAGGCACAATTAAAACAAGATAAAATGTTCTATTGTTTGATCTTTAGTTTCTGTCTGAATTGACTCGCCATGCCATCCTACTTTCTTTAGTGATGAGCAAGAAATTCCATTTACCATGGCTTTCCATACTCTGTCCTACGGTTTTTATTTTCATTCAACATGTCATTTACTTGTCATGAAATAAGATGCTATTTGGGGCTGATGAGAGATTGCAGTGTTTACATTTATTCCTAATTATATAGGTTAGAGGTAATTACTATAGCAAATCACCATTATGGAACTACAAACCTCTCAAGCATCCTGTAACAACAACAACAACAACAACAACAAAATGCTAAACTTGAAAATCATAGTAACAACTGCACCAGCCTTACCATGAGGCCTGGAGTGACAACCTGTGAGAAGGAACATGTGCAGGAAAGAAGGGGCTTCAGCCAGGCACACAAGAGAGAGGATTTTTGTTGCAACTCTGGCTAGATGCATGTGTCTGGGCAAGATCCTTCAACCAAGATTCTATTTTCTCATTTATAACAATGCAATTAATTCCTGCCTCACGAGACTGATGTGAGGACTGCATAACATGACATATGCCAAACGTACAGCGCAGTGTCCCGGAGGATGAAATACGTGAAGTCTTGTGTGTGACGGGCACTTCCAGTACTCTCAGGTCTTGACTTCTGTGGATGGGGTCCAAAGCATCCCAGATTCCCATCCAGGAGCTCTGTTAGAGTTTGGCTCAAGGACATTATAGTATAAACACAAAGGGAGAAGACAAGTCTGTATGTAAAACAAAAGTATAAAATAAGGAACTATGACATCACAGTTCACTGTCAGAAAGCTGCCTGTGTTCAAATTAACTTATGGGAAACTCTAGAGAGGGATCACACTTTAAATCTGCTTGACTGCACCTTCAGCTATTTGCTAGTGTCTAACGCTTCCTAGAGAGAGACAGACAGCAAAGTAGCCACTTTCCACAGCAGCAAGTCCTCACATAGCATGCTCATGGCTCCGGAGGCATTGGTTCTAGCTGACCAAAGGAGCAGATTATCACACTGGTGGCTCACCACTGCTGAGTGTTTCCTAGTGCCTGGCCTTGTGCTTTGCATTTTCCATGCATTATCTCATTCAACCTCATAATAACCCTAGGAAGGAGGAACCGGTTCGTGCTGATTTTATAGATGAGGAGCCAGCCTGGGGAGGTTAAGTACGATTGACAGGAGGAGTTGAGTGAAATAGGCAGTTGAACATGGAGGGTGCTGGGAGGTCCCACTTTTTTCTAGAAAGGGTATTGTACTGCTAGCGAGGGCCAGCGTAGCCTGCCACTGAGCAACTAATCATCATTACCAGTTAGTTGTACTGTTTACCAGAGAGCAGGTTCCTGGGTGCATGGGACAGAAGAGAAGCCTTCCTTCAACAGGCTTCAGTCTTCTCTCTCCCGTGCTCCTATGTTGGGACAGGCCCTTATTCTCTTTCCCTTCGAGTGTTACTACTCCCGGCCTGTTCTCCCAGCTTCCACCATCAATTCCTCATGCTGGCAGTTAAAGTCCTGACCAGTGTGGCTCCAACCTACTTTTTCAACTTTATGTCCTGCTGCTCTTCAGTGTGGTCTCTTCCCAGCCTCAACTATATACTTCTGAGACAGGCTGGGACCTGGGAAAAAAAAGGCCAAAACCCAACTGCCACTTCTGAGGTGCCGGGAGCAAAAGCAGGGTGCTGCAAGAGCACACAGCACCACCAAGGGGGCGGGCCGACCACCTAAGCCGCCCTGCAGCCTGAACCACCAATCCACTCCTACCCTCACCCCATTTAAGGGACTGGCTTGACCCCCTGTCAGGGAGCAAGCAAGGGAAACTGTTTCTTGTTCTTGCTCCCTCCTCTGTAGCATGAGTCCCAATAAAGCCTTGCCTGAATTCCTTGTCTGGCCTCTTACCAATTGCTGTTGATGAAAGAGACCAAGCACCTGGGTCGGTAACACTTCCAGCTCTTGCTTTCAATTCTCCTCTGGCCATAAATCCTACCCACACATAAATCTCACCTCTTCCACCCAGGCTTCCCAGCCTCTCTAGGCCCCAGTGTGGTGCTTCTCCCTCTGATTAGGCAGAACTTTTCTGGTCTAGCATGTACACGTGACATTTAAGCAATCTGGGATTGTTTGTGCTAATTGTTCCGTGCTTTGTATTTGAAATGAGGTTGTAGAACTCCAGGGACCAGATTCAGCACAGTGCATTCGAGGCCCATAGGGAGGCTCTGGCCTGGCACAGACATTGAAAAAAAAAAAAAGATTACATTTGCATGTTGACAGCACATGAATTTCTTCAGCTAGAAACTGTCCTAAGCAAGAATAACTAAAACAGGAAGCTGCTGGTTGTTCTCTCTTTGAGTCACATAATAAATCATAACATTATTTTCTGAGCTTTTGTGCTGCTAGCTCTGGGCACCAAAATCCGCTAGTTACAGCTCTGAAAGCCAAAGTCCACCAGGTTGAGAATCAGACCAATCAGAGTTTGAATCCTGGCTCCACCCCTTGCTGGGTGATGACGTAGGCAAATTCCTCAACCTCTCTGACTTTTCCTGTTGTTATCTGGGAAGAAGTATCCCTTCCTCATAGGGTGGTTATAAGGAATACTGAGATATTGCATATAAAGTGAGTAAGATTATAACCAAGCCATTAGTGATTATGGGATAAATCAAATTGCTAAGGTTCCATGAAACACATTGGGAATGTGGAGTGGTGTCTGTAGGGACACAGTGAGGAGACATAGAGCAGGACTAGAGTGGGCTGGACAGGAGACCAGCTGCTTAGTCACCTTTGCCTAGAGTGGCTTTGGGGTCCAGGTGCAGGGACTGGGTGATGGGGAGGGAGCTGCCCCCACCCAGCCATCTGTCTGTTCTGACCTCAACTGCTGGGTGAGAGATCCTGCCCAGCTCATGCAGGTGATCACTCGCCAGGCACTCGGTTACTCCTGAGTGACTCTGCTCAGCCCTCCTGTTCCCACCCCGACTGTGAGAGCCCTCGGTCAGAGACAGCCTCTCATTCCCCAGAATCTGGCAGAGAGCAAGCGTCCAGCACATACTGGTTTTTACTGGACATTCCCAAGTACATACTTTCCAAGAGTAAAAGAAGAGACTTCTTCCTAGACCGACTCGCTAACTAGCAAATGGATAATTAAGATGTTGCAAGGAAGTCACTGGCAAAGGTACCGGAAGCTGCTTTTCTTAAACTCCTCAGAGGTGCAGTGGGTTACATTTTTTGACAGCAATTACATAGCTCGGGGCAGATGGAAGAACAAGTACAAAAGAGAACTTGTTTTCTTTATCCATTCATCTCTTGATGGACACTTAGGTTGCTTGCATGTCCTGGCTATTGTAAATAGAGCTGCAATGAACATTTTGGTACATGACTCTTTTTGAAAGAAGATGTGGCACATATATACAATGGAATATTACTCGGCCATAAAAAGAAATGAAACTGAGTTATTTGTAATGAGGTGAATAGACCTGGAGTCTGTCATACAGAGTGAAGTAAGTCAGAAGGAGAAAAACAAATACCATATGCTAACACATATACATGGAATCTAAGAAAATAAAATGTCATGAAGAGACTAGGGGTAGGACGGGAATAAAACACAGACCTACTAGAGCATGGACTTGAGGATATGGGGAGGGGGAAGGGTAAGCTGTGACGAAGTGAGAGAGTGGCATAGACATATATACACTACCAAATGTAAAACAGATAGCTAGTGGGAAGCAGCCGCATAGCACAGGGAGATCAGCTCGGTGCTTTGTAACCACCTAGAGGTGTGGGATAGGGAGGGTGGGAGGGAGGGAGACGCAAGAGGGAAGAGATATGGGAACATATGTATATGTATAACTGATTCACTTTGTTGTAAAGCAGAAACTAATACACCATTGTGAAACAGTTATACTCCAATAAAGATTTTTTTTTTTTTTTTTTTTTAAAAGAGAACTTGATTTGAGCAGGACTTCTGACTTTGTTTAGCAACTGTTTACTGGATACCATGGTTGCATGCCCTGCCCTGGTGTGGTGTGTGCGATGCCTCATTAGCCATAAGGGAGAAGGGAAATATTTGCCAGTAAAAGCCTAATTATTTTAAGACACATCAAAACCAAAGCAATGAGGGAAACAATCTGGCTCTAAGAGTTTAGGAGAATTCAGCATCTCTGAAGAAGCTGGTGCTGTCGACAAAGGGAGAACAGGACCCTGAGGGAGCAGAGGGCCTGCCAACACTCACTGATCCTGTGAGGAGGCAGCTGCTCAGCTGGCCTCCCCTTTGATTCAAGAACCAGCAGGGGCCTGCGTCCCGTTTGTCCAAGTGGAGGAACAGAACGTTCCCCCTGGAGCAGAACTGCGGCTGACAGGGCGCTCCGGCCGTGGGCGAGGGCACGGGCTGACCAGGGCTCTGCCGCCTGCCCCTGCGTCCAGTCTCTACACCACCTTTCTGGCCTGTGGAGGCGCACTTCCTCCCCTTTAATCAAAACAAAACAAACAAAAAAGATACACATAAGGAAGAAGTGCTCCTCTCCCTTATTTTGAGACTGTTAATACCTCCTGGCCGTTACTTTTAAAAATTAATGAATTATGGGGGCACAAACAGAAATCTTGCAAGAAATTTCTCTATTATTCTTTTTGCAGCTCCATCATTCCTTACCAGCACACAGAAGTCTTAAAGGTGGCCTGCTTTCTCCCCTGTCTTCCTCCTTTTTCCTTTTTTCCATCCCATCTTTTTTTTCCCTTTCTTTCCTCTCTTTCTCCTTTCTCTGTTTCCCTTGTATCCTCTTTCTTCCTTTCTTTCTTCTCTTAAAAATAAAAGAGATTATTATTATATGTAAGAAGTCCGGAAGTTGGACTCTCCCAGGGTTGGGTTAATTCAGCAGCACAGGAAATCATTGAGGACCTAGGTTCTTTCCATCTTCCTCTCTGCTCTTTGAGATAGCTTTGCTTCCAGGCCAGCTTACTTCTCAGTCATAAACTGGGACCCTCTGTTCCACTGGTGAAAATCGGTCAAAAGACTATGGGGAGAGGCTGGGGCAAATGACCTTGCCAAAGGCTTTCAACAGAACCATTTTCCTGTTGCTTCAAAATATTTTGTGGTTGTTAGAGAGAGGAAAAGAGGATCACAATGTTCTGAAATAACTGCTTCCTGAGTAAATACATTGTTGCAAGCAGTTGAAACATTGTTATTGCTCCAGTTTTGCAGAGGTCAACACAGGGCTGCAGGGAGGATGGGAGGTGGGCCAGAGATCAAATGAGGGTGAAGGCTTCCTCGGCCACTCCACAGCTGCTGGGGAGGGACCTTGCTGCTGCCCAGCCACAAGCTCGGCCTCCTCCCATCCCGAGCCTCCTGAGAGCTCTGGGGCGCCGTCTTCTCCTTCCGTGCCCTCCCACCACCTGGCACGTATGCTTATGCCCCCCACAGCACGCCGACATCCGTCGCACTCACAGGGATGGGGCTGCACACTCACAGCTTAGTGTGCTGTGAGGATGGATCCTCCCATCTCCCCTTTCTAATCCGATATCTCATTCCCAGTGGTTCTCAGACTATGGCCTGCAAGCCAGCAGCATCGACCTCAGCTGGGACCTTGTTAGAAATGAACGCTTTCAGGTCCCACTCCAGACCTGCTGAATCAGAAACTCCGTGGGGTGGGACCCAGCAATCTAAGTCTTAACAAGCCCTCCAGGGGATTCTGATGCCTTCTGATGTCTGAAAGCCACTGTCCTAAAGCCTCTGTAATGTTCAGAGACCAACAATCTAAACATTGGTTTTTAACCCTGGCTGCACACTCATGTCACCTGAGGGGCTTACTGCCTCCCCGCCCCCCATGCTTACTTATATAATTGGTCTGGTGTGTAGCCCAGGCTTTGGGATTTTTAAAAGTTCCCTGGATGATTCTGAATTGCAGCCAAGGTTGAGAACCACTGATCTAAACAAATATGAAGGGAGACAATCATACTGTAAATGATTAAGTAGATATCCAAAAGTGAGACACATTGACAAAAAAATGTAGGGGGAAAAAAAGGCTAACATGAGAGGTTAAACTGTGAAACCAGAAGTATAAAGAAGAGAGATGGTTTGCAGTTAGACACTGTTAGAGATAACCCCACTCCCACAATTTAAATTAGGTTGAAAAGCTTATTACCTCCTTTGGGAACAAGTATATATTGATGGTTTCTAAACTGCTGGGGATGTTACATGAAAAGATCTCTTTACTGCTTCAAAACACACAGCTCACTATGAGACACTTTCATCATTTGATATGTTCCCTTCACTGTCCTTTTCCCTTCTCTGAGTTCGATAGAGGGAACTTGAGCTTGAGCTGCAACAGAGCGTCAAGTCACCATTAGCCATAGGATGGGCCCCTGTGAAAGTTCCTTTAGTGTAGAAGGCCCTCCTGCTGGCAGTAAGCTCAAAGAACAAAGGGCATATCCATGGACAATTTTAACCAATAGGAAAATGGAATACAAACCTCTTCTTAAAGAAGGAAAAACATGAAACCAGAAATGAGTCTTCCTTTGAGAGGGGAATTAGGTTTAATTTAGTAAAACTAAGGAATCACATAAAATTTGTCACCCAAGTGCCTGAATTATCTTGATTTGGAATGAGACATAGAACATAATTAGCTATGTCATAGCAAGTTAGGCTAGAATCAAAGGTCTCAATTCAAATTGCATCAGGCCATACTCTGGATTTTTTTTTTGTAGGTTGTCTATCCCAAAGATCCAGGGAGATATGTGACCACGACAGTCATGTACTCTCTTTCAACACAGAAATTCTAATCCTGTATTTGTGTGGTTAAGATTTGTTAAAACATTATTGAGATTGCAAGAGTTCATAAAACATGGCTACTATAGAATTCAGTGGTCAGTAGAGCTTCACTGGTTGATTGTACTTATTGTTAATTGCTTAAGATGTAAGAAACTCACAGTGAATCTCCAGGTTTTCCTTCCACGCCTATTGGAAAAGTTGCCTGTTTTCACATTAAAATCTCAGAATAGTTTCTGGCAATAAAAACAGCAACTTGTCTCCCTTCTGCAACAGCTTAATATAGATGCTAACAGTTTCCAGACCTAAACTGTATGAACAACTTGGCTTTGGCAGGCAATAACAAAGCAAACTGAATAATCATTACTTTTACCTGAGCCTGGGCTGTGGGTAAATCAGCCCCAAATTGAGTTTTAGTGGGTACCAGGCACTGTCCTCATATTCTGATTTAGGCAATTTGGGGTGGTGTTCAGAAGTCATCGTTTTAAACACGCACCAAGTGGGTGCAATACTATTCTTAATAATCAACAGTAATACATGAGGGCTCTTTTCAGGTGGCTTTTCTTCATGTTTTTCTCTACTTGCCCGTCTGTCTATAATGAATATAGCTGGCTTACTTCTTCAGCTGGTTTACTGGTTTATACGAAGATGCTCCTCAGTTCACTACGACTTCACTATGCAAAGACCTCTCCCTTATTTTACTTAAAATTTCCCCTCACCGCTAACCCCACTCCCTGCAACTGACTCCATGAACAGAAACGGTAGGCTAAGGTGAGCCTCACAACTCCATGAGGTGGCCTTGGCATTGTGCACATTTTATAGATGAGGAACTTGAGAAAGAAGTTGTTAAGTCATCTGCTCGAGATCATGCAGCTAGTAAGTGATCCAATGCTGGAATTCTTAATTCTTATGCTCTGTATACATACACAGTTTCCCTAATACTGCCCAGATGCTCTTTGGCATGGCCTCACCAGTTTGATGAATGTAATGTGATAGCTCTTCCATGATTTTACTTTGAATTTCTCTATTAGGCAGGTTGAGCATCTTTTCATAGATTAGCCACATAGGCTTCCTTCTATAAACTGTTTATTCATATCCTTTAGCACATTTCTCTATTGAATAAATTTTCTTATTATTGTACAAAAGAATCCATGTATATTCTTGATAGGAATCCTTTGTTTTATAAACTCCAAATATTTTCTCCCAATCTATCATCTTATTTGTAGCCAATACATTAATGGAATCATACTGAACAAACCATTGGAACTAGATAAGGGATTTCAATAAGGTTGCCAGATGTTAAGTATTGACATAAAAATCAACAGCATGGGCTTCCCTGGTGGCACAGTGGTTAGGAATCCGCCTGCCAACACAGGGGACATGGGTTAGAGCCCTGGTCTGGGAAGATCACACATGCTGCAGAGCAACTAAGCCCGTGCGCCCCAACTAACGAGCCTGGGCTCTAGAGCCCGCGAGCCCCAACTACTGAAGCCCACACGCCTAGAGCCCGTGCTCCACAACATGAGAGGCCACCGCCATGAGAAGTCTGCGCACCACAACAAAGAGTAAGCCCCCGCTTGCCTCAACTAGAGAAAAGCCTGCATGCAGCAACAAAGACCCAGTGCAGACTAAAATAAAATTAAAAAAAAATCCATAGCATTGGGACTTCCCTGGTGGTGCAGTGGATAAGACTCTGTGCTCCCAATGCAGAGGAGTCGCGGGTTCCATCTCTGGTCAGGGAACTAGATCCCACATGCATGCCGCAACTATGAGTTCACATGCCACAACTAAGGAGCCTGCGTGCCGCAACTAAGGAGCCCATGTGCTGCACCTACGACTCCAAGCAACCAGATAAATATTTTTTAAAAAACCAATAGCATTCATAAACACAAGTAATTCATAGCGGAAACAAAAACTAGTTTACCTAGGAATAAACTAATAAAAGATGTATGAAAACAGTAGGGAGAAAACTGTAAAACATTACTGACAGACACTAAAAACTCTAAATAAATGGAGAGACATTTCATGTTCATAAATGAGTAAACTTTTCAAACTGTTAACTCTCAAATTAATCTATAAAAGGAAAGCACTTCCAATAAAAATACCAACAGTATTTTCACTGAACTTGACACATTGATTCTAGAACTCATAGGGAGGATGAAAGAGTCAAGAAGAGCGAAGGCAAATTTGAAGAACAATGCAATTATCTCACCAGATATCAAGACTTACACAGCCAGGGCTTCCCTGGTGGCGCAGTGGTTGAGAGTCCGCCTGCCGATGCAGGGGACATGGGTTCGTGCCCCGGTCCGGGAAGATCCCACGTGCCGCGGAGCGGCTGGGCCTGTGAGCCATGGCCGCTGAGCCTGCGTGTCCAGCGCCGCCTGTGCTCCGCAACGGAAGGGGCCACAACAGTGAGAGGACCGCGTACCGCCAAAAAAAAAAAAAAAAAAAAAAAAAAAAAGAAAAAAAGACTTACACAGCTAATACAGTAATGAAGACAATATGGTACTGGCTCAGGGACAAACAACTAATGAAACAGAAAAGGGAACCCAGAAACTTAGCATGCATACATGGAGAATGGGGTGCCGTGTGAGGTAAAGACAGGCTGACCCCATCTGAGAGTTGTCACTCTCTTTTGGTTCTAGTGCAGGGACAGGGAAAAATTTCAAAGGCCATCAGAAAGGTGGGAAAACAGTTGAAAATTGGGTTATGGTTTACCCAAACACTGGGCATTCAGTCCTGTCTGGAGGTTTCCCAAGCTTCTTAAGAGGCAAGCTCATGTGGAATTCTTAGAGCAGAGCAAACACCCCAGCCGATGACTTATAGGAGACTCAACACATGTATTTCTGTACTTCTTCCAATTTAAGGCTCCCTAGGCTGGAAGATGGATTCTATTTTCAGAAATGGTGAGAAGTGAAAGTGTCATGTTTTGGAATCTATGAAATACAGTACTAGCAAAGAGGGCCTCTATGGGGACTAGTCATATTATATCACATACTTGGAATGGGGAGATACGGTTGGAAATATTGTACCCTTGACCTCTTTTCCCCAAGGCCCCATCTGTCAGCATGCCAGGGCACATCCTTGTTCTGGGATAAAGAAGAGCAACTGAAGTTTACCCAGATAGAAGCTTCCCCGTACCAACAAAATCCTTTTCAACTATTTTAGAAAGAGGAAAAAAAAATCAACTTAGAGCATTTATTTAAAAGTTAATGATAAAAATGTAAATATGGAAACAAACTATCCCCACACAATCTATATTTTTAAGTAATTTATTCCAATAGAAATATTTCAGAAAACTGTACTTAAATTCATTTTAAGTTAGATTATGCAAACACACTGAAGATCTCACACTCACATTTGCATATTAAACAGAAACAAAAAGTGAGAGAGGAACCAAGCTGCACGTCACTCCAGGAGGTCATAGTGCAAATGAGTACTTCATCTTTGTACCTCAAGTTAACTGGGATGAAGGAGAATAAAAATGGCTTGTGTTTTCCTGTATATTATCATCACTGGATATTCATCCCCATAGATGCTTTTATCTCCTTTAGATTACACTGTGAACGAGTTCCCCACCCCCCCACACACACATAACATACCTTCAGTCGGCTGTAAAACAATGGATTTGTCAATAATCCAGGTATAGAAACTCTTGAGAGTCTGGTGACTTATTATCAGCTACTCTGTCAGACCTAGTAAGTCAATAATTACTGGACTATATCTGTGAATAGTTCTAATAAGTGATATCTTCATGGGAAAATTAATATTTGTTACCTCATATCTAAAGCACAGCTAAGTACGAAATTTTCTACTTGTCTATTTTTTTAAAAAGTTCAATCCCAAAACATTCTAATTATGTATTCCTTTAATCCCATCATCACTTTGCAGTCCAAATGACTAGAATCAAACTTTAAGTTCTACTAACAACCCCTAAGAACGAGTTAACCCTTCATTTGGCTTTAAAGACTACATTTATTGGCCTATTCTAGAACATACTAGCCCTTTAAAAAATGTGAAAATAGCATCTTGACTCAGTTGAACAAGAGTAGCTCCAGATCTTGCAATAATCTCAGAGAAGCAAAATGTTTCCAAGTTTTGCTTTTACTGAGAATTGGCTTACTCTCTTAACTTCTCTTTAATTTATATTTTGGAGCTGTTTTCACTTTCCTGACATAGTATTTTCAAGTAAACAATAACTGGTAGGTTAAGTGACTGCTTGCTTGGTCTGAGTCTTATTTAAATATAAGAATGTACTGAACTAAATCTCACTTCTGGGCAAAGGGACTCTCATTTCGGGATTTCAGTAGCTTTAATAAAACGCAAACAGATCTTTCTGGCTGTACTGTATTCTTTTAAGGATTTTCTGAAAGGACATAATTAAATCTATGCTCAAAACAATAATTTCAACAACACAAAATAAAAATAAACTCAGCTGGATGGATGCTCTTCAAAGTTGTTCTCAGGAGTGCTCATCTAAAGGCTGATTTGGTGGGTTTAATTTTAATCTTCTACCCTGGAAGGATAGGAGCAGGGAGGGAGCTTTTCTAAAAAGACTCAAAGCCAAGGTGGAATGCAACAATTACCTAGAGTGATCTGCACACATTTTCTTAGACCTGCTGTGAGAAAGAGTAAGCTGGTGGAGAGAGGGATAGCACACACTCCTGAAATAAGAGGAGTAAGAGGGCAAGTGATTATTGTCATACTCGATGCCCTAAAGTTGGTCTTCAAATTGATAAGGCACTGACCAAATCTTCCCCACACTACATGCTTGAGATACCAGCGTAATGAAATTGCTTTCCAAAAGCTTAAAAGTTTGCATGCACAGATGTCTTTCATTGGAATCCTCTAAAAAGAAAAAAGTAATTACTTTAGACACAAGCCATTTTTAAGGAAGTAAAAAGACAAATACTTAAATCATTTTGAAAAGGTTGACTTCACACAGAAAATAATTATCACCAATGTGATTAAATAAGAATGTTTGTTAGAAAAAACAGAATACTACTCTGGCTGTAAAATTATAAATTTACTATGTTTGAAAGAAATATAAAAGGGGAGAGAGAGAGAGAGAGAGAGAGAGAGAGAGAGAGAGAGAGAGAGACAATTAAAGCAAACCCTAAAAGATCACTGAAGAAGTCAGACAAACCTCACTACTTGCTTTGTATCACCTATTCATGCAACAGCTGTACTATTGTTCCACGGGGACACAGTAAAAATTCATCTTCATTTTCAAAAAGGGATCCAATCATTTCAAAAGCCTTTGAAGCAGAGGATTTTTTAAAATTGAAGATTATCTTCTGTTAAGCAACACTGGTACCCCTTGTTTGCAGAAGATAATATGGTGGTTTAAAAACTCGTAAAGGAATGTGCCTCAAAAAAACAGGAAGGAAATCAATAGTGGATATATTCTTTTAAAAAGTTAATGGATTAAATCTACGATTATTATCGATTTCTAATTAATACGATGTCCTATAGTTTTGTTTTCAGTAGTAAAGGCATATATAACTTACAGATTTAACCTTAAAAAAGAAAAGAAAAAAGAAAAAAGACTTCCACTCAAATCATTTGGCCAGGTAAATTCTAGTAATCCTAGGAGAGCAATAGGCCAGGCTGCTCTTGGAGGGCCCTGGTTTCAACTAATATATAAGGTGTATACACTAGAGATCGTAAACATTTTTTCCTTCTATAACAGTGCACCTTGGGCTCCTTTATAAATCTTCTAGAAGAGGAATAAAGCCACTTACAGAAACTTTGCAGCTACAAACACCCTAGTTCTTGACATACAAAAAGACACAATACCAAGACAGTCCATACAGAAGGTAGTGCAATAGTCATATGGCATTTTCCCACAGGAAAACATTTGTCATTGAAGTACATGCCTGGGGAGAAAAAAATACTCAAACTCAAATTGTTTGGATCCCTTTTTGTAATGTTTACGCAAATAATATCTACACAGTGAAGAAAATGTAATAGGAAGTGTGTGTTTGATTGGTTCTTTTAATTCTTAGTTTGGAGGTATGGTAAAAATAAAGCCTCTGAAAAAAATAAGCAGAACTCAAACAAAGAGGGGGCATGAGACCAAAAACAGTGCTCTTCAAGGTCAGCAGTTATTTTTATAGTTGTATTTTAAAAACTGTTATGTTACTTCTGCATGAAAAATAAGCTTCCATGTTTAAACAAACTGTTAAATAAGATGTGCCTCAAACTGTATTTTGGGTGGTATTATACTATTACACCAGGCTGGATAATATACCAATCATTATGTTTATCAAAAACTAGCTTAAATTTAAATTATAATGGAATTTCCAATGAGGTCTTCTTGACTTGGAGAGAAACAAATGAGTTTAATATTGGTGGAAATTTCAAGCTTTTGAGTCGCTACTTTACAAATTTATTAAGGGTAGGCCTAACAAGAGGAGAAAAATTTCACCTTCCCACTAATACACTGCCTAAATATTTAATATATTTTGGTAACATTTATTTTTGCTTGAATTATTATTAGGTCTCATTTGGTGAATCACAGATAAAAAATTCACCTACACTATTTTAATTCACTTCCTTCACTGGTCTTTGCTTCAAATGCTAAATTCATCTTAAAAAGCAATGAGCAATCTTTTGAATGGACAAACTTGAAGACAGAAAAATAATGGGGACTTCTGCTGCACGGTTCAGTTTCAGTCAGTCAGAGGCCACAAATCTATATATGGACTTAGTCACCAAACCTGAACACTGTTCTCACTCTGCACAAGCAGCCTCATGTTTAGCGCTGAAAATATCAAACACATCTTCCAGTGGAGCTTTCTCTTTGGCAAAACTGTGGGCTGTCAGGCCCTGACTTCCAGGTGCATATCTCCACAGAAACTTATCTACTTTAGCTTATTTATGACAAACAGAAAACATAATAAAAAATCCACAGGGTTTTCATCCACAGTGTTTTTTAAAAAGCACATACACTGTTAAAAACACTTATTTCTGAAGAGAAATAAGAAAATTAAAACAAAAGTCAGATGTGCAAGGTCTACAGAGTAATACTGCTATGCTGGTCATGCAGAGGGCTTCTTCTCAGCGCCCAGTGTGGGCTATGCTGGGAGATAAAATCACTAGCACAGGCCACATTTTGCCCTCTTCCAGCTCGTGTCACTTTCCACAAAACCAGAAGTAATGGTATTTCTAACTGTGCTATATGAGAAAGATATTTGAACTCTTAATATCCTTTCCAAACAGAAAACTAAATTTAAAAACTCAGCACTCGGGCTTCCCTGGTGGCGCGGTGGTTGGGAGTCTGCCTGCCGATGCGGGGGACACGGGTTCGTGCCCCGGTCCGGGAGGATCCCACATGCCGCGGAGTGGCTGGGCCCGCGAGCCATGGCGGCTGGGCCAGCGCGTCCGGAGCCTGTGCTCCGCAACGGGAGAGGCCACAACACTGAGAGGCCCATGTACCGCAAAATAAACAAACAAACAAAAACTAAGCACTCAGGGAAAGCTCTTCTACTTTCCAATGGAGAGCTTTTTTAGCTAATTATTCTAATAAGCAATATTTTCTATTTAAGTTTCATGGATTCAAGGATGAAATACTTATGATTAAAAAAAAGCATAAAATTCTCCAAGAATACAATCTGAAAAATTTTATGTGAGGCCCAAAGTAATAGAAGTCTATCAGAAGTTACCAGTCAAAATGCACTTCTTACTCTGGGCCAAGGCCGAAATTCATGATGCCTCATGAGTTTGTAACATCCAACACACAGTCTTTGTTCAAGTGCCAGTTTTTTGTTAAAACTCTAGGGCATTTCACCTTCAAACTTTTTTTGTAACTCAACATTTATTTCAAAAGTTAAATGCATTATTGCATTAAGGAGCTCTCACAAAACTGCTTGATCAACTACTGACAAAATATGGTTTCATCGTAAGGACCTATAGTAAGCTTTGAGAAAAATGTTTGTAATAAAGGAAGGTTAAGTAGGAAGGAAAGTTTTGATACTTAAAATTCCCAGCATCTCAGTCTTTCACCTTTTTCCCTTCGAAAATTATTCTGTATGCCTTATAATAAAATACATACATGCATACATACATACGTAGACTCTCTTTTAAACAAATGTGATCCTGAATCCCATATTGATCAAAAATAATGAAAATGAATAACAACAAAATAAATGGCATTGTGCACATGAAACACTGTAAAAGAAACTATCCTGATAAAATATCAATTCATCACCCTTGATGATAAAAATCACCTGTGAGTGATATAAGGGCTAATCCAATTCACTTGAAAAATGCAGTTATTGTAAAATCTTCTTAGAAAAGTTTAGGTTGGGATTACAGTTCTCTACTAAGCAGATCCGTGGTCCAACAATGAATTCATATAGAAGGCCAAGCTTTAAACCCAGTTAAAAACAACCATGTTTTCTGAAGCCCACTTGAAAAAAGTGTCTGGCATATGAACACTCAGCCTTTATACCTCCTGCAGGAAATAATGTACCCCAAACAGTACTAAATTTCAGAAGTTTAGTGTTTTAAAAAATCTCCCCCCATCCAAAACAACCCCCCCCCCCAAATCCCAAACAAACTCCAACAACTCACATTATTAACATTTCTAATTCCTACACTCTTGCTGTGAAAAAGCGAGTGAGGCTGCAGGCTAATGGAAGCTCAAGCAAACCATTCCTCTAGGCTGCTGGTAGAACCCTACCTAAGCTGGAGTAGCTTTACACCTCACTTCAAAAACAGCTCCTAATGTAACCCATAAGAAATATGTTTTTCTTTTTAAAGTGTATCTAAAAAAAGGCGATTCTCCCCTCCAAAATTAGTACAAAGTTAAAAGAAATGCAAATTAGCTACGATCTATTCCAAGCACAGCACCGCCAGAAGATTCACACACACTATTTGGTGTTTCATGTTGGTTTTCCTTTCATTCTTTTAAGGCAGTGGTTTCCACAGGTCAGTTCAGAGATAAGAAGCATGGTCCATGGCAGTTTGTTTTGCAACTCCAATTTGTTCTCTGGGAATATCTCACTTCATTCCCTGAAATTAGTGCTTTTTTGGTTCAGAACTCCAGAAGCTGAGATAGAACCTCTGGGCTCTCTTCCTGGCACAGGATTGGTTTATAGCTGGCGCTCTTTCATCAGGTCCTTGCTTTCACTTAAGATAACAGTTCACGTTGTTTTTTTATCAGGCTTTTACTCAAAAGTCATCAAGTTTGTAGGAACCTAAAAAATATAAGCATTACAAACTGAAAGTATTTAAAAGGTGTTTTTCAAAGTACTACTTCTTATTTTTCCTTGTCATTCTAAGTAAGCCCCAATATTAAAATCTTTCTGACCTGAATATCTTTTTTAAAAAGGAATTTGATAGAAGGTACTATAATTGTTTATGAATAATGAATAAAATACACTAGAACATTTTTGAGAGAAAGTCACTGAGATTGAGTTAATACTTTTTCCAATAAATTGAAATCCAGGTGGGAAAAAGGGCAGAGACAGTATCTTTCTTGTCTAACACAGGGGAGCTCAGGAGATGTTCACTGAGTGAACAAATGAATGAGGAAAGAGTAAGTATGGCCCTAGTAGTGTGAGATTCCATACAAACAAGCTTGTCATTATTTATTTTTTTCATTATATGTATTACAATGAATTCCTACATGCAAATTTTAAAATCCAGCACAGATAATTTTATAACAAACATTACTAAGAATTTCTTTGTGAAATCATCATGAAAATGAGTATAAAAGAATAAAACTCATTGCTAGATAAACTCTTACCTGAAACTTTGTGACTCTGAAAAAATCTATAGGTTATATAACAGTTTGCTGCTTATAGACTGGATCAAATTTAATTTGATTTCTTTTAAGTCTGAAATTCAACAATAATTCTTAGAAATATGAATATATTTTGTTTTTAAAAAATTAATGAACCCTCTAGTCAAGGACTAAAGAGGGTTTCACCATGCTAAAAAAAAATGCTCTTAACTTTTACTACCAGTTTTCCAAAGTTGTGCTGGTAGAGATATTCATGCATCAGTGGTCATTTCTCTGTCCTTTAAAAGAGCTTAACAGTTCCCACACTTTAGCAACCTTTTTCTGAAAACCTGGGATACTAAAAAAAAAAAAAAGATTAATCTCTTACGTGTGTCAGCTTCTGAATGAAAAATTATTTGACAATATAATTATAATTGAACTATAAATACAACAGTACAAATCCAAGAGTGCTTAAAGTATAAATTCTCAGGTCTGGTTCTATGAAACCCAATATTTTAATAAAGTAACATTTTCATTTCCTCCTAAGTTGCCTATGGTGTAAGGTGTTGGATCTGAGTTAGAGTCTTCTACTAAACGTTTTCAAATTTCACAGCTTCTACTTATAAATTTGCTACTTCTCTGATTCTTCCAAGTATAGAAACAAACAAATTTTAAGAACCCCATTTATACACATCTGGTTGACTTGTTCAGTAGCAAAGTCCACTAATATAGTAGAAAGAAATTGAACCTCTATGCTGGTACGCATACCCTGTCTAGATTAATCTTGAAACTTGAGATTAAAAAGAAATGATACAGTACTTTAAGCTACATTTAAAGAAAATGTACAGCATGGAGCTGAATCCTGAAAAGCTTGGTTTAGGCAAAAGAAGGTCTGTTTCCTTCATTCTGTCCCAGACACTAACTTGATAGGGGAAAGAAAGTAATTTTTGCTCTATGGTATTTCATGTCCTTAAAGGACATTGTTAAAAATGGTACCAAATATTGCTATTAGTCTTTCATGTATTTTTGAAATAAAAATTATGAGAACAAGGCCCATTCCAACAATATTTAAGAAGAATGAATCTATAGGATGAAGACAGAGTTTGTGTCGTCTCAGGTCCACCATTTTTTACTTGTTTGACCCTTTGTAGGTCTTTTAGGATTTCCAAGCCTTAGTTTCTTCCTTTATCAAAAAAGGGGTAATAACTTAGGTCCTGATAGCACACGGTGGAAAATATGTTTATAAGCTTTATAAACTTGTATAGTGTATTATATTATTGAAAATTAGCTGTTGATAACACTTACCGTATACTTCTATTTCAGTACCTTAAGACAATAAAATTTTCAAATACATTCAACTGAAAACTGGCCTAAAAGAGTCTATGTTTATTTTATGCCTGCCCTACCAATTCATGGTTCAACTTTAAATCTGCAACCGGGTTTGGGGAAAACACCACTATGGATTCATTCCCCTTTGTAGCTGAAAGCCTTTGAGTTAGACCATCTTTGTTTCAGTAAAAATAAAAACAAACAAAAAGTCCACGTAGTTTTGGGTTTCACTGCAAGAACAGGAACCCGCATAAAATTGTCAATAGAACAAATAAAGACAAATCAGAGTAATTTTTGTTAAGGTGCCATCACATTTTTACCCCTCTAAAGTCTCCCTGCCTCCCACTACATTCTCCTAACAAGGGCTACAGTTCCCTGTTTTGAACACCTGAAGCTCTTCCATCTTCAGGGTCTTTGCGCACTTACTGTTCCCTCCACCAGAACTTTGTTCCCCCTTATCTTCACATGGCCCTTCCTTCCTGTCATTCATGTCATTGTCATCTCCTTAGGGAGATCTTTGCAGTTCACTCTTACTTCTTTGAAGTCTATCTCTACTCCCATCACTCCGTATCACGTAATTCTATTTTGTTCATACAGTTTTTACTACTTGAAATTTTGTTATTTGTTCACTTGTTTATTGCCTCTCTAAAATGTGGACTTCATGTCTTGCTGACTGTGGTCAACAAGAAATAGAATGTGAACAATTTCCCTACTTCACTCCAAAAATTAGTCCATTTACTTCTCTTTGGAATTCTTTTAAATATATTCTCAATTTATGGACTATTTTGAGGATTAAGAGAGATGCTTACCTGTTGTTTGTTACTTTGGCAGGCTGCACTCAAGTGCTTAAACCACAGCATTGCATTCATCCTATTGCCAGCTTGAAACTTGTATGAATTTCCTAAAAGTATTAAAAACAAAGGGAAACAATAAAAATTGAAGAGAGTTCTCCGTTTAAGAATTCTATTTCTCTAACACCTGATTTTCCAATACAAATAAAACGAAGAGTTCTCTGTGCTACATTCACGTGCTATCATTTATTCAGAAAGTCACTGTTTTGCTGTTTATGAATTGGAAGAGAAGTATTTTGTCTCCTTAAATGCTCTTTAAAGTATATTTAAATAAAATAATTGTTTGGCTTCCCTAGATTTGTATGAGTGGATGAGAGTGCAGAATATCACCTCTCAGCACTATTTAGATGATCTAAATATTAGTAGATGCTAATACTGAATTTTTATAGGCCAGAATGCTTTAACATGTTTAACACTTAAACATTAGCTATTTAATGTGATTAAGGATTAATCAGCTAACATCAATATAACCTATGCTTTTAGTTTTTAGTTAACATTTGTCAAAATTATTAGAGAAATTTCTAGGTCTAGTGAGGGCTTATGTGAAAAATCTGAGAAGGCAACATTTTCTCTTTTAGAAAATTAGAAATTCATTTGTTTCATGTGTGTTGTATATATTTAGACCTTATGTTGACTCTAATTCAAAACTGACACATAATAAGGATATTTTATATGTTTATATGTATTAAGGTAATAAACTGAGAAAAGAAGAAAGGACTCATGTAGTATAGGTGCCCGAAGTTGAGCTTAATTCCCATTTTTCACTGACCTGAGTTCTTTTTATCTCCCAATTCTTACTGAGTGCTACTCTTTCCTTTATAACTGAATTCAATGGCTCAAGAGCCTGATCTATATGTAGGCACTATACAGCTCTTCTTTGAGATTTTATCAAAGACTTTTTCACTTTCAGAGGCAACAGCTTTCTTCATCAAATGTTTGATTACTAAAATAACACTTTTTTGCTTGTTAAACACAGATGCAAACATTAGATCAACCTAAGTAGCAGACGTACCTGATCAGCTGCCATTTACCTACTCTCTCCTCCCTGAAAAAGACCATCAGTACAGACTTCATAAAAACCTTGTACTCTGAGACGGTTCTGTCAAACACACTAAGGAATTGATGGAAAACAAATAATTTGTTAACTGAACCCCATGAAAATGATCTTTTATAAATAATGAAGGCCTTTGGGATTGGCAGCATGGAGGCTGGGGCTTTGAATTCAGAATGTTGAGTAGGAGCTCCTTACTCTGTAAGTCAATCTATTTCATCTCAAAACATAACATTTTGCTATTATTTTTTCTGCACTAACTTTTTCTGCATATTTTCTTAAATTTTTACTTAAAGTAGCATAATATCCTAAAAGCAGAATATCTGTGGATATGCACTCTAAATAAATAGAAGTCAGAGTATAACTTTACAGTCAGTAAAAGGTAACATAACATCATTTTAGCAGTAGTGAGCTGCTGAAGTGGAAGATTCTGGGCAGATATGAAAGAATTTTCTTTCTGGCTTCCTTTGTGGTGCTTATCAACAGCTGGCAGATGTTACAAAGGAAGAACTGCAATCACATGAGGATCTGTTCTAATGACCACTGAGGGCTCCAGAACAGGCACAGGCAGGGTGAGTAGGTATGATCTGATTCTACTACACAGCCCACCCTCCAACCTCTCTCATCCACTTTTAAAGTATATTTAAAGTTTTAAAGTTCTTAAAACTCCTATGGTCAATAGCCAACACTTTCACTCATAAATGTCTCTATACATTGTAAGCTAAGTATTATAATTAAAATTATACTTATTTGGAAAGTGGTTTGAGTCAAATTATCAATTAATTTAATTAAAAGTAATGGAATAAAAATCATTTAAAGGAAAACTTCTGCCACATTCAGAGCTTAAGAATAACAATTTATCTCAGAATATAAATGAAGGGGTACTGCATACTGTAAATCTGAGATTTTAAAGTTAACAGTGGTCTATAGATTCTCGAATTCCCTCCTTCCTTTTCTGGTTATTAGCTCTCTAGGGATTATTGGGGTTTTTAATTTCAAGTTTATGCCCATGTAGCAAAGAAAATAAGCTTATTTAATAAGCTTATTAAATAAGCAATTAATAGATATTGATATCTAAAAATATTGCTATTATTAGTATATATTACATTATGTGACACAAATACTTCCCAAGAGATTAAACTACACAAACAATACCCCTAGTTGTGTATTCCAGTTAAACTATTGATAAATTTTGGCTTATCGAAAGTTGTGTACATGTAATACCTCAAGCCCTAGTTATTTTAATGATTCACCTTTCTCAGAGTCAGTCAGCAAGAAGAGATCCGGATGTTCCGGGTCATCAGCCATCATCACCATCCATCCTACTACAGAAACGTTCTTATTTGATGTTGATTTGAACTGAGAGATAAAAAAAAATAATTAATGGAAACAAAATTTATGGCTTATTCTATTTAAAAATTAACTGTTAGAGAGCATATTTTCAGTTTCTCCTAGAGAGAGATGAGATTTCATGCTGGTCAGGTCTGCTCCCGGTCTCTTACTACTAAATTCCATGCAGGCATGCCCTCTTCAGATAGTCTCTTACTTTCCAGATCTTTCCCAGCTTCAACTCTTCATCAAAAGTTAACTGTCCTAGGGCTTCCCTGGTGGCGCAGTGGTTGAGAATCCGCCTGCCGATGCAGGAGACACGGGTTCGTGCCCTGGTCCGGGAAGATCCCACATGCCGCGGAGCAACTAAGCCCGTGAGCCATGGCCGCTAGGCCTGTGTGTCCGGAGCCTGTGCTCCGCAACGGGAGAGGCCACAACAGTGAGAGGCCCGCATACCGCAAAAAAAAAAAAAAAAAAAAAAAAAAAAAAAAAAAAAGTTAACTGTCCTAGCGTCCACTCCCAAAGACCATGATCTGTTAGTAGATCTGGTAAATTTATGTGTTGCTTTTTTTTGTTACTGTGCTACACCTCACCCCCTCGTTATAGGAAACACACTTCCATTTTAATAGAAGTGTTATCTCCACACACACCCCCTTTACTGAATATAACTGACATATAACATTGTATAAGTTTAAGGTGTACCAATGTAATAGGGGTGTTATCTTAAACCTGATAACCTGATGATTTAATGAATCAGAACTGCCATCACAATTCTTAATAATATATTCTTGCTTGTATTTCTCAAAAAGAAGGTATTCTTAGCATGCTTGTTACTTGTCTAGTTATTCTTTTTTTTATAAAGTTACACTTTGGTAATGGAAAAAAAGGGCTGTTATAAAAGCACAGAAATTTAAGTTAATCTTACTCATGAACATAAATGAAATAATGTTAAATAAAATATTGGCAAACTGAATCTAGCAGTGTATAAAAAAGCTGGTACATGATGGCCAAACTGGATTTATCCCAGGAATATGAGGGTGATTTAATGTTAGAAATCAATGACTGCAACTAAGTTTGGTTTATTTCATGAAAGCAAGCTTAGTTCAACTTTAGATAAATTATTAAAATAAATCACCATATTAACATTAAGAGAAAAAAATATGATCAAATTAGTTGATGTAAAATAAAACCATTTGCTAAAATATAATGCATATCTGTGTGACTTGGAATGGAATGGAATTTCCTAATTCAATAAACAGTACCTACCAAACAAACAACAACAGCCCCCCCACAAAACCCGAACAAAACAAAGCAGGAAAGAAAAAAACAAAACAAAACAAAACCCAAAACAAAACCCTGCAACGCATGCTCAAGGGTAAAATGCTAAAAACACTTCAAAATCAGTTTTAAGACAAGGATGCCCACCATTGCTACTTCCATCCAACACTGAATTGGAAGACCTAGTCAGAACACTAAGATAACAGAAAAGAAATAAAAGGTAAAAGGGTCAGGAAGAAATAAAACTGCCATTACTCACAGATAATATTATCTACACAGAAAATCCACCAAGTTAATAAGAAAGATCAGCAAGGATGCTTGGAAAAGATCAATATAAAAGTCAACTGCAATTTTATACACTAAAATTATAAAAGTCACTTATAGGAAAGGTACCTAGTAATATATGGAACAAACGACATACAGGAAAGTATAACAGTTAAAAGACATTCAAGAAGACCTAAATCAACAGAGAAAAACCATGAGATGAAGAAAAAGGCTCAATGTTGTAAAGATGCCAATTCTCCCTAAATTGATCTACAGATTCAGTGTCATTTCAATAAAAATTCCAGTAGGGTTTTATGTGGAACTTGAGAAGCTGATTCTAAAACTTACATGTAAGAGCAAAGGATCAGAAACAGCCAAGACACTCCTGAAGAATTAGGCTGGACTTGCCTTGCTACACAAGACTTATAAATCTACAGTAACTGAGACCATGAGCTACTGGGACAAGGACAGACTGACAGAGCGATGGAAGTCTAGAAAGCAATGTGTGCATATAGATGCAAACTCAAACGACAAGAGTGGGCTCTGCAGATCAGTGAAGGAAGAATGGACTGTTCAATAGATGGTGCCAGGAAAATTACTCATCCACGCAGAAAAATCAAAATGAATGCCTATTTCATAACACATTTCACACACACACCCCTCTGACTCCAGGTGGATCAATGATTTTAAAGCAAATTGCAAAACTTTAAATTTATTAGTAGAAAATACAGGAGAATATCTTGATGATCTCAGGTTAGAGAAGTATTTTATTTTAAAAACATGGCTCAGGCTTCCCTGGTGGCACAGTGGTTAAGAATCCACCTGCCGATGCAGGGGACACGGGTTCGGGCCCTGGTCCGGGAGGATCCCACATGCCGCGGAGCATCTGGGCCCGTGTGCCACAACTACTGAGCCTGCGCTCTAGAGTCCATGAGCCACAACTACTGAGCCCACGTGCCACAACTAATGAAGCCCGTGCGCCTAGAGCCCATGCAACAAGAGAAGCCACCACAATGAGAGGCCTGCGCACTGCAGGGAGGAGTAGCCCCTGCTCGCTGCAACTAGAGAAAACAAAGCTTGCATGCAGGAACAAAGACCCAACACAGCCAAAAATAACTAACTAAATAAATAAATTAAAAAAAACAAAAAAACATGACTCAGAAACTATTAAGCATAAAGGAAAGGATAAATTTTATTACTTAAAAATTAAGAACTATTCACTAAAAACATCACAAAGAGAGTAAAAAAACCAAATCAAACAAATTGGAAGAAGATATTAGTAACACATAACTGCTAGATTAGTATCCAGAGTATATAAGGAACCTTTACCAATTAGTAAGAAAACACACTATCCAATAAGCAAAAGATTTATCCAGGCATTTTAGAGAAGAAACATGAATGACCAACAACATGAAAAAAACTTCAAACTCATTAATAATCTGGGGTGTATACATTAAAATCACAAGGTACCATTTCATATTTACTACATTAGCCAAAATTTAAAAGCCTGACAACAAGTATGGAGAGGGTGTGGAACAGTGAAAAACCTCATTACGCTGTTGGTGAGTATGTAAATCAATTTGGCATTTTCTTGTAAAGTTGAACGTTTGCCTTCCTTGGTATATAAACTAGAGAACATATGCACAAAAATATTCATAGTAGCCTTGTTAGATACAGCAACAACCTGGAAAGCATCCAAATGTCCATCAGCAGAATGATGAATAAATTATGGCAGATTCATAAAGTGGAAGACTATTCAAGTATGAAAAGGAATAAAGGACAGCTATATGCATCAACAGTGATGAATCTCATCAACAATATATTAAGCAAAAACAGGGAGTGCTTAAAACTATGTATGTGAATCCATTCAGGTACAGTTCAAAAATGAGACAATGTGCTAGGAAAACACATATGGTAAAATCCTGAACAAAAACAAGGCAGTGATGAACATGAAATTTAGGACAGTGATAGGCTGTGGGTATGGCTGATAAGGAAGGAAGACGATGTTATCTGAGAAGTCTTGGATGGTTCTGGTAATGCTCTGTCTTCTTATGCTGCGTGCAGTTATAGAGGTGTTCATTTTATTTATTATTCTTTAAAATGTACATGTATACTATATATCTTTGCATGTATATGTTTCACAATTTTAAAGAAATGGGGAAAAGAAGGAACACTTCACATTATTTGTAACAACATGGGTACTACAAAAATGAAAGCCAAAGGGATTAGGAAGTTTTAATACTTTGAAGAATCAAATTGGCAATACCACAGAACAGCTGATTTCATAGCTAATAATTTATGTCCAAGCAGATAGCATGATTTTCTAATATTCTTTTCCTAGCCCCCAAAACATCTGCATCAATTGCTTCTTTTTTCAATTAAAAAAAAAAGTAATTCAAACAGTATAAGCCCCTTTACATAGAGTGCAAATGCCCTCAACCACCAGCTGAATCTCATCCCACTCCTCAGAATTCATCATCCTTTGGGGTGTAGCCATCTGGACCTTTCTCTATGCATTACACCAAAGACTGACTTTTCTGTTGCTGTTGGTTTTTATATACAAATGGGGGTATACTTACTCTGACTTGTGGTTTTTACCTATCAGTATTTCCTTAATAGTAAGTATTTTCAGTGTTTGCAGATTTCTGATACTATAAATATTCCAGGAATATTCTTCTATAGATATCTGTGCACTTGTTCAAGGATTTCCATAGGACAGACTTTCAGATAAAAAAAATTGCTAGTTATTAAGTTAAATACTGACTAGAATTGTCCACCACAATACCAATTTAAATTTCCACCAACTGTCTATGCTTCCCTACATCCTGGCTAGTGTTATATTATCAATCATTAAAATTTCTGCCTAATGGCCAAAAAAAAGGGCATCTTCTTTAATCTGTGTTTTTTTTTTTTTTTTTTTTTTTTGCTGTACGCGGGCCTCTCACTGTTGTGGCCTCTCCCGTTGCGGAGCACAGGCTCCAGACACACAGGCTCATAGAGGCCACGGCGCATGGGCCTAGCCACTCTGCGGCATGTGGGATCCTCCTGGACCGGGGCACGAACCCGTGTCCCCTGCGTCGGCAGGCGGACTCTCAACCACTGCGCCACCAGGGAAGCCCTAATCTGTGTTTTTGATAACTAGTGAGATTCATCACCTTTTCACGTTTATTAACCATTTATATTTCACCTTCTTTATCTCCCTATTCCATTTTTCTACTGTTGTTTTATTCTTACTGAGTTGTGGAAGGTCTTTATATATGTTACAGATTTCTTTTTCAGGTGTAGCCTTGGTTTTTAAAATTTAATGTATGAAACAGTAATTATTCACTCATTACTATGCAGAGATAGGCTCAAACATATCTGCAAAAATTTTTTATAATGAATACACTTCAATTAAAAATAATTTTACAGTGAATGTTTTCATCTTAAAACATTCAAAAATATAGACATAATAAAACCAGAGTCCCCCTCCTTTCTTCCCAGTTATTCTCTCTTCCCAAGCCTGCTCTGCTCCTCACAGGCAAAAACATTCATACTTTAGAGAGCAATAAAACAGAGGTGTAGGCTTCCAGATTTCCTCCTCCTGCATTTATTTATATATATATATGAACAGGTATACTTTCATTAGTTATTTTTTTTCATCCTCCAGCTTTTAATTTTGAAAAGGTTCAAACTACAGAGAAGTTGAAACAATGCTACAATGATTACCCATATATCTACATTTTGCATTTGCTTGATCTTTTTGGACATTTAAATGTAAGTTGCACACATAACATTGGACTCTAAATATTTCAACATGTATCTGCTAATAATATATTACTATATAACCACAATGTAACAAATTTAAGAAATTTAACAGTCACAACCGTATAAAGTCCATATTACCATTTTTTTTTAACGTCTTTGAGTATAACTGTTTTACAATAGTGTGTTAGTTTCTCCTTTACAACAAAGTGAATCAGTTATACATATACATATGTTCCCATAACTCTTCCCTCTTGTGTCCCCCTCCCTCCCACCCTCCCTACCCCACCCCTCTAGGTGGTCACAAAGCACAGAGGTGAACTCCCTGTGCTATGCTGCAGCTTCCCACTAGCTATCTAATTTACATTTGGCATATTACCATTTTTTTTGATTGTCCTAATTATGAGCTTTATAGCTTAAAAAAACTTCCTCCAAGATTAAACCAAGGTACATACATTGCATTTAGCTGTCAAGACTCTTTTAGTTTCTCTTAATCTAGAACAGTCCTTCTGTCCCCCTACCCTATTTCATCTGCCAAATTTTGGTCTTAAGAATCCAAGCCAGTTGTCTTATAAGAATGTTCCACAATGTGGATTTAATTGTTTCTTCATGATTAAATTCAGGTTAAATTTTTGGCAAGAACACTACCTAGATGGTGCTGTGTTTATATAAAAGATTTTAATCCCTTTTATCTATTGCTTATATATAGCCAATATTTTCTTCCAATTTGTATTTTAACTGTTTGAAAATGATTAAAATTTTTTTTCCTTCATTGCTTTTAGTTCTGTGCCCTATCTTTTCTGTCCTAAAATTGATACTAAATATAAACATGGACTTGTCTCTATACTCTATTTTGTTCTTATAATTTTCTTTAATCTTAACAGTTTAAACTAGAAAAGATGAGGAATACAGTCCCTTTCCTCGGCACTCAATTGGGCTCCCTCACAGCCCACTATGCTCTAATTTCTAAACATTTCATATGCATTATTTATTACTTCATATAATTAAAAGCCCAAACTAGCATGTTATTATTCTCTATGTATAAGTACCAAAGCCAAACACAAAAAGATATTTAACATATGTATTAGAGGACAAATTCAGTTATTTAATCAATTCTCTAATTTGGCTTCTTTCTGATTAAAGTTAGGAAAAAACAAAAAAAAATTTACTTTATACATCTTACTTCTTTGTAATAGTCAACTTCTTTATAATAAGTGAAATCCAGCCAAGTCTCTGAAAGTGGCTAAGTGAACAGTTAACTTTATCTGAAGATGACAATTTAATTTAGCTATATCAACCTTTTTTCTTCCCCCTCCTTTGAGTATAGCAGTACTAACCAGAGGCAATTACTCTGTAAAATGTTCTAGTGAAACTAAACTGTAGCTTTTTTGTCAGTTATGTGGGCATTATAGTCAATTTGACTAGAATACAAAAAACAGTCCTTCACCTCAATATGAGGACTATATCTAGACAATAACATAATAGTGAGCAAAAAAGTCAGTGCTCAAGAATTTATATGATTCCATTCAGGTACAATTAAAGAATGACACAATGTACTGTTTAAGGAAACATATATGGTACACTCTAAAGAAAAGCAAGACAATGATTAACATGAAATTCAGGACAGTGACAAGGTGTGGGTACCGCTGATAAGGAAAGGTAGGTGATGCTATCTTATGGCACTTCCCACATTCATTTAAACCAAAAATGTATTCTTCTCTACCCCTGGTGTGATTAAAGGGCTAAAACTGTGAGAATAAAGAAAAGTTTCTCTAATGATAATGTCTGAAGTTGAACTTGTAACTGGTCTCATCCAACCAAACTTCAAACTAGGGATTATTCTTACTAAAAGGAACAAAACAAACAAAAAAACACTGAATCCCAGTAAATTTAGTCAAAGTGTTTGGTGAAGTAATACCTGATATTAAAATGTATACATGTAATGTGTGTGTGTTATAGTTTTTAAGAGCCATTGTTAGAATAAAAAAACACAAAGTGATAAATGCCCCCCCCCACCTCCAAAAAAATGAAGGGCTTCTCTGAATTATGCAGTATCACTGGGTAATGTGTAAGTAGTAAAAGAACTTAACATTTTTTTTTCAGCAGCTTACCTTTCCTCAGTATGGTAAACCACTTAATTCCCCACCCACCCCCAAAATACACAATTTAGAAATAAAATTCCTCTCCAGGGGACTTTGTTAATGCAACATGGAAAATGGAAAATTAGTTTTCCATTTTCAAATACTGTATCACTGGCATAGAAAAAACAGCATGCAAAAAAAAGATTTATAGGAAGATTCTACATCTGGAGAAAAGAGCATTTCAAAGCTTCCTTTAAACACAAGAAGGTGATCATAGTAACCTTAGTAACTATTATTCCTCTTCACTGTTGGGAAAATCACTCAAACAGAGACTGAGGTGGACAGAACTAGAGATGCTGGTCCGAATTTTTCATATTTTACAAATTAGGAAACAAGACTCCAAGGTGATAGTTTTCGACCATTTTCTGACCCAAAAAACCCAGGTTTGAGAGGGCTTGGAAGTGAAGATAGATACTTGTAGTGTGCAGTTTTGACATTTGCAATGGAAAAATAGCATTCAAAAAAGAAACTACAAAATATGGAAGTTGTTCCAAGACCTTCCCTGGAATGGTCTTACTAAACAAAAATAATTCCATTACAATACTCCAACAAGGAAAGTGTAAGAACTTCTGGATTAGAATGTGGGAAAAAACCCAAACAGTTGCATCGCATTAGACCTACTTTCTTTACAACCATGAAGAGGCTGTGAAACTATGCTAACAACTTGGAACAGGAATACTTACATGTTTTCTTTCTGTAGCCTTTAGAGATTTGGCAGCATAGTAGAAAAGTTGCGTCCCACACAAAGCTGCCCAATATTTCGTCCAAGATGCTACCTGGAGAGGACAGACATATGAATATACTACGCAAATGCTACTGGCTTCTCAGTCACTCTGCTTTCTCAGTGCCAAAGACCTTTAGCTCCACTTCACTTCCACCATCTTAGCTTCGAGTTTCATCACTTCTGAAATCTTTATCTCAAATATTCTTATCACGTCCATTCAATACATTCTACTTAGGACTGACCAAACAAAATTGGTTGAATTCTATTTTTTAGGGTGGTCACTCTGTTTTCTATTTCTTCTAAACTTACTACATAAAATACTTCTTAACGGGATATATTTTCAAGGTTCTCTAAGAACTATATTAGGGAGCAAAGATAAGTACAGGAGCATCTTGATTTAAACACCCAAAATGTATGATTTAACTAAAATCTATATGGCAGGTAGAATAACACTTTAAATTAAATAACACTGTGAGGCAAAGGTATGTCTTAAATTATTTCAAGTGTATTATATACCTGGTTTTATTTCAACTATCTTCATATTTTTTAGGGTCCTATTCATTTGCTTAATTTTAGAGCGTGTATTAAAATATATTAAATTCTTACTGTAGGCTTTTTGCCTTCTTTTAACAAAGTTTTTCTCCTGAGAACACCTTGAATAGTAACAGCTCCTGGATATAAATGTACTGCCAAATCTTCTGATTCTGCAGAACTATAATAATGAGATGAAGAAAAGAACATATAAGCGCTTTAGTGATTATCAAGTAGGTACTTAAATAAAATGTAATTATTCTTAATTTTAAAACTGTTACTTTATTCAGAATAAGAAGACACTGACAATTATAAAGGCTTACTGATCTGAAATGTATAAGCTGTCACAAAATCAACAGGAAGTTACTGAAGTCAGTAGATGGTTAAAAAACATTTTATTGCATATTTGAACAAGTATCATTTAGAAAGAATACAGAGATTCACCCTAGTAAAGATTAAATTAGTGATTTAAGACTTTTCTTCTTAACATGCCACACTGCATCACTGCTGAAACCTTTTTTTCCCCAGTAGAAACTTAAGTCCTAGTAGGAGAGATGAGGATTCTATTTGTTAAAAGTATTTAAGCATATAAAACTCAAAATAAAAATAGCAGAATCAAAAGGAAAAAAGCAAAAGAAAACCCATGCTTAATTCTAAAATAGGTGAAAGAAGTAATGAAGTCAATTAACAACATATTTAAAAAACCGACTTTCTGCAATAAAATTTAATGACATTTTAATGTCATCAATGCATCTAAGTGATTATAGCCTAACAGCTCTCCAAGAAAGGAATAACTCCAAAACTCAAGATTTCTTTTTCTTTTATCTTAAGAATACCGTCACAAAACAATAATCAAACATTTAAATATGTCTCCCCAACTCATTTAAGGTCCAACAGTTAAAATAAGAACAATTCCTATATAAGTCAATTAAAACATACACACTGATTAAAAAAAAAAAATCTGTCATTCCTCCGGTCATTTGACATGAGCTGCAGAATTGCTACAACAGTGAAGAAACCTGAAGTTTGCAAGTTTAACCCTTTTTTATTATTTAGGTGTCTTCAAAGTGACTTAAAAACTTGGAAACCACTAGAAATTTCATGCTGGAGCTATTTATATTCAAGGAGGTATATATTCAAGGAGATTAGACACCATTAAATTGACATAAAATTAACTTCAAAGTCTGCTATTTTGTTGTATTATGAGAATTGGTGGATTATCCATTACTGTTAACCTCCAGCCCCCAATCAATCTACCATACTTACTTTCTTCTGCAGCTAATGTAGTGCAGAAAGAGACCAGGTTTAACTAGATAAACAACTGAATGAACATGAGTTTAAACACAGAAATATTATTTAATAAAAAAGACTTGTCTAAATTCAGGACCTGAAGTTAACCTGAAAAATTCTTAAAAAAGATAAATTGAATGTAGTAAATTCTTCGATTGCAGCCTTGAATAACAAGTGGATTTTTGTACTGCTTATCCAATAATCAGCAACATTAGAAAGACCTGTGCAGTTAAAAAGCTACAGATTTGGAATTATTTTTAAATGTTGACATAAAGATACAAGTTCTAGCAATTAGCTCTGGTATCAGAAAGAACAGTTAAAATTTATCTCTAGATTAAATCTTGGAAAGAAAGTTTTCATGGGCATTTTGTTTAGTTTTTAAACCAATTAGTTGAGAAAGAACAGAAATAATGTGAGACCACACCCATGTAAGCCAATCACCAACACCAGAGGGGAGTTCTGTGACCCCTGAATGCAGGGGAATTGTACCTGCTGGCCTTCATGTGGCTTCGATAGCCATTTCGTGCCACTCTTGTCACCGGGCCGAGAGAATGGTATAATCTGTTCCTGTTGGATTCCATTATAAATTGTATATATTACTTTTACTCACACAATCATCATCAATAACCTAGAACAGCATAAAATTTCTTTGTGTAATACAGCTTTCTAAATCCTACAAAAGGATAGTATGTGATTGCTCCTCTTTCTTTTTTTAAAGCATACAGCATAAATTTCAAATTATTTTTTTTCTACTATTGACTATAAATATTTAAAGGTGCTTATTAGTTCGAACCATATATTTATATACATTCACTTTCACAAATCTGCTAAAATAATTAAAGATGTATTTATAACCAAACACTATCAAAGCGTGAAAAATACTTTAAAAATCCTTTTGTTCATATTCCAGTTCTTGGATTCCACTTTAAATATGATACCTGGATTTATTTATTTTTTAAAAAAATTTTTATTTTTTTCGGGGGCTGCCGGGTCAGTCCCCCATCCTCTCAGCCCCTCTCCAGCCTCCACACTCCCCTGCCGTCAAACCGAGAGGGGTTACTGGCCTGCTGCCCACCCCCGGATATCCCCCAGTTCTCCAGAAGCCTCCGGGTCCCTTCTGCATCTCGTCTCTGACCATCCCTGTTACCGCCCCGTGGGTCTCCGCGGCTATCCCTCCCCCTCCCCCTTCAGCCTCCCCTCGCCCCGCTGGGACCCGAGGTCTGCCCACTGGCCCCTGCATCTTCCAGACCCCCATGCCCGCTCCCGAGCTGCAAACCCAGGGCCCCCTCTGATACCTGGATTTATATAACAATAGATTTTTATTGTATGCCCCTATAAAGACAGCTGAAACAATGTGACCTATAAACTTAAAAGTAATGTGGCTTAAACACCTTATTTTCCTTTCTTTTATATTAAATTCAAGAAAACTACCAAAAGAGATGAACTGAGTAATAAATAAGGCAGTCTCCTATTTCCATATCAATTAAAATGAATACATGATAAAGCCAATAAATGATAAAAATGGTATGAGTTAATATTCATCCAAAATGGCATGTGATACTTAACAAAGGAAATAAACACACAAACATAGAAACAGTGTTACTTCTTTGCCTAGGAAAAGCCAAAACTAGCACTGTTGATAAATGATATTTAAAACAGAAAGTATTATTTTAGCAACTTAAGAGGCAACGTATTTGATGTCTCTCTATTTTCAAAGTTCACTATCACTAGCATTTTAAATCCTAGTTCTTTATTTACTTTTATGTCTGAGTCTTGCTGGGCAGAATTAATTTGCTCTCAAAATGTCCCAAGAGCCACTGATTTAAACTTGGCACAAGCACAGTACATGTTTTTGGCTGCAAATATCTGCAAAGCAAAACTTTTGTCAAAAGAAAAATACTGTTTTGAGATGTGAAGGTTAATACTGTTAAATACCATCTTCATAAGTAACCTGCTGGGATAAGAACAGATTATTTAACACAACACCATTCTGGTTACTCGCTTATAACTCATGCGATATGAGAAACAATTCTGTTCATCAATGTTTCTTACGTAAATACAGTACATTCTGAAATCAACATCTGATGATATTATGTTCTTATTAGAGGGAAAGAACTAATAAGACAATTTGTACAGACAGCAAGCCAGAGGCAACTCTTGTGTTTTTCCTGTTTCAGGCAAACCCAAATAAAGAGATTGAAAGAGAAAGTTGGAAGAGAAATAATATGTAAAAACAAATTGTTAAAAATCCTCCAAAACAAAGAGAACAAAACTTAGGAACACTGACAATTAGAGTAGAAAGGTTCAAAAGTAGTTTGAAATATTAGATTTGCAAGTAAAATCTTAATCACATAGTGGTGAGAAATCTTTATTAAGTTTCAAGAACAAGAATCTAATTTTCCAGTTATATCATGAAATTAACCAATTCAAGTATGTATAGTTCAATTTCAAATATATAGTTAGTATAATTGTTTTCTATTAAAAAGTGACTGACAGGGAGTTAGGTATATTCAACTTCATCAATTTTAACATGATATTCAAAATTGAATCTAATCTTGTTGCTTAGAAACTTAGATTGCTTAGTTTATATACAAAAGGGAGCAATTATTTTGCTCATGATTCAAGTATCTTAATATGACAATGGCAGAATGGAAATGGTCAAAGACAGTAAAATTCTAATGGATATTTTTTATGTAACAATTATTTGCACTGTTGGACTACATTTTTAGAAAAATCTTATTTTGGAAGATCAATATGGTGTATTTGCCACAAGCAGATGACAGATCTTACAGCTTAAAGCATCAAGGAAAAGAAAACAGAACATGACTTACATTATTTCAGTACAAATCTGTGTGCTTTATGCAAACTTTGAATTAATGACAATTTAAATTCAAACTCTTAGCTGCTTTAACTTACAGTATAATTTAAAATTTATTAAGTCATTTTGCTCTTGACAAATTAGCTGAGAATGAAGTTGACCACTCCACTAAATGCCTTAAAATTACTTAAATGAACCAGAATTTAAGGAAATAATTTTTTTTGTACACATATGTAGGTAAGCTGTGATTGGTTATTATTATTTTTAAGTTACAATTTAAAATGTACTAAAATTCAAATATATGTGTCATGCCTCCAAATAAACATGTCTTTACTAGATAACACTAAATTCCAGGCTTAAATATTAACTTTTTTTTTTTTGCCACCAGCAGGAAGCCTAAAATAGTCACTTGGAGATAGGTAATAAATATTATGTCTTTAAATTCACATTATCATATACTTTAAGATAGACAAAATAAACTCAAAATAGTTTAAATGGGCAATTTTTCTTACCTTTCAAAAGCAGGCCATGAAGTCTCTTCACTTAGTTCAGAGCCATCACTGCTACCTAAAATCAAAAGTTATCTTATTTTTTAAACATCATAATAAGGGTTTGGATGTTGTCTTTTAAAAATAAATAACGGTGCTTATAAAATGAGTCACATTATTTGTGGGTGAACATCCACATATCAATTCTTCACTCTAATATCACTGTGGTTGATTTATTTTGCAATATATTAGAACAGAGTTGACAAGACTACCCAAAATAACAAAATAGCATAAAACATTTTTGCATGTATACTTATGGCTTAAATTCATTAGTAAACACTTTTCCTACCACCAGAGAATGTACATAAGCACAAAATTTTTCCTTATTACGTTTGCCATAATTTAAGACCAATATAATTACACATTTCTTACAGGTTCATGGTATACTACTTCCCTTTGTATTTTTTTAAAAAACCCATCACTGGGCTTCCCTGGTGGCACAGTGGTTGAGAGTCCGCCTGCCGGTGCAGGGGATACGGGTTCGTGCCCCGGTCTGGGAAGATCCCACATGCCGCAGAGCGGCTGGGCCCGTGAGCCATGGCCGCTGAGCCTGCGCGTCCGGAGCCTGTGCTCCACAACAGGAGAGGACACAACAGTGAGAGGCCCGCATACCAAAAAAACAAAACCAAAACCAAAAAAACCCCCAAAAAACCCATTACTACCCTAAGGATAAAAAAGCTTAATGACATTCAATTTTTGCCTGTAGGGGCAAGGTAGAAGAGGATGGAATCCTTAAATTCAGAAAAAAAAAAAAAAAAAAAGGTGCCATAACAATGTAAAAGTTTCTCTTAAGAGACCCAGAATATCAGTTAAAATAGAAAGTTTTAAATTAGCTTAATTTGAGGAGAAAGAATTTGGAGAGTCCAAAACAGCTTAGGTTGATTTAAAAGTTATTTTAAAGATAATACTGGCTCTCAATAAAATCAATAATTAATATGTCCCTTATGTATCAAGTTGAATCGTCTATCAGACTTTCACAACCAGGGTTCTATGAGAGGCTCAAACTTGAATACTATAAGGAACCCGTAATATGTGATGGAATAACACCTCTTCCATACAGTTAGAATGGCATGAGTTATGTCCCATTATTTGAAGAACTGAGTAACAGTCACTGAAGTAATTTTCTGGTTGTGTGGTTCAGATAAGAAACTGGAAGTAATCTGTTGTTGGCAGTGGGGTCTTGTAGGTTATCTTTTGATGTAGAATTATGTGATAAAGACTGAAAATTTAAGCACAGTTAATATGACTTATTTGTAGAAAATTAAAGTTTCTTCCAGAAGCATGAAGCTCAGAGTGGATACACCTCCTTTAGCAGGGCTTGCAAGACTACTTTAGGGTTACCTAGGACATATAGACCATGTTAAAAAACATTAGAGGCCACAGTCCCAAGCACTGGTTAATTTCTCCAGAGTACGTTCTCAAAGCCTCCGAGGGATATATTAATATTGTATGTAAAAGTTACAGCTGAGGAAGAAACCTTTTGTGATTATGAATTGCGTGTGGGTATTAACAACTACCATCTATGGTTACAGACTTTCTTTTCAGAATGTTTTAAAGCAAACACCCTGGTAGGTAATGCCTATGTCTGATGTTTTAAATTTATAAACAAAGATGTAACAATCTCTACTGTTTATCTCCTTAGGCTTGGAATAATTAAACAATAAATACAAAGGCAAAAATTGAATTAGCCTCTTCTTGTTCTAAAAGGTCTCTAAATTAAGACACTAACTGTAATGGAATGAAATAACTAGATAACTGTCTTGTGGTAACAAAAAGAACATCTATGGAAAGTAAAAGCCACAAATAAAGAATAATCATCATTATAATACTTATGATAAGTATTACAGAAAAGCCAAATATTCTGTACTGAATTGAGAGCTGTAATTTTTAAAATTACTATTTTTGGCTTAAAGTGACATGCTAGATTCCATAAGTGTAACACATTTTTAACTGGAAAAAGGTTCTTCCTCTCTCTTTTGCAAAATTATTCTGTGTATGAGTTTTTCAGATTGAGGTTGATATTTACATATAGGCAATTCACAGTATTAACAGAGAGGTATTTCAAGTGGCCAACTTGTCTTCTGTTCTGTAAATTTTGTCATCATTTAATCATCTGCATTTATAAAAAAAGGGGAATATTGTAATAAAACTGCTGAATGGAGCATTCCAGCTCCAAAGCAATTTCACTTTCAGGGTTTGAAACTTTCAAGGGTTAAAGGAAGTCAACATGTTCAAGAAAATGAACTCCTACATTTCTTTCTATTGACTGTTCATCAATATTGAAATGATCATATTAATTATAATAGGCTTAGCCTTTGAGAAACCAGGCAGTTAATCACAGAAGAAGACATTTTCCTCCGTTATTGCTTTTTAAAAATAAAAATAGCACGGTATGGAGATTTCCTAACTCCAAACATCCAAAGAAATAATGCTCATCTAGAAGTTTCAGAAAATAAATAAAAGTTTAAGAAGTAAAACCAAACAAATTCCTCTCTTAATCTCACATCCTTTTCCAGTCCCAATTTTCTGCTCCCACTTCATAATAGCTATCTCTATTTTCTTACCTCTCATTCTCCAATCTCCAAGCTTTGCCCACACTACTCTATGAAGCAAATCTTGTCAAGGTCACCAAGTGACTTAAAAAAAATTTTTTTTACATCTTTATTGGAGCATAATTGCTTTACAATGAGTTTCTGCTGTATAACAAAGTGAATCAGCTATATGTATACATACATCCCAATATCCCCTCCCTCTTGCGTCTTCCTCCCACCCTCCCTATCCCACCCCTCTAGGTGGTAACAAAAAGCACCTAGCTGATCTCCCTGTGCTGTGCAGCTGTTTCCCACTAGCTATCTGTTTTACATTTGGTAGTGTACATATGTCAATGTCACTCTCTCACTTTGTCTCAGCTTCCTCCCCGGCCCCGTGTCCTCAAGTCCATTCTCTACGTCTGCATGCGTCTTTATTCCTGTCCTGCCACTAGGTTCTTCAGAACCATTTTTTTTCTTTTAGATTCCATATATATGCATTAGCGTACGGTATTTGTTTTTGTCTTTCTGACTTACTTCACTCTGTATGACAGACTCTAGGTCCATCCACCTCACTACAAATAACTCAATTTCGTTTCTTTTAATATTCCATTGTACATGTGTCACGTCTTCTTTATCCATTCATGTGTTGATGGACATTTAGGGTGCTTCCATGTCCTGGCTATTTACTGTAATTAATGCTGCAGTGAACACTGTATGACATGTCTCCTCCTGAATTACAGTTCTCTCAGGGTATATGCCCAGTAGTGGGATTGCTGGGTCATATGGTAGCTCTATTTTTAGTTTTTTAAGGAACCTCCATACCGTTCTCCATAGTGGCTGCATCAGTTTACATTCCCATCAACAGTGCAAGAGGGTTCCCTTTTCTCCACACCCTCTCCAGCATTTATTGTTTCTAGATTTTTTGATTATGGCCATTCCAACTGGTGTGAGGTGATACCTCATTGTGGTTTTGATTTGCATTTCTCGAATGATTAGTGATATTGAGCATCCCTTTCATGTGTTTGTTGGCAATCTGTGTACCTTCTTTGGAGAAATGTCTGTTTAGGTCTTCTGCCCATTTTTGGATTGGGTTGTTTGTTTTTTTGATATTAAGTTGCATGAGCTGCTCGTATATTTTGGAGATTAATCCTCTGTCAGTTGCTTTGTTTGCAAACATTTTCTCCCACTCTGAGGGTTGTCTTTTTGTCTAGTTTATGGTTTCCTTTGCTGTGCAAAAGGTTTTAAGTTTCATTAGGACCCATTTGTTTATTTTTGTTCTTATTTCCATTACTCTAGGAGGTGGGTCAAAAAGGATCTTGCTGTGATTTATGTCATAGAGTGCTCTACGTTTTCCTCTAAGAGTTTTGTAAAGTCTGGCTTTACATTTAGGTCTTTAATCCTTTTAGAGTTTATTTTTGTGTACGGTGTTAGGAAGTGTTCTAAATTCATTCTTTTACATGTAGCTGTCCAGTTTTCCCAGCACCACTTATTGAAGAGGTTGTCTTTTCTCCACTGTATATTCTTTCTTCCTTTGTCAAAGATAAGGTGACCATAGGTGTGTGGGTTTTCTATCTCTGGGCTTTCTATCCTGTTCCATTGATCCATATTTCTGTTTTTGTGCCAGTACCATACTGTCTTGATTACTGTAGTTTTGTAGTATAGTCTGAAGTGAGGGAGCCTGATTCCTCCAGCTCCGTTTTTCTTTCTCAAGATTACTTTGGCTATTTGGGGTCTTTTTTGTCTCCATACAAATTGTAAATTTTTTAAATTCTAGTTCAGTGAAAAATGCCATTGGTAGTTTGATAGGGATTGCATTGAATCTGAGGATTGCTTTCGATAGTATAGTCATTTTCACAATGTTGATTCTTCCAATCCAAGAACATGGTGTATCTCTCCATCTGTTTGTACTGTTTTTTATTTCTTTCATACAGTGTCTTACAGTTTTCTCCTTAGGTCAATTTATTCCTAGGTACTTTATTTTTGTTGCAATGGTAAATGGGAGTGTTTCCTTAATTTTTCTTTCTGATTTTTTGTTGATAGTGTATAGGAATGCAAGAGATTTCTGTGCATTAGTTTTGTATCCTGCTACTTAACCAAATTCATTGATTAGCTCTAGTAATTTTCTGGTGGTATCTTTAGGATTCTCTGTGTATAGTATCATGTCATCTGCAAACAGTGACAGCTTTACTTCTTCTTTTCCAATTTGGATTCCTTTTATTTCTTTTTCTTCTCTGATTGCTGTGGCTAAAACTTTGAAAACTAAGTGGAATCACAGTGGAGAGAGTGGGCACCCTTGTCTTGTTCCTGATCTTAGTGGAAATGGTTTCAGTTTTTCACCACTGAGAATGATGTTGGCTGTGGGTTTGTCATATATGGCCTTTATTGCATTGAGGTAGGTTCCCTCTATGCCCAATTTCTGGAGAGTTTTTATCATAAATGGGTGTTGAATTTTGTCAAAAGCTTTTTCTGCATCTAGAGATTATCATATGGTTTATATCCTTCAGTTTGTTAATATGGTGTATCACATTGATTGATTTGCATATATTAAAGAATCCTTGCATTCCTGGAATAAACCCCACTTGATCATGGTGTACGATCCTTTTAATGTGCTGTTGGATTCAGTTTGCTAGCATTTCGCTGAGGATTTTTGCACCTATGTTCATCAGTGATACTGGTCTGTAGTTTTCTTTTTTTGTGACATCTTTGTCTGGTTTTGGTATCATGGTGATGGTGGCCTCATAGAATGAGTCTGGGAGTTCCTCCCTCTGCTATATTTTGGAAGAGTCTGAGAAGGACAGGTGTTAGCTCTTCTCTAAATGTTTGATAGAATTCACCTTTGAAGCCATCTGGTCCTGGGCTTTTGTTTGTTGGAAGATTTTAAATCACAGTTTCAATTTCAGTGCTTGTGATTGGTCTGTTCATATTTTCTATTTCTTCCTGGTTCAGTCTTGGAAGGTTGTACTTTTCTAAGAATTTGTCCATTTCTTCCAGGTTGTCCATTTTATTGGCATATAGCTGTTTGTAGTAGTCTGTCATGATCCTTTGCATTTCTGCAGTGTCCATTGTTACTTCTCCGTTTTCATTTCTAATTCTGTTGATTTATGTCTTCTCCCTTTTTTTCCTGATGAGTCTGGCTAATGGTTTATCAATTTTATCTTCTCAAAGAACCAGCTTTCAGTTTTATTGATCTTTGCTATTGTTTTCTTTGTTTATTTTTCATTTACTTCTGATCTGACCTTTATGACTTCTTGCCTTCGCTAACTTTGGGGTTTTTTAATTCTTTCTCTAATTGCTTTAGATGTAAGGTTAGATTGTTTATTTGAGATTTTTCTTGTTTCTTGAGGTAGGACTGTATAGCTATGAACTTCCCTCTTAGAAGTGCTTTTGCTGCATCCCATAGGTTTTGGGTTGTCATGTTTTCACTGTCATTTGTTTCTAAGTATTTTTTGATTTCATCTTTGATTTCTTCAGTGATCTTCTGGTTATTTAGTAGCATATTGTTTAGCCTCCATGGGTTTGTACTTTTTAGTTTTTTTCCTGTAATTGATATCTAGTCTCATAGCACTGTGGTCAGAAAAGACACTTGATATGATTTCAATTTTCTTAAATTTACCGAGGCTTGATTTGTGACCCAAGATATGATCTATTCTGAAGAATGTTCCATGAGCACTTGAGAAGAAAGTGTATTCTATAATTTTTGAATGGAATGTCCTATAAATATAAATTAAGTCTATCTGGTCTACTGTGTCATTTAAAGCTTGTGTTTCCTTATTTATTTTCATTTTGGATGAGCTATGCATTGGTGTAAGCGGGGTGTTAAAGTCCCCTACTATGATTTTTACCATCAATTTCCCCTTTTATGGCTGTTAGCATTTATTTGCCTTATTTATTTAGGTGCTCCTATGTTGGGTGCACAAATATTTACAATTGTTATATTATCTTCTTGGACTGATCCCTTGATCATTACGTAGTGTCCCTCTTTGTCTCTTGTAACAGTCTTTATTTTAAAGTCTATTTTGTCTGATATGAGTATAGCTACTCCCAGCTTTCTTTTGATTTCCATTTGCATGGAGTATCTTTCTCCAATCCTCACTTTCAGTCTGTATGTGTCCCTGGGTCTGAAGTGGGTCTCTTGTAGACAGCATATATATGGATCTTATTTTTGTAGCCATTCAGCTAGTCTGTGTCTTTTGGTTGGAGCATTTAATCCATTCACATTTAAGGTAATTATCGATATGTATGTCCCTATTACCATTTTCTTAATTGTTTTGGTTTTGTTTTTATCAGTCTGTTCCTTCTCTTATGCTTCCTGCCCAGAGAAGTTCCTTAGCATTTGTCGTAAAGCTGGTTTGGTGGTGCTGAATTCTCTTAGCTTTTGCTTGTCTGTAAAGGTTTTAATTTCTCTGTTGAATCTGAATGAGATCCTTGCTGGGTAGAGTAATCTTGGTTGTAGGTTTTCCTCTTTCATCGCTTTAAATAGGTCCTGCCAATCCCTTCTGGCTTGCAGAGTCTCTGCTGAAAGATCAGCTGTTAACCTTACGGGAATTCCTTTGTATGCTGTTTGTTGCTTTTCCCTTGCTGCTTTTAATATTTTTTCTTTGTATTTAATTTTTGATAGTTTGATTAATATGTCTCGGCATGTTTCTCCTTGGGTTTATCCTGTGTGGGACTCTCTCAGCTTCCTGGACTTGACTATTTCCCTTCCCATGTTAGGGAAGTTTTCGACTACAATCTCTTCAAATATTTTCTTGGACCCTTTCTTTTTCTCTTCTTCTGGGACCCCTATCATTTGAATGTTGGTGCGTTTAATGTTGTCCCAGAGGTCTGTGGGACTGTCCTCAATTCTTTTCCTTCTTTTTTCTTTATTCTGCTCTGTGGCAGTTATTTCCACTATTCTATCCTCTAGGTCACTTATCCATTTTTCTGCCTCAGTTATTCTGCACTGAATCTTTCTGGAGTATTTTAAATTTCATTTATTGTGTTGTTCATCATTGCTTGCTCTTTAGTTCTTCTAGGTCCTTGTTAAACATTTCTTGTATTTTCTCCATTCTATTTCCGAGAGTTTGGATCATCTTTATGATCATCACTCTGAATTCTTTTTCAGGTAGACTGGCTATTTCCTCTTCATTTGTTTGGTGTGGTGGGTTTTTACCTTGCTCCTTCATCTGCTGCATATTTCTCTGTCTTCTCATTTTGTTTAGCTTATTGTGTTTGGGGTCTCCTTTTCGCTGCCTGCAGGTTCGTTTTTCTTCTTACTTCTGGTGTCTGTCCCCAGTGGTTGAGCTTGGTTCAGTGGCCTGTGTAGGCTTCCTGGCTGGGGGGACTGGTGCCTGTGTTCTGGTGGGTGGGGCTAGATCTTGTCCCTCTAGTGAGCAGAGCTGAGTCCAGTGGTGTGTTTTGGGGTGTCTGTAAACTTAGTATGACTTTAGGCAGCCTGTCTGCTAATGGGTGTGGTTGTGTTACTGTCTTGGTAGTTGTTTGGCATGGGGTGTCCAGCACTGGAGCTTGCTGGCTGTTGGGTGTAGCTGGGTCTTAGGGTTGAGCTGGAGATCTCTAGGAGAGGTCTTGCCAATTAATATTACATGGGGCCTGGAGGTCTCTGGTGGTCCAAGGTCCTGGACTTGGCTCTCCCATCTCCGAGGCTCAGGCCCGACACCCGGCTGGAGCACCAAGACCCAAAACCCTGGTTCTTCTCTCTTGGTAACCCTAGTATGATAACGAAGCTGACAACGACAACTGCTATATGGTGCTTACAGTGCCCACATGGTGGGGTGACCATATTTGTGGCAGTGAGACCCCAGGCTAAACTGAACCTTGAGACAATGTCAGTGTGACGAACTGGGTTCTGACTGCAGACAGTTGACACTTTGGAGGAGGCTAAATAACAGTCAGGACATGTTATAGAAAATTGTTTCTTTTTCTTTGTAACATCAAGTAAATCTTGCAGTGGCTCTGAGAGTGTTGTTACCCCTTGGGCTCACTGAAGGGTTTGCACTTGAGAACCAGATCCTTCAATATTGCACCTGTTGAAAATCTGCCACAAGCTTTTCAAACGTTTAAACCAAGGAACCCACTCTTGAAAGCTACGTCATCATCACGATCGCCCTGGCTGATGCGTCCTCCACATTGCTGGTGCCCCACCCCCCACCAGATGAGGCACCCAGTGACTTTGATCTTGCCAAATCCAGTGATCAACTCCCATTCTCACCTTACTTCTCTTCTGTGCACTTTATATTGATACATTCAACACTGCCCGCCCTTCAGAGATACTTCCTCTACTGGGCTTTTGTGATACCACACTGTTTTTTCCTTTGAAGTTTCCTTTGATGGCCCACCATTAAAAAAAGAAATTTTTTTTTTTTAATCACACCTCCAAATGTTAGAATGTCTTCTCTTATTTATTTACATTCTCTCCCTAGGTGACCTCATCCAGTCTCATGGCTTGAAATACTATAAATATGCTAATTCTTATTCTTGTATCTACAAACCTGACCTTACCCCATTTAAGCACCAGATTCATACATTCAATTACCTACCTGACAACTCAATATGGACCAAACATGTCCAAAACAGAATTCTTAATTCCCCAAACCTAGTCATCCTTCACAAATACCTGGACATTTACAAATGGCTGCTCTTCTAGTGTTCTCTGCCTTGGTAATAGCACCACCATCTAACTAGTTGCTTAATCTAAAAAACTGGAAGTCATACTTGATCTGCCCTTTTCCTCATTCCCACATCCCAACTACATGCAGTAACCAATTCAATCAGCACATGTTCTCTTCTCAGCATTCCTCAAATGCCTCCCCTTCTGAAGTCAAACCATCAAGCACTTTTCAAACAATTATGAATTATTAACTTCAGTAGTTACTAGTAGTATCATCTCATTATCTACTTTGCTACTTAGCTTTTATCAATTTTTTTTCTACTTGTAATAGGGTTAATTACTCATTCCCAGCTGAGTTTTATTAAAAATCTTATTTTTCATTAAGTTGGAACCCTCAGAGAATTATTTCTCACCTATTGATATTCCACTAGAAAGAGTAGAGCTTTCAGCTTGGCCTCGAGATGGTGCATGGGGCTCCATGACGCTATCATCTAATAGATGTCTTGGCCCTGCATTTGGGAACGTTGCACTCTTAAACTCTGCTGTGTTCATTTTATGAATGAAACTGGAAACAAAGAGAAATATTTTTCATATCTTTTATTACTGTTACTAATTCAGGATATAAAAGATACTCATATAAAGATTCAGGATATAAAAGATTTACCTGCTATCCTGAACTTACTTCTGAACTCTCATACTAATGAACACACAGATTTTATCATGAGAGCCTCAAACTAACAGTTTAGGGAAAGTATTTTAGGAAACTAGGCCATATCTTCCTATGTAACAGAGAATAATTTTATCTTGATTCTTGGGTACATTAAAAATTGTTTTCACATTCACTTTTGGAAAATAGCTATTAAATTTTCACAAAAATCATGGCAAAGGTGAACCTTGGGCTCCATTTTGAGAAAACAATCTTGCAAAGCTAAACAAAAAATCAGTTTCCCTTTTTTTATATTTAGGAATAAAAAGAACAATTTTTATAGGCTTCATTTACAGTGACTTATTTGGGTTAAGATAAGTGATCACTCTTGATACTTATGATAATTTAAAATGAAAATGGTATATTGCTTTCCTGATTTAATTTATGATGATGATCTGTAATGTTCATTTTTCTCCCCCAGATGTGAAGGCACTGTTGGAAAAAGCTCATTTCCAAATTAAGGTAAAGGAAGAAATAAATGCCTTTATGCAAACAAGATATTTTACTAAATCAGAAAAAGACTACTGTTACACAAATAAAACTATGCAAGGACACTATTTTCTGTCCAACTAGTAAAATAAATAGAAAAGAAATCCAACAACAAAAAAAAATTTGAAAGATAAAATTAAAAATGCTGACTTATAACCCAAGCTATGGCACTTCCTATGTCCATGTGGAATCAGGTTCCGAGGGGATGGTGGTGTCTGTGGTAGCAAGGCTCCTTCAGCTGCCACACTTTTTCTTGCACTTTGTGGAGATGCTCCTACTTCAGGACCTAAGGGTTAAATTAAAAAAGAGAGACATAGACATAGACACAGACAGACAGACAGACAGACACACACACACACACACACACACACACAGGGAGAGGGAGAGGGAGAGAAATTGTTAAATGGTTTAAAAAAATTGTTTTATTTATAATCCTTTGATATGAAATATAAAATGTGGTTTAAATTTTAAGATAATATTAATTCTATTTAATTGACTGAACAAGAGAAATATTTATTTTCTGAATCTTAAAACACAAACCTCAATACATACAATATCCATTAATTTCTATCTATTTTACTTGCACTAAGTAGCCAGTATAAATATCCTCCTCATTTACAGAGGAAGCAGCAGAATTAGAAGAGAAGGGGTAAGGATCTCATATCACAGATGAAACCTGGACTAAACACTCAGGTCTTCTGAATCCTAGTTCAGGGCTCATTTAATTTTACACATGACTTCTTCACTCTTAGTTTCAGCTTCTTCTTAGATAAAGAATGTGTAGGGTAGGTCAAGCATTCAAGTTAGAATTTAAATCTATATTGACACTGTTCAAGCTTATGGGAATTAAAAAGATGGAACTCAAAAATGTACAGATTTACAAAGTATCACTTTAAGAATGAAAAGAAAAGCAAACTTAAACAGATTTAGACTGAAATGATTTCCTCTGCTTGGAATACTCTTCTTCCAAGACAATGTCATGGCTTTGTTCCCTCAGTTCCTTCATACCTCATTAGATGGGTCTCCAAATATTTTTAAAATATACAATAATATAAAGCTTAGTGCCAAGCTCTTGTTTTAGAATTTTAAAAAAGGTATTACCTACGAATTTTTAAAAAATAAATAATTCTCTTCAATTTTATATTTTTGGTTATGTGTGGTATACATATAAATTCCTATTGTAATGCAACAGATAAAAATTAAGGGACTAACACTATTTTTTAATACTTTCAGTACTTGGTCCAGTATTAGAGTGAAATTAAAAAAAAAATTAAGCCACTAAAATTGACTCCTATAATTATTCAAAGTAATAGAATTCCCACTTAGACCACAGAAATTTCTAATGTAATCAAGCCTTTTGCCTAGGACAGTGTATTCTTAACTAAAAAAGAGTCGATATTCATAAACATTTATTATTTTCTGTTGGATATATCTATTTTTCTTGATTAGTTGGCATATTTATTTATAAATTTATTTGTATTTATTTGTACATTACGTATTTATTTGTACAAACTATAAGTAACGATTTTTGATTAAACAAGAAAACCAACAGAAAAACGGACATATTTTAATACCAAAAAGAAAACTGTGCATGCAGAATAAAATGTGCTAAGTGTTATATTCTTTCTTATTAGGTTATCTGGTTTATTACTCGGTAATGAGAGAAAGCTGCACTAACCTACTAAATCTTCCCTGGAAGCAGCAGAACGTGGTGTGCTTGTCCCTGGTTCTATCTTTAATGAAAGCCTGAATTTCAAAAAAGAAACAAAGCACATAAAATGATTAACATTTGACAAAATAATATTAAAATCATGTATTTTCTACCAAAAACCTAAAAACATTTTTATAAAATAATCTCAGCTATATATTTTTCTTCAAGAGCAATCTTTAAGTCTCCTCTCTCCTTCATACAAAGCTGATCTTACAGTGATTCCAGGATATATTAGGGAGGGAAAAAAACATCAAAAACTTATATTTAAAATCAGAGGGCTTCCCTGGTGGAGCAGTGGTTGAGAGTCCGCCTGCCAATGCAGGGGATATGGGTTCGTGCCCTGGTCCGGGAAGATCCCACATGCTGCAGAGCGGCTGGGCCCGTGAGCCATGGCCGCTGAGCCTGGGCATCTGGAGCCTGTGCTCCACAATGGGAGAGGCCACAACAGTGAGAGGCCCGTGTACCGCAAAAAACAAAAAAAAGAAAAATCAGAGAAATCTCCCCAAACTACCCCAATGTTGCCAAACAATTCAACACATTTAAAGATATTTGATGAATGACTAAAAGGTGATTTAACTTGAGGTTATATTGATACTTGACAATTAAATTCAGTAACTTTCACATATATTATTAAATCTATTATGCAAATTCTTTCTAGAATCTTTACTGGATGGGTTAATGGCCTCTGTAACACTGAAAATTTAAAAAACACCTTATTTAAAACTAACCATCCAAAAAAAACAACCAACTCAACTTATCAAAAGGAAGATCTATCTATACAAATAAAAAGGCTATTTACAAAATCCATGATAAATACCTTTCCAGAGTCAAAGTTTGTTAGTTGGCTTAAGTTCCATTTAGGATAAAATATCAGTTTTGAGTTCCATGGCAAAAAGAGATTATAATTCCTATCAGTGGAAACTGTTTCAGGAAATAGGATACTAAAGCATTTGTAGAAAATATTTTGATGTAGTCCTTGAAATACACTTTGGTGTACTCTGTATTATTATTAAGCACTTGTCTGGAAATTAGTAAAGACTTTTTATTTTTTAGCGTTCACCGACTGGAACTGGACAATGAAACTGCACAATATAAATGATATTATAATGATGAATCTATTATAGGTTCTTAACTTGTATTTCTTTGATATCCTAAAGAAGAAATTATATATAATTGTATTAGAATTATTTGACCATGTAAAATGCATGTATTGAACAGATTTTTTTTTTTTTTTTTTTTCCCCAGTATGTGGGCCTCTCACTGTTGTGGACTCTCCCGTTGCAGAGCACAGGCTCCAGACACGCAGGCTCTGTGGCATGTGGGATCTTCCCGGACCGGGGCACGAACCCGTGCCCCCTGCATTGGCAGGCGGACTCTCAACCACTGCGCCACCAGGGAAGCCCTGAACCGATGTTTGATTAACCAGAACTCTCTGCTCTTTTTCTTTTTACAGAGTAGTTGGCTTTAATTATTTGGGCGCCAGACTATGCTGCATTCATTCACTGAACACCTGTTTTGTGTCGGGCACTGTGCTCTCAGCACTGGAATAATGGAGACTAAGGCAGACATGGTGTCTCTTCCCTTCTGAAGCTCACAGTTTAGTAGGTGGAAGACAAAGAAGTAAACAAAACAAGTACAATTTCCTAACACAGAACCAAAATAGAAAGGGACAAAAGAAGTCTATGGGAGAATCACATTGCTATCAATAACAGCTGATAACCAACAGCAGTATAAAACCCGAAGCATTTAAACAGCACAGCAGTGAAGGCTAGTCAGTGTCAGTTGCCTTATCATCATCAAAACACTATATATAGCAGTGATGCTGATTCACTGAGAAAAGATATTATGCTCAGTATTAAAATGAAATAACTTTGAAAGATTTACACCCCAATTAAAACATATACATGTAATTTGTACTAGTGATATTGGCTGCCTATATAGATGAAGTTGCCAAAAACAGAGGCCTATGGATAAATGAAGTACATTTTTATTTACATTTTTCATCATAAAAACCATTTTTTTCCCTAACTTATCACCTTAATGGCTCTTATGTTAAAATGCTCTGATTTTCAACACATTTAATCAGTAGGTTCATGCAATACAACTCTATCTTTAGGAAAACACTATCTTCCTTCTTCAGTTCCCCATACGATGCTCCAACACTACCAAGAGACTTGTAAGTTCCCCAAGTGAACAAAGTTTCCCACCCTATTCCTTTGATCATTTCCATAACCTGGAACACCTTTCTTAACTCTTCAGGTAGAGCTAACTCCTACTCACCTGTTAAGATGCAGCCTCAGGTAATAATGTCACCTCAAGCTGTTCATGTTTCTTTTCTCTTCACTTTTCCCACTTAAAGCTGACTTAGGTCTCCTCTCATCTATGTTCCCATAGCATCCTGGGCACATCTCTAGTATAGTACTGTTTGAATTGTTTCATAATTATTTGTTTTGTGGATGTATTTTGCATTAGACTGAGCTTCTTAAGGGCAAGAACAAGATCTTACTTTTATAATCCCAGCAGCTAGCACAATAACTCATCAATACCAAAAGCGGAATAAATATTTGTTAATGAATATAATGAGAAGGCTGCTCGAGTTCTAGCTACTCATGAAAACAAAAATCAGTATAATAGCATCCGCTTTCCTACCAAAATGAAGCTATCTTATAATATGTCAGGTTATAGACAGCTAAAACTGCTAAATGGCTTAACTGGCCAACTCTATCCTTTTGAAGTTAAAATTCACCATCCTCTATAATTATGCAACAATTTCTTAGACTTCATTTCTACTGAATAAACTTTAACTTCTTTTAAACCCATTAAGTTTCTTGAGCCAGACATAGAAATTTTAATTAAGTACTTACTCATATTTTGAGTTTTAAGATAATCTTCTGTACGTAATTGGACAAAACATGAGTGTTTTGTGCTATGTCAGTAATTAGAGAGATGGAAGAAATAGTGATAAATATGACACAGACCATCAAACTCAAGAAGCTTACAACCTAGGGCAACATCAGATCTGTGAAACAACTCCAACCTTAAAAAGCTGATCCATTGACCTCATACATTTTCAAATGAATTACCCTGTGAAAATTTTCTGTAAAATAAAAATTGATATAGAAATATAAAGTGGTAGTAATATGGTATGGTGGAGAAGGTGGCAATAAAGGTGTTTTCAAACGTTAATAAAAGTTTAGATACATTTAAGTATAAATACAGAGCTTCTTAATATATTTAATATTAGAAGAAAAGTTATTTCTAGTTGTTTTCTAGAATTTCTAGTCTTTTATTGGTACTAATTCTGTACTGCAGAATTCTTTAAAAATTGTTGAAAGTTAGGGAACAAGGAAGTTGATAATCACTATCATACGGCATAAGAAAAATTTTATATAATGCATTAATACTGAAAAATAACCTAGTCTTTCACGTCAATAAAATTTTAAAGTATAACCTTTTACTGGAAAAAATATTTGTGGAAGACACAAAGTTAAATTTGAAAGCTTGGGAACAGCACAAAATTTTGAAATTAACAAATGAAGCTACAAGGAAAATGAGAAGTCTCAAGAGAAATAAGCTCTTTATCCTCCTGTCTTTTGGGAAAAAACCTGGCAGTCATGATGTATAGCACACCACTGAAAAATAAAAAAGGGTTAATGATTTTAAAAATCCTTCCTCCCTTGGGCAGGACTGTGGATGGTTAAGGTAAAGGAAATGGGTATCAGCTGTCTTAAAAGTAAGTTTAGGGCTTCCCTGGTGGCGCAGTGGTTGAGAATCCGCCTGCCGATGCAGGGGACACGGGTTCGAGCCCCGGTCCGGGAAGATCCCACATGCCGCGGAGCGGCTAGGCCAGTGAGCCATGGCCGCTGAGCCTGCGCGTCCGGAGCCTGTGCTCCGCAACGGGAGAGGCCACAACAGTGAGAGGCCCGCGTACCAGAAAAAAAAAAAAAAAAAAAAAAAAAAAGTATGTTTAAAAATCTTTAATGAAGAAGGATTTGCTTGAATAGAAAAAAGGGCAAGTGTGGTGCTATATTGAACAAATATGTCTGTAACCCAGCATCCAGGAGGTTCAATATTCTCTCAATACACAAAAACAACTGAAAATGAGTTCAAAATTGTGATAAAAATTACCATTAAAAAAGGAGTAATTTGTCTATTCACAGACTGTTTCATTAATTTTTCAGCCTATTCAAAGATAAATTTCCATAAAGATTTAATGCTTGAATTTAGAGAAAGGAAAAAATTTAAAACTAGAACAACCAAACATCAGCTCTCAACAACTTGAGAAACATGAAATGCTTATTAATGGAAAAACAGAGGAGGTACTTGTATATTGGCTCAATCACATCAAGTGATTAAAAAGAAATACATGTAAATAACCTCTACCATTGTAAATGTACAACTGGATTAGGCATATGCGTGATAAGATGTAGGATTTAGATGTTTAAATACACGGTGATGAAAGGGTGGAGGACAGGACGAAGTTATACAAACCACTTCTGAAGATCCAACCTACTTGTAATTATCATCTTCCACAAACTTTTGTAGTTCTTCTATATACTGAACGGAGTTCAGGTATTTTTGGACGTGAGGCAACATGGGGATATCTAGGCAAAATGTGATAAATAATCATCTGATAAAGTACATCTTAGGCAGAATTTTTAAAGTTAAGCTGAGAAAAATATATTTAAAGGTAAATTAAGGCCACATGGCACCAAAATTTAAACGAGCTCTAGAAGGACATTACTTACGTAAATGTTATTTAATGTAAAACTGGAGGTAATTTAGAAAACTACAGTTGTATGTTGTTTGTATAGATTAAAAGAAGAAGAAGAAGAAAAAAAAACCCACATAGCCCCATTTACAAAGTCCCACGTATTTGAGAAACTTCATGGAAAAAAATCAGAGACATCATTGTGATTTATATTCAAACCTCATCTAAATACAAGATGTAAGGCTCTTTAGGTTTTTTATTTTTAAAGAAGCCTGGCTCACATCTGTAAAGTAGTTTTTTCTTCCCTACTTAGAAATTTCAAATACGATTAATTTAACATTACAATTTGATGTTATGTTAAAAAAAATGGAGGAAAGTATAAAACAAGAGATGATTTGATTTAGCTTTCAGATAATGTAAACTCACAGTTTTTAAACACCATACAAATTATATAGCTATAATAGTCTACCTTTATTCCCTATCAAACTGAAAGCATCCAGACATTTTAAAACATTAAAACATTTTTTTTCTAATCATTTGGGCTTGCAAAAGCTCTTTCTATATATGTGTTTCCATAAAATACATCTTTGCACAAAAATTGGTTATTTTTACTCAACATAGGACTCAAGAAAGCTAGTCAACTGTTACTAGGATCAAGGGTCTCAGCTCCCTCCCTAACTAACTAAATAAAAGAACTATTTACATAATAGATCAGGGAGATCAAATGAGATGAAGAGAATAGAAAATAATTGTGAAAATTATGTTAGCAAAGTTCTACAAAATAACAGAAAAGCAAAAGATAAAACTTAGCATTTAAAATATGAAATACTTCAATTCCTTAAAAGCAAGATCTTCAACAAGATGCTAAATATTAAACAGTAAAATAAAACAATCATTATTTTCCTTTATATTAAGATGATGTTCCCTGTTGTGTGAAAAGTGGCCATCAACCTGTGTAAATGAATCATAGCATTACCCTCAGAAACTCACCATATTCACAGGACTGCTGTAAATCAGAAATTATTCTAAGAATGTTATTCATCAAATTTGATCTTTGCTCATTTTCTAGAATGCTGCCAGTTGATGGGTATGCTGAATCAATGTATGTTAAATCTGACAGGTAGATACCTGAAACGAAATTAGATAAATGAGTGTTTTCCTACTTATAGTTTGGAAGAGTATAGTTTATAGCTGTAGTTCAGTATATGCCATATTTAGAATACATCATTATTAATACACTGCAGCCTTGTTAAAACATGACCACTGAGGCCTAGATTTCTGTGGAGTTGGGGTCAGACATGCAAATATGTTTTCTGTAAATGTCCTCTTATGATACCATTTTAAAATATGGCTTGAGGCTGGAGTCAGAAACTCCAGTACCTACCTACCTATGGGTCTTAATGGAAAGAAACTGAGCTCCTGAACTGGCTCTGCCTCTGACTAGTTGTATATAACAAAGACAGTTATTTTAATCTCTGAACCTCAGTTTTTATGTCTATTTTCCAAGTTGTGGTATAGCCTGAAGTTTTAAGTTGGCCAGCCTAACCACTACCTGGCCATGGGGTAGTTACTTAGTATTAGTTCTATACCCTCTTGCCTTGAGTTGATAACTGTCACTTGAGTCTTAATTACTTTGAAAATTGTCTCATTCTGGCAGAAACATCTTGTTTTAAAGATTAACAGCTGCATCTTTGAAACAGTTCATGTGACTACAAATTGAAGTTAACCTTGCCCTTTCTCTGTACCAACAAAAAGAACATATAGAACATATACCCCCAAATAATTTGGTTGTACTAGTTCTGGATATGCAAGGTCAAATCTATAAAAAATATTTCCTGGGCTTCCCTGGTGCCGCAGTGGTTGAGAATCCGCCTGCTGATGCAGGAAACACGGGTTCGTGCCCTGGTCCGGGAAGATCCCACATGCCGCGGAGCAACTAAGCCCGTGAGCCATGGCCGCTAGGCCTGTGCGTCCGGAGCCTGTGCTCCGCAACGGGAGAGGCCACAACAGTGAGAGGCCCGCATACCGAAAAAAAAAAAAAAAAAAAAAAATATTTCCTGAGAGTTTACTATGCACATGTAAAGTGTAAAAGACAACTACAGCTGGAGAGAAAAATACACTTTCCTACTTTCTCCTCATTAGTGCCCGTTCATGAACTCTCAGAGTAAATGCAACCAAAATGATGTACCTACCGCCTTCCAAATAAGCCCTATGTTTTTTCTCTTGCCACTTCTTCCATCTTAAATGATACCTAGACTCAACTCTGCCCATTTAAATCATATCTTATATCCAGGTCAGTGTCAACTGTTCTTTAGTTTTCTCACAGATTCCAAGAAGGGAATTTAGAAACTGTCTAGTCTAATAAACCCCTCTTTTTATAGGTGAATACTCTAAGGTCCACAGATATTAAGAAAGTGGCTAATGCCTTGTAAACTGTTAGTGACAGAGCTGGATCTCAGAGTATACACTTGTACCCCAAGTTTTTTTTTTTTTTAATTACATTGTTACAAACTCATACAGTATCTACACTTGATAATTTTTAAGACTTTATAATCTCCTTATTGAAAATCTTTTGTCTTTATATCTTATCTGCTCAAGACTATAAACTCATTCAGGCGGTTACTCTATCTTGCACTCTAAAAAATGAAAATCCTGACCAGTATTTTCAGACAATTAGTGCTTAACACAATGTGAAAGGTTGTCATGGCAATCCTTTTATTCATCCTAGTATCATTCCTATTCCATTCAGTAAACCTTAACTGTATTCTTTAAGCCACCTATCATAAATACTTCTTTTTCTTTAGAGATTCTCAACTTCATTTTTTATGACTTCAAATAAATCTATAGCCTGACTCCCTTCCTTTTCCTCCCATCTCAGAGGAAGGAGAATCCCCTTCCTCTCTCTAAATCTAACCTGCGATTTTGAACATAATCGCTACTGCCTCCTCTAGAATGTCCACTGTTGCCTTCACTATCACTCACCCTCCACTGGCTCCTTTCCCAAAGCCAATGCACACATTTAAATCTCCTCTATTTAAGAAAACAAAATCAAAGCCACCCTTCCTTTAAATCTGATCCCCTCCTCAAGACAGAACCCTTGCCTCTCCCTCTATGAACAAACACACTAAAAGAGAAACACAGATTAGTACACTTACCTTTTTTATCCTTCATTCTATTTTTATGTAATATTTGGTACATATAAAAGTTTACTTGAGTCAGGAAAAATTGTGACAGACTTTGGAATAGGCAAAAATGATTACTAGGTATATCCTCTCTTCAGTGCCTCCTTTTGGCCTGAGCTATTTTACAACTCTGTAAGTTGTTGAAAACTTGTAAAATAGAAATTCTTGTCCATAAAAATACCAATGAATTATGTCCAGTGGGATGTAACTGATTATTGCCCCGTGGATGTTGACCCGTTTTGCAACTATTTGTAAATTCATTTCAGCATTCCTGACTGCCTGCATGTATGCGTGGTACTTTGAATTCTCCCTTGAAGTGGCTGTAATATCTTCCTGATTCCCTTATATATTTAATGATTTAAACAAAACATTTGACATGTATTCATTTTGTATTTGTGCAAGAATCATAATTTTACCTTTTAAAAATAACAGTTTAACACATAATATTGGTTGTTACCAAACAATGTAATAAATACCTGTCAACTTAAGAACTACAACATCAGTACTGTTGCATCATCTACATGCTCTTTCCCTATGTTATCTCCCTGCCTCCTGTCTAGAGGTAACCAACTATTCCGAATTTTAAGATTATTCCCTTGTGTTTTTTTGAGACACCTGTCTGTATCCCTGCACAATGTATTATTTTACTTTTGCTTATTTTTGAGCTTTAAAAAAATCATACTTTATATATGTGTGATTAAATTAAATAATATCAGTAAAGTTAGAATGGGTACACAGTAAGTGATTTTAAAGTGGTTGTTAAATCAATTTTTAAAAATATGGTCTGTGATTGCTTTGCCTCACTCACTATTTTGTTTCTGAGACTTATTCATGTTAAGTACAGCTGTAATTCCTTAAATTGAGAATAAACTAAAATGTAACTATATCACAATTTACTTATTCATTTTATTTGATAGAGTTTTGAGTTACTTGCCCCCTCCCTCCTTGTTGCTACAGACATTCTTGTGTCTCCTGGTGCGCATGTACAAGAATTTCTCTAGCAGAGACATATACAGATATATACATACATGTATGTCTTACATTATAATGTTCAACTTTACAAGACAGCACCACATTGTCGTTGTTTTTAAAGCTATATCAATTCATACTCCCACTGACAGTACATAAGTTTCCACTGATCCACACATGCTAACACTTGTAGATAATCTGAAATCCGCATCCATCTCATTGCTGAAATGTATTCTGGCAGAGGCGTACACAATCTCCTCATTACTAAATCTTTAGGCATCTCTCTTGGTCTCCTCCCTTCTGCTCAGTCTCTCTGCAGTATTTATACTATTCCCTTTGTTTCTTGGTCTTTCCTGGCTTGAACCTTCCTCGCTTCCACCCTCCCTCCATTCTTCTTTTTCCTCATGTTCCCTGGAATTGGTATTCCCCATGGTTCTGTCACTAATCTTTTCACTCTGCATGTACTTTTTCTGGATTACCTTACTTCTGAGGCTTCCACTGTCACCTAACTGCCGATGACTTTCCAAATCTCTGTACAGAACACACCTCCTGACTTTCATTTTCAATTTAACATGCCAAACTAACCATTATTTGTCCCTAAACACCTGCCATTCCACTTTCCAACCTTGGTTAGTGATATTATTAACTGCTTTAAATTGCTCAAGTGGAAGAGCTCAGGAGGAGCTTACTATTCTCGTATTTTTCCAGATTAAGCTATTAGTGACTACAATATGATCACTGAATGATCAAGTAATGTATTACATAATATAAATCAGAGGCTAAAATCTGTCCCAATGTTTTTAAAATCACGAAATACCATAAGAAATATCTACATATGACCCTCTTTTCCTTAGGAAAAAAAAGGGCGGGGGGGGATCTGGCAACAATGAGGTATAGCTGAGAAGGGTGTAGATACTATTATACTAACCATTAAGGATGCCAGTTTGTCATAACCCTATTTTCTTCTGCTCTCTTACTTCTGGTTTACTTCACTTATATACCTGCTTCATTCTTGTTGTGAGCATTTGTAGGCCTTTGAGTATGGAACCCCTGCTATACCTATGTATGTCATAGGAATTTAAAGAAATAAGTAGTTCTGTGAAATAAGTAGAAACTATTGTAAGCTAACTTTAAATAAAGGATGTTGATCAACAAACAGTTGATGGTAGGGCCTGAGAAACAGAAAGCAGCACAAGGTAAGGCAACGAAGAGGGGAAAGCACACGGTGCATACAAAGTAGAAACGCACAGGTTTTATCTAGAAGCAGCAATCAGCAATTATATGATCCAATGAGAGAGAGTGTGGCGGAATGCTTTGGAGCGAGATTCAAATTCCAGTTCTTACTGCTTAGTATGGAAGTCCTAAGCCAAATTACTGAAAATGTCTAAATTTGTGTCTCCTCAGCCACTGAGTTAATCAACGTTCTTGATTTAATGAAATATAAAAGTATAGTTGCGGGCTTCCCTGGTGGCGCAGTGGTTGAGAATCCGCCTGCCGATGCAGGGGATGCGGGTTCGTGCCCTGGTCCGGGAAGATCCCACATGCCGCGGAGCGGCTGGGCCCGTGAGCCGTGGCCGCTGAGCCTGCGCATCCGGAGCCTGTGCCCCGCAACGGGAGAGGCCACAACAGTGAGAGGCCCGCATACCACAAAAAAAAAAAAAAAAAAAAAAAAAAAAAAAAGTATAGTTGGTATTCAACAATTACTAATTCCCTCTCCAGCACCCTAATTTCATAGCAGAAGAACTGGGCCAGAGGTAGGTAAAGTGACTTGTCTAAGTTCCCATAGCCAGCAGGGAGTCAGAATTCTCTTTTTTCTCCCACTCAGGCCAGGGTTATGTTTGCTTTTAAAGCACAGCATCAACTAATAAGAATAACCGTATTCAGACAAGAGGAGTCATGCTGCAGAATAGGAGGCAGTGACATTATATAACATCAGAATTTAATTATATAACATTAGAATTTTTAAAATGAACAGTTTTATCTCAGAAACATTACACAGTAAGATATAACATATTACAACATCAGGTTTCTTACAACTTTAAAAACTTCTGAACTGGCAACTCAATGTTTAGAAATTCTTCTAGGCTATAAAGAGTATTATACTATTTAGGGGACTGCCTCTTAGAACAGAGTCTAACTCTTGTTCTTTTTAATTAAAAAAAAAAACTTATCAGCCCGCACCTACTTCTAAGTGAAGCTGAGTACTACTTTTTCAGTGTTCAACTTAAAAGATCTCTGGGCAGCAGACTAAAATGTTTGTTTTATAATTGCCTGCTGAACTATGATAGTTTGTTTCCAGATGGTGCCCTTCCTTCAACCTGCACACAGTCTCTCCTTGTTCGGAGCTTTTCAACCTCCTGCCGATCACACTACCCCCACCCCTATTTAAAGCTACAGAGAGGAAATCCTAAAGAGATTTTCCCCCCAAGTCTCCAGCAAATTTTTGGTGACGTAATATGTGGGCTGAACTTGAGTCTCCTGAGAAAGAGAGGGAATCACTATTCAAGGGTACTGTATATACAATCTGGGTCAGCTGCAGCTGGTTACTGAATTTCTCCATGTGGCAGACAGCAAAGCCACAATGCTTTCTCTGCTGGATTAAAGACAGCCCACAGACCAGGAACTTCCACTATACTACTTAAAATTACATAGGTGGCTTGTCAAATTCAACTGATTTGTGCTGTAAGAAGAAAAAGAAGTTCCTTAGTACAGCTTGGATTCATCGGTCCAAAACAAAAATGCAGTTGCCATTAAAGTCACAGACGAACAAACTTCTACACTGATTTTTAAAAGCAAGAGTAAGAGCAGCAAGTCTCTGGGTTTGCTTTCAACAGATGCAAAAGGTATTATAATATTTCTTTTATTTTTATTTAAAAATTCTATGTATGTTGAAATGTATAATTATTTTACATTTGTAGTAGAAATTTCAAAATCTCTTATTAATCAAAGAATTTTGGAATACATACTACAATTTGTTTAGTCTGAAAAAGGTTTTGTTTTGCAACTTTATATAAAACTGGTCATTATATACTTTATGATGATTAATGAATTATTTGAGGTTCAATTTAATGGTATTTAGTGTATATGTTTATAGACTGATGCTGGGTTTCAGAAAACAAGTACTTTAGTGACATTAGAAATTTTAACAAGTAACAGATTAAATGTATAAGATTTACAGCACAGTGATTAAAAACAAAGGGATACAGACTAAAGAAAACAGTTGTAAACATGGTTAGTTTCTCTTTACATAGCTACAGTGTATATGCTAAAGATTTACATACACTGTGAAGATATCTTAAAGTATAGCTACAAAACACAGCTAAGAAGATATAAAATTAACTGAAAGGCTCTGCAACAATACCTCAATTCTAGCATAACCAAATATAACCTAAACATTAATATTTTGTATTACTAAATATTAAAGATTTAAAACAAGTCTACAGTATTTCTTGCTAAAACTCAAACTTTTAAATCGTTTCATAGGTTTATATGTCACAGTACTTTAACTTGGGCAACAGAAATTAAAACTGTTACAACTGGAATTACATGAAGAAGCAAAGTGATTGATACATTTAAAAATCCTAAAACCTAACAGATTAGAATTGAGGAGAAGAAATAAAATGTGATAGAAGTATTGTGTAAGTCGTCAGCATTAACAATAGAAAATAAGAACCCAGAAGATACAATTACTTAAAAACATAATTAAAAGACCAAAAATATAGGTCAACAAACACGATTCTTTCAATATTCTATCTGGGGGCTTTGTTTAATTGCATTACTAGAATTATTAAAAATAAAGTTACTAGTTACCAACAGTGAGCTTTAACACCAAAGACACTTAAATTTGTTATGATCTGGGGGTCCTCTGTCCTTTTAAAAAATCAAAGAAATTCAAGGTAAGAATCTTCAACAAGCAAAAAATGGTAAAGCTAAATAGGATTTCTTCAACTTTACTTTCATGTCTTTTCCTTAAAGATTCAAAACTCTCAATACTGGGAGGATCTCTGTTAAACATATTTTACAACAAATCCCGAGAAAATTTCCAAACAATACTGGATCTGAAATACTGTCATCTCTTTCTGTTTTTGTTGTTGTCGTTATGAAAAGTACAGGACCTCAGTTAAACCTCAGTTCTTACTGAGGCCTCAGGCAAGCATTTAATCTGAAACCCAGATAACTATTTATCCCTTCCTTAAATATCGCCAGGGGATGAAACTGTTCTCAAGTCTCTTCCCAGAACATAATTCACAATCTAGAAGTCTTTATCTAAGGTATCTTCCGTGCTTCATAAATTTAAGTTCATTGCCTCACGCTGTTTTCAGTGCGTGACACAGCCAGTTAAATGCCTCTATCCATTTACCATCTGAAAGGAAGTATATCCTAACTTTCATTTCTTCTCCCTCCTAGCTGGCAATGTTGCAACTATGAAGAGAAATAGTACCAATAAAATTAACTCAAAGCATGGAAGACTTTTTCCCCCCCTAAAAACAACCACGCAAAGACATAGATTTAAACTTAAGTATACTGTGACTAATTTACAACATTCTTGTGGGACGTAGGAAAATTTTAACATATACAGAAAGGTTTTATGATGTAACACGGATTTATGGATCTTTCACTTAAAAAACTGAACATATGTGGGAAAATACAAATAAGAGAATGTTTTCATAAAAGGTAAACAGTAAATGTATTTTAAAAACTTCTTTACTCATGATGTATCTAGTCTACTCCTTAAGAAGTGTGGTTCCTTATTCAGCTTTAGGTGACAACGAAGTCATGACTTTTTTAAAGGATAAGGGAATTGTATTTATTTTTTTAAAAAATAAACTTTTGGTTGTCTCCTTTAAATATTAACTTAGGTCAGAGTCTCTTATGGTAGACAAGAATTCATCTTACGATTTAATTATACAGGAACCCACAAAGAGCCAAGGCAGAACACACCAAAAGGAAGCTATTGCTATTTTAATTTAGATTTGTATTTTCACATTTTTGTTCTTCCATGATAACATGGATACAAAGTCACATTAGCAGACTTGCATTATATGCTCTTAGTTCTATAAAAAATCTGTGTCTGATAGGAATACAAGATCTTCAGTCGGAATACTGTTCAGAAAAGTCTACGTTTTGAGGTTTCATGTTACTTTCTGAATTTTCCTTGTTTTGGTAGCTTATTTCATACTAGTTTATTTAGATAAAATAATTTTATGATCTAAGAGTTTCCATCCCATTACTGAAGTGACTGAAATGAGTGCATCTGAACACTGGATACGTTAACTACGTAGGAGAAATGCTATACGCTTACCCAGCAGGCTGATGGCTTCTATTTTACTGTCCGCAGTTTTAAAAATAAACCATATCTAAAGTCTATGAATCTGCAAGTATAACAAGAAATATTTTATTGGTTTTTGGTACAGGTAACTCTAGTATAGTAACTAGAGTCCTTTTTAAATAAAATAGATGACACTCGGTCTAAATTTTCTACTAATGTCAGAAGGCAAATTATGAAAGCAAAAAACTAAAAGTACTCATCCAAGTGTACTTCTGGCTATCAGTCAGCAAACAGAAAGCCTTTGACACAAATATGGAATATTACTATGCACCTCCTTCCTATCTTATGTTAGGAAAAGAAAACGAATTCTGTACGTTCCATCCATTCTTTGCTTTATTTTCATTACCACCCTATTTTGCAAACATTACTCATTTGAAAACACCAAAGTAAGGAGACATGGTCTTAGAAAGCAGTAGTCATCTTTATGACTCTAGTTGAAGAGTCCATATTTCATTGATACAACCTTTAATTTTAGGAGGCTTCATAATCAAGTTAGACAGGTAACTATCAACTCACAGAATACATATGGAGGGAAAGGAGTGACAGCAGAAGGCTGGTATATAAAAATGATCCACAAGTACCTGTGCATAATTAAGTTAATGGGTCAATGTAAAGAGATACAAACCAGGAAAAGACTGTAAAAGACATGGAACACAAAGTTAAGACTCCTCTGCAGTTACTACATGACGAGGATAAAAATCACAGGTCTAGAAAGTTATGAGTAGAAGATCTGAATCCCATTTGAGTGTTTTAGCTCCTCCAGGTTTATTTCTTTGCAAAATGGTAGATGTTAACTTCACAGTGCTGTTGTGAATGCAAACAGTTAACACGAGTTAAGCACTACAAAAATATAAGGGATTGTTACAGTGTTGGTGATAGAAAAAAAGGATAGAATACGTTGCCATATGATGTAGTTGTTATTGAAAAACATGAAACCTGGAGTCTTCTACCTGGGTTCAAATTCTGGTTCCATGTCTTAGACGCTGTGTGACCCTGGGTGAGGTACTTAACATCTGGATGCCAGTTTCTTCATTTGAAGATGAGGATAATAATAATCTACCTCAGAGGGTTGTGGTGAGATGTAAATGATTTAATACATGTAAAAGGCTGAAAACAATGCCTGGCACTTAACAAGCACACAATAAAAATGAACTATTGTTATTGTTGCATTGCTATTTATTAATAGCAGGCATAAACAACTTGGGACCTGGCTCCCCAAAGCAAAAAACAAGTACCTGGGTGGAAAATGGGATAGAAAAGTTCTTAGTATATCCACTGCCATCCTTCAGAAACAGCAGACAGGAATCAAGTTTATAAGAGAGAGAAGGTGGGCTATACTATAGCAGCTTGTTAATGAACCTGATGGGGTAACACATCTTAGTCATTCTAACTGCTACTACTCTTTAGGGAGGTAACTAAAGAAAAAGAAAGCGGCTTTGGTTCTTGGAACTAGTCGTATGGTTTCCTTGAGTGTTGCTATAGAAATTATACTATAAAAGGCAAGTATGTATCTGCCACAGCAAAAATGGAACGTTCCAAGCACACATTTTAGCGTATGTGCCACTGCTATAAACACTGACTGAAGAGCCAGGGAACCTGCATTCCAGACCTGGTTCTAATATTACCTATTTGTGTGGCCGTGGCCTTGGCTTTCAACATACCCATGGGAGCAAAGAGGTCTTGTCTTGAATGAGATGAGATGGTCTTTAAGGTACTTTCCAACTCTAACGATCAGATTCAATGACAGATGAGTTTCTTTCCTTCGTAATGGTTATAAAAAATTATTAACATTTTACTAAAATGAAGTTCAGCAGAATGTCTGTTAGAAGAATGAACCTGCTGAATCATATATAAGCTTAGAGCATATATATGATTATGACTTAGGAAACACAATTACCCACAATAGTGACTGTGAGCATGCTATCATTCTTAAACTTGTCATCAATCCCAAAAGGACATGTTACAAAAACAAACAAAAAATATTATGCTAAAACCTTCTGGTTTTAGATTTGTCTAAAAATATTTTTTAATTTGATAGATTAAAAAAGATATTTATTAGAGAGGGCCAATTTAATTGAAACCGTACAATATAAATAAAAAATACTGGCAACTTTCATACTAGTTGGAGAAGAATGTTTTAATTAATGCCTTACTAACATTATGTACCATTTTCCAAGGCTTAAGATAGCAAGTGAACTTTTTAAAGGTAAGAAAAGTGTCTTATTAGGGTCTCAGAAGCCCCAAGAGCATCTAACAATATGCCTCAGCACACAGTGGGCACTCACCAAGATCTGCTCATTGAGCTGGGGAACAAAAAGCATTACAATAAGGTGGTAGTTGGAGAGCTCATCTCTGAAACCTAATTTTTAAACAAATAGGAAGGTGTTTAATACTGAATTTAAGAAATTAATAACTTTAATTCTGGCCCAATTTATTAACACCAATAGATATTCAGTTTTTCCCTTAGATACTTTTTAATGTTACTGACTTTAAAAGTAGATTAATTCTTTTCTACTTTTTTCCCTTCATTGTTCTTCTTTTTTTTTTTAAAAGACGTCATACAACCTCATTTCAAAATGAAGGCTTTTATCTGGACCCTAAGTGTGCTATTCTTTCTACTAATGGGCATTGGACATTGCAGAGGAGGACAGTTCAAAATAAAAAAAATAACCCAGAGGAGATACCCTCGTGCCACAGATGGTAAAGAGGAAGCAAAGAAATGTTCATATACATTCCTGGTACCTGAACAAAAAATAACAGGGCCAATATGTGTCAATACCAAAGGGCAAGATGCAGGTACCATTAAAGACATGATCACCAGGATGGACCTTGAAAACCTGAAGGACGTGCTCTCCAGGCAGAAGCGGGAGATAGATGTCCTGCAATTGGTGGTGGATGTAGATGGAAACATTGTCAATGAGGTAAAGCTGCTGAGAAAAGAAAGCCGTAACATGAACTCTCGTGTTACTCAACTCTATATGCAACTATTACATGAGATTATCCGTAAGAGGGATAATTCACTCGAACTTTCCCAGTTGGAAAATAAAATCCTCAATGTCACCACAGAAATGTTGAAGATGGCAACAAGGTACAGGGAACTAGAGCTGAAATATGCTTCCTTGACTGATCTTGTCAATAACCAGTCTGTGATGATCACTTTGTTGGAAGAACAGTGCTTGAGGATATTTTCCCGACAAGACCCCCATGTGTCTCCTCCTCTCGTTCAGGTAGTGCCACAGCACATTCCCAACAGTCATCAGTATCCTCCTGGTCTGCTGGGAGGCAATGAGATACAGAGGGATCCAGGTTATCCCAGAGATTTAATGCCACCACCTGATCTGGCAACTTCTCCCACCAAAAGCCCTTTCAAGATACCACCAGTAACTTTCATCAATGAAGGTGAGTTACCTCTTACTGTTAAAAATGGAAGTACAAGGTTAATATGTTTTATGGTTTATGAGACAATGCTCGTACTACATGCCTATTCTTCATTTTGGTGATGTAATTACACATGAACATTAAATTTTCTGTTTTTGTTTTCTGTCAACCAAGAATTGATCTTAAATACATCTCTCAGCTCTAAGAGTTCATAGAAACAGTATATTTCGTGGAAAAAGTAGTCTTTCATCCAAATTCTTACAATCTAAATTACGAGCATTGAGACAGGAATGAGTCCACAATCCACTCCTAACCTCTATGACCATCCTCTCGGACTCCAACTAGATCCTCACGACTGCTAAACAGTCCTTTCACGTACCTCTTGATGCTCTTCCCATCACCATCTTCCTCAAAAGGAACATGTAATAATTTGCTTTCACTCTCCTAAAGCCCAGAATTAACCCCCACTTATCTCCACTCTCAGCACATGCACCACCTACTGCTGTGCTGAGATTAAGTCTACTCAGGCCTAGGTTCCTTGTGCTTTCCTATCTTGGAAACATTTGCACAAAACCCATGCCTTTTTGCCCTCAGTCTCAAGAGGAAAAGATATCCCTCATATTTTCCAAAGCTAAAATCCTACCGTTGTACCCTGTAAGTATAAGTAAGTTTTCAATACATAAAAAACCTGAGAGTTGATCCTAAAATCTCTACCTCTGTTTCTCATTTCATTCCTTTTTCCTTTCATTATCAGTAACTGATCAGGGTGCCCAGAATAAAAAGATGAATAATTCATCTTTGTTTCATTCTAGTAATAAGCTCACTGCTAACTTTCTGAAAATATTTATTTTATACCTACATCCAATTTCTCATAAGCCATTCTCCTGAATTCTTTACAAGTTGATTTGTTTTCTTGGAGTAAAGGGAAAAACCCAAATGCCCAAAAGTAAAAAAAAAAAAAAAAAAATTAATTACAGTTCATTCACTTACTTTCTGAAAAGGCAGGACAAAAAATTGCACACAGACTATGAGATAATTTTAAACAACAACAAAAACACAGAACAAAGACAAAGACTGGAAGTATGTACATCACAAAGTGGACGTGTCTTTCTGCAGCAACGTGTCTTTCCACAACACTGACCATTCACATCTCTGCTTTCTTGGGCCTCCACATCATAATACTCTGACTCTTCCTACTTCTCTAGGTCCTTCAACTGGCATCTTTTTCCTTCTCCTATGGCTTAAAAAGGCTTTCTTGAAGATACTCTGTTTTAGAGGTCTATACTCCTTCAAGGCTACAAGTATCACCACTGCTCAGATGACTCCTGCATGGAGCTCTCCCTCTTGATTCTAACCAAAGCTAGATGTTTGCATCTGGATATTCAGCCATTACCTCACATGCTGCTGCTTCCTCTATTGAAATGCCTTCTTTCAGCTTATCTTTCAACCTGGCAGATTTCAAGGCTTAGCTAAAATAGTGCCTTAAATGTTACACCTACTCAGATTCAAACAAACGTATCTAGATGGCTCCTTCCCCAAATTGCTGACTATGCCTTGACTATGTTTTTTACATCATATTACACTGGAGCTATTTGTTTGCATGTCTGTCTCCCTGCTAGACTGAATGCTTATGGAAGAAAGTGAACTGTCTTTTCATTTTTCTCTCAAACATCTAGCCAGGATTAGTTTGGCATGCTGTACTCAGCATATTGTAAGCACTACAATAAATACTTGAAGAACGAATAAATAAATTAGTAACTAAACCCTAAAACAATCTCTTCCTCAAACTAGCATTTTCCTTTTAGAAATAAGTAAATTATTATTATAAAAGCAATAATTACCAAAGAAAATCTAGAAAACACTAACAAACTTTGTAAAAAGGTTTGCTGAATATCCAAATAATCAGAAATAAACTACAGTTAACACTTTGGTAATAATCTTCAGGTCTTTCTCGCCCTCCCGCCCCCATAAACATGGTAACCAGTATTCTTGCAACTTTAAAAATTAACTTTGTTCTTCTTTTTTTTCCTCTGTGATTATACTCTCAGGATATAAATTTCTGTAAGTAAAATTGATAGGCAAATGGATTTTGACTTCTCTAGTTTGGTGTATGTTACTACCCGTTTTGGAATTCACTTGGCTCATCTTTGACACTTCCCTCCTGTCCCACACACATAGTCAACTAAGTTCTATCCATGTTGCTTTTCAGTCTTTCACGGATGTGTCCCTTATTTCTATTCAGAGCCAGAATTCTAACTTAGATCCAAATTATCTATGGAAGCATCTAGAGGATAGAGACATCCTGGATTTCCAGCTGGGTGACCTTGGCAGGGCTGGGGGCAGGTGGAAAGGGTTCCTCTGTGCCTTAGAATGTCTCTACTCTCTGTATCACAGACACAACATTTCTTATATTCACTGTTGAATTATCAGTTACCTTCACATGTACACACAGTACTTATACACACATCTAAATAAAATGCCTTCCATCTATAATACAAGCTCCTTCCTGGTAGGTGGATACTGTGCCATTTGCAGATGCTAAATAAATGCTGGTTGACTTGATAACTACATGTTTATAGTGATTCTTAAAGTTGTCATTCCAAAGACCTTCATGAAAGTACTTTAACACATTCTATTGTACTGGAGTCATTCATTTTATAGTGTTCTAACTAACAGTAACAACAGGCTAGTGTTCCATTAAATTAGGCAAATGATGATCATTATTAAGATTTCCAAAGGAATGACGTGTATGAAATGATCACCTGGGTATAGAAAGAAAAAAATATATTTTTTAATATTCTTTTAAAATATGTCTTGTGTAAGCTTTTACCGTATACAATTTACCAGTAGTTTTTATATACTATTTATAAATAAACATATCTGAAGTGTGTGAAATTTTTTTTAACTGATGGGATGTACAATTATGTAAGTATGGAGATGACTGCCATGGAGTATTTTCTGTAGGTACTGATCTTAACTGGAGGTATCACCAGTTCTAGAAGAAATGATTATTCACATATTCATACACTGACACACGAAAAATGCCTAAGCAAAATGAGATACATCAATTCTAGGTTTTATTACACTTGAGCTGTAGTGCAAAAAAATCTAGTATTACAGACTTAAATCTCATATTGAGGATTTAGCATATCAAAGGTCCCATTAGGGCTTCCCTGGTGGCGCAGTGGTTGAGAGTCTGCCTGCCTATGCAGGGGACGTGGGTTCGTGGCCCGGTCTGGGAAGATCCCACATGCCGCGGAGCGGCTGGTCCCGTGAGCCATGGCCGCTGAGCCTGTGCTCCGCAACGGGAAGAGGCCACAACAGTGTGAGGCCCACGTACCGCAAAAAAAAAAAAAAAAAAAGAAAAAGGTCCCATTAAACAGACTTTTGCTTTAATGAAACAATGGTGTATACATCCAAAATAAAGCAATCCTTAAGGTAAAAATTAAGCATGACTTTTTCTGTTATTCATTATTTATTTGTTGTTATAAGTAAACATTAACTTTTTATTTTTTTCTATAAATGTTGGTCTCTGAAATTCAAGGACATAATTAGCTACAAGGGAAACTGCACAGAATTAAGGAAACTTGTTTCCTTTGTTATTGACCCTGGGTAAGTCACTTTGCCTGTGTTTTCTCGTTTGTACAATGAGAGTGCTGGTTGGACTGGAAGATTCTAACACCTCTTTCTAGTGCTAATATTCTGTGATTCTTATCAAATATAAACTACTACAAGCAACAATAAATAGACTTGCTATTTTTTCTTTACATATAATGTGCTAAAATCTTTGTTCGTATTATTCTTATGTCAGACTGGAAAATATGTCTAAGCTGTTTGGGTACTTGCACAAAAAAGGGCAAAGATGGATGTCTATTGCTGTACTTACATATGCTTCTGGCACCAAGAAGTTCATATTACTGCACTCTACATGTAGGTACATGATCATTCTAAACTCTTTAAATGCATAACGTATATGTATTATTTAAAAAGTGTCCTAGCCAGTCACAAAAAAGTCAAATACTGTACAATTCCACTTATACAAGGTACCTAGAGTAGTTAAATTTGTAGAGATAGAAAGTAGAAATGGTGGCTGCCAGGGGCTGGGGTGAGGGGAGAATATGGAGTTGTTATTTGATGGGTACAGAGTTTTAGTTTTGCAAGATGACAAGAGTTATAGAGATCAACTGTACAATAATGAGAATGTACTAATGTCATTGAACTGTATACTTAAAAATGGTTAAGCTGGTAAGTTTTATGTTATATATATCTTACCAGCATTTTTTTAAACATCTTTATTGGAGTATAATTGCTTTACAATGGTGTGTTTCTGCTTTATAACAAAGTGAATCAGCTCTATATATATACATATATCCCCATATCTCCTCCCTCTTGCGTCTCCCTCCCACCCTCCCTATCCCACCCCTCTAGGTGGTCACAAAGCACCGAGCTAGTCTCCCTGTGCTATGTGGCTGCTTTCCACTAGCTATCGATTTTACATTTGGTAGTGTATACATGTCCATGCCACTCTCTCACTTTGTCCCAGCTTACCCTTCTCCCCCTCCCCGTGTCCTCAAGTCCATTCCCTAGTAGGTCTGCATCTTTATTCCCATCCTGCCCCTAGGTTCTTCAGAACCATTGTTTTTTTTTTTTTAAGATTCCATATATATGTGTTAGCATTTGGTATTTGTTTTTTCTCTTTCTGACTTACTTCACTCTGTATAACAGACTCTAGGTCCACCCACCTCACTACAAATAACTCAATTTTGTTTCTTTTTATTTATCAGCATTTTTTAAAAAGGTGTTTTAATGACAGGCAATTTTATATTTTCATTTAAAATGGTGATAAGAAAAACGCATCTCAAGAGAACAAACTTACTATGAACTTATGGCAAATAACAGACTACTTGTGTTGGTTTACAATAATCTCCAGAAACGTTACTTTCCCTCTCCCTAAAAACCAAAATGTTTGAGAATGTAACTATACACTTGGCAAACTACCATCAAAAAAATTCTTAATTGTTAATGTTATTCATTGGCTACATTTTGGGTTAGTCTTTCATAAAAGAAAACATTTTCCTTTTACAAATGGTGTATTTATAAAAATAAGTTTATTCCTTGTAGGTGAATGAAGTTGAGAAAGCTCCTTCATAGTATGTTAGAGAATAGATCTGAATACCAGGAAACTTGGATTCTGGCCAGGCTTTTCCGAGGCCCAGTTGCTTCTTTCGTAAAAGAGTTTGTTGTGATGATTAAATGAGGTGATGCATGTAAAAATGCTTTGTGTACAGTCTGAATATCATTATTACATTTTTTGAGTGCACTTTCCAATATATGCCTTGCCACGTATGGGAATATAAAAGGTAAGCTTAAAAAGTTAAATTTGAAAAGCAGTCATTAGAAACTAAAAAAAATGCTTTTTAGTGGGTAATAAGCTAATTTTCAATTATTTATAATGTTTCCTATTAGTAAATTTAAAAAATGCAATTAGTTTCAGGGGCATATTTATATTAGCACTTTAAGAGAAACTAAAGAAGACTGGTTAAGCAAAGGGGCTGAAATATGATTCCATTAACCAGTTATAAAAATTAATCAGTATATTCTTAAGTAACTTCAATATAAAAGCTCAGGTTGCTAACTGCATTTTAAACTTATACATTAATAAAGTAATTCATATTATTACAAGAAAGAATCTATTATCACTTTAGAAAGTATTTGCCTCAAATTTCCCATTCAAGAAATGCTGTTGAATATACTTACTTTATGCTTAACTCACAACCCAATTAAAAAGCTTACCTCTTAAAAGATTTTACTTGTTGACCAATTATTTGAAAGCTCTAAATTGGTTATGTCTTTTATCCTATTTCTCCTATCACAAAGAGCACAGGATTGGGACAAAGTAAGAAAATTAATGAGGAATTCAACAACAAAAAGAAAACGATTTTCCTTTTAACTTAAGTAATTAAACAGTTTCTTTATAGAAAGAGAATAGGTAGGTTAAATAAAGATGGTTCCCAGTAAAGGTGCTATTCAAAGTATGAAACCTCTTGTCCTTTTTAACCCACTGTTCTGTTCAAAATATGGGTTCTTAATGAAAAAATACATGTTGGAAAATATGTGGCATGACTGGTCAATATTTTTCTTTCTATGATGAATCAGACCTGTTAACTGGAGTTTGTTAGTCTTATACAAATTTTAATCATCAAAGAAACTGAGTAACAAAGAGACTGGTCCTTCAGATTCAATGTACAGAATTCCATTTTCCCTCTTTGAGAAGAATGCAATTGTGTCATAGAAAATGACTATTTCAAGATTACTCAATGCAAGTCACAGATGTAGAAAACAAAGTTATGGTTACCAGGGGGAAAGGGGGGGGCGGGTAGGGATAAATTGGGAGATTGGGACTGATATATACACACTACTATAAATAAAATATTATAGATGTAAGAACCTACTGTATGGCACAGGGAACTCTACTCAGTACTCTGTAATGACCTACATGGGAAAAGAATCTAAAAAAGAGTGGATATATGTATATGTATAACTGATTCACTTTGCTGTACACCTGAAACTGACACATTGTAAATCAACTATATTCCAATAAAAATTAAAAGAAAAATTACTCAATGTAAACAAAAGGTTAATAAAATTCCTATTTTGAAAGAAAGGTACTTCCAGTCTAAATCCTTTGAACCATTAATAACAAATTCCTGAATCATATGTAAATATCACAGATAAATAAATCAATTAATTTATTTCTGATAATATAAACCAGCAAGTTAAAACTGGCTTCTCAAAAATAAAGCTGCTACTTTTTTACTAGTCATTTTAAGAATTCCTGTTAAGCATTTTGTATGGTACAGAGAAAGCAGTAAAATATTTAATGTAAGAATGATCTATAACCTAATTCTACAGCAGAAAATAAATAAGATATGCAAGTAATAATGAGAAAATATTTCTGCCAAGACCAACAGTATACACTGGGCTAAGACAGGTTAATGGTTTACTTATAAAAATAAACAAATACTAAATTTTGATATTTACTATCTTTACCGAGGAGAAAAAAATAGCTATAAGCACCGTTAATTTTATCCATATGTCTTGGAAAAGAATTTCAACCACATTTTCCTAAGCCTTTATAACAACCAAGTCTAACAGGCATCCAAACTGTAAACATGAAGCCCACTACGAAAAAGTGGGTTGAAAATTAAAGTTGAAGATAATTTTAAATTTGCATAAATTGAAGTCTTATCAAATCAAAGCTGGATCTACAAAACCCAGAACTCCCCAGTTTGCTTAAACATCCGAGGCTTATTAATAAATAAAATAGCGGGAAAGGAACAAATGGCATTTTACAAATATTCTGTCAAGATTCAAAACCTTGATGTTTCTAAATATTTTAACAGCAATTCACATAATCTAATGAAAGTCCAACTTGTGAATATATAGTTAAACAGAAAATGTAAACTGTCAAAACTATACTCAAATGAGTGGAGAGCAAACATTTACAAAGATGACATTCATAGAATACGCAAATTTCTGAAATAAGAGAAATATCTGTATGTACTGCAACAAAACCACTTCATGGGTGCATTAACTACAATACTAATAGGTTTTAAGATAAGAGCAATGCTCCTCAGATATCCTTGACTATCGTGAAAGTGACAACTTAGAAAAAAAAATCTGGTTAACATGGTAAACAACTATGATGACTGCATTCTTAGACTGAAGAAATCAATTTCAACCCTACAGCCGACCTCAAGAGCTCTAAGTACCACCCTCCAACCACTGACATTTCAGACATGCAAAACTTCTAACTCCGCTGGAACATCAAGCTCTCTTCTGTCTCCACGCCTCAGTACGTTTCACCCACGTGTGGCCTTGAGCAGACCCTCTACCCCTAATGGCCAAACTCCTACTCAATCTTCACAACTCAGCTCAGATGGAGCCGACTCCAGCTCTTCCCCACAAATATAGGTTAGCTAATTCTTGGCCAGTGTTCCTGTGTGCCCTGTTGACTTAATCAGAGTACTCAGCAAGCTGTAGTGGAGTTCTCTCCCCACTTCCCACTGGACTCTATGGTTGTTTCTTTATCCCTGGAGCCTAAAGATTTCTAGCCTATCGTAGATGCAGAAAAGACATTTCTGGGAAAAATAATGCAGAAATGAGGAAACCACTGTGGCTGCCAGGAATCATTTAGTTCAATGAATGTTTGAGCACCTAAGTGGGTTAACCTGTGGATACACAACCAAAAATTACAGTTCTTGCTCGTGAGTAAACAAATAAACACATTACCATGCATTAACAAAATAATTTAAGATTGGACCTGGAAATCATACTTCATTTAAACTTCTCTACCCTTCTCTGACTTGACTACAATGCATGTTTCTGTAATGTGAAGTAGTTCATAGGTGACTGATAAAAAAGGAGAATAATATCAGTAAAACAAAGTGGTCATATTGATTCATATGGAACTTTTCCCAAGCACATTAATGTTCTGTGCCACAAGTAACTACAGCTGAACACAAAGTATGCTAACAGCTAACATCAGCTGTTATTTTTAGTGCACAGTTTTGCAGAACACAAGATTTTTCAGGAATACGTTATTTTTCTGCAATAGAAATGACTGTATATCATCTTTGAATAGCCGCATTAAATTTATGAATTAAATAAACATTTATTACACAAGCTACTTAAATTATGAAGTAAGTGTCAAGGTCAGCAACAAAGAAGAAAAGGGAACTAAATTACTGATGATGACTACTTTGTAAAGCATTATGTTAAAGGCTCTGAATACTCTGTAATTTAAATTCAACTGAGAAGGTAGACAGCATAAAAATAATTCACACTGAATTTAAATAGAATGTGATCTAATTTATGGCCAGTCTGAAAAGGGCAAACATTATTTTTAGAACAGTCCTCCCTCGCTTAAGAAACTATTTATGAGCTTTCACAAACTAACCAATATCCTCATGACTATAAAAGCATAAATTCTTAACCAAATTTTAGCATATCAAAACCATCTATACATAAAAAACGATAACATGACCAAGTTGAGGTTATCCCAGGAATAAAAGGTTGGTCTGACATTAAAAATACAATCCACAGAATTTATCATATTAACAAAAGAAAAAAGAAAAACCGTATCATCATGTCAGTAGATAAATAAAAAGCCTTTGACAAAATCCTAAATCCATTCATGGTAAGAACTCTCAACAAACTAGGAATAGAAGGAACAAGAATTTTTAAAGTAGTTACTACGGCGTAAAGGAAACTATGTTCATAATAAATGCAAGACTGGCAAGACTGGAATCTCAGAAGAGAAATAAAAACGATAAAAAAAATAGTCAAATTGAAACTCTATAACTAAGACATTTAATACCTAAAATAAACATAACCCAAGAAAGATAGCATTACGTATTTCCAGTTTCCGCAAATTTTTAATAGTAAGCTGTAGTGCTAACAAGTCACTGTATTTTAATTTTTTAAAACCTGAAACATAATAAAAACATGGACTAGACAATTGATCATCTCTGATTTTTGTGTGTGGTTTTCAATTTCCTTGTTATTTAAAATGTGAAGGCAACTTAGTTGATTCATTTGCTTAACAAAAAATTATTGACCGTCTACTTAATAGTTATAACAGTGATGACATGAAGTCAGAAGAAAAACAAAAACAGTCTCCAACTTCAAGGAGTAATCTAGAGGGAAGAGTTTATAGTCTCTAAGAATCCCTTCTAATGACGTAACTGTGGAACTGTTTATTTAATGAGATTAATTCTACCCCAATAAGGCCCCATAAGGGACCCTGTATATACTTGGCACAGTATAGATAACACATTCCTCAAAACTTCAACAATCCTATTATCATTATAGTACAGACTTTCTTGGACGAATTTTACTTGACTAAACTCTCTTACTTTCACACATTTTCTAAAAATTATACATGTCAGAATTTAAAATTTTTTAGTAAAATATAAAATTTGACAACTGAAATTTCTATACTTTTTTGGTTGTTCTAATAGATCTTTAGGGTAATTCTTATTTCTGAACCACTTCATATCTTGACATGCTTACGAAAAAAATTCAAAGCATCGAAACACTGGAGAAGGGTGAAACTAAATAATGTTCAGTAAAACTAGAAACTATCTTTCTTTAGATCAAAAATATGGAAATCACAAGTTCAAGAGTCAAGACACTCTACAAATGATTTTACAAAATGTTTTGTCATTTTAAAATTTATGAAGAACTTATTATCACTGGATTAAAAAATAGGGAGTGAATTCATAAAACTGTGAGATAACATGGGGACAACTGTAGCACAGCAGTTCAGAGCATAGATGCTGGGATTAGAAAAAAGTGGGTTTAGGCCTATGGTTTAAAGACTAGTTAGTTAACTGTGTCATCTATAGAACATCTGTAAACTATCAGAAAGTCATTGTGTAGATTAAATAAGAAAATTACTATCAGTCATATAAATTGATACAACACTTTAGAAAGGCATTTTGCCAACATTCCTGAAGTGTATTCTTATGAACTGTTGTATGAGGGAAAAAATTAAAAGATTCCAAAAGCTTGGGAAACTGGTTTACTTCAGGGCTTCTCAGTCTTTAATATGTAAATGTATATTGTGTTTCCGAAAGGGTAACACAATATTTAGCAGTCTAAAACTTATTTGACTGTGGTATGCCATTTTCACTGAGCATCTCAAAGGACTAGTGTGTTCCACTGAAATCAAATTTTGGAAACTAAAAATTGGGCACTACGAAGAACTGTAAAGCTGTTCGTACCATTCTGATCCAGTAGATCAATCCTGCAACATTTTTATCAGTATGAAAAAATGAAGCCAATAAGAAGACACTTTGTACAGTGTTATTTATAATAGCAAAAATCAGATAAAACCTCAGTGTCTAATGGCAGTGGAATAAACATGATATATCAATATCAAAGATTGCATATTACAGCTACTGTAAGTGCTAGAATGGAGACTGTAGTCCAATGGAAATGTTTGTTAAAATAAAAAGACAGAATCCAATTTTCTATGTGTGTTAGAATTATAACAATACAAAAATGTATGTATTTGGACAAAGACTTGCAAGAACAGTGGAAGATAAAACAAGTTAATGTTCCAGATAGTGGGACTGGGGTAATTATTTTATTTAGTTTTTTAAAAAATATAAATTTAGTTTCTTTAACTTGTAGAGTATTGTGTACACAATATATAAAAAGTGGTATCTGTAAAGAAAGATACAAAGGTAAGACTTGACTAAAAACTAATATGGCTCTTTTCCTATTAAGTTTCCTGGCAATCAAAGGTATTCTGATTACAGGACCATTCAAAGACTGTCAGCATGCAAAAGAAGCTGGACATTCTGTCAGTGGGATTTATATGATCAAACCTGAAAACAGCAATGGACCAATGCAGTTATGGTGTGAGAACAGTTTGGATCCTGGGGGTTGGACTGTTATTCAGAAAAGAACAGATGGCTCTGTCAACTTCTTCAGAAATTGGGAAAATTATAAGGTAAATCAGTGTTTCAGACGTGGGGGAGAGGTTGAACAAAGCAGCTCTTGCAATAATACTCATTGTAGGCAATAAATAAGATACACAGTTTTAAAAAACTATCCGTATGTTTTTCATTATCTGCATTTGTCAAAAAGACAATTCTCATCTCCGGTTTTAAAGTCAAAATTAAAACGCAGAAAGGAAACTGAAGATGTACTTTAAAATGTTTCCTTTTAGTCTGAATGACTTACACATGTATTTAATTCTTTGCAAAGACTGATCCTAATTTCATTTTCTAAGAAGACAACTGCTTTTTAAATCATGACCACGTTTGCACCCATTATCAAGTATATTTAATCAGAGGTAAACAGTCCTAGAAAAACGGTCACGTTCTGGAGGTCCTATACTTTATATTTACTTACTTATTTATTTAAAAGATTTTTTTGATGTGGACCATTTTTAAAGTCTTTATTGAATTTGTTACAATATTGCTTCTGTTTTATGTTTTGGTTTTTTGGAGGCAAGGTATGTGGGATCTAAGCTCCCCCACCAGGGATTGAACCGGCACCCCCTGCATTGGAAGGGGAAATCTTAACCACTGGACTGCCAGGGAAGTCCCGGAAGTCCTTTACTTTAACAAGGGGAAAAAATCCTGCAACACAACCCCCTTGAAAATACATTTAACATTAAGATCAGGTTTACCAAACTTATATTCTGCATCATACCTGCAATGGCAAATGCTTATTGAAATAGAATAACTGATTTATTTTTTTTTTCAAATATTAACCTACAATCTTTCAAAGAAGGAGCTTTGAAGATTACTGTTTCATCTTCTTACATTTACTAATTTTATTTCTAATAGAGTCAAAGAAGATAATTTGTTCTAAAACAAGTGCTATCATTTTTATTGAATATCATAAAAATGTTAGATGTCCTATTTGTTTGACTATGGTGGGGACAATATCTACATATAAAAAACTGTTTCTTTTTATGAGTATGAGAGAAATCAGGAACCCTTTTTAAGGGACTGGTTTACTAGTTAATGTTTTTAGTCGCTATGAATAATTTTAGTCCCTTCTGCATTTGTCTTATTTATAAAGTTTGGAGCTAGTTGTGCAAATAAATGCTGACAAATTAAGAGAAAGCAAAACAAAACAAAGTGATTATATGGGACTTTAGTAGAACAGGTGATCTACAAAAGTGGAAGGTCACATTACCACTTAAATTGTCAATATTTTTATGCTATCAAATGTTTAAAACTTATCTATAAAAAGTTTACTATCTCTATACTTATTCATGTTAGCATGCTCTCTGTTTATTAACAGAAAGGATTTGGAAACATAGATGGAGAATATTGGCTTGGACTGCAAAATATCTATATGCTTAGCAATCAAGATAATTATAAGTTGTTGATTGAATTAGAAGACTGGAGTGATAAAAAAGTCTATGCAGAATATAGCAGCTTTCGCCTGGAACCTGAAAGTGAATTCTATAGACTGCGCCTGGGAACTTACCAGGGGAATGCTGGGGATTCTATGATGTGGCATAATGGTAAACAGTTCACCACACTGGACAGAGATAAAGATATGTATGCAGGTGAGTAAGAAACAACTGATGTGTATTCTCTGTAGAATCACCACTTTCTACGCATTAAATAGAACCCTGTTATTAAAGTATTGCCATTAAAGTCTTTTCAGAAAGGTCGTTTTGGATTCAGTCAAAGAGAATACAACCTGCTGAAAGGAACAGCTTTTTTTTTTTTTTCTTTTCGGTACGCGGGCCTCTTACTGTTGTGGCCTCTCCCGTTGCGGAGCACAGGCTCCGGACGCGCAGGCTCAGCAGCCATGGCTCACGGGCCCAGCCACTGCGCGGCATGTGGGATCCTCCCGGACAGGGGCACGAACCCTTGTCCCCTGCATCGGGAGGCAGACTCTCAACCACTGCGCCACCAGGGAAGCCCAGGAACAGCTTTTAGGAGCTCTTCTCTAAGGCAATCCCAAAGTGTGAACTCTGTGAACAAGGTTCTGTTGTTCTAACTTGATGAGGTGGGGATGGGAAACAAAACATACTCATCTGGAAATAAAACTTCCAACTGCCTAAAATTGCTAACAAATCCCACTGGACCCCTACCATGTGCTAGACACTGTTGTAGGTGCTGAGGAATACAGCAGTGAACAAAGTTCCTGCCCTTTTGGAACTTACTTTCTAGAAGGAGACAAGATGATTTGTTAGGTGGTGACAAGTACTTTAGGAAAAGTAAAGCCGAATAAGGGAACAGGGGGTGGGTGCTATTTTATGTAGGTTGGCCAAGAAAGGTAACATTTGAATGTTACCTGAAGGGAGTGAAGGAAACAAGCCATTTGGGTACATGGGGTAAAGACACTTCTTGGTAAAGGGGACTAGCAAGACGACTGCAGCATGTGGTATAGGAATAGCAAAAAAGTTTTATTCAGAGGGGAAATAGTCTCTTTAGAAAGACTCACTTAGGCCATCCACATAATTTTTAATTTAACTTTCACATACTTTTGCCTTTTTAACCTAGGTTTCTGGCTCTGATAAAGACATACCCCTGAAAGCTGATTTATTTTTACGCTCAGCTGTGTCTTGGCAAGCAGCTCATAGGTCTCTATTTCACACCGGCAAAAGAGGAAAAAAGGAAGACAAATATGATCATAATACATGCCTTATTTATAAAAACTCATTTGATTGCTAATAGTACTATTTCATATTATATTTTTGCTATTTTGAAAACCAATTTTCCCCAAACTTTACTCTATTTAGCAACTCCATATCCTTCCCTCCCAATCTCTCCAATCTCTCTCTCTTGCACACAAAAACTACTTGCATTTACCCTGCTAGCCAGAAAATTAAATCACTTAACAACAACAACAAAAAAGCATGTACTAAGCAAAGGGCAAAATAAAACAGCAATTCAAGTGATCTTTCATGTAGGTGATACTTAAGCAACAGTAACAGAATAAATGAAGAAACAACACTATGAAGATAAAGGTAACTGAAATCAGTAAGAAAAACTCACATTGTTTTAAAAGTAGAATAAGTATTTGATGGTTTACAGAGTACCACACTTAGAAGAAACTTTTACTCTGATGTCTATATTTTTTCCTCAAAGGAAACTGCGCCCACTTTCATAAAGGAGGATGGTGGTACAATGCCTGTGCACACTCTAACCTAAATGGAGTATGGTACAGAGGAGGCCATTACAGAAGCAAGTACCAAGACGGAATATTTTGGGCTGAATACCGAGGTGGCTCATACTCCTTGAGAGCAGCTCAGATGATGATCAAGCCTATTGACTGAAGGGAGACAGTCTCCAATTTAAATGACATAGAACTCTATTTTTCAGTTCCTAAAAATGTAAATGTTACATGTATATTATTTTGCACAATTCACTTCTACAGATATAGTTTTTAAATGAATTTTACTATAACTATAAAAGGGGATTTATGAATGTAATTTCATCTTCCCTTAATATACTGCAGATTATTTGTATCTATAATCCAAGTTATTTTAAAAATATTATTGACTAAATACAGGCAAAGTTTGTTCTCTAAAATGTAAATATTTGCCACAACGTAAAACAAATTTTAGCTTTATTTTAAATCAAAATTCAATCATGTTCAAGATCCTTATCAATTTATTTAAAAACTTTATGAAAATGCTATAACTTCCAATGGAAAAATAATTTTAAGATTCAGCAAAATAATACATTTTATTTATAAAAATATACACAGGAAATTAGAAGAAAACTCTAGTTTTGCCAACATTCTGCATTGAATAAAAGTTACTTCATATTGAATTTGTGCCTTTCACATGAAATGATTAAATATGAATTCTTGACAATATATTTTATGTCAATTTTCCAAAAGAATTAAGAAAACCACAGTATTAAAATACATATCTTTAAAAACAAAAAAATGCCGTATTTAAATGGTCAATTTATAAAAACAGAAATATACAAATGAATGTTTCAATATTATCTTCGTATGATTTGCTGAACATCAAAATCTCCTGAAATCTATTTTATGTTGTTATATCAGTAAAGTGTTGATATTACAAAAGTGTAGAATATTTAGTGAGCCAGTAGTTTAAAGAACTGAATTATAACTCTAAGTTTATTTATTAATACTTTTCCCTCCCTAATTTACTGATCTTTACTATTTAGAAAAAACTTGTCTGCTAGTCAAGTCAGAAAGCTTGGACAGCTTTACAAGCATTACTGCATACTTACGGGTGAGACTAAAACAAACTTCAAGAAACTGTTAGATATTTTTCCAATACTGAGATTCAACAGCTTCAGAATGGAATCCACAGGGGTTTGGCTAGTCCAAACTGCCAATTCCAGTGTGTGTGTGTGTGTCTTTAACTCATCTTTGCAACTAACAACTTTATTACCAACCTTCCAGAACAATTTTCTTCTAGAAATTATGTTCTGCTTAGAGCTGACCTTCCCTTAATTCATTTGTGAACTAAAAATTTTAGAGAAATCTCTTGAGACTTTTGCTCAACCAATCAAAACTGAAGATAATTATCTGAACAACTCAAGTCCATCAACACGACCAATGTTTTTGCTCTGCCACATCTCTAAATAAAACTTCTGGTGAAAGAAGGTAAGAGAACATCAAACCCTGTTATTCTTTGCTTTACCTGTGGTCATTTCGGAATGGCTTTAAAGTCCCTCTCCACCACCCCCAGAACCAGAAAAATCTGCTGTAAGATTTCTGGGAGAAATTAGGCATCTAATTGTTTCATCAAATCTTAACTGAATAAAATTTTACTAGGGCATTCCATTTATTTGCAGAACTACAGCATTTTACTTAAACATCCAAAACCCTATTAAAGATAAGTCGTACAGAATTTTCACAGAAGAGGAATATTATTAAAGCTAGAATCATTTAAAAGTCAACAAAGTAGAAAACTGTGATGAATGCTAACTGCCTTGGCCACAGGGTCCATGGTATTCTCCTTTATAGAGGTGATACAGCTCTCCTCTGAAGTTCCTGGAAAGCTTAAGAATGACTTAGGCAAGTGAGTTCCTTGAGATCAAGGAATAAGAAGCAGTATTATATCATAGCGTGGCCCAAATCTACCATGTACATGTGTTCCCTGGGGCAATTTATGTATTCCTGCCTCAGTTTTGTTATCTATAAAATGGAGATAACAACAGTACCCAGCTTACATAGTTACTGCGAAAATCAAAGGAGGTAATACATGTGGTAAAACATTTAGAATAATGCGGGACACTAGTAAGTACTCAGTAGCCTTTAACTACCAGATTACTACTGCTCATCTATGTACTTTCTGCATTACCTATCATGGTGCCTTGCACAGTGTGAGTAATAAATGTACTAACAGAAACAATGTATCCAAATTTTCAGGTGCAAAATTACACTGATCCATGATCTTCATTTGCAAACCTAACAGATCTATGTCAGCTGTTATGGCAGGTAGTGAAGAGAATGGGCCATAAGAAAAATTAAGGTAAGAATAGCCATAGTAAGGGATTTCAGCTTAATGAGAATCTTGTGAGAGATTAGATAAGTCACATGTATGGTAGGCAAGGTCCGATAGCTAGCTACTTTACAGGTTACCAAGGAATAAGGTGTGGTTGCCTGACCTTCAGTAAGATTGAGCTATAACCTTGCAGCTGGTTTATAGAAGGATTATTTATGCTTAGTTATTTTTAATAAATGAAATGAAGCTTATCCTAAAAATGACTTAGACTCTATTCTCCACTCAATGGGATACCATCAATGTCAAGGAAACTTGTCATCTCTGAAGTAGACTTTTAAAACATGAGATACTGGATAAGGCCAATATTAGAAACCATCCTGAAATTTAGTAGATACAAACTAACAAGCTCACCCTCAGGCTCCAAGCCTGGTTGAGTATAAAGATCAAATTTTCAGTCTAATATTCACTTGACTCTATGAGTCATGATACAGGAGTGCTAATTCTTCTAGCATTATATTTCTCAGGACTCCTACTGGTAATAATAAGCCTGTAAAAACTTCCACAATCATGAAAATGTTTCAAATTACTTGTAAACCTTTACTAATGAGATATGATTTTTATATACTTAAATTAATCAATGGTAAGTTAAAAATTATTACATCCTAACAATTTTTTAGTTTTTTGTTTTTTTTTTAGTGTCTGAGAAAATAACTAAGTAAGAAAAGAATGATTCCACTTATGATGATGCCCTGACCCCTCCTCAAAAAGCCATCTAAAAATAAGCTCAGTTTTCAATTTTATCACTGGGGTCAATAGTTATTACATCATAATTCTATAGATAATTACAGGAAAGACTGAAGAATGAACTCAAAATTAAAACTAAAGACAGATTTCCAAAATATTAATATAATTCCACAATGCTTTCTTTGAACTATAAATGAAATGGTTATAATGCATATCCTTTTTTTTTTTTTTGCGGTACACGGGCCTTTCACTGTTGTGGCCTCTCCCGTTGCGGAGCACAGGCTCCGGACACGCAGGCTCAGCGACCATGGCTCACGGGCCCAGCCACTCTGCGGCATGTGGGATCTTCCCAGACTGGGGCACAAACCTGCGTCCCCTGCATCGGCAGGCGGACTCTCAACCACTGCGCCACCAGGGAAGCCCAATGCATATCTTTATAGCAAGTGAATTTAACCTCCCTTGTCCCAGTTTCTTCACTTATAATATATGAACAATATCACATATCTTATAAATTGTTGTTAAGAATTAGATAATTTATGTAAAGTATACAGTGTTGGGCATAGAGGATTAAGTTGCAAATAAATGCTACTTATTAAGATTTTTATTATTAGTCTCCTGTTAAGGTTTGCTAAAAAATTTACACAATACATTACTGAAATATCAGCTGTTGGAAACACTACTGGCAAAGCTGTTGGAACTGGGGGGAACCTGATTCTGTTTATGATTAAAATGCAGATCTCTATAGCTTCTACACATGATATTTTTTAAAGATATAAGGCTCTTAAGAGAAAAACTATGAAAATGGGAAAGAAATCAATGTAACCCCATCCCCAGCCCTTTTATATCACAAGTCTTTGAGTGGTCTAAAGTAAACTTCAGAAAATATACCATTAAAGAATGTTAGAAGAATTTTAAATATATAAGAAAGAATGAGGGTAAAAGGGGATATAAATGAGGTAATGGAAAATGAGAATGTAATTCTGGCTAAAGAAAAAGCTAGGGCTAGCTGCCATTTGGTCAGATCTCATTCTCAAGATTCAAAAGAAAATGACTGAACATGCTTTATTGCTGTTTTAGAATTCAATATGTAATCTTAATGAGAAGAATAAGGTAAAGTAATCCATGGTGTGTATTATATACAAATTAAACCAAATAAAGGAAAATGGAATAAAACTCTTAAAATGTGAAAAGCCAATGACATTTTTTGACCATTAGGCATTTTTGAGATCAGTGTCAGAGACTTCTATACATTTAACCAAGTAAAATTCTACCAAAGGGGCAGGAAAACAATCTCATTAATTCCCAGAGAGCTGCAGAAAGCTTTGGACTTTGTTGAAATTATCTGAATAGAAATATGAATAAAAAGCTACTATTCTTTTTTTTTTTTTTTTTTTTTTTTTTTTTTGCGGTATGCGAGCCTCTCACTGTTGTGGCCTCTCCCGTTGCGGAGCACAGGCTCCGGACACACAGGCTCAGCGGCCATGGCTCACGGGCTTAGTTGCTCCGCGGCATGTGGGATCTTCCCGGACCAGGGCACGAACCCGTGTCTCCCGCATCGGCAGGCGGATTCTCAACCACTGCGCCACCAGGGAAGCCCTAAAAGCTACTATTCTTGAAAATATTTATACATAGATTAGCAAAAATTTCTCAAACTAACGTAAAACTAAAGAACTATATTCTACTAAGAGATCAACATAGGTTAAAAACTAGTGAAACATAAAAGAGGATCAGATAAAATCTGAATGTCCTTGTAAGTTTAGGCATGCTTTAAACATCTCATTAGCTGTGATGAGGACACCGCTATCAAGGCCTGGTAATGTTATGTACCTTTTTCATGACATAGGATATAGGAGAGATTCTTCACAAGGTAATGACATCAATTTGAGCCTTTGGTATTAAAGAGATGTTAAGTTCCACAAAGGAAGGAACAAAGTCTGTTTTGATCCCTGCTCTACATCTATCACCAAGAATAGTGCTAAGCAAACACTGGATGGCCAGCTGATGCACCAAAAGAAAACTGGGGGTGGGTAGGGAGTTGTATACAAAAGTGCACACAAATGTATTGTATTTAAAACAAATAAAGTTGCTGGAACAATGGGAAGAGCCAGAAAGGGATCATTTAATTAATTAAGTCAACCAATAAGTATTAAATACTAACTGCCCGCTTTTATTCTAGATGCTAAATAAACATAGAGCCCTGGACCAAGACAGTCAGGGCTTATACACTGCTGAGGGAAAAAGATTAATGAAAACAAAATGGTGCTTGTCAGAGGACAGGGGATGAGAGGGGCATTATATCCCATATTACAGATGGATATAAGGACAGCTTTTTTCTTAAAAAAAAAAAAAAAAAAAAAAAAGGCCTATTATGAAAATCTTTAAGTTTGGGCAGGGGACTTTCTCAACAAGAGATGGAGTCATACGTAGACACATCAAAACAGTGTACTCATGTCCTACAGAAGGGCAGGAGAGTTTAAAAAAACTTCTCTGTAACATTCTGCTTCTACTTAATAGAAAGCAATGTATAGAACTGCAACAACTTATTTCCATAGTTTTAAAAACATATGCTTTCCTTCTCAGAAAACCACCTAAGCTGGTTGAGCTACTGCATCTTCCCAAAATTACATAAATAAAGTAGAAATGAGGTTAGAAAATGCACATGAAAGAATATTTATCATGTTTCATACAACTAAATTATTTTTGCACAATGTTCTTTTTCTCTCTCTCCAGCAAAGCAAAACTTCCCATGCCAAATTCTTCAATAAACTCCTTAAGATTGTTCTCCAATGACAAGAACAAATGAGTGCTGTTAATGATTTTCAGATTTAAAGCAATAATTCTCATATAAAACAATTTTTTCCTTGAGATTTGCCAAACTATTTCTCTCCAGAAAAACTGTATCCTTAGTCTAAGAATTTTTCACTATATTGTCCAGGCTGACTAATTTTTACCTTGAATGCAAACCAACAGAAGAGACAATTTTTCAAGGGATGATGAGTTGAAAGCCAAGAAAACATTTTCTACTGCTTATAATTTAATCCACATTGAATTATAAATAAATCTGGCAGTATCAAAATAAGAGTTTTGTCAGCATACAAACCTCCATATTCTTTTTTAAGCTTCACAAAGAATGGTTGGTTCTGATCATAATTTTTAGGGGCAAAAACACCATTAGTTTGCATCATGTCTTTCAAGTTAAGAAACAGATAATCAGCCTTCACCTTTTCTCTGTGCACTGTAGATAGATTCTTTTAGTTGATAGATTTGTTCCAAAAGAACCTTTGCAGACATAATGGATAAAGGGTAGCATTATGCAAATTCTGTATATTTGAAGAGAGATAGTTAAATAGAAGCTACCAATATGAATAATGAGCATTATCTTTCACATGTCTTCAGGACAGGTTCTCTCTTATCAAATGTACAGCATCTTGTAAATGTTGACATTTTTGGCATCTATCTGCACTGGGCCTAGTTTAATATGACTGGTAAAAAATTCTGAAATAAAGAAAAGTTAAATTTAAAAACCACAATCCAAATTCATTTTAAATTAGAACAAAATATGAACAATGTAAATATTAACGGGATATAAACTACTGTAAAATCTTCATTCTTCAACACACTTTAGTATTGAAGATTAGGAATGAGAAAATGAACCAGCTGTCTATGACATAAATAAATCAAGCAGTGAAAAAGTTGTATGAAGTTGAAAATGCTTCACATTTTCTTAGGAAAAGCATGTATGTTTTGATAGATGGAATGAATACATTTAATCTCAAAGTCTGCGATAAGATGAAACTGTCACTACATTAAAAAGACGATTTTCATGCTGGAAATGAACTAAACTGAGTCACAATAACTTGTCTGACAAACGTTTCAATGTTTCACTTTCCCTTCCCAAGTCTACCAAATGTTTGTGCCAAATGTTCCACAATCATCTCACATTCTCAGATGCTTCTTCACAAGCTGGTACAGGGATGAATAATTATATGAAGAATCCAATGTATAAAATTATGTAGATGCTAAAGTGTGTGTTCTCTATTTTAACTTAAGTTTTTGCCATTCCCCCCCCTCTTTTGGCTTCTAATTCTTGAATAACCCTCAGAAACACGCATCTTGCTTCAACAGAGAATATAAGAGGTGGAGGAGGAGAAACCCAGTAAAAACAAAAACAAAAACAAAAACAAATACCCCAAGTTTCTAGGGTGGTGGAGCAGTGCAGATAATGCAACACTGTGATCACTAGTAGACTAAGCCAGGAAATAAGATGGGGATCAGGTAAGGAAGAAGGGGGAAAATGATTAATTTACTTCTGAACATGCTAAATTAACAGTTACCAATACATATCTCATTCAATCAGTATTTGAGTATTTGAGTACCTAAAATGTTGCCAGGCTGCAGGAATTACAAAGACAATTAGATGTACAGGTCTAGTCTAAGATTTGGGAGTCATCAGGCGATATACAGAAAAAAAACTGCATGAGACTACTCCAAGTGAGCATATAGAGGAAGAAAAGATGTAGACTGAGACCTTTATAAGAACAGATTTAAGAGAAAGGCAGAGAAAGAGAAGTCGATAAAACAAAAGCCAGAAATGTAGAAGGCAAATCAAGAGAGACTGGTGCCACAAGTGGAGAATTTCAATAAGCAGAAATAACTAGCGTCAACCTCTCACAAAATTACAGGTAATAGTGAGAAGGGAGATTCTGGGTCATGAGAATATGTAAAGTGAAAGAGAATTTAACTGAGGAGTCAATGGAGACCAAACTGAAGACACAGGAAAGATCATGGTTCTATTATTTTCTCCAAACCAACTTCTGCACCTCAATATTTGCCTCATTTGCTTTAACCCACAGGAACAATTACTCTGTTTTAGGTACCAGTGCTGGGAGAAAACAGGTATATTCTTTAATAGAAAACCTTTCCAGATTCCACTATTTCAACAATTTCCCACCCCGCCCCTGTATGTGCATGAGAGTACGCTTATGTGCACATGCACAGACAACTTCAAATCTTGTAACTGAAGTCTCCACTGTGAATAAATATAAAACAAAGACCTCTGAACTAGACATCAGAGCACAAGGATTTATATTGTCATTTTCTCATTTTCAATAGGAAATAATCTTTTTCTAAAAAATAAAAATTATGAAATTTGAGAAAAACATTTCAATGAGAAAAAAATACAATCATAGAATCAGTAAATTTTAGAATGAGAGTTTAGCAGGTATAATTGGAAAGATGCTAGATCAGAACTTCAGATCTGTCATTAACTAGGTTTTAGGATTATGAGCCAGCTCTTTTACCTTTCTGGACTTCGGTTTTCTCAATTGTAATATAAGTGAATTACATACAAGAGACCACTGTGGTCCCAGCCAGCCTTAAGAAGAACATGATTCTGGTCCTCTGTGTGCTATTTCTAGGTAAAGAAAACAAGCCTTTAAGAAGACAATTCAATGACTTGAAAAGTTAGTATGGTAGAGTCATTTTGGAATTTATGGCTCCCAATTCTCAGTCTAATGTTCTTTATGCTATAAAAAGTTTATGTTTTTATGGAGTATGAAGATACTGATGACTTTTTAAAATCTTCTTTTCTTCCTCTCCCCAAATTACACCTTTCAAGAATGGGCACAGCCAACGTGACAAGTGGTAAAAAGTGGAGCACATGCAGAATGTCTTTCCTAATATCCAGCTTACAGCCTCTCTGATTGAGTCATGCTTATTATGGCCCTGAACTATTTATCAAAGAAACAGACAAATGGTATGTAGTAGTGGCCACTATCTATACAATGCATAGGAGTATTCTGTCTTCAACACAGGGTGTACAACATTCCCCATCCCCACTGGAATTCTAGAATGTCCCACAATGGTCTAATAAGTTCAAGTCTTCTCTGACAAACTAAGGCTGATGCCATAGAGCAGCTGAACGACAGTGTTATCAACTGTCTTTGTCCCTACTTTGTGTTCCTGTCACTGGTATCGTAAAGACTTCAAAGTTTACACTGTAGAGTCTCCTAAACAAGTAACAGGATTTTCCATTATTTTCAAAAATAGTTATGGTGAAATCCAGTATGAGTAGTTATATAAGAGACAAAGTGGAGATAGGGAAGCAAAGGGGATCCTGGGACAAAGCAAATGTTATCATTTGATTACTCTCTTCACGGGATCAAACCAAGTTATTTTAATGCATATACTAGGTATATATAATATAAAGTATTTTCTGTATTTAAATTTACATATACATTTAAAATGGTATAGTTTCAGTCTTTTTTATTCAAATACCTAATAAGGCATTACTATTCATATTTTGTTGAACATAATCTTATAATGTTATTAGGTTCAATACTTCTTGGAATTCATCAACACTGTAAAATATACAGTAAAGAGATATATTCTTAGGCAAATAATATGTCAAATACAGATTTGTCTGTCTCAGCACTGAGCTAAATTTCCACAGCTAAATGGCTAATCTCTTCTAGGAAAACAGTAACACCAATATTCATTGAGACTGCTGTTCATAATTCACTGTAAAATATCTGCCAACTACATAAAGCGAGAACTCACGATGTTGAAAATAAATTCATTAAATCTTTTGACCAATTTCTTTAGTTAATGTTAAATATTTTTACAGCATTAAACTTCACTGCAAACTACTGGTTCATTCTTTAAAAGCATTACTAAAATAGGTAAAACATATTGCTTTACCATATGGTCCATCTCTAAGAAGAAATGAAAATACACTCCAGGTAATTAGCTAACACATTCCTCTAGTCTATCTATTTTTTTCAACTTAACAATCCTTTAATTTCTTTAAAGGATACACAAACTTTTAAAATATATTGAATTTTATATAAACTACTGATTAAGGCAGAGCAACAACCAGGCATAATGAACACACATGATGTAACTCACCTAAATAGGGAATGCAAGGTGTCATCTTTAAGCTACTTATATAGTCTCTGAGTCTTTTGTAGTTATCTTCTTTACTCATTACATATTCTAATTTTTCAAAGGTAGTTTTGTCTTTTCGACTTAATAACTAAAAAACAAACAGAAAAGCCTAAGTTATTTCCGAATCCAATTTTATTATAGCCAAGACTTGAAGTTATATTTACTATAAATTTTAATTTCAAAGTTATATCTTCTTTAATTATATTTTGGTAGTATATAAATAAAACAAAATCAAACATGTCTATTAATATAATAACCCAAATTCATTGTTTTTAAAATACAATATACTTTGTATGTACATAAAGTAAAATTAACTTACTAAGTAGTAAATTATAATACATTATTTCTTATCTTTACTATTTTAAATGGCTAAACAATTTTTATTAATCACTTTCCTAATTTAAAATAATTATGTATTCATATTCAGCTCAAATGCCCAAATATTTTCATGCATTGTCCCCTGCCTCTTCAAAGATAAAGATAATTCTTATATGATCATTAAGAAATAAATACTACATTTCATAATTTAAGTAATAATTTTCCTTGATACATCTAATCATGGCTAGTCCTGCCAGTAACTATAAAACTATGATTTAGGGCTTCCCTGGTGGCACAGTGGTTAAGAATCCACCTGCCAATGCAGGGGACACGGGTTCGAGCCCTGGTGTGGGAAGATCCCACATGCCGCGGAGCAACTAAGCCTGTGAGCCACAACTACAGCCTGTGTGCCACAACTACTGAGCCCGTGTGCCACAACTACTGAGCCTGCGCTCTAGAGCCCATGCTCTGCAGCAAGAGAAGCCACTGCAATGAGAAGCCCGCTCACCACAATGAAGAGTAGCCCTCACTCTCCACAACTAGAGAAAGCCCACGCAGAGCAATGAAGACCCAATGCAGCCAAAAATAAATAAATTAAATAAATAAATAAATAAATAAAAGAAAAACAACTATGATTTACATGTTTGGATTTCTGACAAGACATTTTTTTCTTTGATCCCTTTGATCAGTGCTATATTGCATACAGTTGATCAATCAACAGCAGCTGTTTTAGGAGGCTTGAGGGTGCACTTTGAGAAAAAATGGAGCTATCAAGGGGAATAAAAAAACAAGCAGGGTCAGTCACCCAAAAAGTATTAACTAAAAGATTAAGAAAAAAAATATTTTTAAGTATTCCAAAGACTCTGGAAAGAATTTTTTCTCTTTAAATATATGAAGTTACTATTTCATTATGATGTAATCAGATTTCACTTTGTATCATAAAATATTTGTTATTTTATAGTAGGCAAAACACTTCCACCAATAAAATTCTAATTCTCCTATGAGGTTAACAGAAAAGTCAGAGGATTGATTTAAAGATGAGGTGACTGAGATTCAAAGGAGAAGCAGAACATATCAACACTCATCAGTCATCCACTCACAAAGACTAGGTCCTGTTTTTCAGGGTCTCAGTCTAGTCCTGGAGACAGAAAATTCTAACACCTGCTCTTTCTAGTATTACAAGTAGTACAATTGGAATTGATATTGGAATCTATTTTCCACAGGCTCCAAGATGTAGATTACTGTTGGATAACCTTTATCAAAAAAATGTCTGACCAATATCCCTCTCTCTTTAAAACACAAGAATTCAAGGAGTTCTTTGCTTGAATGTTTTAGATAGATTTTCCAGGGTCTGAAACACTGGTTTCACAACTTTCTGTGGCCCAGCTTGATCAGCATTTTCAAGATTAGGTGCAACTCTCTGCTGAGTGACCTGTAAATCCAAACATCCTTTTCTCTCCCACATAACAAAGCATTTAAATATGCAAAATATACTGACATGACATAGCAGGGATAAAAAGAAACTTATTCTTTTTTTCCAAAGTCAATCATTCTAAAACTCTGGTACAGTATCAGGAGAAACAAATTACTTGTAACTCATAACTGATCTTGACACATCTGAAACACAAAACTAAAGAACCACACAGTCTAATATGTACAAAAATAACTTATATTTTGGAATTTTCATAACAAATCAATAACCAGATGGAAAGGATTCAATCTGGGGTGGCATAGCAGAGACTTGTTTCCAGAAGACTATTTTAAAAGGTTGTGGTAAAATATATATAATATTTACCATTTTGACCAATTTGAAGTGTATAGTTCAGTAGCATTATCGGCCAATCACTGCAACCACCCGAGGCCAGAACTCTTTTCATCTTCCCAAACTGAAACTCCATTAAACAGTAACTCCTCACTGCTTGCTCCTCCCAGTCCTTGGTAACCACCTTCTACTTTCTGTCTCGACCAATCTGACTACTCTTGATACCTCATATATATGGAATCATTCAGTATTTGTCCTATTGTGTCTAGCTCATTTCATTTAGCATAATATCATCAAGATTTATCCATGGTGCAGCATGTGTCAGAATTTCATTCCTTTTTAAGGCTGAATAATATTTCACGGTATGTTTATACCACATTTTGTACATCCATTTACCTGTTGGTAGACATCTGGATTGTTCACACCTTTTGGTTATTGTTAATCATGCTGCTTTGAACACTGGTGTAAAAATACGTTTGAATCCCCACTTTCAGTTCTTTTGGGTATACACCCAGAAGTGGAATTGATGGATAAATGGTAACTCTATGTAATTCTAATTTTTTGAGGACAAATCCTATTATTTCTAATCATTTTTTTTCTGACTGTGCTGGCTAAGATCTCTATGTTGAATAGAAACGGTGAAAATGGGCATCCTTTTCCTTGATGTTAATGTGAACGTTGCTAATATTTCCCCCACTTAGGATTTTTTTCTGGTACATTCCCTTTATTGGTTTTAAAGAAAACCCCAAACACTCTCAAATTCTTCATTCATATGATCTTTATTATCTTCTAACTTGACCCGATACCCTACTGCTCCCAATCCTTTCCAACTGTACCCTCTAGGACTCAGGGTCCGTCCTCTGCAAAAACCCCATCTTTGACCTTTTCTTGAAGCATTCTCTTTCTTTTCTTACAAACGTTGCAACATCAGTCTGGAGTTCAGTTAGGTGCCGTTCTTCCTCCTTTCTCTTCACAATTCCTTCGAGCTTATTATCACACTATCCTCCCCCAAATCTTCCAGCTTCTAATTAAGTTCAAGCACTAGATCAGTGCTGTCCAATTAAATTTTGTGTGATGATGGAAATGTTCTACGTCTCTGCTGTCCATACAATAGCCACTAGCCACATGTGACTACTGAGCATTTGTAACATGGCTAGTAAGACTAAGGAACTGAACTTTAAATTTTATTTAATCCTAAGATTTAAACTGAATAGCCACGTGTGGCTAGTGGCTATAGTACTGGACAAAAGAACACTAGATTACAATACTTATATTACTGTCATTAATAGAGCTACAAGTCATCTCCCCATCATTAAGACTTTAGTAGTTGGAGAAACAGTCTATGAACCAATATTATTCTTATATCCTGATGACTGCAGTCTTCAGACAGACGATACTCCCAATACCCTGGTTTCTAAGTTTCTTCACTCCCCTTTGAATCATCTTATCTTCCACCACTCAGCCTCCACTCCCTAGCACATCCTGAACCCAATAAATATTTGAGGGCACCAGGATTTCCACCAGTTACCATACTACCTTTTCATTGTTCATTATCTCTTTCCTTTTACTTGGGTTAAACTCCTCACCTATCACTAAAACAACTTTTACATTTGCCTACTTTATCTCTTACACTATCCTTGACCCCTCTGTGGTACAAAAACAAGCCTAAAAAAATTCCATCTCTGCTTTTAAATACAATTATCCACACTTCTCCAGGTTAATGCTGAACACCTGAACCTGGCTGGAGAATACATAACTTTGCTGACTGGTTTCACTGTAAGTTCATGACCAAAAATCTCAAGTGGACCTTCGTAAGACCTACCAAATCTACAATGTTTCCCTAGTTAATTCACTCTCACACTCTCCTAGATGACTTTCATCCTTTCCTCCTTCTTCAAACCAACACCTCCCCCACTCTCAAATAATGACCTTGCTTCTTATGTCTTATGAAATAAAGTATCAGAAGAACTTCTGCAGAATCCCACCACCAAATCTACCAACATACCTGTGTCTGTAACCAAATGCATCCCCTTCTCTCCTGTTAAAATGGATAAACTGTTCCTGCCCCACTAGAGTACTGGACCTCATTCCCTCGTGCCTAATCTAGTAGGTATCACGGGAGTGACTCTTTGTTCTCTTACTATTTCCTCATTCTATTATATTAGATCATGGCACCAACATACAAATATATTGTCATGGATCTCATCTTCAAAATGAAAACAAAACGCCACAAACCTTTAATCTCCTATTTCCCTCCAGCTACTGCCAGATTTCTCTACAGGACCTCACCCCAGTCCTTTACAGCAAAATTCCTCAAATGCATTCTCTGTACTTACTGTTCCATTTTTTTCTCCACCATTCTCTCAAATCCAATCAGTCTCCCACCCCACTACCGTACTGAAGCCACCTCTGCCAAGGTCACCAATCCTTTCCAGCTGCCAGATCCAATGGTGATCTCAAAGTTCTCATTTGACACAGATGAGCACTCTTTCTTTTTTTTTTTTTTTTTTTTTTTTTTGAGACGGGGTCTCGCTATGTTGCCCAGGCTGGAGTGCAGTGGCTATTCACAGGCGCGATCAGCACGGGAGTTTTGACCTGCTCCGTTTCCGACCTGGGCCGGTTCACCCCTCCTTAGGCAACCTGGCGGTCCCCCGCTCCCGGGAGGTCACCATATTGATGCCGAACTTAATGCGGACACCCGATCGGCATAGCGCACTACAGCCCAGAACTCCTGGGCTCAAGCGATCCTCCTGCCTCAGCCTCCCGAGTAGCTGGGACTACAGGCGCACGCCACCGCGCCCGGCTACGAGCACTCTTTCTTGAAACACTTTCTTTACCTGACTGAACCTTCGTTAATTACAACCTCATGTTTTAAATACTATCTTTATGCTGATGATCAAAAAAATGTATCTCTAGCTCTAACTGCTCTATTAAACTTGTATACCTAACTCTGACCTCATAGTTCCACATGAATATTTTATCAGCCAACTCAAAATTGATATGTATAAAATAGAACCCCCCAACACACCTTCTCTATACCTCCCTGAATATCAGTAAATTGCATCTCCATTCTCTGATTCGATGCCACCTCTCTGAACTCAGCTCCTGTCATCAACTACTCCTTAGCTTGTTTCACTCTGCCAACACTGACCACCCGGCTATTCTGTGAACATTGTCAGGCCCTTTGCACTGGCTATTTGTTTGGAATTCTCTTCTCTCAGATATGCACATGAATGTTTTTCTCAATTACTCTAGGTCTTTACCCAAATGTCACTTATCAGAGACTCTTACCACACATCATAGAAAGGAAAGCACGGAAGTATTTTATATCTCATTTACTCTGCTTTACTTTTCTACAGAGCATTTATCACTATTTATGATGTATCATTTATTTATTTACAGCTTATCTTTCCCTAGTAAAATGTTATCTGTACAAGAATGGGACTTTGTCTATATCATTCACTATGCATGTCAAGCATTTAGACAGTGCCTGGCACAAAGTGGAATATTTTAAAGTTTAATATAAACACCAAAAATTTTATTCAGATTAATAATAGAGCTGTTACTAAATTTAAACAAAATTATTCTCCATGCAATACATGAGGGAGACAACGAAAATAACTTCAAGGAAAATAAAAATTAACTTGAGGGAAATGTATCTCATTTCTAAACCACAATATAAACCAGAGTATAATTCTCTTCCCGAAAACTTCAAAGATGGAATTCATAACTGTATATTTATAATCATTTCCATTCCCTCATTAAGTTCAAATTTTAATAAATAAGGTCATCATTAAAAATAATTTTTAGAGTAGGAAAACCGTTCACTCAGGTGTTTCTAAAATACAAATAAAATATAAAGTGGACCATAAACTCTTCTAAGCTAATGTTTTTCCAGTATAGAAATCTACCCTGATTTTCATGAGAAACATCTGTTTCTTCAGATACTATGAAAAGTGAAAACAGCACTAGGTTAATTAAAAACAAAGTTATATTTTATCAAGTAAAAAAGTGTTTTAAAGTCAGTCAAGTCTTTATTACAGGACAGTAAGAACACACTAACCCTCTGTACAAAATGTAGTAAACAAAATCATTCCTCTTTTACATTAAAGAACAGTATTAAATATGAACAGATTTAACTGAATCTAAAATTTCAGTTATATAAAATCTAAATGAAAAATATCTAGAAACCTTGAGGCCAGTATCCGGTTAATCAACTGTAAAAGTACCAAATTTGCAGAAATAAAAATCCACACCCTGACCTTGTTCAAGTAATAGAACCAAATATGATTAGCATAATACCACAATGTGCAGAAACACTGCTTACGTTCATGTTAACTATCAGATTTTCCATTATTCCTAAGGAAACAACCTGAGAGTTTACTGACTAAAAAATAATGGAAATCTGAATCAGTAAACTTTTTTTTGAAACTTATAATTTGTATCTTCTTCAAATTTTCCAAAAGCATAGTCTTTACATGATTAACACAATTTTTGTTTTTTTGCATTTACACTTTCCCATCAGTAAGCTTGAAATGCTATGTTGTCAAAGATGTTTAAAGAGGTTCTAAAAAATGAGTTCCTAAAGAGCAGAAACCAAGCACCAAGTTGTAATTTACCCAAAAATACCTAACAAGCCTAGTGAAATACTTATTTAAGGAGAGAGAAAAAAATATGTAGGTTTCAAAGAACAGTACAAAGTACTTCAAAAATCCTTATCTATTATCAAAATATTAACCTTACTAAGAACTATAAAAGGAACTAACACATCTTTACTTCCAACAGGAAGTCTAACCTTTCATTAACTAAGGAAAATTACTCACCGCCCATGTTTTAGTCAGCCTGAAAATTGGGGCACTCTGTAAGCCGGAAACCACTGCCATAAGTGCATGAAGGTTATTCAGCTCGTATAGTTTCTGGAAGATTTAAGAAAAGCAGGGAGGAGAGATGAAAAATAAACAGCATGAATACAAGACAACTTTAACAACAAGTATAATCTTGGCAACTGTTAGTGTTCTAGTACTTATTACCCTCATTGTTGAGATCTGTCTTTGGTGTATCCACTATGTTTACGGTAAGCTGATTTTGGCCCACAATAGAACTTTCACATTCTAACCTGGCACTGCCCCCAAGCTCTGGGAACAAATCTACCTCTAGTTGTGTAATACATTAAGAAAACCAAAATTATGGCTCAGTATCAAGGTTACCTGGTACGACCATGCCTTATATTGAAATATTACTAGCCTCTGCCTTATGATCCGAGTTTAAAGGAAGGGTCCATGCCCAGGATCCTGATCTGGTGTCCTATTCAGGATCCCCATTATTCCAGGGCAAGGGTTCAAACCTGCTTTCCATAGCCCTCCTCAATTTCCTGCTTCCTCCTGGCTGAATCTTCAAATCCTTTGTTCCTTGTTCATGTTGGGATATCTACCTGCTTCCCAATACCAGACCTTGCTTTTTACAGCCTCCGTGCAGAAGGCTCCCATCTAATGCTAGGTTCCAACCGTTTACTAAGAGATCTACTATTTTTGTCAAATTATTGCTAATTGCCCAGGTTTCTTCAAACTATCAGACGCTAACATCTCAATGGTCTTATCATTTAAAAACTGTCCTCACCATGAAGCGACTCCAAGGCAAAAATGGCCTGTTTTGAATATGAAAATCAAGGAAAAGTGAAGGGTTCTATTCCTCTGAAGAACCCTAACTAACACCACCTTAACTCAGGTCTCAAAGAACCCCCATAAAATTTCAAGAAATAAGAACTCAAGTAAAAGAAAAAAAGGAAAAGGAAAAGGATGAACACAAGGAAACAAGAATCACAAATGAAGAACATCCAGTATTGGCCTCAAATAAAATGAAGATTAAAAATGAAGGCATTGGGCTTCCCTGGTGGTGCAGTGGTTGAAAGTCCGCCTGCTGATGCAGGGGACGCGGGTTCGTGCCCCGGTCCAGGAGGATCCCACATGCTGCGAAGCGGCTGGGCCAGTGAGCCATGGCCACTGAGCCTGCGCGTCCGGAGGCTGTGCTCCGCAATGGGAGAGGCCACAACAGTGAGAGGCCCGTGTACCACAAAAAAAAAAAAAAAAAAAAAAAAAGAAGGCATTATCTAGAAAGCAACATAAAAGCCAAAGGATCTTTTAAAAATGTGAAATAAAAGGTAAAGAGACATCAAAGGGAGAGCAAAAAAGGCCAACATTTATCTCAATGGAGCTTCAGAAGGACATGATAAAAAACAATGGGGTAGAAACAATATGAGAGATAATGGTGGATTATTTTCTCAAATTACTGAAAGACACTAATTCCCAGGGCTAGTAAGTTCAAGAAATCCCAAGTAGGGTAAATTAAAAAAAAAAAACAACTGTAAGTCTGGAATAGCATTGTTCAAGAACAAGGGTGACATAACAATGCTTCCAGACAAAATAAAGAGAACTTTAAAAAAATATTTAAAAAATGGTGCCAACAGGATTATTCATATAAAAAAATATGAACTGGAATCCATAATTCATACATATTATATCTAAAATTTCAGATGAATTAGATACCAAAATCAAAGCTGTAGAACTTTTAAAGAATAATATAAGAGAAAATCTTTGATATTCTCAGAGGTGAGAGTAAGATATTTAAGTGAGATATTCTCAAATCAGAAAATGAAAGTTAAAGATTAATACATTTGACTATTAAAATTAAGAGCATCTATATATCAAAAGATAACATGAAAAGAGTTATAAGACAAGTCACAAATAGGAAGATGTATGCAAAGACTATAGCAAAGAACTTTAGCATCTGGAATTATATCTTTAAAACTGCTATAAAAATCAAAGACCAATACTATAATAGAAAATTGTTCAAAGATCTTGAACAGACATTTCAGGAGAGAAAACCTAAACAGCCAACACACAAAAAATGTTACTTTTCATCAGATTCAATGAAAGTTATTGGTCTAATTGTCATTTCTTTGAAGATAAATTTGTCTTTTCTCTCTATATTTCTAGGGCTTTAACCTGCAGTTGAGCACCAAGTGACTCACACATGAATGCTTTATAAGCAGTGGTACTTATAACAGCAAAAACCTAGAAACTCCTGCCCAAGCTTCTAGGCTGTCTGCCCTACAGATTTCAGATATGCCAGTTTCCCACCTAATCACACGAGATAATTTCTTATATCTTTTTATACATATATATGTGAGTGTATTTTTTTTTCTGTCTCTACAGAACCCTAACTGAAACAAGCTACTAAAAGAGAAAGATCTGCCAGTTTTATAACAAACTGAATACAGAAGGCGAGTCTGACTAGAGGGATTTAAGAGACAGAAATTAGACAAAAAATTACAAATTTAGGGCTTGAGATGAAAGTAAACACTATCAAAAATAACTCAAAGTCTACGAGTCTGAATTGGAATTAATTGATTATTTGATGAGGATAATGGCAGGTTTGATGGACAAAATTTGGTGGTTTTGAGTGGAACATACAACAAGTACATAAAAAAAAAAAACTAACAAAAATACCAGAAAACAATAACACAAATTCAGGATCTATGGAGAAAAGTCATGGACTTCTATTAGCTAAAACCCAGTATTTATCTAACATATCACAAATGTTTTTAAAAATTTTATGACACTTCTGCAAAATATCAAATTTTCAGAAGGCTAGCTCTGCCACCTAGTGCCATAGAATGTTAGAATACAATTGTTCCCAGGTGCTCAAGGGAAATATGGAAGAGTTATGACTTATAATAATTACATTTTTATAATAATTTACAATTGTAAAAATGATATCCTCATTTTATTCCATCTTTGTTCACAGGTGAGATAAGTTATGCATTTATTATAAGAATAATGAGGGATGTGGTTACAATTATGCCTCTTTTTAGTTAACATAAACTTGGAGTTATTACAAATTTCAATAAAATCTTGAATGTCCTATTCCACCCTCCTCTCTAAATTTTGACTATCCTTGAAATCCAAGTTCTATTTCTCTTGCTGCATCTATTATCTATGCTGCTCAATTAAGGTATTTGGTTAACATCCTCATTTATACTATTTTAAAAAAATTAAAGTCGTATCATTGTCCATATGGTTGCTAGAGTGATCTATTTCAACGGCAAATAATTGATATGTATTTTCCTACTTAATCTTATAAGGCTTTTTCAATCACCTGCAGAATACACAAGTATTTTACAAATATTAAACTTCATCATAATCTGACCTCTGCCCAGTCAAATCTTATGTAATTCAGCTTCTCTGAGAGAGGGAGGAAAAGTATAAAAGAAAGGGGAGGAAGACAGGAGGAATAAAAGAAAAGGCAAAGGAAACAGGCATTCAATTTAAAAACTGGACTTATATTAGTCAGTAGGCCTTATTTTCTAGTGTCGATAAAAAGTGAACATAGTGTCACAGGCAAACATTTACTTACAAGCATTGGTAAATGATTAAACTCAAAAACAGAAACACAAGTTTGTCTTACCTTAGCAGTTTTAATATAGTGGCTCAAAACTTCTGCTCTAATTTTTAATGTTTGAGCATGAAGAATCTCTCTAACAACCCAAAAGCTTACCTGCAAATAAAAATTAAAAATAGTTGAATAGCAAGACTCTTTACTTACTAGGATCAAATTAATGACAAGAGCTATTTGAGAAATAGATAGCTGTTTAAAAACAATACTTTCTCTTTCCCTTGATTCACCACCAGGACATAACCAATCTTCAAATGTTACATACACTTCATATATACACAGACACAGATGTGTATATATATGTGTACACACACATAAAAACATCACTACAATTTTTATTTTATTTTTAAAATTTATTTATTTTTGTTTGTACAAACACTCTGTTTTATTTATTACTCACTTATAGCCTACTTTCTTTTACAAAGGGTTTTAGGCAACTTATAAGAAAATTTACCATAATTTATGGACAACTATCATCATATCTGACTCTATTTTGAAAGTTGAACTCTGAGCTTCATGGCAGTCTACTTGGTCAGTTAGAGGATTCTTGCTCCAAAAGAATATATATCATTTATTTCCCATGGACTCAAGTTAAACCTGTTGTTTAGTTTTTTTTTTTTTAACATCTTTATTTGAGTATAACTGTTTTACAATAGTGTGTTAGTTTCTCTTTTACAACAAAGTGAATCAGTTATACATATACATATGTTTCCATATCTCTTTCCTCTTGCGTCACCCTCCCTCCCACTCTCCCTATCCCCCCCACTCTAGGTGGTCACAAAGCACAGAGGTGATCTCCCTGTGCTATGCAGCAGCTTCCCACTAGCTATCTAATTTACATTTGGTAGTGTGTATATGTCCCTGCCACTCTCTCACTTCCTCACAGCCCACCATTCCCCCTCTCCATATCCTCAAGTCCATGCTCTAGTAGGTCTGTGTTTTATTCCCGTCCTACCACTAATCTCTTCATGACATTTTTTTTTCTTAGATTCCATATATGTGTTAGCATACGGTATTTGTTTTTCTCCTTCTGGCTTACTTCACTTTGTATGACAGACTCCAGGTCTATCCACCTCATTAAAAATAACTCAGTTTCATTTCTTTTTATGGCTGAGTAATATTCCATTGTATATATGTGCCACATCTTCTTTATCCATTCATCTGTTGATGGACACTTAGGTTGCTTCCATGTCCTGGCTATCGTAAATAGAGCTGCAATAAACATTTTGGTACATGACTCTTTTTGAATTATGGTTTTCTCAGGGTATATGCCTAGCAGTGGGATTGCTGGGTCATATGGTAGTTCTATTTTTAGTTTCTTAAGGAACCTCCATACTGTTCTCCATAGTGGCTGTATCAGTTTACATTCCCACCAGCAGTGCAGGAGTGTTCCCTTTTCTCCACACCCTCTCCAGCATTTACTGTTTCTAGAGTTTTTGATGATGGCCATTCTGACTACTGTGAGATGATATCTCATTGTAGTTTTGATTTGCACTTCTCTAACGATTGATCATGTTGAGCATTCTTTCATGTGTTTGTTGGCAATCTGTATATCTTCTTTGGAGAAATGTCTAGTTCTTCTGCCCATTTTTGGATTGGGTTGTTTTTTTGTTATTGAGCTGCATGAGTTGCTTATAAATTTTGGATATTAATCCTTTGTCAGTTGCTTCATTTGCAACTATTTTCTCCCATTCTGAGGGTTGTCTTTTGGTCTTGTTTATGGTATCCTTTGCTGTGCAAAATCTTTTAAGTTTCATTAGATCCCATTTGTTTATTTTTGTTTTTATTTCCATTTCTCTAGGAGATGGGTCAGAAAGGATCTTGCTGTGGTTTATCTCATAGTGTTCTGCCTATGTTTTCCTCTAAGAGTTTGATAGTGTCTGGCCTTACATTTAGGTTTTTAACCCATTTTGAGTTTATTTTTGTGTGTGGTGTTAGGGAGTGTTCTAATTTCACACTTTTACAGGCGGCTGTCCAGTTTTCCCAGAACCACTTATTGAAGAGGCTGTCTTTTCTCCACTGTATAGCCTTCCCTTCTTTATCAAAGATAAGGTGACCATATGTGTGTGGGTTTATCTCTGGGCTTTCTATCCTGTTCCATTGATCTATATTTCTGTTTTTGTGCCAGTACAATACTGTCTTGATTACAGTAGCCTTGTAGTATAGTCTGAAGTCAGGGAGCCTGATTCCTCCAGCTCCATTTTTCGTTCTCAGGATTGCTTTGGCTATTTGGGGTCTTTTGTGTTTCCATACAAATTGTGAAATTTTTTGTCCTAGTTCTGTAAAAAATGCCATTGGTAGTTTGATAGGGATTGCATTGAATCGGTAGATTGCTTTGGGTAGTAGAGTCATTTTCACAATGTTGATTCTTCCAATCCAAGAACATGGTATATTTCTCCACCTATTTGTATCATCTTTAATTTCTTTCATCAGTGTCTTATAGTTTTCGGCATACAGGTCTTTTGTCTCCTTAGGTAGGTTTATTCCTAGATATTTTATTCTTTTTGTTGCAGTGGTAAATGGGAGTGTTTTCTTAATTTCACTCTCAGATTTTTCATCATTAGTGTATAAGAATGCCAGAGATTTCTGTGCATTAATTTTGTATCCTGCTACTTTACCAAATTCATTGATTAGCTCTAGTAGTTTTCTGGTAGCATCTTTAGGATTCTCTATGTATAATATAATGTCATCTGCAAACAGTGACAGCTTTACTTCTTCTTTTCTGATTTGGATCCCTTTTATTTCTTTTTCTTCTCTGATTGCTGTGGCTAGGACTTCCAAAACTACGTTGAATAAGAGTGGTGAGAGTGGGCAACCCTGTCTTATTCCTGATCTTAGTGGAAATGGTTTCAGTTTTTCACCATTGAGAATGATGCTGGCTGTGGGTTTGTCATATATGGCCTTTATTATGTTGAGGAAAGTTCCCTCTATGCCTACTTTCTGCAGGGTTTTTATCATAAATGGGTGTTGAATTTTGTCAAAAGCTTTCTCAGCATCTATTGAGATGGTCATATGGTTTTTCTCCTTCAGTTTGTTGATATGGTGTATCACGTTGATTGATTTGCGTATATTGAAGAATCCTTGCATTCCTGGAATAAACCTCACTTGATCATGGTGTATGATCCTTTTAATGTGCTGTTGGATTCTGTTTGCTAGTATTTTGTTGAGGATTTTTGCATCTATGTTCATCAGTGATATTGGCCTGTAGTTTTCTTTCTTTGTGAGGTCTTTGTCTGGTTTTGGTATCAGGGTGATGGTGGCCTCATAGAATGAGTTTGGGAGTGTTCCTCCCTCTGCTATGTTTTGGAAGAGTTTGAGAAGGATAGGTGTTAGCTCTTCTCTAAATGTTTGATAGAATTCGCCTGTGCAGCCATCTGGTCCTGTGCTTTTATTTGTTGGAAGATTTTTAATCACAGTTTCAATTACAGTGCTTGTGATTGGTCTGTTCAAATTTTCTATTTCTTCCTGGTTCAGTCTCGGCAGCTTGTACATTTCTAAGAATTTGTCCATTTCTTCCAGGTTGTCCATTTTATTGGCATAGAGTTGCTTGCAGTAATCTCTAATAATCTTTTGTATTTCTGCAGTGTCAGTTGTTACATCTCCTTTTTCATTTCTAATTCTATTGATTTGAGTCTTCTCCCTTTTTTTCTTGATGAGTCTGGCTAATGGTTTATCAATTTTATTTATCTTCTCAAAGAACCAGCTTTTACTTTTATTGATCTTTGCTATTGTTTCCTTCATTTCTTTTTCATTTATTTTTGATCTGAATTTTATGATTTCCTTCCTTCTGCTAAATTTGGGTTTGTTTTGTTCTTCTTTCTCTAATTACTTTAGGTGCAAAGTTAGGTTGTTTATTCGAGATGTTTCCTGTTTCTTAAGGTATGATTGTATTGCTATAAACTTCCCTCTTAGAACTGCTTTTGCTGTATCCCATAGGTTTTGGGTCGTCGTGTCTCCATTGTCATTTGTTTCTAAGTATTTTTTGATTTCCTCTTTGATTTCTTCAGTGATCACTTCATTATTAAGTAGTGTATTGTTTAGCCTCTATGTGTTTGTATTTTTTACAGATCTTTTCCTGTAATTGATATCTAGTCTCATAGCATTGTGGTCAGAAAAGATACTTGATACGATTTCAATTTTCTTAAATTTGGCAAGGCTAGATTTGTGACCCAATATGAGCTATCCTGGAGAATGTTCCATGAGCACTTGAGAAAAATGTGTATTCTGTTGTTTTTGGATGGAATGTCCTATAAATATCAATTAAGTCCATCTTGTGTAATGTATCATTTAAAGCTTGTGTTTCCTTATTTATTTTCATTTTGTATGATCTGTCCATTGGTGAACGTGGGGTGTTGAAGTCCCCTACTATGACTGTGTTACTGTCTATTTCCCCTTTTATAGCTGTTAGTATTTGCCTTATGTATTAAGGTGCTCCTATGCTGGGTGCATAAATATTTACAATTGTTATATCTTCTTCATGGATTGATCACTTGGTCATTATGTAGTGTCCTTCTTTGTCTCTTGTAATAGTTTTTATTTTAAAGTCTATTTTGTCTTATATGAGAATTGCTACTCCAGCTTTCTTCTGATTTCCATTTGCATGGAATATCTTTTTCCATCCCCTCCCTTTCAGTCTGTAAGTGTCCCTAGGTCTGCAGTGGGTCTCTTGTAGACAGCATATATATGGGTCTTGTTTTTGTATCCATTCAGCCAGTCTGTGTCTTTTGGTGGGAGCATTTAATCCATTTACACTTAAGGTAATTATTTATAAGTATGTTCCTATTACCATTTACTTAATTGTTTTGGGTTGTTCTTGTAGGTCTTTCCCTTCTCTTGTGTTTCTTGCCTAGAGAAGTTCCTTTAGCATTTGTGGTAAAACTGGTTTGGTGGTGCTGAACTCTCTCAGCTTTTGCTTATCTGTAAAGGTTTTAATTTCTCCATCAAATCTGAATGAGATCCTTGCTGGGTAGAGTAATCTTGGTTGTAGATTTTTTTCCTTCATCACTTTAAATATGTCCTGCCACTCCCTTCTGGCTTGTAGGGTTTCTGCTGAAAGATCAGATGTTAACCTTATGGGGATTCCCTTGTGTGTTATTTGTTGTTTTTCCCTTGCTGCTTTTAATATGTTTTCTTTGTATTTAATTTTTGACAGTTTGATTATTATGTGTCTTGGCATGTTTATCCTTGGGTTTATCCTGTATGGGACTCTCTGTGCTTCCTGGACTTGATTGACTATTTCCTTTCCTATATTAGGGAAGTTTTCAACTATAACCTCTTCAAATATTTTCTCAGTCCCTTTCTTTTTCTCTTCTTCTTCTGGGACCCCTATAATTCGAATGTTGGTGCATTTAATGTTGTCCCAGAGGTTTCTGAGACTGTCTTCAGTTCTTTTCATTCTTTTTTCTTTATTCTGCTCTGCAGTAGTTATTTCCACTATTTTATCTTCCAGGTCACTTATCTGTCCTTCTGCCTCAGTTATTCTGCTATTGATCCCATCTAGAGTATTTTTCGTTTCATTTATCGTGTTGCTCATCGTTGCTTGCTTCCTCTTTATTTCTTTTAGGCCCTTGTTAACTGTTTCTTGCAATTTGTCTATTCGATTTCCAAGATTTTGAATCATCATTACTATCATTATTCTGAATTCTTTTCCAGGTAGACTGGCTATTACCTCTTCATTTGTTAGGTCTGGTGTGTTTTTATCTTGCTCCTTCATCTGCTGTGTGTTTTTCTGTCTTCTCATTTTGCTTATCTTACTGTGTTTGGGGTCTCCTTTTTGCAGGCTGCAGGTTCGTAGTTTCTGTTGTTTTTGGTGGCTGTCGCCAGTGGCTGAGGTTGGTTCAGTGGGTTGAGTAGGTTTCCTGGTTGGGGGACTAGTGCCCCTGTTCTGGTGGATGAGGCTGGATCTTGTCTTTCTGGTGGGCAGGTCCACATCTGGTGGTGTGTTTAGGGATGTTGGTAGCCTTATTATGATTTTAGGCAGCCTCTCTGCTAATGGATGGGGCTGTAGTCCTGTCTTGCTCTTTGTTGGGGAGAGGGTGTCCAGCACTGTTCGTTGCTGGTCCTTGAGTGAAGCTGGGTCTTGGTGTTGAGATGGAGATCTCTGGGAGATTTTCGCCATTTGATATTGCATGTAGCTGGGAGGTCTCTTGTGGACCAGTGTCCTGAGGTTGGTTTTCCCACCTCAGAGACACAGCCTTGACACCTGGCTGGACTGCCAAGAGCCTTTAATCCACATGGCTCAAAATAAAAGGGAGAAAAAATAGAAAGGAAAGAAAGGAAGGAAGGAAGGAGGGAGGGAGGGAAGGAAGGAAGAAAGGAAGGGAGGGAGGAAAAAAGGAAGGCAGGAAGGAAGAAAGGAAGGAAGGAGGAGAGGAAGGAAGAGAGGAAGGAAGGGAGGAAGGAAGGGAGGAAGGAAGGAGGGAAGGAGGGAAGAAAGGAGGGAAGAAAGGAAGAAAGAAAGGGAGAAGTCAAAATAAAGTAGGATAAAATATAGTTATTAAAATAAAAAATAATTATGAAGAAGAAAAATTTCTATTAAAAAAAAACGGTTCAGTCTAACCCTAGGACAAATGGTGAAAACAAAGCTATACAGACAAAATCTCACGCAGCAGCACACACATACACACTCACAAAAAGAAAAAAGGGGAAAATAATAGTATATCTTGCTCCCAAAGTCCACCTCCTCAACTTGGGATATTTCGCTGTCTATTCACGTTTTCCACAGATGCAGGGCACTTCAAGCTGACTGTGGAACTTTAATCCGCTGCTTCTGAGGCTGCTGGGAGAGACCTCCCCCTCTCCTCTTTGTTCGCACAGCTCCTGGGGTTCAGCTTTGGACTTGGCCCCGCCTCTGCGTGTAGGTCGTCCGAGGGCGTCTGCCCTTCACTCAGACAGGACGGGGTTAAAGGAGCAGCTGATTTGGGCGCTCTGGCACAGGCCGGGGGGAAGGGAGGGGCACGGATGCAGGGCAAGCCTGTGAAGGCAGAGGCCAGCGTGACGCTGCACTGGCCCGAGGCGCACCGCCCGTTTTCCCGGCGCAGCTGTCCCTGGATCACGGGGCCCTGGCAGTGGTGGGCTGCATGGGCTCCCGGGAGGGGCGGTGTGGAGAGTGACCTGTGCTCGCACACAGGACTCCTGGTGGCGGCAGCAGCAACCCTAGCGTCCCACACCCGTCTCTGTTGTCCATGCTGACAGCCGCGGCTCGCGCCCGTTTCTGGAGCTTCTTTACATGGTGCCCTTAATCCCCTCTCCTCGCGCCCCAGGAAGCAAAGAGGCAAGAAGAAGTCTCCTGTCTCTTTGGTAGCTCCACACCAGTTTCTGGAGCTCCTTTAAGCGGCGCGCTTAAAACCCTCTCCTCGTGCACCAGGAAGCAGAGTGAAGAAAAGGTCTCTTGCCTCTTTGGCAGCTCCAGACTTCTCCCGGACTCCCTCCCGGCTAGCCGTGGTGCACTAACACCCCTTCAGACTGCTTTCACTCTGCCAACTCCAGACCTTTCCCTGGGATCCGACTGAAGCCCGATGCTCAGCTCCCAGCCCCGCCCGTCCCAGCGGGTGAGCAGATAAGCCTCTCGGGCTGGTGAGTGCTGGTCGGCACCGATCCTCTGTGGAATCTCTCCGCTTTGCCCTCCGCACCCGGTTTCTGCGCTCTCCTCCGCAGCTCCGAAGCTTCCCCCCTCCAACACCCGCAGTCTCTGCCCGTGACAGCAGTACAATATTTAATTTGTAAAAGCTAATATAAATTTTGAAGGAAAAGAGAATGCAATAAAACCAGAGTGATGCAACATGAACACTATAAAAGTGTTTTCTGCTGTATTTTGAAACACTTTGGCAGAATTAGATAAGCTCTAAGACATTGTAAAACATGCTATAGTATGTTTTACTGTGGCTGTGTAATCCCATGCTGCCATTTTATTTACATTGAGTAGCATCGTAAGTGTAAAGAATCTCAAGTACAGTTTTTCTGGTATGAATAAAATGAAATAAAATATAAAATATCATAAAGAAAAATATATCTAAATCACTCTAAAATTAAGATTGTACTTTTAAAATTATGTAATGTTTTCTAATTCAATGAAACCATTTTCAAGATTTCTTTTAAAAAACATTAAAAAACATTCATCAGAAGGCAGACTAGATCTGTAACATTACTAAAATGCTCTACTCTTGTGAAAATAGTGGACTTATCATATGATATAATGTAATATGTATGTAACATATTCATGTACTATGAAAGCAAAATCAAAGCACTATCAGTTGGTTCAAAATTATACAAACCTAAAAATAGGATGCAGTTAGAAATCTTAGTGCAAAGGATAAAGCCACTGCCTGATATTTTGTCACCTTTTCTTAGTGAGAAATATTTTAGATTTTACTTGCAACTTTCATCTCTAAACAAATGTGTAAATGCAAAATGTATATATTTTGCCAAGCCATCTTTATATTTGTTACTATACTTAAGCTACTAATGGCAATAATTATCCCTGATTCTAATAAAGTTTACTTCTACAGTATATCTAAAGTTATACTTTAGATATTTTAACAACTTTAGCAAATATTAATTACGATTCAATCTAAACTGCATGATCATTGACTTAATTACATTTTATGTCAAATTTTAAGACAAATACTACAGTAATTTAAAAACATGGCCACTCTATATGGGAAAAGAATCTAAAAAAGAGTGGATATATGTATTTGCATAACAGATTCACTTTGCTGTACACCTGAAACTAACACAACATTGTAAATCAGCTATACTTCAATAAAATTTTTTTTAATTAAAAGAAAATAAAATTTAAAACATGGCCACAAATTCTTTGTCACTCCTCACATTGAAAGTTGGGGTGATGTCACCTCTCATTGAACCTAGATAAGCTCATGACTGCTTCAAGAAACAGAAAATTAACAAAACTAATGCTGGCTCCCAGGAAAAGGTCATAAAAGAACATGCAGCCCCTGCCTTGATTGCTGGAACATTCTCTCTGGGATTCCTAAACCACCATGTAAGAAGTCCAACTACCCTGAGAGCACCATGCCAGAAAGGCTAAGTGTAGGTGCTCCCCAGTTGACAGTCCCAGCTAAAGCCAACCACACCTGAGAACACTGCCCCAGAATGATCACCACTGAGGAATAGCTTAATGAAATTACTGGACTTAGAGGAAAAAAAATCTTTAGGCTGAGACAAAAAGAGAAAGTGATTTTTTTTTTTTTTTTTTGGCGGTACGTGGGCCTCTCACTGTTGTGGCCTCTCCCGTTGGGGAGCACAGGCTCTGGACGCGCAGGCCCAGCGGCCATGGCTCACGGGCCCAGCCGCTCCGTGGCACGTGGGATCCTCCCAGACCGGGGCACGAACCCGTGTCCCCTGCATCGGCAGGCAGACTCTCAACCACTGCGCCACCAGGGAAGCTCAAGAGAAAGTGATTTTTAGGGAAAAGAAAATTTAATTATCATCAGACTTTTCAATAGCAACACTTTGCCAGAAAAAAAATGGAGTACTATATCAAATATTATCAAGAAAGAAAATTTCATACAAAAGACAGGCAAACTTGTCAACATGTAAAAACTCAAGAATTATTGTTCCGATGAACCCTTCCCAAGTAATTTCCTGGAGAATGAGCTTCAGATAGTCAAATGACTAGAGAAACATCAACATGAGGATGGTAGTGAGCATTAAATATGCACTTATTCACAGAAATAAGAGTAATGAGGGTTAAAGAAGGAGAGTATGTTATATAATGCCTATATGCCCAGACAATATATACAATTATAAAAAATACAACATTTGTAAAACATATAGTTACCTCTTTATAGGAATATTATTGGTATTAGTATTGTTATTCGGAGACTGTTATTTGTTATGTAGGCTAAAGCAAATGAATCACATAGGGTACTGTATCATGCCCTGTGTTCCCTGAAAACCAGATTGTGGGTATGGAAGAAAGGATATGCAGATATAATATGGAAGAGGTGAAGTAAAACTCTGGTCCTGAATTTGAATTAAAAGTATTAATTAGAACTCATGAGATATTTTCTCTTTAAATATTTGTGTGTATATGATATATAGATATCCTAGCTATATCTGCTGAAAAGGCCTAGAACTTATGGTCACCCTAGTAGCAATGAGCATTTTTAGCATCCAGGTCCATTTCCCACTATAAGAAACCAAGGTTTATTAAAGAAATGTTGATTCCACGCAGGGGGCAGGTGATGGACAAAATGAACATGCAACATCTTTGCATACAAATAGCAAAGAAACTGTTACAAGATTACTAGGGTCATGAAAAAGGACATGAAAGCCAACCTGAAGAGACTTCCATTGGCCAAAGATGGGACAATCTGAGTTTCAATACGGGTAATAATTGCAATGGGTTGAAACACATCATCTTTGTTTACATTTATGAGTCCAAAATAAAATAAACTACTTGGTCTTGGTTAAATGACAACAACAATTCATTATCTTCAGAACTGCTAAATAAAGAGAAAAAAATCAAAATAAATGGACCTCTGGGTATGCAAATACTAGATGAAGGAAAACTGTCTCTTTATAAAAGCATTCCCACTAATAAATAAAAAAGAATGAAATGAGAATTCACCTTTTAACAACCTCAAATAGTGGATCTAGACAACTGCTAACATCACGAAAAAGACCTGATGAAAAAACCCAACACAACCCATACTCTTGCCAAAGGCACTGAACCCAACTGAACCTTTGGAACCAGCAGCTAATTTCTAGAAAACACAGAACATATTAAACTGCACTGAATGCAGTCTAGACTGTGGGAGACTCTACAGGTTCCTCCACAGGTGAACAGTAAGGAAAAGGATAAAAGGAGAAACTGTAAATTTAAAAGTGGTGGAGAGAGGAACCAAGATGGCGGAGTAGAAGGAAGTACTCTCACTCCCTCTTGTGAGAACACCAGAATCACAACTAGCTGCTGGACAATCATTGACAGGAAGACACTGGAACTCACCAAAAAAGATATTCCATATGACAAGACAAAGGAGAAGGCACAATGAGATGGTAGGAGGGGCACAAACATGAGAAAAATCAAATCCCTTAACTGCTGGGTGGGTGACTCACAAACGGGAGAACACTTATACCACAGAAGTCCACCCACTGGAGTGAAGGTTCTGAGCCCCACGTCAGGCTTCCCAACCTGGGGTCCGGCAATGGGAGGATGAATTCGTAGAGAATCAGACTTTGAAGCTTAGTGGGATTTGATTGCAGGACTTCGACAGGACTGTGTGAAACAGAGACTTCACTCTTGGAAGGCACACACAAAGTAGTGTGTGCATCAGGACCCAGGGGAAGGAGTAGTGACCCCAGGGGAGACTGAACCAGACCTACCTGCTAATGTTGGAGGGTCTCCTGCAGAGGCGGGTGGGGGGTGGTGGTGGTGGCTGTGGCTCACCATAGGGACAAGGACACTGGCAGTAGAAGTTCTGAGAAGTACTCCTTGGCGTGAGCCCTCCCAGAGTCTGTCATTAGCCCCAATAAAGAGCCCAGGTAGGCTCCAGTGTTGGGTTGCCTCAGGCCAAACAACCACAGGGAGGGAACCCAGCCCCACCCATCAGGAGACAAGTGATTAAAGCTTTACTGAGCTCTGCCCACCAGAGCAACACCAGGCTCTACACACACCAGTCCCTCCCATCAGGAAACTTACACAAGCCTCTTAAATAGCCTCATCCACCAGAGGGCAGACAGCAGAAGCAAGAAGAACTACAATCCTGCAGCCTGTGGAACAAAAACCACATTCACAGAAAGACAGACAAGATGAAAAGGCAGAGGGCTATGCACCAGATGAAGGAACAAGATAAAACCCCAGAAAAACAACTAAACGAATTGGAGATAGGCAACCTTCCAGAAAAAGAATTCAGAATAATGATAGTGAAGATGACCCAGGACCTTGGAAAAAGAATGGAGGCAAAGATCGAGAAGATGCAAGAAATGTTTAAGAAAGACCTAGAAGAATTAAAGAACAAACAAACAGAGAAGAACAATACAATAACTGAAATGAAAACTACACCAGAAGGAATCAATAGCAGAATAACTGAGGCAGAAGAACGAATAAGTGACCTGGAAGACAAAATGGTGGAATTCACTGCTGTGGAACAGAATAAAGAAAAAAGAATGAAAAGAAATGAAGACAGCCTAAGAGACCTCTAGGACAACATTAAACGCAACAACATTCACATTATAGGGGTGCCAGAAGGAGAAGAGAGAGAGGAAGGACTAGAGAAAATATTTGAAGAGATTATAGTCAAAAACTTATGGGAAAGGAAATAGCCACCCAAGTCCAGGAAGCACAGTTAGTCCCATACAGGATAAACCCACGGAGAAACATGCTGAGACACACAGTAATCAAATTGCCAAAAATTAAAGACAAAGAAAAATTATTGAAAGCAGCAAAGGAAAAATGACAAATAACATACAAGGGAACTCCCATAAGGTTAACAGCTGATTTCTCAGCAGAAACTCTACAAGCCAAAAGGGAGTGTCATGATATATACTTAAAGTGATGAAAGGGAAGAACCTACAACCAAGATTACTCTACCTGGCAGGGATCTCACTCAGATTCGATGGAGAAAACAAAAGCTTTACAGACAAGCAAAAGCAAAGAGAATTCAGCACCACCAAACCAGCTCTACAACAAATATGAAAGGAACTACTCTAAGTGGGAAACACAAGAGAAGAAAAGGACCTACGAAAACAAACCCAAAACAATTAAGAAAATGGTCATAGGAACACACTAATTACCTTAAACATGAATGGATTAAATGCTCCATCCAAAAGACACAGGCTTGCTGAATGGATACAAAAACAAGACCCATATATATGCTGTCTACAGGAGACCCACTTCAGACCTAGGGACACATACAGACTGAAAGTGAGGGGATGGAAAAAGATATTCCATGCAAATGGAAATCAAAAGAAAGCTGGAGTAGCTATACTCATATCACATAAACTAGACTTTAAAATAAAGAATGTTACAAGAGACAAGGAAGTACACTACATAATGATCAAGGGATCAATCCAAGAGGAAGATATAATAATTATAAATATATATGCACACAACATAGGAGCACCTCAATACATAAGGCAACTGCTAACAGCTAAAAAAGAGGAAATCGACAGTAGAACAATAATAGTGGGGGACTTAAACACCTCACTTACACCAATGGATAGATCATCCAGACAGAAAATTAATAAGGAAACACAGGCTTCAAATGACACAATACACCAGATAGATTTAATTGATATTTATAGGACATTCCATCCAAAAACAGCAGATTACACTTTCTTCTCAAGTGTTCATGGAATATTCTCAAGGATAGATCACATCTTGGGTCACAAATCAAGCCTCAGTAAATTTCAGAAAATTTAAATCATATCAAGAATCTTTTCTGACCATAACGCTATTAGATTAGAAATGAATTACAGGGAAAAAACCATAAAAAACAGAAACACATGGAGGATAAAAAATACGTTACTAAATAACCAAGAGATCACTGAAGAAATCAAAGAGGAAATCAAAAAATACCTAGAGACAAATGACAATGAAAACACGATGATCCAAAACCTATGGGATGCACCAAAAGCAGCTCTAAGAGGGAAGTTTATAGCTCTACAAGCCTACCTCAAGAAACAAGAAAAAATCTCAAATAAACAATCTAACCTTACACCTAAAGGAACCAGAGAAAGAAGAACAAACAAAAGCCAAAGTTAGCAGAAGGAAAGAAATCATAAAGATCAGAACAGAAATAAATGAAATAGAAACAAAGAAAACGAGCAAAGATCAATAAAACGAAAAGCTGGTTCTTTGAGAAGAGAAACAAAACTGATAAACCATTAGCCAGACTCATCAAGAAAAAGAGGGAGAGGACTCAAATCAATAAAATTAGAAATGAAAAAGGAGAAGTTACAACAGACACCGCAGAAATACAAAGCATCCTAAGGGAGTACTACAAGCAACTCTATGCCAACAAAATGGACAACCTGGAAGAAATGGACAAAATCTTAGAATGGTATAACCTTCCAAGACTGAACCAGGAAGAAATAGAAAATATGAACAGACCAATCACAAGTAATGAAATTGAAACTGTGATTAAAAATCTTCCAACAAACAAAATCCAGGACCTGATGGCTTCACAGGTGAACCCATCCTTCTCAAACTCTTCCAAAAAACTGCAGAGGAAGGAACACTCCCAAACTCATTCTATGAGGCCACCATCACCCTGATACCAGAACCAGACAAAGATTCTACAAAAAAAGAAAATTACACACCAATATCACTGATGAATATAGATGCAAAAATCCTCAACAAAATACTAGCAAACAGAATCCAACAACACGTTAAAAGGATCATACACCATGATGAAGTGGGATTTATCCCAGGGATGCAAGGATTCTTCAATATATGCAAATCAATTAATGTGATACACCATATCAACAAACTGAAGAAGAAAAACCATATGATCATCTCAACAGATGCAGAAAATAGATGTACAAAATTCAACACCCGTTTATGATAAAAACGCTCCAGAAGGTGGGCAGAGAGGGAACCTACCTCAACATAATAAAGGCCACGTATGACAAACCCACAGCAAACTTCATTCTCAATGGTGAAAAACTGAAAGCATTTCCTCTAAGATCAGGAACAAGACAAGGATGTCCACTCTCACCACTAATATTCAGCATAGTTTTGGAAGTCCTAGCCACAGCAATCAGAGAAGAAAAAGAAATAAAAGGAATACAAATTGGAAAAGAAGAAAAACTGTCACTGTTTGCAGATGACATGATACTATACATAGAGAATCCTATAAATGCTGGAGCTAATCCACTACTAGAGCTAATCAATGAATTTGGTAAAGTTACTGGATACAAAATTAATGCACAGAAATCTCTTGCATTCCTATACACTAATGATGAAAAATCTTAAAGAGAAATTAAGGAAACACTCCCGTTTACCATTGCAACAAAAAGAATAAAACACCTAGGAATAAACCTACCTAGGGAGACAAAAGACCTGTATGCAGAAAACTATAAGACACTGATGAAAGAAATTAAAGATGATACCAACAGGTGGAAAGATGCACCATGTTCTTGGATTGGAAGAATCAATATTGTGAAAAATAACTATACTACCCAAAGCAATCTACAGATTAAATACAATCCCTATCAAATTACCAATGGCATTTTTTTACAGAACTAGAACAAAAAATCTTAAAATTTGTATGGAGACACAAAAGATCCCGAATAACCAATGCAGTCTTGAGGTAAAAAAACGGAGCTGGAGGGATCAGACTCCCTGATTTCAGACTATACTACAAAGCTACAGTAATCAAGACAATATGGTACTGGCACACAAACAGAAACATAGATCAATGGAACAGGATAGAAAGCCCAGAGATACACCCACGCACCTATGGTCAACTAATCTATGACAAAGGAGGCAAGGATATAAAATGGAGAAAAGACAGTCTCTTCAATAAATGGTGCTGGGAAAACTGGACAGCTACATGTAAAAGAATGGAATTAGAATACTCCCTCATACCATACACAAAAGGAAACTCAAAATGGATTAAAGACCTAAATGCAAGACCAGACACTAAAACTCTTAGAGGAAAACATAGGAAGAACACTCTTTGACATAAATCACAGCGAGATCTTTTTGATCCACCTCTTAGAGTAATGGAAATAAAAACAAAAATAAACAAATGGTATCTAATGAAACATCAAAGCTTTTGCACAGCAAAGGAAACCATAAACAAGACGAAAAGGTAACCCTCAGAATGGGAGACAATATTTGCAAATGAAGCAATGGACAAAGCATTAATCTCCAAAATATATAAACAGCTCATGCAGCTCAATATTAAAGAAACAAACAACCCAATCTAAAAATGGACAGAAGACCTAAATAGACATTTTTGCAAAGAAGACATACAGATGGCCAAGAAGCACATGAAAAGCTGCTCAACATCACTAATTATTAGAGAAATGCAAATCAAAACTACAGTGAGGTATCACCTCATACCAGTTAGAATGGGCATCATCAGAAAATCTACAAACAACAAATGCTGGAGAGGGTGTGGAGAAAAGGGAACCCTCTTGCACTGTTGGTGGGAATTTAAGTTGATACAGCCACTATAGAGAACAGTATGGAGGTTCCTCAAAAAACTAAAAAATAGAATTACCATATGATCCAGCAAATTCTACTACTGGGCATATATCCAGAGAGAACCATAATTCAAAAAGCCACGTGCCCTCCAATGTTCACTGCAGCACTCTTTACAATAGCCACGTCATGGAAGCTACCTAAATGCCCATCGACACACGAATGGATAAAGAAGTTGTGGTACATATATATAATGGATTATTACACAGTCATAAAAAGGAACAAAATTGAGTCATTTGTTGAGACGTGGATGGATCTAGAGACTGTCATACAGAGTGAAGTAAGTCAGAAAAACAAATATCGTATATTTACGCATGTATGTGGAACGCAGAAAAATATGAACCTGGGCTTCCCTGGTGGCGCAGTGGTTGAGAGTCCGCCTGCCGATGCAGGGGACACGGGTTCGTGCCCCGGTCTGGGAAGATCCCACGTGCCGCGGAGCAGCTGGGCCCGTGAGCCGTGGCTGCTGAGCCTGCGTGTCCGGAGCCTGTGCTCCGCGATGTGAGAGGCCACAACAGTGAGAAGCCCACGTACCGCAAAAAAAAAAAAAAAAAAAAAAAAAAAAATGAACCAGTTTTCAGGGCAGAAGCTGAGACACAGATGTAGAGAACAAATGTATGGACACAAAGGGGGGAAAGCCATAGGGGGGTGGGGATGGTGGTGTGCTGAATTGGGCGATTGGGATTGACATGTATACACTGATTGTATAAAATTGATGACTAATAAGAACCTGCTATATAAAAAAATAAATAAAATTCAAAAATTCAAAAAAAAATAGTGGTAAACATTTAACAAATTTTAAAAACTGGTAAGGCTAAACTAGCGATCACATTTATGTGATAAAATGACCAAACACCAGACAGTGGGTATTATAAAAGTCAAGACAGTGGGTATTGCTGGAAGAAGAAAGGGTGTGAAATGAGATAAGGCACTTGGAGGGGTTTCTAGGGTAGTTAGTAAAACTTCATTAAACCATATATTTGTTTTGTGGGTTTTTTTGTATCCATGTTTTATTTTACAATAAGTGGTTTAATGTAAGAAATAAGAGAATAATACAAATGACCAGAAAGATTTGAAAATGATAGAACTTCTGAAAATGAAAAAAGAAATATGTGAAATTAAAATTAGGAAGAACTAGAATGAAAAGGTACATGAAGAGAGTGATCTCTGATTTTCTTTTTCACGAATATATTCCAAACGTCAAGACTAATGCCCAGGACACAGTAGGAGCTTAATAAATATTTAATTGAATGAAAATGAAAGCTGAAGTAATTTTATACCAGATTGCAAAGTTTGATGATACCAAATATTGACAAGGATAGGCAGTAATGAAAGCTCAATGCAAATTTGGTACAATCATTTTGAAAAAAAAAATTAGATACTGTCTTGTGTAGTTAAACATGGATATACTCTTTATGACACAAATTTTACATCTAGGCACATATTTTTTTTCAAACAAATCACAGTGTTTTTCACCCATTTTATGATATCAGTTTAGTAAGTCTAAGTCGCAATGTTTTTCAACTGCTTTTTTTTATAGCAGAAAAAGATCAAAGTATGTATCATCCAATACAAGTAAATATTATTTCAGAAAACTTTAATTTCTGTATTGGGTTGCAATGTAAAATATTTTATCTTATTGTGGGACACAGTCAAAAAGTATGAAAGCCCCTGCCTAAGAAACTACTGCACATGGGCACCAAAAAGACTCTTAGAATATTCATAGCAAAATACTTCATAACAGCAAAAAATTAGGAGACACATCTCATGTCCATCCTCAAAAGAATAATAAATTCTTTCTGATACATTCATGCAATGAAATGCTAGAAGACAGCACTGAAAAAAACAATGAATGAGAGCTACATACATGACCATGGATATGGCAGAGAAACACACAAGTGAAAAAAGGCAACCAGAGAAGACTACATATAGTCTGATGATATATTTTTCAAAGATGAAAAACAAGCAAGATATACAACATGCTGTTTAGGGGTACAAGTATTTCTGGTAAATCTATATATATGGGAATTATGAGATGAGTTAAAAAATTTTTAAATCAAGTTTAAAAAAATACAAAAGAAAGAAGAAAATAAAAATTTTTAGATAATGGTTACCCCTTAAGTGAGGATAGAACAAAGAATATGTAAAATACTTCAACAGGTTTGGTAATATTCTATTTCTTAGTTTAGGTGGTGAATTCACAGTTGTTTATCAGAATATTTCCTAATACATATTAGATTAATCATATGAACTTGCCAGTTTTGTAGGCTAAAAATTGTCAAACAATGGCAATTTCATAAGATTCAAACAAACATTTAACACATTCTTAAAAATGTATAAAATATTTCATTAAAAAGTAAATCCTGGAAAAATTTTATTCATAGGCAATTTTTAACTCTAGTTGCTTTATTCAGGGTTTTATAATCATATAAAAGCATTAAGAAAACCTTTTATTTACAGCAAAACATATGTTAAGCTTTAAAGACAGTTTCTTAATTTTTTATCATGGAAATCTTCAAATGTATACTGAACTAAACAGATGATAGTAATGAAGTCCCCAGTACACATCAACCAGCTTCAACAACCAAGTTATGGCCAAGCTTTCTCACCTCCACCCTCACTCTACCCTCAAGTGCCCCATTAATACTGTGAAGCAAATCATGGACAATATATAATTGCATCTATAAATATTTTCTAAAAGGAGTCTTTTTATAAACATAACCTAAAATCATTATCATTCCTAAAAACATTAATTTCCAATTATTAGCCAAATTTCCAATTATCGAAAGGTAACATTAAAAGAAACTTAGACAATCCTTAACCCAATAAAAAAAAAAATCAGGAAGCCACTGGCCAGAAGGCATGAATACAAGTTATCAGAGAAATAGCCAAAATAGAGTGATTATTAAAATTATGATAGAGTCAAGTCATAGAAGATTATACTTAAAATGTTTTCAAAATGATTTTATGATACAGTAACATTTCATGGTATGTTAAGACAATAGGACTGTAAATTATATGTACAGCATTATTTATAAAGAATGGAAGAATATATACTAAAAATGTTAACAACAGTCACCTCAGGGTGATTTTTCCCCCCACCTTTTTATAAATTTCTACCTTGTTTCAGTTTCCCTGCAATGTATGTTACTGTTTTGATAATCAATAAAAAATCATAGTTTTAAAAGGATGGGGGAGAGTTCCATTTCTGGTAATGTGGAGAAGCAGGTATCTTTGGAAATGCTCATCTGATTATAATTACAAATTATAAAAACAACTATTAAAAGCACAAGATAGGAACCAAAAGAAGGCAGAAACTGGAGAACAGATCTTTGGAAAAAGTAAGATGCACTGGGTGAGAATTGCACTTATATAAAGTTTTTTGTCTGAGGACATTCACCAGTTACAATGTGGAGCATCAGAAACTCAAGCAGAAGGCCACAGTCTTAATGGCTTCAAAAGTCAGGGGCCAATTGGCTAGAAAGTGAGGGGGGAAATTCTGGAAAGGTGAGAAAAATCCCCCAAATCTATATAAAAACTCCATCCCAATCTCTGGCTGACCATGTAATTGTGCACGTGCAGGGGAAACTCGAAGAAGACCAAATGAAGATAAAATCTGGAAAGATTTCTCCAAGGAGAAATATGTTCTCCAAGGAGAGACAGAATTTAGACTTTGAGTCCAGCCAAGTTAACTGCCTGATAAAATAAAAATCAATACTTTTCAAAAGAAGACAACAAAATCCAGAATCTCTATAACATATTATCCATAATGATGACAATACAATTGAAAAAATTACCAGACACACAAAGAAACAAAGTTGACTGTTAAGAGAAAAAGCATTAAAAATAGACTCCAGAATAACTTTTTTTGTTGCAATTAGTGACAACTAAATGCAATGTGGGATCCAAAATGGTATCCTGGAACAACAACAAAAAGGATATTGGTGGGAATACTGAAGAAATTTGAATAGGGCCCTTAGTTTAGTTAATGGTATCGTACCCATGTTAATTTCCAGGCTCTGATAACTATATTATACTTACCTAAGATGTTAAGATTAGGGGAGGTTAGGGATATACAGAAACTCTCTTTGCATTTTTTTTCTAGGTCTGAATTGAAAAGCACAGATTGTCAGACCAGACCAAAAAAAAGGAAGACCCAACTATATGCTATCTACAAGAAACTCATTTTTAAAATAAAAGACTCTCTGTAACTTCCTTTGTAATTTGCTACCTTCAGATTTCCTAACATCCTCCTAGGAGAAAATATCAGTATTGGAATAACTAAGTAATGGAGCTTATTATAGATCAACTGTAATCTTGATTAAGCATAAGCGCTTTTGGTACATACACTGTGACATATTTGACTCTAACAATCTTTTGGCTTACTTAAGAATAATATGAAAAAAAAGAATAATATGAGTGCTTAAAAATCTAAAGTCAAATTTGTGGGTATTGTCACAATGTTTTTGTATGGCGAAGAAAAAAGTTTTACTATGATGATAAATTCTGACCACCTCAGAAAAATTTTAAAACTGCTAAATAGCTTAAATAAGGAATTCAATATAAGACATGTTTGTCTAGGCCCCTTAATAATGGTTTAATCTAATTTAAAAAAAAACTTTAACTCATTTCCATTTTGGGTAATACAGTGAACCAAATAACTTGAGAAACTATTTGCTATAAACCCCATTTTTAAACCACAACCATTTTTTAAAAAAGTGTATAACTAACTTGAAAGGAAAAAAAAAAGATTTCACTAGAGGTCAAAAACAAAGGACATAAAGGCAAAAAAGGAAAGGGTACTACAGCTGCCTTTGGAAGATTTCCTCTCAAGAGCATAGGGACTTGGGACTTAATACTCCTTCAAAGCCATAATATAAGGCCTCACACCTCTACCGTCCCGTCTGTTCCTATCTAAGAGATCTTCAAAGGGCTACAATTCTGGTGAAAGAGTAGACTAAACAATTCACCTACTGACAGAGGGAGATGACACAGAAGAAGGAAAAAATTAAGCCTTTCACAAGAATTTGTAACTTGCCCTTAATTGGATTTGGAGCTTAAACTTTCAGTACAGAGAAGTACAGATGTTCCCCAACCAAAACATATAACATAAAAAAATAGTCCTAGTTCTGTAACAGCCCTTGGTATTGGCAAAAGCAAACAAAATGCCTCTTAGACAGTATACACCCTCAATCTAGGCAGCAGCAAAATTCCCACAGCTAAAGCTTAAATGAACATGAGCTCTCAATTCAAAATTACAAAACTGCTTAAGAAAACAAACCATTTTGAGTAAGGATCAGCAGACACGGAGAATTAGTACTCCAAGGACTTTGGATAATAACAGAAATTATAAAATAAAAAGTTGAAAATGATTTAAGAAATAAAAAATCAGAAAAAAAAATGACACTAGTGTAAAAGCACACAGATTTGAAACAGATTTGACACACCTGAAAAGAATTAGTAAACTGAAATATAGATCTGAGGAAATCATGCAGAACGGAGCACAAAGGGATAGATGAACTATGAAAGGTTAAGATACAAGTAGGAAAGAATGTCAAGTTCCAATAAATTTCCAATAGGAATTACAGAAGAGATCATGCAGAGAGACAATATTTGAAGAGATATTGGCTGAAAATGCTCTAGAATTGATGTAAAAACTTAAAACTATTTCTTAATGAAAAATTATAAACTGAGAAGTTGAATTTCAGAAACTAAATACCAAAATTTTATAAGCAACTCACATGATTAAATCTTCTTGTAAAGGCAACTGCATTTGGTGCAGAACTGTATTTTTCTTTTTTATTCCATCCACAACTTGAAAGCTCCTGAAAAATTAAGTTTAAAATTATATATAAATTCATGAAATAGCCCAGTTTTCCTGTTACATTAATGGTTTCAAAGCGTTAAAGACAATTGTGTACTTTCCCAGAACAGTTTTATTTATTTTTTTTTTGCGTTACGCGGGCCTCTCACTGTTGTGGCCTCTCCGTAGCGGAGCACAGGCTCCGGACGCGCAGGCTCATTGGCCATGGCTCACGGGACCAGCCGCTCCACGTCATGTGGGATCTTCCCGGACTGGGGCACGAACCCATGTCCCCTGCATGGGCAGGCAGACTCTCAACAACTGCGCCACCAGGGAAGCCCAGAACTGTTTTATTTAATATGAACACATTTAATAGCATAACCATTCAGTTAAAACACAAAAGGAAATTTTATTAGAATATAAAAGGGCAAAATTACTTGTCTATGTGAACAAAGATAATTAGACTTATACTCCATATGCAGAATGATGGGTTCTTCTTTGAAGAGGTTTGAATCCCAAGAGGAAAAATCTATCTACAATGAAAGCTGAGAATCCCACAACATAGAGTGAAGCCCACTAATTGTCAAGCCCCAGTCATTCATTCACAGCTTCCAATCAGCTTTCTAGTACCCTCAATCTTTGAGCTGACAGCCAACGACCCCAGGTATTTGAAGAAACCTCTAATAAAGGGGTGTCTGATCCCCCACAGGGTCTATCAATAAAATTCAAAGGGCACAAGAACTTGAATGTAAAAAAAAAAAAAAAATTAAATTTTTGTTTTACACTAACCTCTAACTGAAATGACGTTCGTTTTAATTATATATGCAGGCTACAAATTATAGAAGAATTGTCAATACATTTGACTTTGTCACTAATAAAAATCACAGATATTTTCATAGCACATTACAACTGGTATAGATATCTCAAAAATATCATTTACCCTCATCACTACTTTGAAGTTGTAATCTCATCACCTATAGATCTTACTTAATGTTAATAAAGAGGTACATATATTGCCATAGAACAGTTTTTAAAAATATTTTAATAAGTGTATCTTATTAGGACTGATTTCCTTTGATATTAAAGAAGGGTTCAGTTCCAGAAGCTTCAGTTTGCCAAAAGGGTTCAAGGTTCAAAATAGGTTAAGAACTCTGCTGTAATACAACCACCACCGCCAGAAAGAGACAAAATCCATAGGAAAAAAGAAAAACCTCTGAAGAAATCAAGTTAAGGCAGAGAATAAAAGAAAACTGAGAAAAGAAAAGGACAAAACCATAAAATTATTACTTTCAGACAGATATTTCTCCCATTAAATGGCAAAAACAGAAGGATACAAATAAATATTTAGAGAACAAAATAAAACTTTTGGACATGAAAATATAATACAAGATATTTTAAAAATCAACAGAAGAATTGTGAGACAAAGGTGATAATATCTTTTAGACAATAAGCTAAAAGTAGGAGCAAAAATATTATGTTAATTAGAAGAGTCCATTAGAGTCAACTTCTGGATAATAAAAAGAATTCTTAGGGCTTCCCTGGTGGCGCAGTGGTTGGGAGCCCGCCTGATGAAGCAGGGGACACGGGTTCGTGCCCTGGTCCGGGAAGATCGCACATACCGCGGAGCGGCTGGGCCCGTGAGCCATGGCCACTGAGCCTGTGCTCTGAAACGGGAGAGGCCACAACAGTGAGAGGCCCGCGTACTGCAAAAAAAAAAAAAAAAAAAAAAAAAAAAAGAAGAAGAAGAATTTTAAGAGAATACAGTGAAAATAGAGAAAAGTAACTTATTAAAAAAAAAAAAAAAAGCTAATTCAAGAAAATGCCTCCAGAACTTAAAGGACAAAAGACCTGTCTAATGCCCATTACAAAAGATTTTTTTTTTAAAAAAAAGAAGACTCAAACCAAGGCCTAGCATCAAAAACCTGTAGCACATTGGAGACAAAGAAATCATAAAATCTATCAGTTCAAAAACAGAACAAAACAAAAACAGATCTACCTACAGAAAAATAGGGATCAGAAGGTATCAGAAATCTCAATAGCAACCCTAGAAGTTAAAAGACAACTGAAACAATGCCTTCAAAATCCTAGAATTCTTTATCCAACAAAAATATCAATTAAGTATGAAAGTATACCACAGACATTTTCAGACATGAAAGTCTCAGAGAATTTGCCTTATATGCACCTATTATCAGAGAGCTAGTAGAATATGTGTTCCATCAAAACAAACTAGCAAAGTAAGAAAAAGGAAGACAAGATCCAGGAAACCGAGGAACCAACATAGAAAGAAAATATTGGAAATTCCCAGATAAACAGTAAAGGATGAGATCCTGGGACAAAGCAATGAGCAGACATTAAGAACAACAGTCCAGATGGTAAGTGGCAAGGATGGAAATTCGAAGAGAGACATCTCTGAAAGATGAAACAATATCTGGAGTGTTTGAACACAATGAGAAAACACACTCACTTCATTCACTTCTGGCAGAAAAATTAGTGACAAATGTAGAGAGAAAGCTAAAGTAAGTTATTTAGCTCAAGGAAAACAAAATTTAAGTAAGTAATCATGGCTCAACTGTTCTTTAGCTTTCTCTACACTTGTAAAGAATGGTTGAGCCAGGATTACTTATTCATGTCACAATTGTGACATAACTACACAGAAAGAGGAGGAAGTAAATTGTGTAAATGTGAGAGGAAGAGAAAATAAGAGACTGAAATCATCTTCTATAGTAGAGAATAAATCATATCCAAAATTAAAACATCATAAGCAATAGGCATTTAGACATATTATCTTAAAAACATATAAATTCCTCCAAATAAGAAACGCCAAGAGACTTGGATGGGTGTGGGGCTCAAGGGTGGAGGCTGGAAGGGTGGGAGCAACAGGATATTGCTATATTTTATTCTCTTATGGAAATATTTGGCTTCTTAAACATGATATATGCATATCTTCAATAAAATTTTAAAATAAAATAGAAACAAAAAAGAATGAATTGATTCAAGGGAAGACTGAGGAAATAGTTGTGATATTATAATACTTCAAGAAAAAGGTAATGTTCCTTAAGTAGGGTAGTGTCAGTGGATACTGAAAAAAACTGGTAAAATATTCAAGATATTTTGGAGGTAGGCAGGTCTTGGTCAAAAACTGGATCCACAAAGTGTAAGCTAAGAATGAGGTATCCAGAAGTACTAAAATTCCCAAGTTTCTGGCTTGAGCAATTGAGACAGGGAATACTGAAGAAAGAGATGAAAATTATCACTTTAACACAATAGATAAACAGTAAATGCTCTGAAGATATGAATTACTTTTTTAAAACCTAAAATTAAATTGCAACTTTCAAATTCGAAATTACTGACGGAAAAAAAAAAATGACAGATGCAATTCTACAGTAAAAGAAATTTTTGGTACTTGATACTCAGCCTAGATACATGCTCACTGCACATTATCTCCTTGTAGAGACAGAAAATATTTAGTGGTAAATATTAACATAAAAATGACATATAATAACTATATTAAAAACATCAAACTTCTGGAAGACATGTTTGTTCTTTCTAAAAATCACAGCCTATTTATACAACCATATAAAGATGTCATAGTTTAGGACCAAATTCCTAGAATTAAATCCAACAACTGTGAATTTGTTTTTTAACCAGTTAATATAATTTCCAAATTTATATTAATTCTATAATCAAAGTGTCTCTATCAAATTGCTATTAAACTTATCAAACCATTTGATAAGCCATTTTCCTATTATAAGTAAGGTTACACTACAATGAACATTCTTGCACCTTTTCTGACATTTCTGATCATTTCCCATTTCTGATCATTTCCTAAATATATAGTCCTAGAAGTGAAATCACTAGGTCAAAGAGCAGGAACCTTTTTAAGGCCTTGATACTTGTCAAACTGCCCTTCTGAAATACTGAATCATTTATACTAGCACTACTGTCAGTTTCACAAGAGTCGTATCAAAACTAGGTATATTTAATTCCCTTTCTATATATTATACTTTAATTTCCCCAACTGTAAGAGGAATTATGGTCGTTAAATGTATTTGTTAAATAGAAAATGGGGGTTAGGGGGCCGTAAATCACCTATAAACCCACCACCCAAATAAACCTATGTAAACATCTTCCCAATCTTCTTTATGAGCATATGGGGGCTGGCTTTTGTTTGTTTAAAGTAGCCAATACACCTGTCCTTTTCTGTGTGATCTCATCTTCTGATTTTGTGCTTAAAAAGTCCTTTCTTCCTGAGAACATATGTCTTAACAGCAGCAATAAAAATAACAGTTAACACTAACATAGAGATCATTATGTGCCAGGCACTATTCTAAGTGCTTTAGACATATCAACTCATTTGATCCTATCTTTTTTTTTTTTTTTTTTCCCGGTACGCGGGCCTCTCACTGTTGTGGCCTCTTCCGTTGCGGAGCACAGGCTCCGGACGCGCAGGCTCAGCGGCCATGGCTCACGGGCCCAGCCGCTCCGCGGCGTGTGGGATCTTCCCGAACCGGGGCACGAACCCGTGTCCCCTGCATCGGCAGGCGGACTCTCAACCACTGCGCCACCAGGAAAGCCCGTGGCCTTATTTTTTACATTAAAAAATTTTTAAAACGCTTTTCTGACTCCTCAACTAAGAAATGCTAAGAGGTTTTGAAAAATCCATTCAATTTTGGGGACATTTCAACACCATTAGCTTAATGAAAAAATGCTCTTCCCCTTTAATAAAACTCTGAAGCAGACTGAAAGAAGGCAGGAGTTAAATGAACCTCCAGTCACATTGCTTGGGAGCAAATAGATTAAAATTCCATTGGAGCCCTCGATTCTAAAGAAATGTATAATTAAAAAATAAGAAGAAACAAGCAGGTTCTTAACTTAAGATAGTAGTTTCTGCTTCAGAAAACATTTCCCCTTTGAAACAATGTTACATTACTAGCTCATCTAAGACAACAACAAACTAGGGCTATAAAGATAGAGAACAGCATAGTGGCTGCCAGGAGTTAAGGATGGTGTGGTATGAGGGGGAGAGTAGGATGGATGTGACTATAAAGGGGTAGCACAAATAAGAAATCTTTTGTGGTGATAGAATAGTTCTGCATCTGGATAGGGGTGGCAATAAGACAAAATCTACACAAGTGATAAAACGTGTCTTCTTCCCTGGTGGTGCAGTGGTTAAGAATCCGCCTGCCAATGCAGGGAACATGGGTTCGAGCCCTGGTCCAGGAAGATCCCACATGCCGCAGAGCAACTGAGCCCGTGCGCCACAACTACTGAGCCTGCGCTCTAGAGCCTGTGAGCCACAACTACTGAGCACACGTGCCACAACTACTGAAGCCCGCACGCCTAGAGCCTGTGCTCACAACAAGAGAAGCCACTACAATGAGAAGCCCGTGCGCCGCAACGAAGAGTAGCCCCTGCTCACCACTACTAGAGAAAGCCCGTGCGCAGCAATGAAAACCCGATGCAGCCAAAAATAAATTTTTTTTAAAAAACAAAAAACGGTAAAACGTCACAGAACTATACAGACATGTTTTGTACAAACATCCATTTCCTGGGTTTGATACTGTGAATCTAAAATTATCCTTGTACTATTTTTTGCAACTTCCTGTGAAACTGTAACTACCTCAAAATAAAAAGTTTAAAAAACAACAAAAACAAAAACCAATTTAATGGATTATGAAGTAGGCATTGCACTGGGACTCCAGGAACTCATCCAGTACCTTCTTGTTAAACCTTGACATGCATTTATGGTTAACTGGCCTTAAAGGAATTTTGCCCTGCCCCACCTCAACCTCTCAATAGCCACTAAATATCTCTGTGAGAAAAAAAAGATGCTTTTCCCTTTGTCTCTGTCTCTTTTTGTCTCAGAACCTAGACTCTTTCTCCAAGTGACACTATACAAGCTAAGAAATAAATTCTCCTACCCGCATCATCTTGTACTGACAGCTTATCAGCCAGGTCAAGTTATTCTATACTAAACCATTTCCCACGAATACCAAAAAGTTAAAGTAAACTTAGAGACTCAAAAGACGTTTTTTTGGGGGGTCTAACTTATGAGTAAGACTGATTCAAGTTGAGTCAACTGCATAAATAAGCCTCTGTTTTAGCAAAGGCTAAATGAAACAGAACCGCCTTGATGCCTCTTAAAATTTGTTTAAATGGATTCAACCTGCAATTTTAAAATCAGGCAGTGAAGAGAAATCTTCTAACAGTAACTCACATATACAAAGGCGATTTCTTAACAGTCATTAAAAGTGTATTTGAAAGTATATTCATGGACTCACTTTGAGCCATTAAACAGATTATTTTGGAAGCACGTGGGAAGGCAAACACCACAACTGATGACCACCTACCCTATGAAAGAACTACTGAATTTCACAGGAGCCACAGCTTCTCTTACGTCTTGTAGGTCTGTTCTGTAAAGTCAAATTCTTGATCTAAATTTCATCTTGTAGGTTCCAACACTTTTAAAAGCACTGCTCTAAGGGTGATGTTGTAGGGATACCTATAGATAGAAGAAGAGAAAAGGCCAATATAGACCAGCATGTAGACAGAGACTGAGGCAAGGAAAGAAAAAGCAATGGAATTTGTAAAAGACTGTGGGGTGTGGGGGCCCTCAGACTGAGAAGATGACTACTGCTGAGGCATTCCTAGGCTCAAAAGCTGGAAGCTTTACAGGGGCATAGTACAGCCATTAGCATTCAGCCTGTATGGCTCTTTGGAAAGAAGTTTCGGCCACAGATGAGCGCTCACCAAGATGAGGGGCTCACTGCGATTCCTATATTCTTAATGGGTAGCATAAGCCCTGAAACTATATAGTTCTAATGGAATGTGTTAAATCAAAAACACCACCTCACTTTTCTGTAATGTTAATGTACTCACATTCTTTCCTCCCCAACCTCCCTCCTTCCAATACCTCAAAGCCACCTCTATAGGGAGATCAGAGAGAAAGGCAGAAGCTATCTTCTACCACTGATACTGTGATATACCTACTCTCCTAGTCAACAGTTATCTTCCCTAGTTCTAATCTAAGCCTGCCCTTACTGTATATAAAGGAAGTTCACAGTGAGGAACAGCAATGATATGAACCTACAAAACAGCTGCACCTTACTTCTAACAAAACAGCTAGCTTTTTCTAGTCTACAAGAAGAGTCACATGTCTTCTTTGCTTTCTTCAAACCTCCCACTATATTCATGGATTTTTACATTTTAATTCTAATGAAAATGATAATTTTCATTAAAACAAGGATAGAATTATGATATTCCTGATGTTGGAATTTTGGATGTTGCCAAGATTATAGGCTGTTTGCATACAGAAGAAATCTCGCATAGAGAAAGCTCTTTATACATATTGTCAGAAATATCTCAATTGTAAGTTTTTCAGAAATGTTTTAATAAGATTCAGAATGACCTATTATGTACTTTCTCTCATTTAACCAGAATTCTTCCTCAATCTCTAGTGTATCCCAGTTATACAGGAGGGCCTTATCTATCCTTTGTATTTAATGTGTTTATTGATATAATCTAAATGACTTATTATATTGACCTACCAGAACAAATAATAAAGCGTGGAACTTTCTTCTTTGAATGTAATACGCATCACAGGACTTTCAGTCAGAGCCTGTCACTTTATAAACACTTGGGAACCTCATGAGAGAGGTAAAGGTTATTCAATGTAATGACTACAGTACAGATTTCAAGCACAGTTCACGCCCCTTACTTAAGACTGATCAAAATCACCAGAGAATTGCTACTGGCGAGAAAGCCTGATTGCAAGAGAGCTTTGTGTCATAACTCATCCTGTGCTGGATAACATAATACTCATTCTGAAGAGAAACCCCATCGGTGTAATGAATGTGGCAATGGCTCCAGAAGAAATACAAGCTTTATAGAGCATCAGAGAATTCATAAGAGGAAAAAAACCCCCAAATCCTATGAATGTAATACACATGGAAAAATCTTCAGAATACAGTCATAGCTTCCTCAACATGAAAGAACTCACAATGGAGGGAAGCCCTGTAAATGTGTAAAAGCTTTCTAAAAGAAAAAAAATCTTCACAATCAGAAGAGAAATCATACTGGGGCAATCTATGCATATAAGAAATGTGGGAAAACTTTAACAAGAGCTGAGCTTCAACTAAATGCCAGAAAATTCATACTTGAAATTAATGAGTGTTTACCTTATGGTAAACTTTTGCCCTTACTGAACACTGAAGAATCCATACACTAGGGAAGAAAATGGTTCTGAATTGTGGGCAGAGGGGAAAAAAATTCTGCTTCCAGAGAATGAGTGTTACTTTATAAAAGTTACATTCTTGGACTGGGTAACAGACTTTTGCAAAAATAACTCCAAACATGATAAACAATGGAAGACAATATGCCTGTAGGCTATACAGGATAAAGCCTTGGAATTGTCACTCATCAAACTCAAATATTGAACAAGTATTATTCAAGCACTATAGATACATCAGTGAAAAGAGCAGACACGTTTTTGCCCTTGTGGAATTTCCATTCTAGTGAGACCCCCAATCTCTAAGAACTTGACTTATGACTACCCCCAACAATTATCACCTCCGTAAGACTTCTGCAGTTTTGGTCAAAGTCCTATTTATTACTGATTGACAGCTATACTTAACAGAAGCTCTTACTCTGAAGTCACCCCCCAAAATTATTCTACTTCCAGGAATTTCTCAAAAGACTTAGAAGGTATTTTATTTTATTTATTTATTTATTTATTTATTTTAGGCTGCGTTGGGTCTTTGTTGCTGTGTGCAGGCTTTCTCTAGTTGCGGTGAGCAGGGGCTACTCTTTGTTGCAGTGGAGGCTTCTCATTGCGGTGGCTTCTCTTGCTGTGGAGAACCAGCTCCAGGCGCGTGGGCTTCAGTAGCTGTGGCCTGCGGCCTCAGTAGTCACAGCATGCGGGCTCTAGAGTGCAGGCTCAGTAGCTGAAGCGCATGGGCTTAGCTCTGTGGCATGTGGGATCTTCCCAGGCCAGGGCTTGAACCCGTGTCCCCTCCACTGGCAGGTGGATTCTTTTTTTTTTTTTTGCAGTATGTGGGCCTCTCACTGTTGTGGCCTCTCCCGCTGTGGAGCACAGGCTCCGGACACACAGGCCCAGCGGCCATGGCTCACGGGCCCAGCCGCTCTGCGGCATGTGGGATCTTCCCGGACCGGGGCACGAACCCGTGTCCCCTGCATCGGCAGGCGGACTCTCAACCACTGTGCCACCAGGGAAGCCCTAGCAGATGGATTCTTAACCACTGTGCCACCAGGAAGTCCCCAGAAGGTATTTTAAAGGTCAAGTAGTCCATAATCCCTTATTTCACACATTTAATTTTTTTTTTTTTTAAGAAAGGCTGAAGAGGGCTTCCCTGGTGGTGCAGTGGTTGAGAGTCTGCCTGCCGATGCAGGGGACAAGGGTTCGTGCCCTGGCCCGTGAGCCATGGCCACTGAGCCTGTGCTCTGCAATGGGAGACGCCACAACAGTGAGAGGCCCGCGTACCACAAAAAAAAAAAAAAAAAAAAAAAAAAAAGAACGGCTGAAGATATGAAATAGGTTGTATTACTGGCACAATCTATAGATGGCAAAGCTGAAACAAAAAGATATGTCTTCTGGCTCATTGCTTTTATGTTTTGCCACTAACAATTATCTTTTGGGATTCAAAGGGCTTTAAAATAAATTTTAAAGGAAGTGAAATTAAGTAATTAAGAATTTTCTGAGCACTCATTCAGAGAGCTGTGAATGTTGGACACTGATTAAAAAAGAAAAAGAGGCAGCAAAGTACATGGAAATTTACCCTCAAAACTGGTTTAAATTAAAGAACAAGAACAAAAAGACAGCGAGCAACTCTGTGGAAGTGAAAGTTGTAAGGACATATTAACAGAGGGTAAGTGCAGATGATGGACCTACTAACTTATCTCCTTCCTTGTAATCAATATAACTTCAGTGCCAGCAACCATATTATTGTGTTTCCTTCCCATCCCTATCATTAAGACATGTCTACTTATTAGGAGGAGGGGAGAAGAATGAAAAGACTGGTTTTGTGTGAGAGGGATCACTATCCATAGAAGCTTCCAAATTTGGCCATGCTGCTTGGGCCAGTGGGCAAGTGAAGATTCTTAGGATTTCTGTAGCACTAGCTATGGGAATATCAGGGCAAAGTGCTCAGATGAAGGGGGATCCACCAGTATATACAGATAACAGATTGAGCTGAGACCTGTCTCAGGCCCAGCAACCATGTACAGGCACTAAGGAATGTTCATACTTCTAGAGCCAATGAGCTGCAGCCCTGAAAGAACACTGTGCTCTCTTAATAAATATCCTTCAGAGTTGATAGAGAAGAGGAAGGGGAGAAAAGTTATTTAGGAAGTAAAATCGACTGGAGATACTGGAGAACAGAGGAAAGGGGATGCAGGGAGAAGAGAAAAGAATGACTCGAAGGTTTCTGACTGGTATTAAAAAATGGATAAATGGTACAAATCACTCAGACGGGGGACCTTAAAAACTAAAACCAGAGCAAACATGTAATTATATTCCTACTAAGTAGTTTTTTAAAATTACTGGACTTTTCCTTTACCATTAAATTATTTTCATTGGTGAACATGTTTTTCTATTCTTCTCTACCATAAAACAAAAAACTAAGAAACAAAGTGTCGAAACCTGTTCTTTTGTCTTCCTTCACTCTGAGGTAATTTCAAGTGTGATACAAGGTTGGAGAAAAACCAGACTTAGCATTATGTTTGCTTCAGATCTGCTTACTTAAAGATGTGATTTCGTTGGCCAGTCCCTATATAATAAAAAATAATTTTTGACATCTCAAAGATAAGGCCAATAGTTTCTAGAGGGAAATAAAAGGCTTGGAATTTTTCATTTTTCCCTGAGCAATTCTGAGGTAGACAGTGTAACAGACAGGCAGCTAAGCAGCTTTATTCTGAGAAAACAACTGTGCTTCTTATAGCTGCCCCTTTCTTTCTACAAGTTAAGAATACGTTTAGGGACAAAAGTTTAAATAAATTCTGCTTGATATGAAAGACTTGGGAATACAGAATGCCACAAACTGGTAAGAATGACAGGGACCTACTTAGGGAACAGAATTAATAGGAGTTATATATTTTAATAAGTTTCAAATAACTCAGAAATTGCCTCTATTGTAGAAAACTGAGTGAGACCTGTGTGGTTCAATCACCAATTTGCAAGAAAAACAACTAAACCACAAAGTTGGGTTCAGAATCTATAATCTTCAAAGCTCAAATTTAGAACACATTTTATTTCAGAAAATGTGAATAAATCATCACCTGAAATAAAGTTACATGTGGATATTCACACATAATAAAGAGTTCTGATTGAAACAGTTTTAGTGCAACTTAACTAAAGATCTTTTAAATGTTTCATTATATATACATATAGTTTTTTGAGTTTCACATAAAATTATATATAAAGTAGAGACGAACATTGGTATAATGGGCAGAAACATGAAGATAAATTTATTGGGTTCAGTGATGACCACTATCTTTCCATATCTGAGGTTAAATTTGGATTTAACAAAAATAATTCGTTCTTTAGTAAAGTTAACATTCTAATTACATAATTAGGTAGATACCATTTTATGCTAATAAATGAGACTAATACATTAGATTGGCCACCATCATGGTTTAAAAAATCTTTTGTAAAGTTATCAATAGCAAGAGTTTCACATAATAAAGAAACAATATCTGTACAAACAATATGGAAAACAATTTGGCAGTATTTAATAAATTTAAGGATGTTAATGCACTACAACTCAGTAATTAATGCACTAGAGTATAAACATGGATGCTAGTCAATGATGTTAGACATAAGAAGCTAAAGAAGAAAGAAAACAGGATACCACTTACATAAAAAATCTGAAACCTGCAAAAGCACATATTGCTAAGGAATACTTACAGAAAATCTGTATCTAAATGCACAGGAATGATATAGATCAATATTGGATAGTGGTTCCTTCATGGGAGGAGGGAAGAGAGGTGAATATGGGAGGACGCAGAGTGGCTTCAACAGTACTGCTTAGGCTGAAGGTTGAGATGAGAGGTTCGTCTCATTACATATGCCTTGTTGTATGTCTTAAATATCTCAGGATAAATTAGAAAACATTTTTCTGCCAGATGACAAAGTCCTGTTTACGCTGCCAGATTTAATGTAATCTTGATGATTATATGAGATGGATACATCAGAATATTTTGGTGCTACATTGTTTCTTCCAAGGGTTCCTATTTCAATTTTTTAAGACATTCTCTCATTGAACAAACATTTACTAAACACTGTTCATTTTCTCATTCTAAGTACTGAGTTCCCACTACATGCCAGACAGATAAAATAGTAAAAGCAAAATTATCCATCCCAAGTGTCCTCATGTAGCTTAAAACCTAGCAGAAGTGACAAGCAATAAACAAATAAGCACACGATTAACACCACTTTATACCTGATCACACCTTCCTTCTTAAAAATGTCTTTCACTTGGTTCATCAAATTTCACACTAACCTAGGTTTCCTCCTAAATCACCAGCTGCTGCTTCTCAGTTTCTTTGGTTAGCTCCTCCTCAACACTAAATAGGTCCCTTCTTTTCTCCATCTATATTCACTTTCTTGGTAATCTCACCTATGCTTTAAATATCCCTACACTGGCAACTCCCAAACTTACACTTCCAGTCTGAACTGAAAATATATGCTAGTATATATTACATAACTTAACATTCTCTGTGGCTGTCCAACAGGCAGGTAAAACTAAACATGTCCAAAGTTGAACTCAGGCTCTTCCTTCAAAACCTGCTCCTCTGGCCCTTCTCCACAGGCTACACTACACAGCCTATTCTATATAAATGGCAGCCCCAGGAGCTATGAACACAATACTAATAATTTTCCATCTCAGGGACTATCAACTACATGTGTCCGGTGTTAGGCCAAAAACCTTGTCATCATCCTTGACTCCTCTTGCACATACAGTGCCTGACAACTTCTCACCACCTCTCCCCCACACACCCTGATGCAAGCCACCTTCATCTCTCACCTGATCTCCTCGATTCAGTCCTTGGTACCAGCCCCTCCCCACCCCCAGGCTTGCTTCCCCACATACCCTGGTCAGTAGTCAGGAAGAATTACTTAAAACCCAAGTCAGAAAATGTCACTTGTTTGCTCAAAACCCTCCCCTAGCTTCCTATCTTTTTCAGAGGAATGGCTTTCAAGGCACCATGCCATCCAGCCCTCTCTGCTTCTCTCACTTTCCACTAGGATCCTCGCGCTCACTCACTGCAGCTCACTGGCCTTTGCCCTGGGCTTCACGCCTCACACCAGTAATCTTTTCCCTTATGTGAGCATAATAAATGGCTTACAATGGGTAGATGCATAATAAATGTTGGTCTCCTTTAAAAAAAATGCCTTCCTTGATGTTTTTCTTGTCTCTAAAATACAACACACAGTCATATCATAAAGTCATAAAATAAAGGTATAATGAAAAGTATCCAGGGCCATTGCAGACTTGTATATACTACGACAAACACACTATATTTTGTTCCCAAAAGAACTAAGAATGAAACTTATGGTAGTAAATATCAGTACTGTTTTCTCTGCCTGGAACACTCTTCCCCTAAACACCAGTACGGCTTGCTCTCTCACCTCGCTCAGGTCTTTTTCAGAAGGCACCTTTTCAGTGAAGCCTTTCTGACCATCCTATCTAAAATCACAACTCTCACTGCCCTTACGCTGCCCTATCCTCTTCTGGCTGTTCGATGTTTTTCATGACACAGTGCTAGTTCACCTCACTCAAATGTAAGATGAATGAGGGCAGTAAGTACTTACACTTACTTACAGTAAGTACTTACTTACAAGTACTTACACTTCAGTAAGCCAGTGCCTGGCACAGAACAGACACTTAGTAAATACTTGTTGAACCACAACACATAAATGTAAAACTGCAACTGACAAGTCCAGTGAAGAACTAGGTAGTGCTGGGAGAGCCTGTAGGAAGAGAAGAAAAGCTCAGCTGAGAAAGTCAAACTTGATCTGAGAACTGAAGGATGAGTAGCAGTTATCTAGGATGTACACAGGCTCAGTGGTGAGAGGGGCTAAAAGGCCATTGTAGCTAGACCAGAAAAAGGTGGAAAAGGTGTAAGATAAGGTTGAAGTGGGTAAAACTTTGAAGAGATTTGTAGACGATATTAGGATAGTTTGTCTTTACCCTCAGAGTGACAGGAAGCCACTGAAGCATTATAAGCAGAGGAATCCAATGAGCAGATCTACATGTTGAAAGATTACCTTGGCTATTGGGTAGAGAAAGTTTAGAAGGGTCAGGGTGGATGTGGACAGATGAGGTAAGAGGGCACTGCAGTAATTCAGCTGAGTTACAATAGTGTCTTGGATTGGGGTATTGAGAGTAGAGAGGGAATGGATAAATAAGATACTGAGGTTAAAAAAAAAAATCAATGCGGTTGGTGTTAAATTAGATCAGGAAGTGGGGTCAAGGGAATTTTTAAGGTTCACTTCTATGAAGTTTACAAAGCACTGTTAGATGTCCCAGGGAAATAAAAATTTCCCATTGACGTGAAGTTTATGTCCTTAAGTAATAGTCACTGTCTAGATCATCAATGTAAAACCCCTCTCCACAAATGACTATCAAGCACAGCACTTGCAATGTGGCAACTCCACATAAAGATGTGCTGTAATTATACAATATACACTGAATTTCAAAGTCTTAGTACAGAAAAAAGAGAGTAAAACATCTCAATAATTTTTATACTGATTACAAGTTGAAATGATAATTATTTTGGATGCAGTAGGTTAAATACAATTATTAAAATTAATTTTACTTGGGGCTTCCCTGGTGGCGCAGTGGTTGAGAATCCGCCTGCCGATGCAGGAGACACGGGTTCGTGCCCTGGTCCGGGAAGATCCCACATGCCGCGGAGCAACTAAGCCCGTGAGCCATGGCCGCTAGGCCTGCGCGTCCGGAGCCTGTGCTCCGCAACGGGAGAGGCCACAACAGTGAGAGGCCCGCATACCACAAAAAAAAAAAAAAAAAAAAAAAAATTAATTTTACTTGTTTCTTTTTAATTTGTAATGTGGCTACTAGAAAATGTAAAGTTATAGAAATGGTCCACATTATATTTCTACTGGATGGTACTAATGTATGAAACAGAAATATAGTAATTGCAGTTTATTCAAAAGGAAAAAAATATGTCTAAGGAGAAGATGGCTGAACTTCAGGGCAAAAAAATGTAATTTTTATAAAGAATTTAGTTTGCTTTGTTTTGTTTGGGGATGTGAGAAAATGAATATTTCAGTTACTATCATTTAAATACAAAAGCCATTTTCTGTTTGTGCCTTATAGACTAGATTGTTTCTCTTCCTCTGTTGCTAAACTAATGGTTCTATTGAGGGTGCCCTCCATGGTAAGGGAGGAAAGTTAGAAAAACACAAAGTTGTGGAAATGACAAAGACTCAGAGATCATTCAGGCCCATCCTTTCATTTTGTTAAGTGACAGACTTGAGATACTCAGACATTAAGTAACTTACTGGAAAAACACTGGACTAATACTGTCTATACCACTGAAGATACAGATGTTTTCTGTAACATCTATGTTATAGTTGACTTGAAAATACTGCAACAAATACACTATATTTTGTTCCCAGAAGAACTAAAAAAATTTATGGTACTGAATATGTCAGTATTATCAATGACTTAGTTTTGGGATACAAAATCATATTAATATTCTTACCTGATAAGAGTGGAAAAAGCATCAGTTTTTAGAGTCTGAAAGCCAGTTCCAACACTTAGCTGTGTATCGGGGACAAATGTCATTCTGTTTTCTCATCAGTGAAATAAATACTTCAGTAAAGTGATGAAGCCAAATCAACCAAAATGATTCAAACAGCACTATGACTCAACGGTGTATAGCTATGAATGCCACATGAGTTTTTGAGGTCTGAGTAATATACAGATAAGTTACGTCAAAAGCTTTAAACATTTAAAAATTAATATAAAGTGTAACTTATCATTTCTAAAACCTCTTAATTGGGGATACTATAATTCACCATCTTGCATATTTTAAAGGAAAGTTCTTAAAACTACTCACATCTGGTTGAATGGCTTTAAATACTGGAACATCCATTAGTGTTATCTGACCCTGAAATAAAAAGTTAAAAAAATTACAATTTCTGGGAATTCCACAGTATGACATATATTTGCAATTAAAATTATATTCTGTACTAAAACATGTGGAGTACTCAAATCTTTACCAGAAAGAAATCCCAGTTTATAAGGGCTTAAGAAAATGAAAGTTTAGCCCTTATATAGTTAAATATAATTATTTCTAATTATCTCATGCCTATGCATATTTTCTTGTGAGATAAATGAGGTAAAGCTACAAAATAAACAAAAATAATTTAAAAAATTTGAACATGGTCATACATTAAATCCAAATTAAAAAAAAAACTTGGATCTACTGGTTCATAGAGCAGTGTTGTTGTTGTGACTATTAAATAATATCTACTCAAACAGTAATATAAAATATGACATTAATGAAAAGGTATTCTTCCCAATTTATAAGAAGTAACTGACTCTACACTAGTGGCAACTCATATTGAAGGACTTCACATGGACCTATCTCAACTGTGGCTACAGATGTAAAACAAAATCTAGCAATATACCAAGGAATAATATGCTATGGCCAAATGCAGTTTACTCCTGGAATGCAAGAGTGATGCAATATCAGGAAATCAATATATTCTGCTAACAAGTTAAAGAAAAAGATAGCACAAATAAATGAACACTTATATCAGTTAAGAATTAAAAGTTTTTGTAGGTATCCTTTATGATACTGCAATAATGCCTTCAACTTTAATATTTTAATTTATGAAAAAGTAAAAATACTTCTTACATATGTCAATAAAGTATAGTTAGCTTGGGGAGGTGGTATTGGTAGGGATAAAGAATTACCATGAAGGTAAATACTTATTATTACTTACCAAGTTGATAGCGTAACTTACGAAGCTGCTCTAAAAATATCAATGGATTTTCTTACCTTCTCCTGTTCATTCCTCTGCCTGCTCCATTGCTGTGCTACTCTCTCTCCCCATCAATTCCCACATCCAGTTTTTAATCTCCTCTGTTGGGTCTACAAATTCTAACTGAATAGCACCAATATGTAAATTATGTACAAAAACTGGAGAAAAAGAGGTGGGAGGCTTACCGCATATTCTTCTGGTGTAACCTTAAGGACATCAAATACCACAGCATCAAAGCTTTTCTTCAATTCAGAACCTTTGTCACTTAATGACTCAGAACTGCTACTTTTCTGTTAAATTGAAAAAAAAAATGCAGCCATTTAAAAACTGTCTTACAGTTAAGTGTCATGGAAACTAGACTGGCCTTAAAACTGAGGAAGCTAAGAAAAGTGAGTTAACAAATGCTGTAGAAAAGTTGGGCAGAACACACTGCTTACTTGGAAGAGCACTAGGAAAAGGGTCGGGCAACTTGAAATCTAACCTCAACTTTAGATTTTTAGGTTCTTGAGTAAGTTTTCCTGTCTGTTTCCTCACCCTGACATCCTATCATTTCCAACAGAAAAAAAAGATATTATTAATAACAAGTTCAATGATTTTCAAATGGGGTAAAAGAAGTTAGGGGAGAAGGATACACCCATCTATAATTTTTAAAACTAATTTTTATTAAGAAAAAGACAAATTATTTTCCTAACATAAACCACAGGAAAACATTCAGAACTCCATTAACTAAATAACCTAGTCTAGTTTGTTAAGTGAATGTCTGTCTGTGATAGTACAATTGATACTGTTATTATAGTACAGATTTAAGCGTTTTCTGCTTTAATTTTGAATTTGCTGTTGCTATATGCAGAACAAAAGGTGGCTTTTGGCCCTGAAAATCTTATTTCTGTTAAATTTCCACTTCATCTGTACTACAAAATAGAAGTGTATTTTGCAATCAGTTGGCTGAAATCAGAGTATCATCCCTGTAAGAACATTTAGATCACTCTCTGTTAAATGGTGGTAGGATAGCAGGCTACAGTCAGTGGCAGAAAAAACTAACCAAAGTTTCACTTACGGAGGTATAATATTATGTATGTCAACCTATCAGCTATTATACATCAATTTTGAGCACCTGTCATTATGCTTCATTTTTACTTTTTCCTTCCCTTGCAGTAGCAACTAAATATCAAAATCATTACAAAGGAAGGGATCTGTCATTAATTTTGGAAAATTCTCAACCATTATTACTTTAAATTTTTCTTCTGCTCCTTTCTCTTTCTCCTCCTTCTGGCAGTCCCATTATGTACATGCTATACCTTTTGTCATTGCCCCACAGTTCCTGAATATTGAGTTCCATTTTCCTCATTCTATTTTCTCTTTGCACTTCAGCTTGGGATGATACTATTAACATGTCTTCAGGTTCACTGATTCTTTCCTTAGCTGTCTACTGGTCACCTGTCTACTGGTGAGCCAACCAAAGTCACTCGTCATTTCTGGAACGACGTTTTCGATTTCTAGCTTTTCCTTTTGATTCTTAGAATTTCAATATCCCTGCTTCTACTATCCATCTATTCTTGTATGTTGTCAATTTTTTCCATTAGAGCTATTAGCATTATTAATCATGGTTATTTTAATTCTCAGTCCGTTAATTCCAAAATCTTTGCCATATCTGAGTCTGGCTGTGCTGCTTGCTTTGCCTCTTCAGCCTATGCTTTTTTTGTTACTTTTAGCATGCCTTAAAATTTGCTGAAAGCCAGACATGGTTTAGAGGGTAACAGAAACTGAGGCAAATAGGCCTTTAGTGTAAGGGTTTGCATTTACTTGTATAGGAGTTATGCTGTTTACTATTTGTTGTGGTTAGAGGTGCCTTCACTCTCCTCTAGTGTCCTTGTTTTTGTCTCTGGGTTTTTCTAGAAACTCCTCCTTAGATAATTGCAATTCTTTCAGCTGCGATCCTTTACTATTATACAGGAGCCCTGTTGATGTGGTGGTAAGGTGTGGGAAGAGGAGAAGCATTCCACTGCCTTACAATCAGGTACTTTAGTGAGCCTGTGCCCTTGTGCTGTGACCTTAGGTGCTTCTCAGTACCCCAGACTCCACTTAGAAAGTAAGACAGGAAGGCTAGAGGGCCCGGAGTTGGGTATTTCTCTTTCCACAAGTAGGTTAGGCTCTGGTAAAGCAGTCTCCCCTGAGGTCAGGTGGGGAATAGAATGTGCTGGGCATATTTTAGGATGATTACTTCCCCCTAGTATATTTCAAAATGGTTACTTTCCCCTCCCTCTGCTGGAAACAGGAGAGATTTTTCTCTGAACCTCACTGTGAGAAGTTGGTGGGGCTCCTGGAGGTAAAACTCACAAAAGTGGGGAGGGAGACCTAAAACTGAGCCCCAGGAGTTCTTAACTCTCAAGCTAGTCCACACACTGCCTCCAGCAGTTTGTCAACTACAGTAAGCTTTCCTACCCTTTCCTGGCTCCAGGGAATTCTGCTCTTGGTAAACAGTGATTCTCTGTATTTGCGTCTTTTTCCAGTTTTCAGGGCATCACTGTCAATTTGCTCTGTGACATCAGTTCTCTGATAGAGCTAAGACGAGTTATTGATTTTCAGTTTGTTAAGCTTTTTTCAAGCTGTGAGGACCTGAGTGATGAATTCCAAGCTCTTTACATGTCTGAGCAGCAGTCCAAAGTCTCATAAATGGATTTCATACATAGTATCTTATTCCATGTGCTTAATCTCTGTAACTAAGACTAGCTTACAGTATGTTGACAATGTTATTTTATATTCCAAGACTAATATAGAAATTTATTCATGTTAAGCATTCAAATAGACATCAGTTAAGCAGTATATACTAATCCAGTAACTACCAAATAATAAATATATTGTCAAGTAAATACATTCATTTTAAACTTAATTTGGTAATTTTCTCCAAGTTTCTAACTCATTCAAGACAAGTGAGCAAATCGTAATGGCAATCTTATTGCTTATCAAAGTCAGTAATCATTTTCCTCTTTTCCTTGTTACAAGCCATTAGTAGAGGCTTTAAAAATTGAGTGATGTGCTTCTATCTGCTTTCCCACTACCAATAAATAAGCTGGTAACAACAAGAAGCTAAGCAGTACTGAGACATAATGTGCACTAAGAGCATAGTAGTAATTCTTTATTCACAACAAGACTGAAAAACTACTGACACTTCTAAATGTCTGAAAAAAGTTCGCTACCACTCTACTGACACCAGAAGCTTAAACATAGGTTAAGTCTAGAAGGCAGAGACAGGAGGAGTCAATCACCCATCAAGTACCTTAAATACTTGTGAGGTTTTCACATTTGTGAGAAGTTTGCATTTTGATATGTTAACACATCTTTATTTTAAGAGAAGGCAGAAAAACATATATTTTTAATTTTATCTTCTTGCCACAGCAGGAGGACAATTTAAAAGGCTGACTTCCCCCCCGCCTCTTACTTCTCATGTACTAAATTATATTACTCTGAGGTCTGATGTAATTCATCCACTTTCAGAAAGGCCAACACAATTTTTTATACGAGTGAAATGATCTATTTTATTTAACAAAAAATTGTGTACTGTTTCCTGTAATACTAGCTCATATGTTTCAGGATACAGTCATAAACATACTATACATATACACATACATTTAACATAGTCAAGAAATATGGTCATAAATATATCATGTAAATATACATATATTACAGACATATTTACAAACATATATAATCCCTGTCTCAAGGAGGAAGAAAAGCTATGTATAAATTTATGGAAAAAATTATTAAAAAAAATTTTTTTAAGTGATAGTTTCAAAAATCAGAAAGCTCCTATCTGTTTAGGGCATCAGGAGAAAACTTCCCTACTTTTTAGAAATAGAAAAGGCTAAGGGTTTATACAAACATCAGCAAGATGTAGTATTCTTTCATTAGAATGTAAATTTCACGTAGAGAATTAGTAGCAGTTAAATCCATTAGAAAGAAATTTAGGCTCATTTTGATGAAAGTCTTAAATGCAGGGCTGAATGTATATTTAGTTAGTATTTAGTTAGTAGGTAATGAGAAACCATGGACAGTTCGGGAATACAATAAAGTATAACAGCTGTATTTTAAAAATATTAAAATTGAATTACAGTCAAATGTACCAAAAACAGCAGAGAATAGAAGTGCAAGATCCAAATAAAAGGCCACTATAACATTCTAGACAAGAAATAATAGGGCTTCCCTGGTGGTGCAGTGGTTGAGAGTCTGCCTGCTGATGCAGGGGACACGGGTTCGCGCCTCGGTCCAGGAAGATCCCACATGCCGCGGAGCGGCTGGGCCCGTGAGCCATGGCCGCTGAGCCTGCGCATTCGGAGCCTGTGCTCCGCAACGGGAGAGGCCACAACAGTGAGAGGCCCACGTACCACACACACACACACGAAAGAAATAATAAATGATCAAACTAAGATGGTACTAGTAGAAATAAGGAGTAAAGGACTAGATCTCAGAGATAAGGTGTGGTGGACAGGCTCCACCCCCCTGTGTAATCCTCTCCACTTGAGTGTGGGCAGGATGAGATGGCACTCGATGATTACATTACAGAGGATTCTAACTTCTGTTTTGTTAGAGGACTCTCCCTGCTGTGATGCGAAAATGGCTGTGGTAGGCAAGGGGAAGCAGGTTAATGCCAAATCTACAGACCTCAACTTTGAGGCTAAGGAAATGGTGATGCTACTAACAAAAGTCAGAGAAAGGGGGGTGCCTATCTTCTTTACAGGTAGTGCAGCAGAAGAGAAACAAAGTAACCTGATTTTGTTCATATTGTAAGTAAAAAGTCCATCCATCAGAAATGCTTAATAAAATTCATAAGGGAAGCCAGAGCTAGAGTTAAAAATACAGAAATCATACTCCAATAAAGATGTTAAAAAATACAGAAATCATCTAATAAGAAAAATAATTGAAACTACTGACTTAGAATATTTTCAATGACAGCAAGGACTAAGTAATTGGCTTGGGCAAAATGAAGTTATCAAGGAACTCTGAGGTCAAAGCGTTAAAGTGTCATAAACATTTATTCTCATCCTCTATGGTAAGAGTAAAATAAAGGAGAAATACAGAAGCTAAATACTAAAGTTATTAAGGAAAGCAGGCAAGTACCCTAGATTTACAGACAAAGCAAAAAAAAGGGGAGGGGGGTAGGTGAGCATCTCCATCTTTAACACTCTGAGCTACATCACCAGAGTAACCCTTTCAACATTCCAGCCTAATGGGTTTTTGAACTCCTTCAACGGGCTTGGAATCAGGGATCTGACAGTGTCAATATTATGTCATTCTTTGCCCCACTTGTACTGTTGCCCTCAAGGTTCATAAAATGTAAAAACACTTTATAAAAAGAAATTCTATGCATTCTTTAAAACTAAACCCAAGAAAGGGTTTTAAGTAATCATTATTTGTCAAGTATATAAAGTAGGTAGGGATGAACTCCTAAAACGTACAATGAACACATGGATGGTACAATGAAAATAGTTTTTTGAAAACTGAAAAATCTGTAACCCTTTTTCTCAAGCTCTGATTTACATCTGTGACCAATCATAATGCTTAAAAAATTAGAATGCCAGGTAAGAAATTTTACAACTAAACTTTTTAAATGTCTTACCTCAGAAGCAGTAGCAGCAATATTAACACTGCTTGCCTGCCCGTTCATCAGGTCCATGCTTCCCACATCAGTCCCTGACGCTAGTTAACAGCAACAGAAGACTGCTTCACGTCCAAGGCCACAAATACATTATTATTCCTGTTAAAAAACAGAAAACGTTAACTGTGTGTCTTATTGGAAGTTTAAGAAAAGAAACCCATGCCTGTCACCATGCCAAGAAATAAAATACTTCAAATTTACTAAACGCTATTTTTCACTTCAGTTAAATCACTAAATCCGGTTTGAGGACAATCCTATTATGCTATTTTCAAATGATCAGAAACACCAAATGGCCAGTGTTCAACACGTTGCTGTTATATTCTTTATCAGCAAAGCAAAGGTATAATTTTTCATTTATTGTGAGAAAAATTCAAAAGCTTTTTTAGTCTTAAGAAAATAAAAAGTGTAAAAAACATGTGGCAAAGTAATATATGGTCTAACGAAATAAATTTTAGAGATCTAAATGACATCCCTAACTCAACCATACTGAATAAGTTTAGCAGTGTTGATAATGCAGTTTACGAAGATATCACGAATAATTAAAAATAAATTATTATGGAGCATGTTATAAAAATACCACAGCACATGATATATTTATTTGTATAGGGCTTTAAAGTTTACTGAGTATCTTTACTCCATTATCTCACTGATCTTCACAACTACCAATAAGACTAATTAAGGAAGATATCATTATACTCATATAACACAAACACAGCCTCTGAGGACACAGGCTTGTAAATGAGGGGTCAAGAATAAAATTCAAGTCATCTAAAATTCTAGTCAAATATTCTTTCCACACCACCATAGTTTTTCCACTTTCCTGGATGTCAGAATGTTTACCTGAGAGTCTAATCCCTTTCCACAAATAACCTGCTGTATTATCACTGTGTTGGTAACTTCACCTATCTAGGAGGGAATTTCTTCCTCTCTGTAAAATGACACAAATAAACAGAGTAAGGTCCCTTTCCAACTTTAAATTTCTATGATATTTTTCATAAGAGAAATGGTTGTGTCTATAAATTAGGTATTTAAAACTATATCCACTTTTTTATTGAAGTGTAATTGACTTACATTATTATATTAGTTTGAAGTGTACAACATAGGGATTTGATATTTTTACACATTACAAAATGACTACCACAATAAGTCTAGTTACCATCTGTCACCATACAGAGTTATTAACAATACTACTGACTATATTCCTTATGCTGTACATTACAAAATTATACCCACTTTAAAAACTTAGTTTAAAATATCAATAATAATTCTCTTGAAATGCTAAGTTTCCTCTCTCTGGAGAAGCAATATAGGACAGTGATTTAGAAGCACAAACTCTAGAAAAAACACTGCTTAAGTTTGAACCCAGCAAACTGTTTGCCTTTTCTGTGTTCAATTTCGTTACTACATAACAGAGATAGCAATAAGTACCTACTTCATAGAGTTGTGGTGTGGTGAAATTAATTAATATATTCAAAGCACCTAAAACAGTGCTGACACATGGTAAGAGTGCTATTATAATGACACACACTTTGGCTACTATCTAATGAATCCACACAAAGCTTAAATTCAAGGGAGTCTTCTAATTAAAGAAGACAAAAACCTTAGAAATATACCTCTCACAAAATACATGTTGGTGGGCATAAGCAAAATCCTGATAGCAGAAATAATGAATGAGAATGCCTAAAATATGTTTCCTAGATGTAGCAAAACATGTTGCTGGTTTTCAAATGCTTAAAAATTATTACTAATGATAGCAACCTTCAGTCACATCTTAAATTTATCTTCGTTTCTTCAGATATACCCTAAGTACCTGCTAAGAGCAAACCATTGTGCTAGAATTTTTTAAATGAGAAATACATTAGAAATAATGATTTTTTAAAAAACCATTTAGAAAACCAATATGAAAATGAATAGAGCATAGAAATACTTTAATTTCCTTCAATCTACAGTATTTATTTTATAAACTTCATTTATTCTTATTAAGAATCTTATTAAGAATCATTTATATTTACAGTACTATACAAAATGAACTTGATAATCCAAATTCTCTCTGAAGGCAACACTCAATTTGTAATGAAATGTCTTCAAATAATTTCATTTCATTCCACATTCTATGCCTGATTTAGATATGAATTCATAAATCAACAGTGCCCCCTAGTGTTAAGAAAAATTAATCAAATCGTTAAAAAAATGTATCCTTAGTCTAACTTGTGTATCAAATATATAAATATTATGGTTAATATCTACTGAAAAAGAGGTAATACACCAGGAATAAATATTAATACATTTGTAAACTATTAACAGTAAAGAATAAAGTTTTCCCTGCCTGCTTTTAATCAAAATGTCATTTAAATATCCTATGAAAATTGTCATATTAAAACCCATTACATGAAAAAAAAGTACAGCAAAGCATACCTCAACAAAAATCTTATTCATAATTACTTACAAATGTACTACATGTCAGTATTTAATACTGTTTAAGTACAACAAAGCCTCATATGATACCATAAAAACACTGCAAGTCCTAAGAGACAGGCATGGGTTTATATTTTTATAGTATGTGCCCCAAGACCTTTCTGTGCTTTGCACACAAAAAAGTTCAAATTAGGTAAGTCAAATATATGCCTTAATATTATTTACTTTTCCTAGTGTTATGTATAAACAGCACAATCATTCATAATAAACACCAACATCACAGCAGCTCTTTTCTTAATGAATTTATTATTTCCTCTTCTCTTCTGAAACTTCTAAAGACAGTTAATCTGTCCTTTAAAAGGGTTTAAATACCAAAACAGGCATAGTACTTCAATATAATCCCCAAATAGGAAATCTGAAATGTGTAGATTTACCTCCCCTGCTTGAGGTCACAAACTAGATTATTTAAACTGCAGGCACAATCATTCAGTCTCCTAACTCCTCACTTTCTCAATGGTATCCCCACAAAGAAACCAATGCTTTTTAAAAAAGTAAACAAGAGGGTAAAGTTAAAGTGACAACTTCTCACTAATTAATCTCATTTCGTAGTACCAGTTCTTGTCTAAAATAATTCATGCTATCATCATTAAGAATATTATGCTAAAGACATTTAATAGTTTTACAAAATATGCTCTAGAAGAGCTAAGCAACTATAAGAAAAAAGGTAGTGAAATGCAATTAATTACTGCAATTTCTTTGGAAACATTCAGATAATACAGAATTGATATGCTTACACATGTTGGCTTAAAATCTCAGTACCAGAAATTCATCTTACTAAAACTCTGGAGGGGACTTCCCTAGTGGTCCAGTGGGTAAGACTCTACAACTCCCAATGCAGGGGCCCGGGTTCAATCCCTGGTCAGGGAACTAGATCCCTCATGCATGCATGCTTCAACTAAGAGTTCGCATGCTGCAACTAAGGAGCCCGCCTGCCGCAACTAAAGACCCAGAGCAACCAAATAAATAAATAAATAGTAAACTGCCAAAGCTGGGACACTCGAAACTTAAAAAAAAAAAAAAAACCTCTGAAGAAAAAAACTACATAGATAAAGGTTATTTAATCAAGCACTATTTACAATAGTGAAAACCAGAAGTGACTTTCATGCCTTTGTATATAACCACATTAAAAAATTCAAATAGACAATTATAAGAAAAAAACATGAAAACAGAAGTGACAATTTCAACAACAGAAACTGAAGCTTATTGTAAACTTACAAATTTCATGAGAAAAAAAAAAGTAACAGGGTAAAGTTAAAACAACATAATTGCAGCTCAATATTTAAAAGTTGTTATAGTGCTTGGCTCTCCTTTAAAATTTATTTTAAAATAAATGTTAAAGCCATTTTATATGACACTCATGGAAGGCCCAAAGATTTAAATGGCTGTATATCATATAATGTATATCATATCACTTTCAGCATTTGTGACACTAAGCTAAAGTTGCACTGCCTTCTTTATTTTTTTATCTAAGAAAATTAGAGATTAGTCTCAAATTCCCCAGTATTTTGTTTCAATAATTACAGCCATCAAAAGTCTGATGATGGGCTTCCCTGGTGGCGCAGTGGTTGAGAGTCCGCCTGCCGATGCAGGGGACACGGGTTCGTGCCCCAGTCTGGGAGGATCCCACATGCCACAGAGCGGCTGGGCCCATGAGCCATGGCCGCTGAGCCTGCGCGTCCGGAGCCTGTGCTCCACAATGGGAGAGGCCACAACAGTGAGAGGCTCACGTACCACACACACACACACAAAAAAAAACGTCTGATGAGTAACGACAACAACAAAAAAAGATTTTGTCTTTGACATGATCGATACTGAGCTATTTTGACAAAAGTTTAATAAAAAATGTGGTTGCCTCTTCAAACCATTTCTGCTATAGCACTAAACAAGATACCTTTGGTATTTGCTTATAACAAGTTCAAGTTATTACAAAAGAAATTAAAAAGAAAGGGGTTCTGATGAACATCCAGGGTTATAAGAGCTCCCCAATGCCTCCCAGAGAGAGGTCATTAGTCTCCTTCTTTTATGCTTCTACTGCTCTTCTGTCAGAATTCTGTTGCTATATTTTCACACTGATATATTTATGTGTCTCTCCTTAATGAACTTTGAGTTCCTTGATTTTAAAGACCTATATTTAAAACAAAACACAGCAGAAAAACCATTATTTTTCATCTTTGCACTCAGGCACATAAACACAATACTGACCTTAATTGCCTATTTAATCTGGGAAAGATGAATAAATGACTGAACAAAGCAGTTGTTCACAGGATAGCATTAGATAAATGCCCAATTAACAATAAAAGTATAGGGAGAATGGCAATCAAATACTCAATACACACAATACTACACACATTTAAAAGAATATGATGACGATTTCTATTTCCAGCAACATGGTTGAAAAGCAACGTAAAAATCTTAGTACCACAAGAGAAATTTAGAAATGGACTTTGACACCAGTTGGACAGAAAAAGCAACCAAGAGATGAGAATGGAATTGAGATGCACACACTCCCCACGCCAACCCATACACACACACTTTTACCTAGAATAAAGCTAGAGAGACTGATAGTCTACCCAATCAGTGATAAGATGGTCTATAAAAAAAAAATTCTGGTACATCAAGATAAGAAACTTGTGTGTCTTGGCCTGTGTTTACCACTGTGGCTGGTGGAAGGTGTCTACAAAATGATAATTTGTAATCCTAGGCATGCTCCAGCACAGACACAGAATTTGAATTTATACTACCAGCATGGCCCAAGACCTTCAAGACTAGAAATTCAAGTAAAATGTTCACAAGCCAGTGAGACTCCTGGAACCCAAGGCAGATGGAGGGAACAAAATTTGGGGGGCGGGTCAGGGGGAACATTCCTTCAACCCAGGCAATGCAGAACTCCCGCTGCCCCCCCTGCCAGCAAGCTCAAAATAGAAATTTACCAACTCTATAAGCAAACAACCCACTACAAGTAAAAGCAGGAAACACAACAATCATTAGGATTATCTCTTGAGAACTTTAGATGAAAAATTATCAGATACAGACTATAAAACCAGATTAAAGATTAAAGCCAGCGGCCTTAAAAGAAGAAACTGAAAATATAATAAGACCTTATTAAAAAAAGTAAGACAGACATTTGTAAGGGAACCAAATAAAATTTTTTTTTTTTTTTTTTGATACGCGGGCCTCTCACTGCCGTGGCCTCTCCCATTGCGGGGCACAGGCTCCGGACGCGCAGGCTCAGCGGCCATGGCTCACGGGCCCAGCCGCTTCGCGGCATGTGGGATCTTCCCAGACCAGGGCACGAACCCGTGTCCCCTGCATCGGCAGGCGGATTCACAACCACTGCGCCACCAGGGAAGCCCTAAAATTTTTAAAAAGAAAAGGAAGATAGAGTCACTGGAGAATTAAGCATCAGATTAACACAACTAAAGAGAGAATTTGTGAAGTAGAAAAGAGAAATGAAATTATGCAAAAATTCTAACAAAGGCTTAATGATATGTAAAATGTGAAGAAAGACTAAAGAAATGCAAAATAGAATAATATCTAACACGTCTAAGAGGAGTTCCAGAGGAAGAGAGATAAGGAAAGGCAACATTTAAAGAGAGAAAGGTTGAGAAGTTTCCAAGATATGGGGAAAGACATATATCTTCACATTAAGGAATCACAAACTTTGAGCAGGATAAATAAATAAAAAGAATCATATTCTATATACAGCATTTTAAACTGGAGAATACTTATTTAAAAAACAAGTGGGGGGCTTCCCTGGTGGCGCAGTGGTTGAGAATCCGCCTGCCGATGCAGGAGACACGGGTTCGTGCCCTGGTCCGGGAAGATCCCACATGCCGCGGAGCAACTAAGCCCGTGAGCCATGGCCGCTGAGCCTGTGCGTCCGGAGCCTGTGCTCCGCAACGGGAGAGGCCACAACAGTGAGAGGCCCGCATACCGCAAAAAAAAATAAATAAATAAAAATAAAATAAAATAAAAAATAAAAAACAAGTGGGTAAGGTATTTTATTTACATAGGAACAAATTGAATGGAAAGCTTTTCAACAATACCAAAAGACACAGAAGAAAATGAAATATTTTCAAAGTGCCAAGAGAAAATAACTGTCAACCTAAAATTCCACACCCAGTTAAATTCTCATCCAAGAGAAGGCAAAATAAAGACATTCTTTAGACACAGAAAGAATTTACCACAAAATTAGTCCATGTAGCAAGCAAGTAAGACTGTTGTAGTTTGTACCTGAAATACTAATTTATCTTGAGGTAGAAAAACTTGTCCTAGTTTCTGTTTAACTTTGTGTTGAATAAAAGTAAAGTCAGGAGTAGAAACAGTTATGTTAACCAAGACTGTTAGGATGATTAATGATTTTAGATGACTGTGAAAATGTTTAAAAGTTTTAAATTAACCTCTATTTAATAACTATTTTTAAAAATAATAACTTGCTTTTATGTAAAAAAGAAAAACTACTTCTTTTATAGACACCCTATCATTTGTTTTATACATTAAAATACACAAAATGGTACAACAATAACAAACAAAAGCTAACATTTATGGAGTGCTTATTATCCAGGTCCTGCTCTAAGAACTTTTTCATTAAAAATTCACTCAATTGGGCTTCCCTGGTGGCACATTGGTTGAGAGTCCGCCTGCCAATGTAGGGGACACTGGTTCGTGCCCCGGTCCAGGAAGATCCCACATGCCGCCGAGCGGCTGGGCTCGTGAGCCATGGCCGCTGAGCCTGCTCTTCTGGAGCCTGTGCTCTGCAACAGGAAAGGCCACACACACACACAAAAACAAACAAACAAACAAACAAACAATGCACTCAATCATCAAAACAAACCCTATTAAGTTATTATATTATACCCCATTTTTAGAGATGAGCAAATAGGTAACTTGCCCAAGTTTACACAGTAGGAATAGGCAGCCAGAAGGGAGGGAAAAAAGGAGGACAGGTGGATAGAAAAACAAAAGACAGGAAAGAAGGATAAACTGATGGATAGGAAAAAACTAGGACGGGGGGGCGGTGGGGGAGAGACAAAATGAGGGAAGAAGGGAACCAGAGAAGAGAACCTAAAAGGTTGTTATTCCTCTGAGCAGATTTATAAATGGCTAGAGGGGAAAGAGCAGAAATGAGAGAATCGGAGAACGCTACAACTTGTTAAGCAGTGATTCAGCTTCAAGAGTCGCATGATTTCTACAGGAGAAAATGATGTATAGGTTTATAAAGAAACAGGTTGAAGAGTATGAAGAAAGGGTAAGTAAAAACCATCAAGGGTGCAAATTTAAAAGTAAAGGTGGCCCAGAGAGAAGGTATGATGTGGACACTGACCTGCTTGGTGGGGAGAACCTTTCTGATGAGCTCTGGAAAGGTTCAAAGAAGTGACAGGACCAGACTGCAGAGGGTCTCAACTGTCAAAAGGGGGAATTTAAATTGGAAGGGACAGGCACTAGGAACCATTAAAGGTTTCTGGGTAGGGAAATGACCTTAGGAAACTAAAACTAGTATTTCAAGGATTACCATGCAGGGGTATGCCACCGGGCTTTAGGGAAGGTGAGTAGTAAACAACACTCCCACCTTTTGCCAAAAAAGCAAAGCACCTGAAGTGATGTGCAGGCCCCTTTCCCACCCAGGCTTCTGTAATTTCTGCTCTCCAGGACCCTCTCCTAGTCTTCCAGTTGTATAAAACTCCCATGATCACATTCTATCCTCTTAACTTCTATCACCTTCATCCGCCATCACCATTCTAATTCAGAATCCCTGACGCCATGAAAATGGCAATCTCAGATGATATTTAAAAGAAAAAAATTTAGGGCTTCCCTGGTGGCGCAGTGGTTGAGAATCCGCCTGCCGATGCAGTGGACACGGGTTCGTGCCCTGATCCGGGAAGATCCTACATGCCGCGGAGCGGCTGGGCCCGTGAGCCATGGCCACTGAGCCTGCGCGTCCGGAGCCTGTGCTCCGCAACGGGAGAGGCCACAACAGTGAGAGGCCCACGTACCAAAAAAAGAAAAAAATTTAACAAAATTCATATTAATTTGTGAATGCTGGTCCCACCCACCCTGAGGGGTAGTGAAAGCAGTTCAGTGGGAAAAGCATAAGTAAGATACGGAACACTAATTCCAGGACTTTAACCAGGTATGTGATGCTGGGTAAATTATGTAATCTCTGAACTCTGATTTAATTGTTTATAAATAAGGGACAATAAAATGTACCTCAGAGAGATTTTGTAAGAATTAAATGAAACCATATAGGAAAAACTCAATGCATCTAAAAATGGTAGAGTATAACAGCAAGAACACAAATTTTGGAGTTGGAAAGCCCTAGGCTCAAGTCCTAGCTTGGGCACTACCAGCCAGCTGTAAGGCCTTGAGCAAGGAACTTTCCTAATATTTAGGCAAAGGCTCACAGTCCATCTATCAGTAATGAGGCTTTAAAAGAACAAACAGCAACAAGCAAAACAATAGGAGAGGAAGGGGCAGACCTTCTTCTAAATAGAAGAAGGCAGACCTTCTAAATTCCAGAAGCATGTGAAAATTACAATATAAACTAATGAATTAGAAGAACTAAGTAAACTATGCATCTAAATGAACCATTTTGAAAGCATATTTTGACACAAGTACACTGGAAAATAAATTTACTAAACAATTAAAAAATTTTTTTTACTTAAAAAATATTCATTTCTGGGGCTTCCCTGGTGGCGCAGTGGTTGAGAGTCCGCCTGCCGATGCAGGAGACACGGGTTCGTGCCCCGGTCCGGGAGGATCCCACATGCCGTGGAGCGGCTGGGCCCGTGAGCCGTGGCCAATGAGCCTGCGCGTCCGGAGCCTGTGCTCCGCAAAGGGAGAGGCCACAACAGTGAGAGGCCCGCATACCGCAAAAAAAAAAAAAAAAAAAAAAAAAAAAAAAAAAAAAAAAATTCATTTCTTAGAAGTACTAATTGTGTAAACATGTTAACTAATAATAACTATATCTTTCAGGACAAAAAGGAGGTAAATCTACAAATAGCTTGCAATACTATATCGTTGCATGTAACGCTGAGAGGTCCCTTAAGATAGATACCACTTTGCATGCTGACTAATTTCTAAGGGTAAATTAAACATGAATGTTATAAATTATTTTATGAATTTATTCAGAAGTACACAACTTGAAATTATTCCACATATCTTTAGTAGTACAGAATAAGTGATAAAAAATTCTAAGCTATGCTTAATTCTTTTTTTTTTTTTTTTTCTTAATTCTTAATCAAAGGATAACAAGCATTTTTCAAACAATAGCAATTCACATGGATAAGAACACCCTGAAACTGTAAGGAAAAAAAAAAGACGTTCTGGAGAAACTTCAATCATTGTAAAGCCAACCACAATGACAGGTTTAGCAATTTCACACACCGCCCAGGTTGAAAAAAAAAAAAAAAAAAAAGATAATGTCTAAATTAATCTACATATTCAGAAATCTCCTGTCAAAAGAACTAATTAAACTGTTTCCCGGCAAGACTGTTTACTACATCACTTACCAAATTACTGTTTAAGCTTAAACATCTCTATATTTTTTCCAGACATATATTTTATTTATAAATATTTTAGGTACATATTTAAGATGATTTTCAAAACAAAGTAAGCTGAGATCTTAAATTAGAAGGAAAAAGATAAGGATAGCAGAAAACTGTTTCACTTACCACACTGTCACTTTAATACCCTACCTAGAGTGCATATATTAAAAGGGCAATGAAAAGAAACTGGCCCACTTAAACCTCCCCATCTATGAAACAGCAGACATTATTTCTCAAAGTATAAAGGAAAGCTTAAAAATAATGAAGCTACTTTAAAGAATGTGCTTGGATTAAAACTGTTTTGCCTTAAGTCAATAAACACTCAACACAAGTCTTTCAGATATAATTTTGTCACATTTGTACTAAATTGTAGATGTAATGAGATGAACCATTTATAAACTGGCCCACAGCTACAAAGAAAGCTTATATATCCATGTACCTAAACCGTCTAAAACGAATTAGCTGTAGGGGAAAGAGAGACTTTCAAACGATATTAAAGGGGGAAAAATATCTATTAAATAATGCCTTTAAAGGTTATACTCTACCTCCAGCATAGAAATTTCACTAAAGATAATTTGCCAAGTGATTCTAATACATAAGAGCTCTGAGATCTCCTATATGACCTGGCCCAAAATATAAATATAGGTTAACCAGAAATTCAGGTAACAGAAAGGAAGTTCCAAGCAAAAAGATGAACCGTGCTTCAAACATTTGTGTGTGGGGGGGGGGGGTTGTTTTGGTGGGTGTGTGTGCATTTTTGCCAGAAGCTCAGCTCACAAGACTAGCCCATAAAAGTCCACTCATAAGACTACATACTATCTGAAATTAAACAAAAACCTCAATACTGCATAATTTTAGCAATTAAAACATAAAAACAATTCAGTTGAATCAGAAATACATTTCTGAATTTGGCAAAAGTGTGCCACTGTAGGCCCAAGAACGATCAGAGAAAGCAACTCAGCTTGATAGTATGAAACGGTGGAACAGAAAAACCCCATGGCGAGTCAGTGTGACAGGAGCAAGACAGATGTCAGGACTCTATGTCGGAGCCAAGATTTCAGGTAAGGCAACAACAGTTCAGCAGTGCCTCCCTTAAAATGCAAGACAAAAAGGTCTAAAAAGGAGGGCAATTCAATAGCCTGGACACCCAGGAGATTCTTATACCTGAAACATGAGGCTAAACTGAACATCACAGAACAATCCGTAGGCAAAGGATTATATACAATGGAACAATAGGCAGCCACTAAAATACCACAGGAGGATACTCAGTGATGCATGGGGAAATATCCACAACTTACTGCTAAATCAATAAAGCAATCTGACAAACAGTATTTGAAGTATAATCCTTTTTGGTTGTCATTATCATTATAGAAGAGAGACTGTACCAACATACACTAAAATGTGGCTATCTCCAGGTTTACAAGTCAATTTTTTCCTAACTTTGGAAAATTTTGAAATTAAAAAAGAATTTTAAATTTAAAATTTTTCTACAAAGACATAAATTTTAAAAAGGTAAAAAAACAAAAACAGTGTTTTCCCACAGACTGCTTATTAGTTGCAACAGGGAAAATAAGTAACTATACTGTGAAGAAACTGGACGACCCCTTGACTGAGTGACTCAAATTCACCATCACCAACGAGCAGCAGACAGACATCGTGTGCCTCTGATGTGATACTCTGGGAGGGACACAACATCACTTATGAGTACTCGAGCTGCAAATGCATAACCTGAATCTAATCTCAAGGAAATGGACAAAACTAAACTGAGGAATATTCCATAAATGCGTTCTTTAAAAAATGCCATTGTTACGAGGCACAAAGAAAAGCTAAAGAACCATTACAAACTAAAGGAAAGTCAAGAGATATGACAACTATACATCCTGTATTGGAGGGCAGTAAATGCTATAAAAGATGTTATTGGGACAATTCACAAAACTGGAATACAGACGGTAGATCAAAGTATTGTATCAGTTTCCTGAATTTGATAACTATATTGTGGTTATATAAAAGAATAAATTTATTCCTAAGAAATAAAGTTGAAGTATTAAGGGGTAAAAGGATATGAGGCATGCAAACTCATCTCAAATATTTCAGAAAAATAGCATGTATGTGTGTGAGAGAGAAAGAGAAATAAATGAATGACAAAGCAAATGGGGCAAAATGTTGAAAACTGGTGAATTTGTATAGAGGGCATACAGGAGTTCTCTTTACTACTCTTATAATAACTTTCCTTTTAGTTTGAAATTCTTTCAAAATAAAAAGTTCTCCTGAATTATACAAAACCTCCTAGACATAAAAATCTTCAACTTGCAAAATTTCAGAGACTAAAATACACATCTAATAAAAAGTAAAACTCTTCCTACCAACAGATGGCGTTAGTAGCCATTTATTTAGTGTCATTTTCAACCTCAGAGCCAAAATGATCTCATGAACAGTCTTTTGGAACTAAACTACATAAACCCTTAAATATTTTTGCCTCATGCAATAACACAGATGAATATTATTTAAGAGGTGGAAGGTGCTCTTGGAGATCTCCCCTTGGAGTACATTTCAAACCCCCAGGTCTTCCCTTATTTTAATATTTGCCTCCCTCATCCCGGGAAATGCGCTACCCCCCTCCACTCCCCACGGAGAATCACTGCTGTAGTAATTTACTATAAAGCAATGTGAAAGCACTGTATCCTTCAAATGTGCAAGAATGAAAAGAAGAGGAGGGAAGAAAAATGGAAGTAAAGAAAAAGAAAAGAAGGGGCAGGCAAGTTTGCTAACCCCCTGCTTTATTCCAATCCCATGATTTTACAGTAAGACAACAATCTAATGGGAGGTCATGTGATCTGGCCAAGCTCACATAATCAGTTAAAGGCAGAGGTAGATCTTAAATACAAGTCTGCTGTTTGCTAATCCTTCGTACTTTCTACAATGCCAAATTACCCTCTCTCTACCAATCCTTAACTGGATGTTTAAATACTGTGGAAGTGTAGGGCAGTAGAGGTAAAATATCTGGTCTCTCTCTCTCTTCACGTCTAATAGGAGTTCATTAGGTGAACATGAGAGAAAATACCACGTACACAGGCTACAAACAGTGAAAGCCTTTGTCACTGGCATTCAGGGAACCACCAACAGTTGAGGGCAATGTAATTAGAGGGTAAAATGCATGAATGATGGGAAAGCAACAGGAACTGAGTCTGGAGAAGTAGGTATAAAGGGCAACGTTTGCCACAGTAAAAGAAAAGCCTGGACTTTATCTTATAAGCAATGAAAAGGCAGAGTCCTTATAAATGGGACTATTAAATTATACGATCTTACAAGTTTCATTCAGAAGATATACACACATGCACATACACAGTGACAGAAAGATAATCCTGATGAATTCATAAATCACAACAAACGGACACCCTTCTGATGACTTCAAGTACAACAGATCCTCATGTTTATGAGGGATCTGTCCCAAGACATCTCGAAAAATCCCCAAATTTGAGAATATTACTATGGCATATAACACATTAAAGTATAACTAATGTTTTTTACTCCTACAGACGTTCAATGACTCTAAAAACACTGAAATAATTTCTACTTACAGTACCATACAACTTGCAAAGTAGACTCATTCACATCATGAATTTAAACCACCACAGAATCTTACATTTTACTTTTTAGTATATCCAAAATCCCTCTTCCTAGATTTATTGCCTTTGCTTCTCTTTGGCCACAGCACTACAAGCTGGCTCCCACAGCATAGACAGTGCTGGCAATAAAAATTAACTACACACAAAAAACGGAGAATAACAAATTACACGGAGATGTGCCTACCAGTGTCAGACTAGGATCAAAGATGTGCCCAGAAAAATTACAAATTATCATGTTTCATACACCCTCCCAGTCATTCATGGAAGAGTGAAAACCACAAGTGTTAATTTGTGATTGACAGAGCTCTATTCTATCAGAACTGACTAGACAAAAAAAGCATCATCCTAATAGCAAAGACCCCACTGGCCTTTTAAAAGCAGCAACGCCTTTAACAACATAAATATTTGCATAGTGACCTGTAGCTCACAAAACACACCCTACCATAATTTCGGCAGAAGGATTTCAGGAAATTTTGTTTTAGTAAATTTACAACCTAGTTTTCCATTAGAACATTTTATTAAGAACCGAGAGTACCAGGTCTCTGAAGATGTTTACTCCTGCGTAAGTTCCTGGGGCCACCCAATGACCAGAAGAGAATTTCCTGTATAAATATTGAAGTGTTATGGAGATTGGAACACTCTTCTTTATTTAACAGCCCCCTAAGATAAATATTATATTCAACTTAGGAAACTGAGGCTCACAGAGGTTTAAGAAGAGGAATATCTCTTAAGAGTAAAGAAATCTTTCCTGGAAGTTTCCTCCTTCCAAGCTTTTCCCACCCCTCCCCTCCAAAAGAAAGGCTTCCCTACATGTATCAGTCGCCACAATTCCTTCATATTTATTTATACCAAGGAGGAAATGTGAGGAAAACTTTCACCGAGAATCTGATATTTGAGATGAGTCTTAATGAGTAGATATTGGGCAGATGCAAGGGAAATGGTAAGGACATTCCTGGCAAGAGGAAATAATACTTGCAAAGACAGAAGAATAGGAGAAATTGGCATGACAGGCGAATGTTGGTTAATTCTTTGCAGAAAAAGCATGTGTGTGTGTGTGTGTGTGTGTGTGTGTGTGTGTGTGTGAGTGTGTGAACATGGACAATAAACTGTAAAGGCAGACTGGAGTCAGATCATAAAGCATTAACAGCATGGGAAAGAAACATGCATTTTATTTTCTAAATCAAGATTTCTTAACTAAGAGACTATGAATTAAACCCTGGGGCCATGAAATGCCCAACTCCCCAAAAATATGAAAATTGTGTGATGAACACACAAAAAAATCATTTTCCGGGATCCACAGCTATCAAATGATTTTTCAAAGGGACTCAGAAATGAAAAGCGGTTAAGAACCACTATCCCAGGTGACTGGGAGTCACTGTATAATTTTACAGGTAGAGATATGTGCCATAATACTTCCATTTTAGAAAGGTAACTGGCAACATGTGTGGAGGTTGATGGATTAGGGAGAGAACCTTAAAAGCAGAGTGAGCGATAAGAAGTTACTGCCCTACTCTAGCCAAGAGGTTATAAGTACTTACATTAAAAAAAAAAAACAACTAATTCCAGAGACTTTTCAAAGGTAAACTTGCTAGAATTGGGGTTGTGATCAAGAAAGGAACTCAGCCTGCCTTACCATTCTACTTCTCATTTAAAGTTCCTGTCATCTGCTTATCACATACCATCATCAGGAAGAACCATTCCATACAGCAGAGCAGCTGCAAGTGAAAAGGTACCTCTTTCTTCCGTTTGCAACCAGCCACCACTGGGAAACTAACCAGAAAGTGCCAAATGTTCCAAAGAGAAAATGCTGATAGCCTAGAACAGGGGCTGGCCAACTATAACCCGCAATCTGAACCCAGGCCTGTTTTTATAAATTAAGTTTTATTGGAACACAGCCACACTCATTCATTTCTGTATTGTTTATGGTTACTTTCACGCTATAAAGGCAGACCTGAATAGATACAACACAGACTGTATGACCTGCAAAAAAGGCCTAAAGTACTGACTATCTGCGCCTTTATGCAAAGTCGGCCAACTCCTGGTCTAGAACAAAAACAGGGACAGATTCTACCTCAGAAAGCACTCCTTTAGTACAACAGATGGGAGTAATATGCAGAGGAAGGCTGTAATTGGACGAAATTCAGCCATATAACATCAGTCTTCTGGGCACAACTGTAGCTATATTTGTAGTAGCAGCAAATTACTCTTAATCAAAGTGAATATACAAAATTCCTAGTATTCCTCCACTTGGAAAAATACTGTTCCTCATAAGCAACATATTAAGGACCAATGTTCTCAACCCATTTCAAATCCTTGTTCTTTTCCCTCATTCTTCCACTAAAACCTACTTTCTCTCTCCCCCAGGCTCTCTTTTTAAAAGGAAAAAGAAGAAAATACTAAAATCCAAGTGTCACCATGTAAGCTGCTGAACATCTAATCTGAGAACCAGGGTCTTGGCCTATTTGTGGAATACTGGCAAAAAGGAGGCTAGGTAGGCATTTTTAATTAATGACTCTTAAATCTAAATTTCAGATATCAAAGCTCCACTAATTATTTCAAAAACAAACAAAACTAAATTTTAGTCCATTGATTAAAATTAAGCTCTATGGGTGGCTTCTACTAGACTAGGGTGGAAAATTATATGTATGGTGGTGGTAATTTTTTTAAAACACTTTTTCCAAATGATATGAAAACAAATACTTCAACATATCCAAATTGATCAACTCCAGGTGGCTATATAAAAATCATTATTTCAAAAATGAAAGAGTCTCATAAACACATCACCCTCACATTCCCAAAAGTCTAAGACACAATTTTCTCCAAAGGATTTTATTTAGCACCTTTTTTTGCCAATAACATGTTCAACACAGGAATGTTTAATAACACAGGTTTCAAATAATAAGCAGCTAAATTGACTTTAGATACTCTAAACCAAGGTTTCTTAACCTTGGTGCTATTGACATTTGGAACTAGGTAATTCTGTGCGAGGAGGACTTTGCTGTGCGTTGTAGGCTGTTTGGTAGTAGCTGTGGTCTCTATCCACTAGATGCCATTGAACTAGTTTTGGCCATCAAATGTCTCCAGATACTGCCAAATATCTACTGGGGAGCAAAACTGCCTCACTTGAGAACCACTGCTCCAGACGAATTAAACTTAAAAAAAAATTTTTTTTAAACATGTTTACTGGTAGATATTGCTTTCCCAGTCAATTGTTACATAGACATGTTGGGTGTCCGAGCTGGAAGGAACCTTGGAAATCATGTGGTCCAAACCATACATTTTACAGGTGAGAAAAATAAGGGCCATAGAGGGCCACTGAAGCAGTTGAGAGCATAAGAGAGACAGGAGCCCGTGACCCTCAGTTCCAGGTCAGGACATCAAGAGGACCAAAGAGCCAACTCATTTCCACAGGTGCTTACTAAGCATCTCTTATTATCTTTCAAAGAGCACACATTTTTAATTTGATAGAGTTCATTTTATCAATGTGTCGTTTTATTGGTTGTGCTTTTGGTACAGTACCTAAAAAATATTTGCCTAACTCAAGGTCACAAAGATTTTCTCCTGTTTTTGTCTAAAAGTTTTATAACTTTAGGTGTTACATTTAGGCCTATGATTCATTTTGACTTAATTTTTGTAGACAATGCAAGATACAAACTGAAGTTCATTTGCTTGTATATGGATATCCAATTGAGCCAGCATTTTTTTAAAACAGACTATCCTTTCTTCAATGAATTGCCTTGGTACTTCATCAAAATTCAGTTGGCCATATATTTACTGGACGTATTTTTGGACTCTTCTATTCCACTATTTTTTTTTTTTTTTTTTTTTTTGCGGTACGGGCCTCTCACTGTTGTGGCCTCTCCCATTGCGGAGCACAGGCTCCGGAAGCGCAGGCTCAGCAGCCATGGCTCACGGGCCCAACCGCTCTGCGGCATGCGGGATCTTCCCGGACCGGGGCACGAACCCGTGTCGCCTGCATCGGCGGGTGGACTCTCAACCACTGCGCCACCAGGGAAGCCCTCCACTGATCTATTTATTTTTACACCAATACTACACTGTTTTGATTACTTTAGTTTTATAATGAATTGTGATATCAGGTAGTATTAGCTCTCTAACTTTGTTCTTCTTTTTCAAAGTTGTTTTAGATATTCTAGGTCCTTGCCATTTCTACATGAATTTCAGAATCAGCATGTCAATTTCTACAATAAAGCCTGCTAAGATTTTGATTGGGTTGCACTGAATCAACAGCTCAACTGGGGAGTGCTTTCACCTTAGCAACAATGAGTCTTCCAACCCATGCACAAAGAATATCTCCCCATATATCTACATGTTCTTTAATTTTTGTTCAGCAATGCTGTGCATAGTTTTCAGTATTTCATACATGTTGCTATTGTCAATGGTACTGGTTTTATTAAATTTCAATTTCTGACTGTTCGTTGCTAGTACAAAGAAGTGCAATTGATATTTATATATTGATCCTGTATCCCATAACTTTACTAAACTCACTTAATAATACTTTGTGAGGCCAGCATAACCCTTATACTTAAACTAGACACAAACATTACGTGAAAAGAAGACTGCACAAAAATATTCCACATGCATAAGTTCTAAACAAATTATAGGAAACTGAATGCAACTTTTTTTTAATGAAAATATAGTACATAATGACCACATGGGGTTTATGCTAGGAATGCAAGTTTAGTTCAACATTTAAAAAGCAATTAATATAATTCACTCTATGAACAAACTAAAAAACAAAAACCATGTAATCAACTCTACAAATGCACAAAGAAAAAAGCATTTAACAGTCTTAGCTCCATTCCAGATAATACCTGAGCACATTTTAGAAAGGAACTTCTTCAACCCAATAAAGGGCATATCTGAAAAAACTACAAATAATGTAGTTTTAATGGTGGAAAACCAAATGATTTCTCCCTAAACCAGAAATAAAACAAGGCTGTCTACTCTCACCACTTCTGTTCCACAGTGTACTGGAGATTCTAGACAGTGCAGTCAAGCAAGAAAAAGAAATAAAAGGCATCTAGAATGGAAAGGAAAAAGTGGTTTTTTGTTTTGCAAACATGACTGTGTAGAAAATATGATGGAACCTATGAAACTACTAGAACTATTGATAAATTAAGAAGCACTCCCTCCTCTGAAATTTTCTCAAAGTGTTTGTGTAGAACTGTTATAATTTATTCCTTAAATACTTAGTAGAATTCACTTGTGAAGTCATCTGGGCCTGGAGGTATTCTTTTGGTGGGAATAGTTCAATCAAAAATTCAATTTCTTTAATAGATACACGGCCATTCAAGTTGTCTATTCTTTTTTTTTTTTTTCTGTGGTATGCGGGCCTCTCACTGTTGTGGCCTCTCCCTTTGCGGAGCACAGGCTCCGGACGCACAGGCCCAGTGGCCATGGCTCAGCCGCTCTGCGGCCTGTGGGATCTTCCCGGACCGGGGCACGAACCCGTATCCCCTGCATCGGCAGGCGGATTCTCAACCACTGCACCACCAGGGAAGCCCCAAGTTGTCTATTCTTGAGTGAAGTTTAATAGCATGTCTTTTGAAGACTTTGTCCTTTTCCTGTTATAAAATTTATAGGCATAAAGTTGTTCATAATATTCTCTTGTTATTCTTTTATTATCTATATAATCTGTAATGATGTCACCTCTGTCGGTCCGGTTAGAACTTCAATTTTATTGATCTTCCCAAAGTACCAGTTGTAGGTTTCACTAATTCTGTCTACTTTTTTTCTGTTTTCTATACTTAATTTCCACATTGGTCTTTACCGTTTCCTCTCTTCTAATTACTGTGGTTTAATCTGATTTTTAATTTCTTAAGGTAGAAGTGGAGGTCATTAATTTGAGATTTTTTTCTAATATAGGCATTAGTGCTATAAATTCCCCCCAAGTTCTGCTTTAGTGGAATCTCACAAATTCTGATATGTTGTGTTTCCATTTTCATTCTGTACAAAATCTTTTAATCTCTTTGAATTGTGTTATTTAGTTTCCAAGTATTAGTAAGTTTTCCAAAGTCTTCTGTTAGTAATTTCTAGTTTAATTCCACTGTGATCAGAGAGCACAGGATCTCAATCCTTTTAAATTATGGAGACTTGTTTTATGACCCCAAAACATGGTCCATCATGGAAAATGTTCTGTGGACATGTAAGAAGAATTGAGAAGAATATTCTTCTATCGTTAGGTGAAATATTCTATAAATGTTAATTAGGTCAATTGGTTGACAGTATTGTTCAAGTCCACTATATCTTTGTAAAATATCTTTGCAATTTTCAATGATCAGGAAAGGGTATTGAAATATCCAGCTAAAATTGCAGATTTGACTGTTTCTCCTTGGAGTTCTATCCATTTTGTTTCAGGTATTTCTGAAATTCTGTTATCAGAGGCAAAAATGTTTAGAACTGTTATGCCCCCTTGATTAACTGAACTTTTTATTATTTTGTAATGACATTCTTTATCCTTGGAAACATCCTTTGCTCTGAAGAAATCTACTTTGTCTAATATTAATATAGCCACTCCATCTTTCTTTTGACTATTGTAAGTATAGTATATCTTTTCCCATCCTTTACTTTTAACCTATTTGTATCTTTATATTTAAAGTTATGTTTCTTATAGGCAATGATATAGTTGGGTCTTGCTAAATCCAATCTGATAATCTCTGCCTTTTAACTGGTGTGTTTAGACCATTTATATTTAATGTGATTACCAATCTGGTTAAAATTAAGTCTATTATTGCCTTACTATTTCTTTCTCTTTGTCCCATGTTCTTTTTAATCACTCTTTTTATGCCTTCTTTTGAATTAAATGAGTATATACTCTGATTTCACTTTATCTCTTTTGATGGCTTATTACTTGTAAGCTTTTTAAAAACAGAATTGCTTCAGGATAGTATGTATCTTTTCACTTACCATGCGCTACCTTCAAATGATATTATACCACTTCACATACAGTATATACTACCTAGTATCATATCTTGCCCACCTAACCCTCTGTTCATAAATGCTACCTCTTTGTTAAAATGGGAGAGAAGCACTAGAGAACGTAAAAGAAATAGTACCAACAAACTGAGACCTCTTCCTTGGCTTCATTTAAAAGGCAAATAAGAACTGAGAAGGAAATAGATGCTTAAAAACTAGAACTACAACCATAGTACCTGGGTTCAAATCCTAGTTCTGCCACTTACATATTGTATAACATAAGGCAAAATGGTTAGCCTTCCTGTTTCTCAGTTTCTACCTCTTTAAAATGAAAGTAACAACAGTACCTTCTTCACCACGTTATTGTGACGATCCAATGAGCTAACACAGGTAAAATGCTTAGAACAGCACCAAGCAACTATGAAATGGTTAAAAAATAAAGGATAACTCTGAGATATTCTGAGTTCAGTTCCACACCACCGCAATAAACTGAATATTGCAATAAAGCAAGTTACACCAATTTTTTTGGTTTTTCAGTGCATATAGAAGTTATGCTTACACTATACTATTATGGTCTATTAAGTGTACAGTGTTATGTCTAAAAAAATGTACATACCTTTATTTTAAAATAGTTTATTTCTGGGACTCCCCTGGTGGTACAATGGTTAAGAATCCACCTGCCAGTGTAGGGGACACAGGTTTGATCCCTGTTCCAGTAAGATCCCACATGCCGCAGAGCAACTAAGCCCATGTGCCACAACTACTGAGCCTGCGCTCTAGAGCCCACAAACTGCAACTACTGATCCTGAAGTCCACATGCCCTAGAACCCGCATGCCCTAGAGCCCACATGCCCTAGAACCCACGTGCTGCAACTACTGAAGCCTGTGTGCTGCAACTACTGAACCCTGTATGCTCTAGGGCCAGTGCTCCGCAACAAGAGAAGCCACCACAATAAGAAGCCTACGCACTGCAATGAAAAGTAGCCCCCACTCGCCACAACTAGAGAAAGCCTGCAAGCAGGAATGAAGACCCAACGCAGCCAAAAAATAAATAATGTACTCTTTCTTTAAAAATAATACTTTATTTCTAAAAAACACTAACCACCATCTGAGCCTTCAGCAAGTCAATCATTTTGCGGGTGGAGGGTCTTGCCTCAATTTTGGTGGCTGCTGCTTGATCACACTGGTGGTTGCTGAAGACTGGGTGGCTATGGCAATTTCTTAAAATAAGACAACAATGAAGCTTGCCACACTGATTGACTCTTCCTTTCATGAATGATTTCTTTGTAGCTTGCAATGCTGTTTGATAGCGTTTTACCCACAGAACTTCTTTCAAAAATTGGAATCAAGCCTCAAACACTGCCACTGCTTTATCAACTAAGTTTTTGTAATATTCTAAACCCTTTGTTAAAATTTCAACAATTGTCACTGTATCTGCATCAGGAGTAGATTCTATATCAGGAAAACACTTTCTTGCTCATCCCTAAGAAGCAATTCCTCATCCATTCAAGTTTTATCATGAGATTGCAGCAATTCAATCACATCTTCAGGTTCCACTTCTTGTTCTAGTTCTCTTGTTATTTCCACCACAGCTGCAGTTACTTCCTCCACTTAAGTCTTGAACCCTTCAAAATCATCCATGAGAGTTGGAATCAACTTCTTCCAAACTCCTGTTCATGTTGATATTTTGACCTCTTCCCATGCATCATGAAAGTTCTCAGTGGCATCAAGAATGGTGAATCTTTTCCAGAAGGTTTTCAATTTACTTTGCCCAGATCCATCAGCGGAATCACTCTATGGCAGCTATAGCCTTAGAAAATGTATTCCTTAAATAATAAAACTTGAAAGTCAAAATTACTCTCTGATCCATGGGCTGCAGAATGGATCTTATATTAGCAGGCATGAAAACAACATTAATCTCGTACACCTCCATCAGAGCTCTTGGGTAACCAGGTGCACTGTCAATGAGCAGTAATATTTTGAAAGGAATCTTTTTTCTGAGCAGTAGGTTTCACCAGTAGACTTAAAATATTCAGTAAAACATGCTGTAAACACTGTTGGTGGGAATGTAAACTGGTGCACCCACTATGGAGAACAGTATGGAGGTTCCTTAAAAAATAATTACCATATGATCCAGTAGTCCACTCCTGGGCATATGTCCAGAAATGACAAAAACTCTAACCCAAAAAGATACATGCACCCCAGGGCTTCCCTGGTGGCGCAGTGGCTGAGAATCTGCCTGCTAATGCAGAGGACATGGGTTCGAGCCCTGGTCTGGGAAGATCCCACATGCCGCGGAGCAATTAGGCCCGTGAGCCACACTACTGAGCCTGCGCGTCTGGAGCCTGTGCTCTGCAACAAGAGAGGCCGCGATAGTGAGAGGCCCGCGCACCGCGATGAAGAGTGGCCCCCGCTTGCCACAACTAGAGGAAAGCCCTCGCACAGAAACGAAGACCCAACACAGCCATAAATAAATTAAAAAAAAAAAAAAAAAAAGATACATGCACCCCAAAGTCCACAGCAGCACTATTTACAACAGCCAAGACACGGAAACAACCTAAATGTCCACTGACAGATGAATGGATAGAGAAGGTGTGGTATATGTATATACACACACACACACACACACACACACACACACACACACACACATATATACCCATACATACACACAATGGAATATTACTCAGCCATAAAAAGGGAATAATACCATTTGCAGCAACATGGGTGGACCTAGAGATTATCATACTGAATGAAGTCAGAGAGAGAAAGACAAATATTATATGATATCAGTTACATGTGTAATTTTAAAATATGATACAAATGAACTTATTTACAAAACAGAAACAGACTCACAGACATAGAAAATTAACTTATGGTTACCAAAGGGGAAAGGTGTGGGGGAGGGATAAATTAGGAGTTTGGGATTAACAGACACACACTACTACATATAAATTAAATAAACAACAAAGACCTATTATATGGCACAGGGAACTATATTCAATATCCTGTAACAACCTGTAATGGAAAGAATCTGAAAAAGAATATATATAACTGAATCACTTTGTTGTACACCTGAAACTAACACAACATTGTAAATCAACCATGCTTCAATAAAAAGTTGTTTTGAAAAACAAACAAAAATTGGAAAGAGATGTGCTACCCTTAAGGCTTTGTTATTCCATTTGTAAAGCACAGGCAAAGTAGATTTAGCATAATTCTTAAAGGCCATAGGACTTTTGGAATGGTAAATGAGCACTGGCTTCAATTTAAAGTAGATCCCACAAGCCATGTGGTACAGCTAAAAATAAATGAATGAATGAATAAATAAAGTCACCAGATGCATTAGCCCATAACAGCAGAGTCAGCCTGTCCTTTGAAACTTTGAAGCCAAGCATTGGCTTCTCCTCTCTAGCTATCAAAGTCCTAGATGGCATCTTCTTCCAACAGAATGCTGTTTCGTCTACATTGAAAATGTGTTGTTTAGTGTAGCCACCTTCATTAATTATCTTAGCTAGATCTTCTGGCTAAGTTGCTGCAGATTTTCCATCAGCACTTGCTGTTTCACCTTGCACTTTTATGTTACAGAGACGGCTTCTTTCCTTCAACCTCATGAACCAACCTCTACTAGCTTCAATCTCTTCTTCCTTACCTCTCCCAGTATTCATACAATTGAAGAGAGTTAGGGCCTTGCCCTGGATCAGGCTTTGGCTGAACAGAATATTGTAGCTAGTTTGATCTTCTGTTCAGACCACTACAACTTTCTCCATTATGAACAATAAGGCTGTTTCACTTCTTATCTCCGTTTTCAACATGCCTTCCACACTAAGCTTAATCATTTCTAGCTTCTGATTTAAAGATGTGCGACCCTTCCTTTCCCTTGAACACTTAAGAGGCCAATGTAGGGTTATTAACTGGCCTAATTTCAATACCCTTTTTTGGAATAGGGGGGCCCCAAGAGAGGGAGAGAGACCAGCGGGGCTGGGGATGGGGGTGGGCAATGGCCAGTTGGTGGAGCAGTCAGGGCACACACAACTATTAAGTTCACTATCTTACACAGGGGTAAGGTTTGTGGTGTCCCCAAACAATTACAATAGTAACATCAAAGATGACTGACCACAGATCACCATAACAAATATAATAATGAAAAAGCTTGAAATATTGTCAGCATTACTACCAAAATGTGACCTAGAGACACAAAGTGAGAAAATGCTGTTGGAAAAATGGCACCAACAGGCTTGCTCAATGCAGCGTTGCCACAAACCTTCAATTTGTAAAACAAAGTATCTGTGAAGTACAATAAAGCAAAGTACAGTAAAACAAGGTATGCCTGTAAATATAGCAAGTCCTATTATTCACAGTGAATAAGACAGTATTTTTTAATGCCCTATACACTACCTAAAATAATCTTTACCAACCCACACACTGGGTTGCACTTCTCTAAGTGAATCTACAAGTAAATTAACTACTTAGGCTCTTTTACTTGCAAGAAATTCATTCAAATTACCCCAAATATCATTTTAGGTATATATTATGGTCTTAGTATTGTTGTAAAAGCTTTGTATGTGTCATCTCATTTAATCCTCACAGCAACCCCAAAAGGAAAGGAATTATTTACGATGCTCACTTTTTACAGATGAGGAATGAGACAGAGCAGTTAAAACAACCTGCCCAAGGTCACACAGCTAGTAAAAGACATAACCAGAATTCAACTGCCAAAAGTCTGACCCCAAAGCCTGCATTCTTCCTTGGGAAAAAACTGGATGTTGTCTCAAGAAAGGCAGGAGCCACAGAAGTACCAGAATAATGGAAGAAGAGTATCTACAGAGCCAGAAAGCAGAATCTTCAATCTCAGGCTCTGTGCCTGTCTTTCTCTCACCACATGGTTTCTTGCTTACAGCTTTGTGCTTCTCTCGACACAGATGCCCCATATTCTTTTCTGGTTACCAGCTGGCTTCCTCAACTCCTTTATCATTTCTGTACTCATAGCTTCTGCTTATACTTACTTTCCAGTCTCTTAAACTTTAGTTTTACAGGATTCTACACTAATGTGTCCTTCCAGCTTCAGCTCCCATGGCTCAATGGCAAATTAACTCCATGTTTCCTATAAATAGCTGTAATTTTCCCCACCAGACAATCCTAGGTTGTTAGCTGGTTTACAGATTAACAGCCTTTAGGTCAAATGCCCACTCCTGGACCAATCAGGTGCAATATAGTTCTATATGGTTAAAAACGTAGCTATTAAAGTCTGTTCCTCTGCAGTGTACTGTGGAAAAAGGAGATTTCCTTCAAAGGAACTGTAGGCACACCAAAATTATAAAACACACGTCTAAGACACTGAGTCAGCTGAGTCACCATTAATCTGGGGCTCAAAAGTCTTGTCAGTATTTTTAATCTATTTAGTTATAGTGTAATTAAGGAGTTATAAATACAAATTTTGGTTGTTATTAAGGAGATCATATAACTAACAGGGTCATGTCAAGTAAGACATGGGACACAGGCCCAGCAATGGTTAAGTCAAGGGTGGCCATACTACAGCAACAGTATTATGACTGAGAGAAGGAAAAACCCATTGCCATCTATCATTTTCAATTCTGCTCAGAGACAGAAGTAGTAAACATCAATAACCCTATCCATTCCTATAGCTATGCCTATTGCACCACATTGAACTGAAGCAGAAGAGGGGGCTAGATGTGTTGACACTATTACTACAGCCAATTCACAGCTGCCCATGCTGCCCACAGACGGCTTCAACAGTACTGCTAGTTTCCTTAAGTTCAAACCTTCAACATTATATCTCTAAAAATCTTTCTACAGATGAGTTCAACCCTACACCTTTTGGCTTTCTTAATGGCAGAGGAAAGCTTTGAATTGAAAACCTTCTGCTACATAATTAGCTAAGACCAAGTCACAGGGACAGAAAGGAAAAAGTAAACATATAACTTATTACTTTCCTATCAATATTGTTTTAAACCTTCTTGTTGGGAAGATTACCTAATACATATATAACTAGAAGCCCCCCTCCCTTTTTTTAAATGAACACTGGTTCTAAACAGTTTGGATTTTCCCTCCAATCTTCATTTACAAATTATCAATTTACAGCCTTAAGAAGAAAGGAAACAGAGTGAGAAGCTGAAAGTTATTAATAGTATGTACTATCCTTTAAATTTTAATTTCCTTTACTTCTAAGGACTGAATAACCTGTCCATTTTACCAAGTTATTTCCCACTCCATCCCTCCAAAAACCCTTCAATCCAAAGCATGCCAAAAAGACTAATTCCTGTTACTGTATCTTCAGTAATGCTGTTTCCCAATACTTAAGTTCTTACCACCTTAATGAAACACATTTCTTAAGGACCACTCCTGCCCTCACTAAGCCTCCCTCCTCTCCGGCAAACTGGTCTTCAATCTGACACACAACTACATACAATCTCATGTTATTTGCTGTGGTTTCACTCACATCTAAGACTTCATCTCTCACCAAGAAGATGTAAACAACGAGTGCAAGATCTAAAACTTATTCTTCTATGGTAACATTCACAAGTACTTGGCTCACAGAAAACATTCAGAAATACTGTTGACATACAGTCAACAGTAAAAAAGAAGCAAGTCAAAAGCAGAGTTTCTTATCCAAAGGATATCCTCAAAACATTTTTCTTTTAATAGACTTACCCCTGTACCCTCATAGAGCATCTGAACCACACAAACCTACAAAAAAATATAACCACAAATCCAAACTGTAAAAGAAAAGCAGCAGAGGTTATCCTAGTGACAATTTAGAGAATAAAAGTTATGTCAATCAAACCTAAAATACATACAAATCCCCTACCTACAAAACCCTAAAATCTATGAAAATTTCAGCACATTCACAGAAGAGAAGAGTCTCGTAAGCTAATTCCAGAAGGCCAGAAAAATTCTAATCAAACCCTGAGAAATCTAAATCAGAATTTGAAGAGGTCTAACAGATAATTTACTCTATGAATTCTAGAGATCTAGAGTAATCCCAGAAACAAGAAAAGCTAGGCTGTGATTAGTATACTTGATCTTCAAGGTCCCAAAAGGAGGAAGAGTGAAGAACTAATTTTGCTAAGCACTTTGCTTACACTTTCTCATTTAATGTTCACAGTGATCCTATGAGAAGACACTCTTATGCCCATTTTACAAATAGGGAAGCTGAATGTTAAAGAAATTAAGTAACTTGCCCAGATTCATACAAACTTTAAGCACAGGATTAAAACCATTGCCTAGGCTGCAAAAAATTATTTTACATTTAATTAATTATTTGATTCCAAGAATACTCAGATGCATTATTATTTAAGGCAATGTGAAATCATAGTTGTAACATTCATATTCCTTTTACTGCAAATTAATTGTTTAAGATATATATTTAATAGATAATCCAACTGATAATTTTTAGACTAAACTCAACCAAAATCCATAGCCATATTATTATTTTTCAAACAAGTACATATGAATATATCATTAATTCCTTGTTCAAAAAACTGTGAGTGGCCTTTAACTATGACAACTGGCTAACTATTTGGATAAAAAGACAAAAATTAGATCTTACATTAAAATAAATAGGATGAATTAAAGATGAAAAACATTTAAGGCATAAAAATACAAGAAGTAAACATAGGTGAATTTTTTTTAATGTTGGCACACGAAAGTCTAGGACTGACAACAGAAAAACAGAAACAGTAGAAGACTGATAAATCTGACTAAAGAAAACATGACACACAGACAGCAGAACACATGTATTTCATCAATTCTAGGATGAATATTTTCTCATCTTTTAACATCTCTGAAATCAGGATGCCTCTTAAAACTAACAGTGTCATGGTTTAACTGACAGCATATTTCTATCCTTAACTGTACGTTACACAGTGTATCTCACAACCGAAGCCAACTTAGATTTAATAAAATAAGTGAGATGACAAAAAAATAAAATAGGGAAAAGATCTACAACAACCAACAAAGACAATATTCTTCATACGTAAAGAGCTCTAACATGTTAAGTAATAGGGTGCTTCAACTGCACTGATTATGTTTCATTTCTTAAGTTATGGGTTAACTGTATCTTTTTTTCCATTATGGTTTATCACAGGATATTGAAAATAGCTTCCTGTGCTATACAATAGGACCCTGTTGTTTATCCATTCTATGTAACAGTTTGCATCTGCTAATCCCAAACACCCAATCCTCCCCCAACCCTCGCCTTGGCAACCACAAGTCTGTTCTCTGTATCTGTGAGTCTGTTTCTGTTCCACAGATAAGTTCATCTGTGTCTATTTTAGATTCCACATGTTAAGTGATATCATATGGTATTTGTCTTTCTCTTTCTGAGGGGTTAACTGTATTAATCTTTATGTACTTTATGTTTATCTGACTTACCCCCTTAAAAGACTTTTAAGAGACTGTGCAATAAGAATATAAGATATGAAAAGGAAATTATACACAAATGTCCGAAAACATGAAAATATAAACTTCACTGAAAAAGTTTAAAAATGCAAATTAAAACAAGGGGAATTTATTACGTTACAGATCAATATTTAGGTCTTTAAAGCTAATCACCAAGTCAGTAAGAGTATAGAGAAACAAACAATTATATGCCATGGGCAAAAATGCAAATGTACTTAACCTCCAAACAGCAATCCATCCTCCTTTTAGAAATTCATCAAAAGGAAATGATCAGAGGGACTTCCCTGGTGGCACAGAGGTTAAGAATCCACCTGCCCACTATGGAGAACAGTATGGAGGTTCCTTAAGAAACTAAAAATAGAACTACCATATGACCCAGCAATTCCAGTACTGGGCATACACCCTGAGAAAACTGTGATTCAAAAAGAGTCATGTACCACAATGTTCATTGCAGCACTATTTACAATAGCCAGGACATGGAAGCAACATAAGTGTCCGCTGACAGATGAATGGATGAAGAAGATGTGGTACATATATACAATGGAATATTACTCAGCCATAAAAAGAAACAAAATTGAGTTATCTGTACTGAGGTGGGTGGACCTAGAGTCTGTCATACAGAGTGAAGTAAGTCAGAAAGAGAAAAACAAATACTGTATGCTAACACATATATATGGAATCTAAACAACAACAAAAAAAATGGTTCTGACAACCCTAGGGGCAGGACAGGAATAAAGACGCAGACTAGAGAATGGACTTGAGGACATGGTGGGGGGGAAGGGTAAGGTGGGACAAAGTGAGAGAGTAGCACTGACAATATATACACTACCAAATGTAAAACAGATAGCTAGTGGGAAGCAGCTGCACTGCATGGGGAGATCAGCTGGGTGCTTTGTGACCACCTAGAGGGGTGGGATAGGGAGCGGGGGGACCCAAGAGGGAGGGGATATGGGGATATATGTATACATATAGCTGATTCACTTTGTTACACAGCAGAAACTAACACACCATTGTAAAGCAGTTATACTCCAATAAAGATGTTAAAAAAAAAAAAAAAAAAAAAAAAAGAATCCGCCTGCCAATGCAGGGGACACAGGTCCAAGCCCTAGTCTGGGAAGACCTCACATGCCGCAGAGCAACTAAGCCCACGTGCCACAACTAATGAGCCTGGGCTCTAGAGTCCACGAGGCACAAGTATGAAGCCCGCGCACCACAACTACTGAAGCCCGCATGTAGCAACTACTGAGCCCTCATGCTGCAACTACTGAAGCCCATGCTCCACAACATGAGGCCACTGCAATGAGGAGTCTGTGCACTGCAATGAAGAGTAGCCCCCGCATGCTGCTAGAGAAAGCCCACACACAGCAATGAAGACCCAACGCAGCCAAAAATAATTAATAAATTTTTTTAAAAAAAGGAAATGATCAAAAAAGTACAGGAAGATGTATAAAAAACAGCAAACTCTATCACTCTTTCTAGTCTATAAAAGTTAGAAACAACCTAAGTGTCCATTAAGAAATTACTTAAATAAATTATGATATACCCACACAAAGTGATACAATATAGCCATTAAAAATGAGGGTAGAGAGAAACTGTCTTTTGAAGTGATATAACTAAACTTGGAAGTATACAAAGACTTTTTATAAGAACACCAGATTTTTTTTTAACTTCTTCTTCTTTTTTTCTGGCTTGATGTGTTTTACTTTTTTAAATTGAGATATACATAAATACTGAAATGTATTTATGAATTTTTACTATGTAGACATGCATGCAACCACAAATCAAATAAAGATAGAGAGCAATGCCAGCACTCCAGAAGTCTTGCTCCCCTAGTCCCAACCCCTAACCACTGCTCTGACTTCCATCAACATAGATGAGTTTGACCTTTTCCTGAACTTCAAAAAAAGAGAATCACACAGTACATGCTCTTTTGTGTCTGGTTTCTTTCAACATTTTGTGATATTCACCCATATTTGCTAAGTATAGCAGTTCCTTCTTTTTCACTGATGTATAGTATTCCAGTATAGAGCATACTACAAATTATTGCTCCATTATTCTGCTGACGGACATTTGGCTTGCTTCCAGTTGGGAGCTATTATGTAAAAAACTGCTATATTTTTTCAGATTTCATAACTTATTTTATTTGTATTGCTTCTTAATTTAGTTTCAGATATTTGTATTAATAAAACAAAAAGGATCAAACCCAGAAAAACACGATAAAGAAAAAAAATCCTGCTACCTCACCATGTAGACAACTACCATTTTATGATTTATGTTTTATGTAACTGAAATGATGTTATAAGTGCTGTTTTTTCTAAATCAACCCCTTTTCCTTTAAGTTATTTCCTCCCTTCTTTCCCTCCCTCTCCTTTTTACCTTAGACCAACTAGCAAAGAAATGTTTACATTTGATGTGCAACATTTTCTGCCTTACAAGATCACTTATACTCTCTCTCACACACAGAGTTTTTATTGTTTGTTTTACTAAAATGGGTATTTTATATATTCCTCTGTATCTTGCTTTTCTCAATTAAATATGGTGACAATGTCCTCACATCACTGATTATTTCTGCCATGTCGTTTTTTTTAAATCAGCTTTGAGATGTAATTCACATACCATACAATTCACCTATTTACAGTATACAATTCAGGGACTTCCCTGGCGGTCCAGTGGTTAGGACTCTGAGTTTTCACTGCCGAGGGCACGGGTTCAATCCCTGGTCAGGGAGCTAAGATCCCACAAGCTGTGCAGCACGGCCCCCCAAGAAAAGTATACAATTCAATGGCATGTAGAACTATCACTATAGTCAATTTTAGAACATTCTTATCATCTTAAAAAGAAACCCCACACTCCTTAGACCTCCCCATTCCCTAGCCCCAACCTCAAGCAACCACTAATTTGCTTTCTGTCTCTACAGATTTCCCTGTTCTGCATATTTCATATGAATGGAATCATATAATATGTGGCCTTTTGTGACTGCTTCTTTCACCTAGCAAAATATTTTCAAGATTTACTAATGATGTAACATGCATGAGTACCTTACTCCTTTTAAAGGCTAAATAATAATCCAATGTATAGATATGTCATACTTTGTTTATTCACTTTTTGGGTAATGGACATTTCAGTTGTTTCCATTTTTTTTTTTGCCTACAATGAATAATGCTGCCATAATCATCTGTGAACAATTTTTTGTGGAGACATGTTTTCATCTCCCTTGGGTATATACCTAGGAAAGAACTGCTGGGTCATATTGTAACTCTATGTTTAATCATCTTAAGAACTGCCATACTATCTCCCAAAGTAGCTATATAATTTTACATTCCTATTAGTGGATGAGGGATTCAATTTCTCAACATCCACCTCTATACTTGTTATCATCTAACTTTTTGATGCTAGCCATTCTAGCAGTGTGAAGGGGTATCTCATCATGGTTTAACTTCACTTCCCTTATAGCTAATGATGTTGAGCATTTTTTCATGTGCTTACTGTATATCTTCTTTGAGAAATGCCTATTCAGATCCTCTGCCCATTTTTAAATTGGGGTGTCTTTTTATTGAGTTGTTAAGAGTTCTTAATGTATTCTGAATGCAAGTCTTTTATCAGATATTTGATTTGCAAATATCTTCTCCCATTTTGTGGGTTATCTTTTCACTTTTCTGATGGTGTCCTTTGAAGCACAAGTTTTAAATTTTGATGAAATACAATTAATCTCATTTTTGTTTTGTTGTTCCTGTTTTTGGTGTCATATCCAAGGTCATGAAAATTTACCCCTGTTTCTTCTAAAGTCCATGTCTTTTGATGCGCATATATATTGATTTCTGTTGGGTCTATACCAAGAAGTGAAATTGATGGATCATACGGCATACACATGTAGAGCTTTAGCAGATGCTACCTAAAGAATTTTCCAAAGTGTTTGTACCAATTTTCAAACCCATCTGAAATGGATGAGTGTCCCAAGTGCTTTCCATTCTTGTCAACACTTAGTATTTTCAGGTTTTTTTCATTTACACCATTTCTGGTGGGTATGTAGTCATATCACATGATAGTTTTAATTTGCAATTCCCTGAAAATTATGTGTGAGTACCTTTCACCTTGTCCATATGGATAATTCATTTCATAAATGCCTTTTCTGGTCTTTTGCCCATTTGTTTTAAAATTGGGTTGCCTGTATTTTTTTAAATTGACTTGTATATTTTTCATATACTCTGGATACAAGTCCACTGCTGTACTTTAGGTATTGCAGACACTTTCTCCACTGTGTCACTTATCTTTTCACTCTCTTAATAGTATCCTTTGATGAACATAAGTTCTTACTTAATGAAGAAAAATTTATCAATCATTCTTTTCTGGTACTCCTTATGTCTTGTTTAACAAAAACCTCTCCCTTCCATAGGGTCATGTAGATATTTTTCTGTTTTCCTCTAGAAACTTTATTTTCCACCTTCGACGTTACATCTATAGTTCCTTCAAGGAGCACATAATCCCTATGTTACAAAATTATTTCAGAGAAGAGAAAAAAAGGGAAAGCTTCATAACTCATTTTATGAACCTACCACAACTCTGAAGTTAAAACAGATACATATAAATCTCTGATAAATTTATCTACTGATAAAAGTAAATTTTTAAAAAGCTCTAAGGCAGTGGTAAATCAAGTTCAGCAGTTAGAGGGAGAAAAAAACGAATGCAACACAGTTATGTAGGGCTGGACGCAATAATGCAAACTATTAATGTAATACAGCCTATGAGCAGATTAATGGAGAAAATATATATGATCATTTCTAACAATACAGAAAAAGCACTTGATAAAATGCAATACTTATGATATTATAAGAAAAAACTCTTACAAAACTAAGACTAGAAGGTATTTCTTAATCTTTTACAGTTATATTATCAAAAACTTATAGTAAGGTGGGGAAATAGGGAGAGGTTGGTAAAATGGTAGTATAAACTTTCAGTTATAAGAAAGTTACAAGAAAAAAGTCTGAGGATTTAATGTATATCATATGGTAACTATAGTCGATAACACTATATTGTAAAATTGAAATTTGCTTAAAAAGTAGAACTTTAGTGTTCTCACCAAAAAGAAAACTATATGAGGTGACAGGTGTATTAATTAACTCAATGGGGGGGAATACCTTCACAATGTATAAATATATCAAATTATCATGTTGTATACTTTAAATATCTTACAATTTTATTTGTCAATTATACCTCAGTAAAGCTGAAAAAATACATTTAATAACATCTATTATGTTCTCTTTTCTGCATAATTTTCCTTTCTTGTTAACGTCTCTGTGCGTGTTTAATTTAATTATGTTAGTTAGTTAAAATATAAATGTAATAAAGGCAAGTGTTTTTGTCTTTTTGTTTTTAGCTGTATCCCCAGCACCAAGAACTATTCCTGGAACATAGAAAATGCTCCACGGCTTTTAAAAAATGAATAAACGAATGATTTCTAAATCAAAATTTGCATTTGCGAAAAATTATAGTACTTTCTTTTGGCATTTCTCTAGAAATAAGCAGTTATACAGGCCACATTTGTATGTATAAAAATACACACATTTATATGTATATAGTATTTTTGTATGAAAATCGTTCTGATGATTAATTTTTAAAACCCTATCTGATGGGGAAAAAAAAAAACAAAACCTTTAGTAAGATGTCATACATGATGAGATTTTACAGGTATTCCTATTGAAGTAAGGAACATGAAATTCAGAACATCTCTCTCAAGGAGGCCCTTAATGCTGACTGGCAATCACACTATATTTCTCTATTCTATTCTCTTCTACTCTATTCTATTCCCTTTCCCACTCTTTGATGATTATGGCATGTATTTTCCCTCTTGTCAAACCTCCAATACATACTCCCATTCTTCCTTACTCTCAGCTAATGATCTTGCTTCTCATACATTAACAGAAAACCTCAGATGAGAACTTCCTCAAGCTATCACCATCATGTCTCTGTCCATATATTCTGTTCTTCTCTCCCAATTCTGCAGACAAACTCTCCCTACTCTTAGTAAAGTTCAAAGGCTAATCCTTACACCTGTGCCACAAGTCTATGTCTATGGCTGCTTTCATGCTACAAAAGCAAAGCTGAGTAGTAGTGACAGAGACTGTACTGCCCACAAAGCCTAAAATACTTACTATTCAGCCCTTTAAAGAAAAAACTGGCTGAGCCTTGTACTAGATCATCTCCGCTCTCATCTAATACGGACACTGCTGGTTGAAAAGGCCCACTAAGTCCCATGCATAAGAAATGAAGTAAGATCCACACAAGACCCATACAACATCAGAGACATATCAGAAACTGATGACAAGAAAAGGATCTTAACAGAAACAGGTCACATATAAAGGATGAAGACTAAAGGGCATAACACTTTTCAACAACCACTTGAAGCTGGAAAATTACAGTACAATCCCTTAAATTTTGAGGGAAAATTATTTCACCTTAGAATTCTATACCCAGACCAGCCAAATTATCAACCAGGTGTCAGGGTAGAAAGAAGATATTTTCAGCAATACATCTGAAAAATTTCACCTCCTCAAATACCCTTTCTTGAAAGTTACTGAGGGATGTATTTCACCAAAACAAAGGGATAAATCAGAGAAAGAGGAAGACATGGATCGAGAGACCATAGGCTCTAATGCAGGGAAAAGCAAAGAGAATTCCCAGAATCATGAAGGGAAATCACAGGCTAAGACCAAGCAGAGTGGAGAGCCCCCTTGCAGGTCTGAGCAAAAGGATGGAGAGCCCTGGGATTTTTCCAATAAAAAAAAAAAAATCAAATGATCAATTACCTGATGTGTTTGAACATACTGAGACAGTTTCTGGAAAAAAAAAAAAACAGAGACAAATAGGAAACTAAGCAAAAAACAAAAAAATTTTAACTCCAAGAAATATCATCATAGTACACTGCACAGTTCAACAATAAACATGCATACAAAATCATAATAATGTGAACAATAAACAGCATGCTATAACTATATTAGGAGATAAAGGGAGAGGAGGAAGTTCAGGTGGCATAAGAATCCAAAAGCATAGATAGACATCTTCCACAGGAGGAAGCCAACAGATATCTAAAATTGAAAAACAAGTAATATCTTAAAATATGAAAGTAAATATTAGAAAAAAAACAGCTAAAAGTATCAAAAATGGTTGCTCTAAGAGCAGGACGTGGCAGGGAAAGTTGTACAGGGGAGTGGTGTTCTTCATTTTAAGTCTTATAGTACAGCTTTCTTTTTAACTGCACAGTTATATTATTTAAAGTCAAAAGTTAATTTTTTTTTCAAAAACCAAACAAAACTAGTGAGTTTTTTTATCATTTAATACCAATTAACTCACTCACTCCAAAATTTTATCTGGGTATTAACTATGCCAGGTACTTTTCTAGATGCTAGGAATACATCAGTGAACAAAACGAAGTCCCTGCCCTCATGAAGTTTATATCCAGAGGGAAGAAGATAATGAACAAATCAATGTATGCTATAACATCAGATAAATTAATGTCGTGAAGACAAATAAAGGTAAGGGTACAGTGTGATGGGGATGCTGTTTAGGTAGGGTTTTCAGAAAAGGGCTGTCCAAGAGTCAACAAAAAGGAAATCGAGATAAAAAGGAAAAATCTGTTTTGAGAAAAGTTTATATAAATAAAATAACAGAAGGGTATCAATTAAGCTCAAGGTGAGAGCTTCATTTTAAGCCTCTCATACTGTAAAGCCATGTATCATTCAAAAACCAGTACCAAGCTAAGTCCCATGAACATTGCTGTTCATACTCTTCCTACATCCCTAACTAGCCATTACTTATTAAACTGAATGACTACATTTATACAAACTTTTTTCTCTCCATAGAACAGGTGGATGTCACACACTTCAAATTCCAGTGTTTTTATTCCTATTACATAGTTAAAAGTTTTCCTAAATCAAAAGTTCAAGATGTTAATCAAGAAAGATTTGCGGGGGGGGGGGGGGGGGTGGGCAATTCCCTGGTGGCGCAGTGGTTGAGAGTCCGCCTGCCGATGCAGGGGACACGGGTTCGTGCCCCGGTCCGGGAAGATCCCACATGCCGCGGAGCGGCTGGGCCCGTGAGCCACAACTACTGAGCCTGCGCGTCTGGAGCTTGTGCTCCTTAACAAGAGAGGCCACGATATGTGAGAGGCCCGTGCACCACGATGAAGAGTGGCCCCCGCTTGCCACAACTAGAGAGGGCCCTTGCACAGAAATGAACACCCAACACTGCCCAAAATAAATACATAAATTTTTTTTAAAAAGATTCCAGATTAATTCCAAGTTACCAAAATTATTCACATCCAATCTCCATTTTCTCACTAAAGAGAAACCCCAAACCAGAGTTTCAGGCTACTGAGTTATCTTTTTATTGAAAATTGAATAACTAAAAAAATGTAGCATCCAGACTGAAGCAACGTTTTATTCCAAATACAGTTGTTACACAATAAAAACCTCATATTCAGAAAAGAGGTCTGATTTTAATGTCTTATTCTCAAAACACTTATACTATTAAAAGTGAATTCAAACTGCCTTTTTTTATATAGCAACAAAAGCAGTACTTTTAGATTTTAAGTAGGTCTTAAAGTTTAACTCACAAAAAGAAAACAAATTAATTAAATCTCAATTAACAGTTGGGCTTAAAGTTTAAAAGTTATTTTGATATTTCTGGAAAAGTAGGCTAGTAGCTGTACTGTAGCACTGGATGATGATGCTCTCCTCATCCACACTCCCCAGGTGGAGCACTGCATTATAGTAAGTGCTACAACTTGGGTTTAGGTTCACTGCTTGCTTATCGGTGGTGTGCTAACATCTTTAAACCCATTTCCTCATCTAAAATGGAGATAATAATGCCCACCTAAGGTCAGTGTTAATTGCTGGCACTCCTGTAAATAAGAAGTACCAAAATACTGAAGTATCAATAATATATACGAAAAAGATTTGTAATCGGTGAAGAACTACACCAATGTTTGTCATATTTTAATTTAAAAAAACAAGTATCACTTTCAGTCAAAATTCTGATTTTAGTGATAATGGTTATCAGATTCTAAGGAAGAACAACGGGACCTTGGTCCACTCACACATACACAGCCAGAAGAAGAAAAGATGATTTTTAAAAAAAATTTAGACTTAAAAAAAAAAAGAATTAGACTCCCTTATAAACAAGTGTCAAGAGAGTATTTTTAGCAAACATTTAACTATATAAACCAAAAGAATAAAGCTGTTTAAACACATGTAAACTGTGCATCATGTGACTTCAGGTAGAATGTTTACTTTTGGTGTACTTGGGAACCAGATACCCAAAGTACATAAACATCAGCATATTTTTAAAACAACTGTCTTAATGCTTTTGTTCACTGAGTAATAATTCCCACTATTCTTAGAAGGAAAAACACAACAAATATCCTTAACCAAAAAAACCCATCAGAGGAGTTTTTACTTCTGAAAGTTTTAAACTAACACTAAACAGTGTTATCTGACAATGAAGCAGTAGACTATTTTTGCCTACTTACCCTTTAAGCTCCATCAGGGCACAGACCTGTCTTTTTCTCTGTTGTATCACCAACATCTAGACAACTAACGGGCACCAAATAGGAACCCAATAAACATGTGTAGAATGAATGAATGAACAAACTGGACCTCTGGACAAAAGCTGAAGTGTTTTAAGTTGCAACAGAGCAATTTCACCTGTACATCTATCCATCGTTCATTACAAAAAACTACTGTCTCAACTGTAATGACACAAAAAGTTGAAAAAGACAAGAACTAGATACATAAACACACACAAATACATTACTCTCATGTATAATAAAAGTACACAAAGTAAAAGATTAACAAAGCCAGTTTCATAGTAGTTACCCTTTCTCTCAGGAGATTTTGGTCTGTTCTTCCTGATAATCAAAATATACATTAGAAAAGCATGTTGCAATATTGATAACACAAGCACTATCTTTAAAGTTCTGTTGCAATCTGGAATAATTTAGCCAAAACGAACAATATTTCCAGAGTCCCACCCTAAGTATTTAAAAGTCAAATTCCTTAATTGAAAGAAAGGTCAATGAATGAATAAAATGAAAAATAAAAGTAGATCTTACCATTTCAAAATTATTATACTGAATTTTAAAAGAGAAAAACTAAAAAAAAGAGAAAAACTAAGTTTAAAATAAATTATGTTAAAATTATTTATTCAAAAAGGCATCTTATGTCCTTACACATGTCCTTTAAGCTAATAAAACAAGTACTTTCCAAATCTTTGAAGCTAGATGATAAACTTTATGCCTACAGAGCTTGAGTAAGAGGTTCTTTTTATTAAAATAACACTGTTTAAGTTCCTTTATAATTCTAAAGTCTACAGTAAAATATGCAGCAGTAACACACATTATGATTTTACAGCTCTAGGATAAGCATAATTATCTGGATGGAACAGGCTTTTACAGCTAGCAAGCTATGATCTGACTGTAATACTATGCTGCACGGATCGAAAAGTTTCCCAAAATTCTGATGGTCATCTTCAGAGAGACTTACACAAAGTCGAATTGATGGTGAATACAGAAAAACAACAACTCATAAACACTGGTACGAAAACCAAGCTCTCTATAGCAACTATAGCGTTGAAATTTTAAAACCCAGGGCATGTAAAAGATAAAGCTCAATTAATTGCTGGCTGTATTTCCTACTTTACGGTCTTAAACACCAGGTATTCGATATTTCTTTTCAGCGTTCTCTTAAACAGAAATTTAGTGTTTCAATGGCCCCTCCTCCACAGCTAATATCAGTACCCTTTCTTCCTCCTCCCTCACCCCTCCCAGTTAAAACAAATTAACATTTGTACTTAGGTACCTCCTATCAGCTCGCAGCTTCTTCCCAAACACGCCCACGTACACTGAAACTGGCCTGCGTCTACAACACACAGCTACAGGAAAAGCGCTTTGATGGGGGCAGGTGGGGGATAATGTAGCTCCGCACAGGTTTACTGCTATTTTCCAGATACAGATAACAGCTTCTCACTCCTGACTCGGGTTTCTCCCAAATCACCTCCAAAGCATAGTGTTTATGAGCCTACCTAATCCGATACTGCAATAGAATCCCGGATATTTGCCACTGTTTGATCAGATCGTGGGGAACCTCTTCTTTTTTTCAATACGCCCGTTCCTAGCGGTACAGCACCGGCTCTCGGGCAGCGCTCCAGGCCCCGCGTCCTGCCGCGCGCCCGGCCCGGGGCCAGTACAGGACCACCCCTCTGGGTCCGAGGCCGGCGGGCGACTAGGGCTGCGGACCGTTCCGCAACAGGTCACCCTGACCGCGAGACTGCGGGTCCGCAGGCGGCCAGCTGGGCGGTCGGGCTTCGGGGGCGCAGCTGCGAGGGCCGGGGAGGGGGTGTGGCCCGGCTCGGCGGGTCCCGGTTCCTGGAATCCCAGCTCCTGCTCACCTGAAGGGAGGCTGAGGCGCAGCTGGGCGCCAGGATAGCGCGGGCGGAGCCCGGGGGCTTCCGCCACCCAGGAGAGAGGGAGGTGAGGCGGGCTCGGAGGTCGCCGCGCCCCCGGCCTCGGGACAGAGACCCGGAGCCGGGACCCTATGGCCGCCTCCTGACGCCGAGAGTGAGCCGCCGAGGGAGGCGCGGCCCTGGGTTCCCAGGCGCCGGGCCCCCTCCTCCCTCAGCCCGAGCTCCGCAGCCCTCTCTCCGCGCCGAGGGCGAGCAGCGCCGGGGCCCGCGGCCGGGAGATCAACACACCGCAGCTCCCGAGCCGCCGCCATTCCCCGCGCCGCCGCAGCCGCCGCCGCTGAGGCTCCGCGCAGCCCCGCGGGGCGCAGCGCTCCCACCTTCCCTCCCCCGCACCGCCCACCGAGGCTCCGCACCAGGCCCACGGCGAGGGCACCGACCTGTGCAGCCGCGGCAGACGCCTCGGAGATTGGAAAGACGGCGCCGGCCCCCCGCTCCGCCGCTTTGCAGCCGCCGCCGCCTAGGCTAGCGCTCAGCGACCGGAGCAGTCGGCGTCTCTCATTCAGCGCCGGCCGCCGCCGCGGCCACTCAGGGGAGGGGAGTGAGCTGGATCCACCCCATCCGCGCCGGGGGTGGGGGAGGAGAGCGGACTGGGCGGGGGCGCGCGCCGAACAGGCGGGGCGGAGCCACGCTCGCGCACCAACAGAGCGCGCTCGCGCGGGCTCCGAGCGCAGCGGCCGGCGGGGTCTTCCTGGCGCGCGCCCAGCTAGCGGCTCTTCAGCTGTGCTGAGCGCAACCGCTGCAGGGGGCCCGCAGCCGCGCGCCAACAGCCGCAGTCCCTCCGCTGGGTGCCTGCCCAAAGGAGGGGCCGCTACCGGCCAAACGGGGGGGCGAGAAGGGTTGGCGGAAGGACAGGTGGGGCCCCCGCAGCAGCCCCGCCGTCCGCTCCCCGCATCCGGCCCTCCACGGTGAAATCCCCTGTGGTGGCCGTCTCCTTCAGCGCAGGCACCTCGTCTTTAAGGCCGGAGAACAAAGTCTGGAAACACTTGGGCTCCAGATCAAATATCCTGCCTGCGCCAGCCGTGTTTTTAGAAGTCGCTGCGCACAAGTGAGGGGGTTCCAAATGTGAAGAGCCACCCCACTGCCGTAGGATCATAAATTATAGTGATCAATACTCTCACACATTAAGATTCGAGAGGCGTTAGAAGTAGGCCTTTGTGTGATGCCCTTGGTTTAATGAGCAAATGACAGAAATTTGGCATCCCTTGGGTCTCAGGTAGATGAGTTCCAGGTGAGCAGTCTTTTCACGTTGAATACAAGAACAAGATTCTGAAATATTAAATCTTTCCTGTGAGTGAAAAAGGAATTGATTTGGTTAAACAGCGAAAGGGTGTTGTTTCGGAGGGTGCACTGTACGCTGTGGCCTACTTTGAATTAGCACCGTTTGATGCAGTGTGACTATAAATGGAAGGTTTTAAGTGAGCCACCTTTGTATATGCTATCATTAGACCATTTAGAAATAGATGATTATTGGATGATCTGCAGCTCTTTCTCTAGGCAAAATGCAGTAGAATGTGGAAGGAATACTGTGTACCAGCATTGTGCATAAAACATGAAAGGGCCAAAATTGTTCTCATTTGGTTTCTTTCCTCTCTTAAATAACCACTAAACAGAATGGATTAATCGTGATATTGAAGAATGCTAATTATTTCCTGCTTTGACTGCCTGTGTCTTAGCCCTTCACTCTAGTTAGGGAAGGTTGAATGCCCTTCAACCCCTTTCTCTCAAATAGAGTTACTTCTTTAAAGCCCCCCTCTCCCCCACCCCACACCCAAAGGTAGGTTAAAAAACAAAAGCAACAGAAAAAAAAACGATAGGTTAAGTTCATGGTTCTTCATTTTCATTTCATTTACTTTTAAAGAAAGTGTTAAAAAGAATCATGATGAACTCACTAGAAGCAGAGAAACCAAAAACAAAACAAAACAAAAAAACCCCAAAAACTTTCAAACGACAATAGACCAAGGGACAAAAAAAAAGGAAAACAGACTTCTGGTGAAAAGGGGAGAAATGTATGATGCATACAAGAAGTTTTCACCTGGGTGTTAATTGCTTCAAGTTCCAAAGGAACAACAGGCAAACAGAATTAGCAATTGGAGAAAAAATCCTTCCAGTTGGGTAAATCAAGTTGGGTAAATGTTTAATCTTTTTAAAGTGTTAGGCAGAAATAGAGACACAGATGTAGAGAACAAACATATGGACACCAAGGGGGGAAAGCGGTGGGGGGGGTGGTGGTGGGATGAATTGGGAGATTGGGATTGACATGTATACACTAATTTGTATAAAATAGATAACTAATAAGAACCTGCTGTATAAAAATAAAAATTCAAAAAAAAAGAAGTGGCAAAAAAAGATTAAGGAAAAGGTAGACGGCTATGTGCTGACAGTAATACAACAATTATATATGTATATATTTATAAGCATATATGTATATATATCCCATTATCACTGCTTTTAGAAAAATGGGAAAACTGAGGAACAACAAGGAATTCTATTTTGTATAAATGTCTTGCAACTACTTTAAACTTGAATTAGGGTTTCATAAAAACAAATGAGCCTGTGTTCCTACATCTGCCAATAATTTTCACAGTTTACTGTAAGAGCAGTGAAGTTTTCATTTGGACTCTGAAGAGAAAAAGCCATGTGACTCATGAAGCTAGGCCATGGAGATGCTAAATTCTTATATGTAACTGAATTTCTCATGTTAATAACTTATAAAATAGTACTTTTATTAACCTTTAGAGTTAAGTTCAAATTTCTGAACTTGGTGAAGGTTAAGAATTTGTGTGTAAAAATACAGAAAAAAGTTCATTCTCAATGTCTTTTTTTTTGCCATTGCTTAGAAATTATTTTAGAAAGTCAGTGTCCCTTCTGATTCACTGATATGTAAATGAAAACAATGACTTCTTACACCCACAGAGGACGAGCAGCAAATTTTCTTCACCAGAGCATCTTTTATCACTGTTAAATTCTGAGTTGCTTTATGTTTTCCATTTGCTTTTGCCAAAGACAAGAAATATGAAAAGTCTTAGTATAACAAAAAGTACTAATGTATAAAATAGAAATGCCATTATATAAAACAGAAATCAATAAGAATTCAATATGCTTAAAAGTAGTTTCAGAAGAATCACCATTATGTAACAGTTTTATTACTGTCCATCAATATTATTTCCAAGGGATAAGCCAAGGAACTCATTCAGATGTAGAACAAGCAGTTTCAAAGACAAAAGACCACCACTGCAAAAAAAACCCCGAATCAACAAACAACTCATCTCATTACAGCTGTCAAAACAAAATCGAACTGGTGTCACAAGAAAGCTTATTATTTCAGTAACACCTAATTCTATTGCAACCAACAGAATTTCAGTAATAACATACATCTATTATTTCTCTGGGCTGTAATCTTTTTTTCAAATATATATATTGGCTGGACATTTTGAAAAAATCTGTTATGTTTGCAATGTTCTGATTGAAAATATAGGCAAAGTAGCATATCCAAAATTCAAATGCACAGGGGTCTTTGAAGGGATAGACAGACATTCTCCAGAAAACTGACACCAAGTTACTAGGAGAGCCTGCCACAATTCCCGAATCGAGAGAGAGATGCCACAGATACTAAGATACGAAGAACAAAGATAATCACCAGTCTGTTCAAATATGATCAACAAATTTCAAAAGGCATAAGTCCTTATTTTATGACTGAGCTATCTCTCACAAGGGCACCTCTATGCAGGGTGTGGATCAGCAGGGATGTAATTACTTAAGATTAATGTTTATCTGGAACAACTTTTGGGGAGACCAGCTAGTGTATAAATAAATGTTTGCATGAACTAATAATTTTCAATATTAACTTTAAGGACAATTTCAGTAACGCCTCATTTATATGGCAGTGTAAGGTAAGGGGGCAGTGAGGGATTGAACATAATTAGATATTCTAGATAACTGAGGTTTTCATCTGCAAGCACTAGTAATAGCTTCATTTAAACCACTTGTATTGATGTTTTTTTCTGAAATATCACTTGTTTCTCTGCCTTAAACTAATAAAACGTGGTGTAGCTTAACCTATACCTAATGATCCAGAGGTGTCTTAAATACAAAAGCTTTAATACCAAGATGTCCCCAGAAGCTTAGAAGTACTTAGTACCCTTCACTCTACAATAAAGAATCATGGCCTACTGTGTTCCTGCACTCCTTTGAGTCTAATTGATCTGGAAGGTACTAATGACTGATCCCCCTGCCGTCCCTTCTTGTTCCTTCTTGCACTGCTGCTACAGCACTGATTGTGTGCACACTCACACCTCCCTTTGAACTGTCTTAGCATGCTAGCCAAATAACCAATATTTTAAAAATACATGTATAGGGCTTCCCTGGTGGCGCAGTGGTTGAGAATCCGCCTGCCGATGCAGGGGACACGGGTTCTTGCCCCGGTCTGGGAAGATCCCACATGCCGCAGAGCGGCTGGGCCCGTGAGCCATGGCCGCTGAGCCTGCGCGTCCGGAGCCTGTGCTCCGCAACGGGAGAGGCCACAACAGTGAGGCCCACATACCACAAAAAAAAAAAAAAAAAAAAAAAAAAAACATGTATAAAGTAGGAGTAAAGAACCTCAGAAAATGCTAAAACAACTCTGATACTTTGGGGCATTTACTTAATATAAAGTCCATTTGCCTACTTTCATATTTTCCTCTATATTTTGAAAATTGAGTTTACCAGATAAGTAAATTATTATCGCATTCTACTTTCTTTATAAAAATTCTAGGCATTGTTCTAGACACTTAATGGAAGATGAGAATCTTTGTCAGTGATGGTCATCACAGTAGTTTCCTTATACTCATATACCCTGCATTCAAATTAAGGTTAGAATTAAAAAACAGCAACAGGAGTTCATAAATCCATACCAGTAATAAATAGATTAAATAAATAGAGAAGAAGGAAGTACTCTCGCTTATGCTAGAATGTTGAATGCCAACAGGTAAATGTGGAGGGAGTACTGGGGTTGGGCAATCATCATTTTGCAACCATAGTAGCAAAGTTTGGGTAAGACAAGAACCATCAATGGATGAAATTTTGATGAGGAGCAGGATATTTGCCTCATCTTAGAATTCTTCCTATAGACATCCTATTAGTTGCAAGGAAGGAAAAACAGTTAATTATACACTGGAGAAGTTGAACAAAACCTTGACCAGGTAATCAAAATTAACATCACGAATGAGGGACAGATGGACATTGCCTCAAGATGCAATTCCCAGAGGACACAGCATCTAATGAGGAAATGAGGAAATCTAATGAGGAATCTAATGAACTATCAGATAAATCCCAAATGACCACCTCACTGCCAAATCCTATATGCTTTCTAAAACTGTTGACTACTCCCATGAAATCGTCTCGTCTCTTGGGTTAAAATTATAGAAACAATGAATTTTATAGTGAAAGAGACATCTCATCCAACATTTTTATTTTAGAAATGAGGAAACTGTGTCTCAGAGATTCAAGACTTACCCGAAATTCTTTAACCAGTTTAGTGTGTCAGAGCACAATCTTGATTCTACTTCTATTTCTACAACTGCTGAGCTTTTTTTCTACCTGAGCTTACTGCTCAGTTTCTAGCACTTTCTCTTTTCCTCTTTGCTAACTCTGTTTCCTAAGGGCCTTGTATTCCCTTCTTTTTATGATTATACAGGGAATTTTTATGACCTTACTGTTTCAACTATCACTGCTCCACTGGTGAAACTTACCCAGAATTCAGTACCACATGTCTAATTTCCTCTATGGCATCTAGATGAGGACACTTATCATCAGTTCAACCTCTACAAGGTCAAAACTGAAATCACCACAGGAGAAAAAATAAAAATAAAACCTATGAAAATATGTCTACCCTTACTGATGATCAGAGAAAGACACGTTAAAACAAGGTATGTTTTGCCTAATAGATTGGCCAGTTAATAAGGTTTATTATATTCAGGTTTAGCCAGAATGTGGACAACAGACTCTGTCAAACACTGATGGGAGTGTAAATGAGCATATCTCTTTGGTGGACAATTTGCCAAAAGCAAGGAAAATTTTAAATGTACGTACCATACCCTTTGACCCAGCAATTTCACACATAGATACTCGTCCTACAAAAATACTGTGATGGGGCTTCCCTGGTGGCACAGTGGTTGAGAATTTGCCTACTAATGCAGGGGACACGGGTTCGAGCCCTGGTCTGGGAAGATCCCACATGCCGCGGAGCAACTAGGCCCGTGAGCCACAACTACTGAGCCTGTGCTTCTGGAGCCTGTGCTCCGCAACAAGAGAGGCCGCGATAGTGAGAGGCCTGCGCACCGCGATGAAGAGTGGCCCCCACTCGCCACAACAAGAGAAAGCCCTCGCACAGAAACGAAGACCCAACACAGCAAAGAATAAATAAATAAATAAAATTTCCCTTAAAAAAAAATACTGTGATGACATTCAAAGAAATATACAGGACTGCTCTTTAAGTATTGTTTATAACAGCAAAAATCGGAATACTTAATATCCATCAGTACAGCAGGGGGTAAATACAATTATAATGTTTCCTTGCATACATGAAAACATAGTTCTATATGAACCAATATGGAAAAGAACCCAAACAAGTTGAAGAGAACTGTGTATGCCAGTCTCCCATTTCCTTTTAAGTTGGTGCATACATAGAAATCAGCCTGGAGAGCTATGCAAACAAACTATCACAATGGTTACCCCAGGAGAACGGAATTGGGGGAGGAGGAGGAGAAGACTTTCATTTTTCTACTTTATATACTTTTTATATTTATATTTATATTGTTTGGTCTTGTCTTTTTTTTTTTTTTTTTTTTTTTACCAGAAGCATGTATAGTTTTTATAAAAGCAAGGACAGCAATAAAAGAGCTTTCTTTTCTTCTTCTTTTTTTTTTTTTTGGTGTACACGGGCCTCTCACTGTTGTGGCCTCTCCCGTTGCGGCGGAGCACAGGCTCTGGACGCGCAGGCTCCCCTGCATCGGCAGGCGGACTCTCAACCACTGCGCCACCAGGGAAGCCCAAAGAGCTTTCTTTTTAACCTGAAAACTTTTCTTTATTCAGTCACCATTCGCATCATTTCTTCTCTTTCCCAGGCTTTAGAATCAATGTTAACTCTTTTCCTTCCTTTAATGTTAACTGTTTTCCGTCCTTCCATTTACTCCTTAGCCTTATAAATTTTTTGCAGTTTTATACACCTTCTCCTACACCACTATTTTCATTATGTCACAGGTCTTCTCTACCCTTACTCACCTCTCAGTTGAAAAATCCCCAGTTCCTTATGGTTTACCAAGGCGGCATCCAGGGACTTCTATAACCTCAGTCCACCGTGCTAATTCACCACTCCACACACTAGCCAGGCCATTCTTTGATATAGTCATTCAATAAGCAAACACTTATTTCTCCTCTTAAGCATCATATATACTTCCATTTGTTTCATTCTAGCGCAACTTTTCCATGTCCCTCTTGTCTGACATTTCACACTGACATCTCCCTTCTCCAACCCCTGCTGAGGTTATCATGGTATCACTCTCTCACTTTGGAAATTTACTATATGATGACATACAGTTTTACCAAGTGTGTGTATCTTGTATCCCCAAATAGACTGTAAGCTCCTGGAGAGCACCATACAATCTCTCTCTCTCTCAATCTCTCTATCTCTGGATTCATGTTTATTGAGCATTTACAATACAGACAACACATTAAATGTCTATGTCACCTCATTCTGTTCTCAGGACAACCCTGAAAGGCAGGTATTTTTACCATATTTTTGAAAATGAGGCTTTGAGAAGCTCAGTGATTTGCCCAGGGTCATGCTGCTAGCCAATGACAAAGCTGAGAATCAAACCCAGGCAGTCTGGCTCACCATCTCCATGCTGTATTGCCTCCCTAAAAAACTATGCTTCTTATATATTCTTGTCAATTAACAGCACAATGTCATGTACATAAATGAAGCTTGGAAAATATTTATTGAATATAATATACTTTATGCTAACAATGAACAATTTGACATGAGATACCCAATACCTGTTTAATTTTAAAATAGTATTTTCTAGAATTCAGTTTGGTTATAGAAGTGTATTCAAGAGTTCCAGAGTAAAACTGCTTTCAAAAATCTAAATGCTTTTAGAATAATGGGGAAAGTTAAATGGAAAAAAAAAAGGCATTAGATCCAAATCCTCATTTTGTCCAGCCAAATGTATTAAAAAATATATTATAGGAGATAATTTTCTACCATAGTAGTGTAGTAATAAAGTTGGTTATCACATTACAGATGGGAAAAGCTTACTGTGTAACCACTAAGACCCTTTCCCTGGAGAGATGCAATTCTATCTGTGGTTTCACATTCCAGAAAGAAATATTCTTACTCCTTCTGAAAATTAGTAACATAAGCATTTAATAATACCTCTGTTAGATCAACCAATAAATTTTATGTAATTCTTACTGTATTTAATAGAGACTTCACTTAGCCAGAGAGACTTTCTTCATTATGACTTAACCCAGCATACACAGATTTGAAACTCATTGTTGAACTGACAATTATACTTGTCTTTAAAAACCACTATATCTCTAACATAGTGGTTGTTATTTAAGAGTATTTGACTTGAGAAAGTATAAATAAATGGTGGCAAAATTAGTTACAGATTGACTTTTAAACTGTAACTACAGTTTAAAACTATATGACTTTATTAAAAACAGCATAATATGTTAGTCACTTTTCCAAAAATTGTTTTAAATGTACTGATATCTACTATAATATAAACAATACCAGCCCACACACTGAAACAAAAATAAAACCACTTTAAAACTAATGGGTTTTGGGGCTGAGTTATATCTAAACATAAATACTTACAAAGATGTACTTATGTTTCAGTACTTTACTTTCTTAACAACATTAATTAATTAACATTATTAATTTTTCAATATAACCACAAGAAAAGCAAGGTTTCTGATAGATTAAAAATAAATTTATTGACTACCTTCTAAACTTGGTGAACTGAATATACATGTTTATATCTGCTACCTCCCAAAATTCACCTAAAATTATAATAAAGGATGAAAAGAATGGAAGAGGAGAGGATAATGAATAAAAATTTGGGGAAGATAAAAAAATAAAGGACAAATAGATTTAATTAAGCAGAGAAAAATGAAATTAACTGCCTGCAGAGGAGAAAGGCCAAAAGAAGCCAGCTGATTTGCACAGCAGAACTCTGGAAAGTTTAGGAATTGGAGACACTGGGTACCCAGAAAAGTGGGGATGAAAGTGCCTCTAAAAATAGAATTGGACAAAAGTACTACAAGGAACAATTGGACACACAGCCCCTGTTCCCCCTCAAGCTACCATCCCTCCCCCACCCCAAAGGGAGAATGGACTTTTGTTCTATAGAATATTAAATCAGTGAGATTGAGGAAAGGTATCTGACCTTTAAATATGAACAATCAGTCAAGGATGGCCAAACATCTTAGAAAAGTCTCTAACGCAGAACTTCCCCTACCTCTAAAAACAAACAAACAACAAACAAAAAACAAAACAAACAAACAAACAAAAAGCACAAAGCAAGGGGACATTTTTTAAAAGTTCAATCAGTACCTTATAGCAAGACACAATATTGCATTTATTAAGACTAATACGAAAAAGTTGCAATCAAATAATGGAAAAAAAGCTCTTATGAATTAAAAATGTAATAGCCAATATTCCCCAGCAAGTAAAAGCTTCTAGACCTAAGCATATCATAACTCTACACTCACCTATAAGTGTGAGCAAACTGACGTTGTTATGAATTGCTGATTAGAAGGAAATTGGTAAAATTTCTGCAGAGGGCAGTTTGGCATTTCTTTCAAAATCAGAAGTATAATTCCCTTTAACCCAGAAATTCCATTTCTAGAAATTTTATCCTGCAGATAAACTCACTTGTATACAAAAAGAGCTATATACAAGGACAGTAATAACAGAAGACTGGAAATGTACTAAATGTCATCAATTGGAAACTGGTTAAAAAATTATGTTATACCCCTACAATAGAATACAGCCATTAAAAAAAATAAGGTCACTCAAGTTATACTCATATGAAATAATTTCTAAAGTATACTGAAAAAAGCTAGATGTGGAACCATGTGCTTATATACAGAGAGTACATTTCTGGTAAGATACCTCAGAAATAATAATGGTGATTACCTCTGAAAAGGGGTACTGGTGGCTGAGGGTACTGGTGAATGGGAGACTAAATTTTCATTGTGTACCTTTTTGTGTCTTTTTAATTTTATATCTATTTCTTAAAAATTATTTTAACCTACTGAGTTAGTGCCTCCGTTTATCATTATTTAAAAGGTCTTAATTTCCAATCAAACCTAAAGCCTTAGTATTTTTTGGTGGAAATGCCCCAAATTGGACCCTGTACTATAATAAACAATCCTCTTGAATCTGACATTTTATTATAATCAATGACTAGGTATATTGTCTTCTCTGGTTTTTTTTCTATGTAATTTATCTTATTAAAAATTTTATTTAATTTTTGGTTTCTGGTTTTTAATGATAGGACAATACTGATAGCATATAAGATTTCTTTCATATTTGTTGTGTGTCTACCTCTTTACCCACACTTCTGCCATCACCCAGAGCCTGTGCTAGAATAGTGGCCTTAAGCGACTATGAACCAGTACCTGTTCCTCCCTTGACCACCAGGGCAAGCTAAACCATTCTACTTCTCCCAGAATTTGGAATAAGGTCACAGAAGCAGTCAGTTGCTCTTGGGAGCCAAACTGCAAGGTTATGCAGCACTCAATGCATAGCAGAAAAGACACAAGGAAGCAGGAAAAGCAAGCCAGTCTCTGTAGAGGACTACAAGAATGATGAGAGCAGTGACAGAAGCCACATAAGAGATGATTCCTGACTTCCCAGTTCCAGGTCCACTGGCCTTGCTTCCTTTTATGTCATGACGTTTGTCTGCCATGTCTGTTTCTGAAGCTAGCGCGAGTAGTTTTCTATTTCTTGTCCCCAACCATTTCCTGGGTAAAATAAGAAGTATGATGTGTAGACTATTTTCAAGTCTTCTTATTAACAACTGATCTTTTATTTATTATTACTTCTCAATATTTATCCTGGTATAAATAATATCACGTTGAGAGCATGGTGAACTAGGCATTAGTCATCATTTTCCAGTAAACCACAATAAACAACTTAACCTTCCTTTCTGTATCCAGTTTCTTTTACTTTAAAAGTAGGATGATAATATTCACGCTGTCTTCCTCATATCTTTATTCTAAAGATTAAATAATATTGTAAAAGTTTTAAAAAAGCTTTGAAAAGTGTTTCTGTCAGGTTTTATAAGTAATGTTATTTGTTATGTATTATAATGTTCATTTCTAAGCACTTTTCAAAACCACCAACATTAATTTAAACATTTGGTTCCAGCCAGAAGTTGTAAGACCTGAACAATCATAGTGTCTCCATTTTCTTTCCCTTGTTTTCAAATTGCTGCCCAGAAACATCAGGTCAATGCTGTGTTTACCTTGTTCTAGATGCCGTCCAGTTCTCTGCTTCACCAACCTCAGGTCTAGCCTTGCCTGCCCATGTCCAGGTCAGGCTCTTGGACACTGATCAAGGCTCATCTTGCCTAGAAAGGGAATTCAGACAAACTTACCTGGGCAGCACTTAATCGACACACCTATTCCTTCTGGAGGTGTTCATATGATAAACCCATCTTGGGCTCTAAACTCACATTATAGGGCTTCCCTGGAGGCGCAGTGGTTAAGAATCTGCCTGCCAATGCAGGGGACATGGGTTTGAGCCCTGGTCTGGGAAGATCCCACATGCCGCAGAGCAACTAAGTCAGTGCGCCATAACTACTGAGCCTGCGCTCTAGAGCCCACGTGCCACAACTACTGAGCCCACGTACCACAACTACTGAAGCCCACGCGCCTAGAGCCCATGCTCCGCAATAAGAGAAGCCACTGCAGTGAGAAGCCCGTGCACCACAATGAAGAGTAGCCCCCCCACCACCGCCACAACTAGAGAAATCCAGCTCACAGCAGTGAAGACCCAACACAGCCAAAAATAATATATAAATAAATAAATGTACTGAAAAAACCAACTCACATTATAAAAGCTTACTGTCCTGCCACAACCACATTTTAAGGAGGTGACTCAAAAATTAATCACCTTTCAACCTCTATCCCTCTAACTGAAGGACAAAGCTCCACCCTATCCTTCTTACAAACACGAGTTATTTCCTGACTTTCTTTTCCTTTGATATTTATTTCAATTTGATGTTACCTGTACACATGTCTTTCCATTAGGCAGGGCACCAGTGTGATTTTCTCAGGCTTCATATAACCCACTAGAGACAGCCAAAGTGGTGTTTAGCTACAAATGAGTTAGGTTTCAAATGAAATATAAATCCTATTCAATTAACCAAATAAAATTTGTTATATAATCAGCAAACAGAAGTCAAATCTAAAAATAGTATTCAAGATCTAGGACAAGAGATGGAGACAAAAAGTCAGGAAGAAGATGAAATTTTCATGTAAAGAAATAATTCAACTACTAGAATAGTGGTATTTGCTTTCTACAGGAAGCCTTCCAACATAACCCATCCTGTAGCGGGATTTATAAGAAATGAAGAATCCTCCCTGAATGTCATCAGGAAGAAATGAAGAGTATAGCCAATGTAAAATGAGCTATCAACTTGAAAATTGTAACATGCTAAAAATCCCTGTTCAGATGAAAAAGGAATGTTATTGTAATAGTAGGAAAAAATGTAAAAAGAGGAATCTAAAAGGTAATCGTCTAGACTCAAAACTTTTTAGTTAAAACAGAAATTTTCTTAGAGTGGAAAGGGTCAATCTGACTGACACCAAGCAATCTCTTAGCTAATATTTATTCCCAAGATGACTCTATCTACCAGGCATGGTGAGGTGGGAGGTGGGGTGTGGAGAGAGAAGAATTAGGGCTGTATAGATATCGGTCCTGTTGTCTTGCTAGGTAATTTAATATATTCTCACCCTGATGCATCTCTTGCCCATTTAGTAAGTTCTCCTCAGCCCCTGTATCCTGATTTTAATAAATTTAATAAATTTCTCATCCTGCAAAGGATGTCCTAGGGAGGACGAGTCCCCATACCTCCTGTAACCCAGGAGACCCCTCCAAAAAGAACAAGATCTCTCTCATGTTCATTATTGCACTTGGCATCTGGGCTCCTTTGTGCACCAGATTAACGTATTTTGTAATGTGCTTAATAGAACTTCTGGAAACCATTGTGTTACCAACTGGTGATGCTTTTTCCATGGCACTTTCTACTTTGCATTTTGTTAATACGTAACTTCTTATTACAGACCTTAAGCTCCTTGAGGATAAGAGCTTCTTCAGATTTGTAGTCCTTTGTTACCACTATCCCAGTGTCTTGCGCAGAGAAGGTTATCATTAAATATTTACCGTATCAAGATGAACAATATTGATAATGGACAAGTCACTTTTCCAGAGTCCTTGAATGAAAATTTTTGTAGTGGTAAGCCAGCAGCTCCTTCAAAATCTACGTCATAGGTTACTTTCTCTTTTCTTTCCTTAATTCTTTACTGAGTTTTTGTTAGTGATACAACAGTGTATACCTTGATGACGTGAGGTGTTTTTATGTTGTATCAGTTCCTAAGACACATTATTAGCAGGTGCTTTGTCTTCCCAACTAGCTTCTAAGTTCCTTCCAAGTGGTGACCATACCTTCAGTCTAATCACACCATTTATAACTACTCGGCACCCAGAATTGAGTAATGTTGACCACGTGTTTTCCATGGATCAGGTGCTTTCTAAGCGCTTCATACGTGTTTAATCCTTTAACCCTTGTGGCAGCTAGTTCAGGGTCACACAGCTGGGAAGTGACAGTACCAAGATTTGATTCAAGGCAGTCTTGCTCCAGGCACATAGTCCTAACCACTCTACTTACTGCCTCCTACGTAGAAAACATTATTGTGGCTTCCTAAACAATTGGTTTAATCTAAAATATTTGTTAAAGGCATGATTTTTGGTCAACAATGGTTTGTGATATAGTCAGGTAGAAGAAATTTTTCTCCTCTATTTGTTGTATTGTTTGTATTACTAAAATATCTCCCTTACTCCTATAATTCAAGTAAGCACATTACTATTCTATTAAGCACATTACTCACCACCACTGAGTTATCCACAGCACTACAACTTCTTTATAGTTTGGTCATGTCTGACACTAGTGTATCTCTCAGAACACCAAACCCAAAGTCCCTAGCTGCTGCTACATCACATAGGACAGCAACCTCAGACCCACCTGAGGGCAAGTCTCAGCTCTGCTCCTGACCAACTAGGGGACCTCAGACAAGTCGTTGAAATTCCCTCCGCTTCAGCTCTCCATCAGAAAAACAGGGATAATAAAATCTCCATGTGAGGTTCAGAGATGATATAGGTTAGGGGACTAAGACGGCATCTGGCACATAGTAAATGCTCAATTATTAGTAGTGGTTATTATTTTCTCAGCAATTCACCTAACTCTTGTTGCATGAGTAAATCAACACAGAGGTAGTCTTAAAGATTTGCCCTCTCACTATTGCTTATTGGTGCTGTTACTTTTTCATTATGCTGGTGTTAGTATTGATCAGATTATAAGTCTCATTGATGCTTGTGCCCCATTAATCAGTGAAAGGAGAGAACTCTTTGATCATTGCTCTAGCTCCCCGTCACACAAGAAAATTTGCTGTGAGTTGGCTGGTCATTTCACGTCCCTTGGTTAGCTCCACAGCAGTCAAGTAGAGAGAACAATGACATCATTGACCTTGGGACATTTCTTGCAAGTAAAGAATAAATAAAAACTTCCCTATCACTCTCCTAATGCAAAGTTGTTTACAGCTGGGGCTCATAGGTGCTAAACATTCCTGGAAGTTCATGGCAGATTGTACAAGTTGATCTTTATCAATGAGGAATTATTATGATCCAGATTGTTGCAGTACCCAAAAGGAAAAAGAAAAGAAGTGATAGATGCTTACTATGGTCTTGTCTAAAATCAGGCAGTGTAGCATAATTGACTCTTACGTTTGGAAGACTTGGGGAATCTCCTCATTTTCCTCCCCTCTTCCACCTCCTCCAACCTGATATTTGGATTCCTCTGTGAAGATTGGCAGGTGGTCATCCAGCCTCTGCTGGAGAGGTGGAGACCGGGGGACTGGGCTCTAGAACTAGCTGTGTCACTAGTCCAGACAACTCAACAACTGCAGGCACCAGTTTCTTTTATTGTGAAACACTGGCTGTCTATCTGACCTGCCCTGCTGAAAACTCCCCCACCGACCCCAGCAAACAGGCAGGCCCCAACTTACAAATGGATCCTGTTCCCAAAGATCATTGAAGCCTTTTATTTGGAACTCAGAAAATATTTTCTGTTGAAAGAGTATAAAATGATGGTTGGGATCTCAGGTTTGTCCACAGCACTCTATTTCATTTATGATGCGGTTAAATTATGATACTAGTCCAAGAGTAAGAGGGAGGAAAATAATTTCTGCCCCCTTTTCTGGATGCAAGTCAACACTAGACAAAGCTTTGAAATGTGTGCTATTTACTTCAGCACCCTCTCACTTCCTTTCCTTTTCCTCTCTTCCATTTGTAATGTGCCTTACTCTGGGCCCAGAGACTTCACATGTAGCGTCCCATTCAGGTTCACTTCACTCCCCAAAGCCCTTAACTATTTTTATCCTCTCCATTCCTATCCATCTCTTTCCGGATTCCTCTCCCACCCCATCCCCTATCTCCAATTCCTCTAGTCCCAGATCCTCCACCTTGTCCTCCCTTCAAACTTCCACTCCCTCAGTGAAGCAGTCCTCAGACAGATTAGTGAGAAGGAAATCCGATTTAAATGATATATGAACACCTAAGCACAATAAGAGTTGACACTTAAGTAGTGCTTCCTGTGTGCCTGGCACTATTCTAGGCATGCATTAACTCTTTAGATCCTCAACAATCTGGGAGGGAGGTGCCATATTATTTGCTTTCCACAAATGAGGAAACTGAGACAGAGAGAGGTTAGGTGACTTGTCCGGAGTCACTGCGCTACAGTCAGTGATGGAGTTGGGTTCTGAATCCAGGCAGTCTAACACTGAAGACTGTGCTCTCACACTAAACTTCCCAGCGGGATTTGTCCCTTTAGTATGGCATGTCTTTTCTTTTTTTTGGGCAGGCTTCTTTTTTTATTTTATAAATTTAATTATTTATTTGGCTGCGTTGGGTCTTTGTTGCTGTGCGCGGGCTTTCTCTAGTTGCGGCAGCGGGGGGCTACTCTTTGTTGTGGTGCGCCGGCTTCTCATTGCGGTTGCTTCTCTTGTGGCAGAGCACGGGCTCTAGGTGCGCGGGCTTCAGTAGTTGTGGCTCACTGGCTTAATTGCCCCGCAGCATGTGGGGTCTTCCAGGACTAGGGCTCGAACCCATGTCCCCTGCATTGGCAGGAGGATTCTTAACCATTGAGCCACCAGGGGAGTCCCTTGGCAGGCTTCTTAACCCAAATGAATCTTCACGTTTCAGGCAGCATAACAGACAGGTGAAAATATTCCAGTAGTGTTGGAGAGGATTTTCTGTGATAGGGGGCCACAGAACCAGAGTGGCAAAAAAAAAAAAAAAAAAAAAAAAAGCTTTGCAGGGCCCAAGTAGATGATGAAAATGAATGAAATGGTGGCTTCACAATAGTGGCTTAGATTGTATGCTTTCCTCACAGGCACAACCTGTAGGAACCTTCTAGCCATCCATGGAAAAGATGCTGGCTCCTGTTTCTCTTGGTTCTCCCGTTCCACCTTTCTCTTCCTAGAATTGTACAGTAACGAAACAAAGAATGGTTGACATTTCTCATAACACAATTCTAAGAAAGATGATAGTGTCTTGCGATGATAAATGGCAATCAGCCCTGGTTCCTGATGTGTGAAGCCCTCCCTGGAGAGCCCGTGTCCCCTGTGGAGGGGCAGCACTTCTCAGCCCCAGGTGATATTTAGTCTGCAGGCAGGCAGACAGTGTGACTCCAGAGCCTAGGCTCTCAACTGCTTGTTATAATGCCTGGGTACAAGTGACACCTGGACCACATTTTTAACATACTTCATTGTAATATATTCACTTTCATGGTGAATGGTTGCATATATGAATAAATTAGAAAGATGTCTGTACTTACCAGGACTCCTCCAGTTGTAAGTGCTCTAAACTCAACTCGAATTATCTTTAAAACACACCACATGTGTGGGAGTGTGAGGACATGATGTCAGACAGGAATTAAATGTAGGGGCCAAGCTATATAATCAGGCCCACTTCTTCCATTTCCCAGATCTTGTTTTATTGGTTTGTTGAACTCATCTACTTCTACAAATGAGAAGATAGCACTCCAGATGCACACCCTTTCAGCCCCATAGGTCTTGAAATGCATGTTTCCCCTCCAGCTCCAGCTGAAAAGTCCCAGGGAAGGACTTTGGTTCATCTTGGGTTGTATGTCTACTACTGAACCAGTCACTTAACCTGAAAAGTCCCAGGGGAGGACCTTGATTGGTTCATCTTGGTTGTGTGTCTACCCCTGAACCACTCACTTTACCTGGAAAGTTGGATCAGTCTGATTAGCCAAGGCTTGTTTACTTACTTGTCACCATGATAGGGGAGAGTGGGTGGCAGATGACAGCCCCCCACCAAGCTCTAATAAAGTGCAAAGGGACAGTTCTCTAAATAAAGAATGGCTCTGAGCAATCAAAAACTATAGCTGTTCACTGTAATGTTTGAGTTATCTTTCTAGCATGAAAATTGTGGAAATTAAAGAGAAAAAATAGTATACGTTGGATAACTCAAAAAATCAGAACTACCTTTAGGACACTTTGTCTACATAATGTGTGCCTTCTTGATTATGATAAATGTCTAAATAGGGAATTCCCTAGTGGTCCAGCGGTTAATGATTAGTATAATCAAGCATAACTGATGACAATTAACACTTAGTCATAAAATATGTATTAGACATTGCTCTAGGATACTCTTGATCAAATTCTTCTCTACAGGTCTAAAGTTACCATGACACATTTCTCATATTTCTCTCTTTTTGGAGAAAAATGTAGAAATAACTAAAATAACTCTAATTTACCATTCTCAAGTAAAATTTCAAAAAGGTAATTTTCAAAATATTTCAGTAACTGAACATGTCATACTTATATGTTATGAAAAATGCCTGTCTCCTAACTCGTGCCAGTTACCTGTTTACTGTTACAAGAAGAGAGAAAGATCTGCCCATTAGGTCATTTGAACCTATCTCCAAATGAAGTATAGTAGAATTATGACTTGCTTCTCTATAGCCAATCATTCTTGCCCCAAGTGAAATGTCCTTACTTCCTGTCCATTTGAAGCAGATAACTATTTGTGGGCAAAACCTTTTATGTCTGCCTGAATCCCTTTCCAAAAGTAAATGTGGTACATCCAGGTCTGTTTGCATTTGTGTGTGTGTGTGTGTGTGTGTGTGTGAGAGAGAGAGAGAGAGAGAGAGAGAGAGAGAGAGAGAGAGACAGAGAGAGATTGATTGATCCTCTGAAACCATTGTGACATTGGAGAATTTGTTTAGACCTCTTGTGAGACTGATTACACCACTGGAATGACAATTGGTTTCAGGGAACCCTCTTTAATAATTAATGAAAGCATTCCTGCCTTTTTGTGTCCTACACATATTTCTGTTAAGGGTGAAGCTTCAGGTTAGGAATAGTGTTGATCTCATATTGGGATGGCCTAAATTCAGAACATTTGAAGCAGTATAGATAAGTCATTCTTATTCTTTTAAATGAAATTATGTTTTAAAGTATAAAAATTTTAAGACATTTAATAAAACTGATGGGTAAAAATTATATGTGATTTATTTTTAAATTGGCATGCTTTATTCAATAAGCACACAAATGTATTTCAAATAGTATATAATCATACCCAAATATATATCAAATATGATATATTCAAGACATGCCATAAAACATTCCAATTTTAGTCAATACTCACCTTATTTTAGTTTATAAAATATTTAGTATATTCTCTTTCTTATTAGGAAGAAATGATCTTTTATGACTTATGATGAAAATTATACATGTTAAGCATGTGCAAGGAAACACATATTTTTCAAAATTCTTATATAATGTGCACAGCTACAAGGTTTGAATATCACTGCTGTACAGAATAAAATCTCAACTCCTTAGTATCACTTTTAAAACTTTTCACAATCTGATCCCCAACTATCTCTCCAATTTCAATTCTTGGCTATATCTTGGTGTGAGTTTTTAAGACTCCTAAGCAGGAGAAATAATTTTTTTTTTTTTTTTTTTTTTTTTTTTTTTTTTTTTTGTGGTACGCGGGCCTCTCACCACTGTTGTGGCCTCTCCCATTGCGGAGCACAGGCTCCGGACGCGCAGGCTCAGCAGCCATGGCTCACGGGCCCAGCCGCTCCGCGGCATGTGGGATCTTCCCAGACCAGGGCACGAACCCGTGTCCCCCGCATCGGCAGGCGGACTCTCAACCACTGCGCCACCAGGGAAGCCCAGGATAAATAATTTTTAAGAATCATACTTAGACATATATTGTGACTGCAGAACAGCAAAGTGAAAGAGAAGATCTTAAAAGAAGATGGAGAGAAAAAAATATATTTTTTTCAAAAGAATGGAAATTAGATTTAACAGTAGAAGTGGAAGTCAGAAAAGTGATAAAGTAATATGTTTAATGGGCTGAGAGAAAAAAAAAAAACAACCTAAAATTGTATAGCTGACAAAAAGTAACTTTCAAGAATTGAGAGTTTGTCAATTTATTGAAGGAAATTCTGAAGAACATACTTCAAGCAGAAGTAACATAACCCCCAATGGAAAGTCTGAGATGCAAGAAGAAATTAAGAGCAAAAAAAAAGTGGTAAATGCTTGAGTAAATATAAGCATATCTAAACTACATAAAACAATAACAACACCTTGCTAGGTTAAAAATCAGTATAGACTAAAAGCACTTCTACAATAGCATATAAATCCAGGAGAGATTAGAAATAGAAGATTCTTATGTTATTGAAAGTGAAAGTGTCAATAAGTGTTATACTTTGACAAGTTAAGCGATCAAGGAAGTCTGGCTTCCTCCTGGAAAGGCCAGCCAGAGAGAGAAACCCTCGAAAGACCAGGAGAAGAGAAAGGCCCCAGTTTTCCAGCCATCTCAGCTGTAGTGAGGCCATCTTGGATCTTGTCCAGATTGCAGCCAGCCCTGCTGATACTACCTAGAACAGAAAGACAAGCCATCCCAGTGGATCCCCACAGTCAACACATAGAATCATGAAAAATAATAAAATGCTTGTCATTTTAAGCCATTGTGTTTTGGGGTTGTCTGTTACTCAGTAATAAACACCTGATATAGTACACTAACAAAAAAAACCTACAGCAATCATTATAATTAATGGGGACATACTGAAAACATTCTCTTTATTTTTTCTTTAACATCTTTATTAGAGTATAATTGCTTTACATTGTTGTGTTAGTTTCTGCTGCATAACAAAGTGAATCAGCTATACGTATACATATATCTCCATATCCCCTCCCTCTTAAGCCTCCCTCCCACCCTCCCTATCCCACCCCTCTAGGTCATCACAAAGCATCAAGCTGATCTCCCCGTGCAATGCAGCTGCTTCCCACTAGCTATCTATTTTACATTTGGTAGTGTATACATGTCAGTGCTACTCTCTCACTTCATCCCAGCTTACCCTTCTCCCTCCCCATGACCTCAAGTCTATTCTCTACGTCTGCATCTTTATTCCTATCCTGCCCCTAGGTTCTTCAGAACCGTTTTTTTTTTTAGATTCCATATATATGTGTTAGCATACAGTATTTGTTTTTCTCTTTCTGACTTACTTCACTCTGTGTGACAGACTCTAGGTCCATCCACCTCACTACAAATAACTCAATTTCATCTCTTTTTATGGCTGAGTACTATTCCATTGTATACATGTGCCACGTTTTCTTTGTCCATTTATCTGTCGATTGACACTTAGGTTGCTTCCATGTCCTGGCTATTGTAAATAGTGCTGTAATGAACATTCTGGTACATGACCCTTTTTGAATTATGGTTTTCTCAGGGTATATGAAAGCATTCTCTTTAAAAAAGGGACAAGATCAGGGGTGCATCTATCCCCAGCTCCATTTAACATCATACAGGAGATCCTGTCCAGAACAAGAAGAAGGAAGCTAAAGTATAAAGATTGGAAAGAAACTAACCAGTAAATATTGCAAAGAATCTACACAAAAATTAATAATTAATTAATTAGTTAACAAGAGTGTTTAACAAGGCTGAAGGCTAAAAAATGGTATTACTATATGCCAGCAACAGTTAGAAAATGTAAAATTTTAAAGTTACCTTTTATAATAGCATAAAAAATAAAGCTCATAGAAATAAATGTAACAAAAGAAGTACATGACAAATATCAAGAAAATTGTTTTCAAGTTTATTGACTCATTAAAGATGACCTAAATAGAGAGATATTCTATTTTATGTCTTATAAGTCTCAATTTCATAAGCATATAAATTCTACCCAAATTGGTCTATAAATTCAATGCAATTTCAATCAAAATTACAACACCTTTAAATTTTTTTTTGCAATTTGATAAGCTAATTAAAAAATACATGTGTGAAACAAGAGGCCAAGAATATCTTGAAGAAAGCAAGGTTGGGGGTGGGTCTGGGGTAACTGTCTTAAAAGATATTGAGACAACCATAAAACTGTAAGATCAAGAGTGTAGTGTTAGTTCAGGAATAGCCAAAATGATGAATAAAACAGAATAAAGAACCAATAAACAGACCGACAAAGATGTGGAAAGTTAAATTAGGTCTGCATTATCAGCACAGGTCATGGGGAAAGGATCAACAAATGGTGCTGGGACAATGCTATATCTATAGGGAAATAATTAATTTGGACCTCTATCTTATACCATACCCCCAAATCAATTTCAAATGGATTAAATACATAAAAGTATAAGGTAAAACTATAAAACTTTTAGATAATAATATGGGATAATATCTTCATGATCTCAGGGTAGGGAAAGATTTCTTGAACAAGATTTTTTAAAACATAAGCCCCAAAGAGAAAGATTAATATATTTAACTGCATTAAACAAACAAACAAAACCTGGTCATTAAAGACAAGCCATGAACTTGGAGAAGATATTTGTAAAACATAATTGACAAATAATTTATAATCAGATATAAAAGAACTCCTACAAAGCAAATAAGAAACACACAGCTCAATAAAAAAATGAGGAAAATGTGTTTTAATGTTCACATTGTAGAAGAAATGTGGTGCTCAATAAACATATAAAAAGATGTTCAGCATCATTAGTAATTAGGAAGATGCAAATTAAGATCATAATGTGACACAACTGTATAACCAGATTGGCTAAAACTAAAAAATCTGACAATATCAAGTGTTGTCAAGTGTCTTGAGCGATGAGAAGAAACTCTCATACACAGCTGATAAGCATGTAAATCAACACAATAATTTTGAAAACTATTTTTAGTATTATCTAATAAAGTTGAAGAGGCACACAGCCAATAAAAAATTCCATTGCTAGATAATACCTTAGAGAAACTTACACGTGTATAGCTTGAGTCTTGTACAAGAATGATCTGTGTAGCATGATTTACAAAAACCCAACCTGGAAACAACCTAAATATGTATGAATAGTAAAATTGATAAGTAGTGGTATATTTCAAACAACAAAACAGCATACAGCTGTTAATGATTTACAAATATATTGGTGAATCTTAGGAACATAATGTTTAATAAAAAGAGCAAGTCACAGATGAATACCTATTGTATGATTCCCTTTATATAAAGATCAAACACATGCAAACTGAGCAATATAGTGTTTAGGGATAATGAACCCTTGTGATAAAACTATAAAGGAAAGCAAAGAATGTTGTTTACTAAATTATAGTCCTTACCTTTGAGGAGGAAAGAGAGGGGATTATGTGGGGAGAGGTTCACAGGTTAATTTGTTTTCTTAAACTTGAAGATTGAGTACTTGACATGTATCTATAATTTATTATTCTTTTCAGTCTACTCAATATTTAGTAAAGATTTCATCAAGTGCTCAAAAACCCTCACGTTTAATCAGGATGACCTCAGGGAGGCACAACTGAAATGCCATTGTAACTCACAAAGCCTAAACTAACCAATCGTGGTGGACCTTGCAAAAAGAAGGCCTTGGAAATGTAACAATCTGTTCAGCTTCTCTGAAAGGAAACGGAGATCAAGAATCTGTCAGTGTCTGCCAAATCCTCCCTCCCCCCGTCCCCCCCATACACCTTTTCCCATTCACTTCCATCCCCTTAATATTCTCACTCCATCACCACTGTATTCAGTTCATATTAATTTGTATTCTCAATATTTTTCATTTCCCCCCCTTTTGAGCAGATTCCCAGGCCCCTTCACGTTTCCTTGTCCTGGGGATTTTTGCCAGACAAAATTTACCAGACAGCATGATGTCTAAGGCTCCTCCTGGGGTTTGTAAAAATCTCAAGTCCCTTGAAGAGGATGTGTCAGATGTTCTAGAGGAAAAGGGCAGGGCACAGCAGACCAGAGAGGGGAGCCAGGAGGCCCTCAGCACCATGGATTAGCTTCTGTCTATATGTTTCACACCTTCTTTCTCTTCTACTTGCCATGTACTTTTGATGCAATAGGACATGTTCATATTATAATGTGACTTCTGGCCCAGGACCTTCATGTCTCATTTCTGGGCAAGCTGGCTCAGTAAGCCGTAGAAGCATTCCTAGCAGCTGTTCTGACACTGGAAAACCAGCAATGACTTAACTATTTACAGAAGTGATTGTAAGCCACTAAACCCAAACAAAATGCATCCCCAGCTCAACTTCTCTTTTATCAGACCCCAAAAATGCCTGAACCATTCCAATGCCACCCTACTCAAGGAGAAGTGTGACTTAGGAGAAGTAGGAGTGGCAAGAGGTGGAAGTCTTAACTGATTGCATTTAAATTATCTACTTTTGTTACAAAAACATAGGAATGTATGAACATATTATGAAGGCCCCTCCCATGGTCTTGAGACCCAAGTGAGGGACCATGAAACTTAAGCTTTAATAGCTTCAGTATATCTGCTGGGGGGCTTGAGGGGTGTTTGCTGAGTGAGTAAGTGAGCCAAATATGAGACACTTGCATTCTAGGAATCTCTTTTGTAGAATAGGAATTTTCTATCTTATCCTGTCTATCAGGGCCTAGATATGTTATCTTTTACTAACGCCATACTCATCAAATCTTCTGACAAAAAAATTTATCCCCAGGTACCTTACATGGGAGATGTGGTGTATACACAGCAGACCTGAGTGAAAGTATGTTTCCCAGTGCAAACAGACAAATTGCTAATCTGGGTAGAAATCAGTCTCTTGGGAGTTTGATTTGTGTAGCTGGGTCCTGAGAAACTGACACCTCAGAGTGCCCTGACAAATTCAGTTTCAGAACATGGAAATATGGCACCCAATGGACCCCAACTCGCAAAAACTCATTAGCCTTTCTCAGGGAGAAGCATCTAATTCACCAAGCATACCTCAAAACTGTCACTCTGATGACTCAAAATAACTCTCAAATTGGGTGAGAATTATAGATTAACTGGATATACACAGGTGAGATTAAAAAGGGGGGATTGCCTTTTTCCCACTGCCTTTCTACACTTAAAAAAATTAATACTTGTCTTCATAATAACTTAAAATGAGAAAGAAAGGTTACTTGCCAGTATGTGGGATTAGGAAAGAATTTTTTTTGCAGCTGTGAAACAAGCAGTTCTTAAACCCTTTAGGGCAAAGGCAGCTAAGAGCAGAAACCTCTTAGCAGTTGCTCTAAAATTGCCCAGGGACACATTGGGTATTGCTTCAAGATCATGACCAGATTCTTCACTCCTTCAAGTTTCAGGTGATTTGAGGGGAAGAGGAAAGGACTGAAGTGACATTAACCATTTACCAACTGAACCCATTCTTATATTTTAAGATTTTTAGGGCTGGAAGCAAGCAGATCATTGCACCTAGTCCCCTTATTGTACAAATGGGGAACCCAGGACCAAGGGAAGTTACTCCTGCAAGGTTACAGGGTCAGTGGTAGATGTGGGGACTCTGGAATAGGTTTAGGATACTATTTTTAGGCTTAAGAAATTCAGAATTGAGTGTCACAGAGGCTGTAAAGGAAGATATATCGTGAGCCAACCGCTGTCCCAGATTGTTTGCTGAAAGGGAGTCAGATCCCCACCACTTCAGCCAAATTAACAGCTGGTAACAGTTGGAGGCAACTGTCAGTTCTTAGAATTTTGAGCTCGCAAAAATCTCGCAATTAATGATATTAGGGAAGGGTTGCTCCTTCTGGTCCCATCCATCACTGATCAGAAGGTGCCTGGGACCACCAGCTGTCACATACAAACTGACTTTTAGCCAGAGCAGAAATTGGAGTTGGAAAGAGGCTAAAACTAATATCCACCAATGGGAAGTTGGCATTTGAAGAAGGTCCCCGGGGAAGGTCGACTTAGTCTTCTTCACAGGGGGGCTTCCCTGGTGGCGCAGTGGTTGAGAGTCCGCCTGCCGATGCAGGGGACACGGGTTCGTGCCCCGGTTCGGGAAGATCCCGCATGCCGCGGAGCGGCTGGGCCCATGAGCCATGGCCGCTGAGCCTGCGCGTCCGGAGCCTGTGCTCCGCAAAGGGAGAGGCCACAACAGTGAGAGGCCCGCGTACCGCAAAAATAAATAAATAAATAAATAAATAAAAATTTTAAAAGATACAGGAAAGAAATTGAGGGAAGCATGGCAAAACAAGATAAAAAGTCTCAGATACATATCACTAGGGGAAAATGTTACTGTAAAAGAAAATTATAATAGAATACCTCTGGAAAGATAAATAAAGAACTGATAATTGCCTCCCAGGAGGGGAACCAAGTTTTGGGACTTTAGGTACAGGAGAGACATTTCTTTTTTCCTGTATAACCTTTTGTACATTTAGGTTTTGGAATCATGTGAATTTTTAATCTATGTTTTAAAACATTAGATTTTTTTAAAAGAAACTAACAAGGGACTCCTCCTTAAGATTATAGCAGCTTTTAAAAAATCCCTGTGAAACAAGGATGTGACTAGCTTAGTAAAACCCAGCTCTAACCAAGGCCTTTTGTGGCGATGCAGAGTGCGTGACCGAGGGTGTGCTGCCTCCAGCCTTGTTCACGAGCAGCTGCGTCTGACTGTAGCATCACTTTCTAACATGAGGCCAATGCACGCTCCCATTCCTTTCTAGTATTTCTTGATGTAACTACTAAATATCTCCCTGAAACCAAATATTTCCTTTTTTGGAGAAGGATTAAGTATAGGCAGAATGCTATTTTAACAGCTATCATCATGCTGTCTAGTTCAATATAACAAAGTTCGCATCCTGGCCAACAGCCCACACAAGCATGGTTTTGCTCATATTTGTTGGTATATATGGAGGCAGCAGTAAGGATTTTATACACATACACATGCATATATGGTATATAGTATTTTTCTTTAAAACTTCTCTATATACATATGTCTATATATACATACATATATACTTTTTAAGAAAAAGATTTCAGAGACACAGCATTATAAGGAATCAGATTTATAGAAAATGGTGTCAAATAGGATATGAAGTAACCCACGTAGCATGTAGGATGTAGCAACAGAGATGGGTGTGCAGCATAAAAAAACATAGTGTTCAAGAGGCAGTGCAGCACAGCAATTTCAAGCATGGACTTTGGAACCAAGCAATCTAGGAATCCAGCTTTACCACCTAGTTAACAATGCAACTTTTAGCAAATTATTCACCCTGTTGTGACTCAGTGTTGCCATCTGTAAAATGAAACTAATAACAAAAATATCAAAGTTTTGTTATAAAGATTAAGTTAGTTCATAGGTAAGATGTCTGGAATAGCGATTGACCACATGGTAAGCACCAGGTATAAATATTAGCTATTGGGCTTCCCTGGTGGTGCAGTGGTTGAGAGTCCGCCTGCTGATGCAGGGGACACGGGTTCGTGCCCCGGTCCGGAAAGATCCCACATGCTGCGGAGCGGCTGGGCCCGTGAGCCATGGCAGCTGAGCCTGCGCATCTGGAGCCTGTGCCCCACAACGGGAGAGGCCACAACAGTGAGAGGCCCGCGTACCACAAGAAAAAAATTTTTTAAAAAATAAATAAATAAATATTAGCTATTGTCATTCTGCAAAGAACAATTTGGCAATGTGGACCTATGCCATAGTCCCTACGTGTAAGGGTATATTTGATCAGGGACAATCATGACCTGGGTGAAAAAGTCCTCAAGACAATCAAGTTGCCTTAATTCCATGGTCACCCAGCAATTGTCTTGATTACTAATCCAACTTTCCAGGTATCTGTCCTCAGGAAAGGGGTATGGTTTTCTGAATGAGACAAAGGTCATCTGTTTCCTGCCCAGAAGGGTCATCTCCATTTAAAAATTAATGCATTAGTATTCTGGTTTACAGGCCCATCTCACGTGAGTATTTCACTGAGTCTGCAACTCTGGGGATACACTTAGAAAATCTAGTTTGTGGACTTTCCCAACTGAGGTCCAGAATCTGGATCTCTGTGTAGTTACCAAGGAAATATCACCCCAGAGGCCTCTTGGGGACCAGTCAGCTGTCTCCTTCCCCAGATGAAATCTCCCTGATGCCACGACCTCATTGTAGGCAGGGAGCAATCATTCCACATGCTTGCAAAACACTGCGGTCACTTTGCTTAGCAAAATGTTACTTTTTGACACAGTATTTATGTATAGTAATTGTATTTGAAAACCTGCAGTTTTTTTTAACATAGATGTGACAAAATTGAACTAAGAAAGCAGTTGGTGATTCTATTTTGAAAGCTAAATAAGAAATGGAAGGGATTGAGCCTTTCTGTAGGGAAGGAACAGGTAGAAAGTATATTCTGAAGTATGCTTTTCTCTTTTCTCCTACAAGGTCCTGGGTGTTTAGGGTTTATGTTACGATTTGGTAAATTATTTGGGAAAGAAGGTAGTTTTCTGGTGAGAGTCATTGGAATTGGGATGCTCAGAATCCTAATGCTGGTCTCAGGTTGAGTTATAACAACACTACATTCTAATCCAGTCTCATGAGAGGCCCTCTGTGACCTGCACTAGTCAGTCTCCATCTAGAATAATAGGTTTTATTCTGGGACTCTGGTAAGAGGGTCATTGACAAACTGGAGTTTGTCCAAGGGAAGGCAACCATAAGAATACCATCTCATGTGTATCAGTCAGGATATTTTTAGTTGCAAGTAACAAAACACTAGCATCAAACTGGGCTCAGCCAAAAGGAGAATTTGACTCATGTAAACTGAAACCACATAATTCTGAACCAGAATTGCCTTCAGACAAGGCTTTGCTGGAGGTTCACGTGATGCAACCATGACTCAGATTTTCTCTCCACCTGCTTTTTGGATATTGGCACCATTTTCAAGTAGGCTCTTCCCTTCATGGTCTAAGACAGATGTCAGTAACTCTCAAGGCTCTATGCATCCTCACCCTCATCCCACACCTCAGAACCAATGTGCTAGAGTCCTGAGATTTACTCTAACTGGACTGGCTTAAGTCAAATGCCCACCCCTGCTGCCATCACTGTGGCCAGGAGATTGGAATGCTAGCCCTGGCCTTATCCTCTACCCTTGGAGCAGGGAGGAAGTCATGGAGTCCCACTTGGAAATCAGGGTTGGTGGGAAAAGGGAAGAGGAAATGGATGTTGCAGAAGTAACCAACAAAGGTAAGTGCTTCATCACATGATGAACATTTAAAGGAATAGGGATCCTCAGCTTGAGGAAAAGAAGACATAAAAAGAACAAAGTAGTTGTCTTTGAAGATTTGAAAGTATCACTTGGAGGCAGCATTAGATTTATTCTGTGTAATTCTAGAATTGATGGGTACACTTTCAGAGCAGCAGATTTTGACTAAATTTAAGGGAATGAAATGTAAAAATCTCCCTCCTTCTTTCCCTTCCCTCCCCTGCCACTCACCTTTTTCCATTTCTACTCTTTAGAGATAATTTCTATGAACTGTTGAATGAAAGCCTTTCTTAAGATTAGAGTTACCCATAAGGACTTGACTGTGTCTTGAAGAATTGATTGTCCCATCACTTCAAGCAGGAGTTCTACTTTAGTGGACATGGCCTAGCTAACTGTAAGATACAAGGATTCCATGTCTGAGGTAGCGTGATTTAAAGGGACATTTGGGGGTATTTATAAAAGAATGATAAGAACTTAAGGCATTCTGGAGTAAGTGTTTTTTGCTGATGGAACAAAAGAACTATGAACCCCCTTTCCTTAAAAGCAGAGCAATGATGGCAGATGGAGTGAGTAAGGAGAGCACCTTGGACCAGATTGTGGATTCAGGAATAAGCAGAACACACAGGGAGGCTAGAGCTTTCACGTGGATGGCCAAGGTCCCTCTGACCTGTAAGAGGGCTGATTTGATTGAATGTTATTTGGGTCTCCCATTTACACATGAATAATTAAATGAATCCCTTGTCTCTTCTGGTCTATAGTAGAACGAACAGAAAAACATTGTTAATCTTCTTAATTTATTTCATAGTTGTATCTGTTCCATTTTATTCCTGACATATGAATGAAATAGTAGCTGTTATCTAATATTTCTGGTGTGGTCCTAATCACTAGCAAACAAATAAAATACACTAAATTTGCTCTTTCATAGAATACAAGAGTAGTTAGTCAAAATGAGATTGTGTCTTGTCCAGACCTAGTAATAAATTGAATCTTAAAAAAATAAATACCATCTATTGAATGCCTACTCTGCTTCACATACTGCTTACTGTTCAGTACATCTCATTTAATAAAAATTTCAGAACAACCCTATGAAGTTATTATTATCTCCATTTTACAGATAAGAAATGAGGTCTGGAAAGGTTAAGTAACCAAAGTCACACAGCTAATATGTGGTAGAACCACTTAGAACTGGGGCCTAGTTCTTTCTGACTATAAACCCATGCCCTTTCCGTATGATGTTGCCTTTAAACATGTAAGCATGTTTATGTGTGTGTAGTGAGGGCAAGTTCATGACACTATGTGGTTTGAAATTATATTGAGAGCAATCTCAAAATGCAAATTTTAATCCTCTTTACATATTTGTTGCACATAGAAACAAACAAAAGTATGCGGGGGAGGGGAAAGCATTGTAAAGAAATAAACATGCCATTTGGATTTTCAGAGGAGCCTTTAAGTTCTTTGGTGCTTAGGTATGTGAACTGCAAAACAGCCTTATTTTTTTTTCCTTTTGTTGTGGATTTGTTTTTGAATGAGTTGTATAGCAATGACACATTTGATTGTTATTTCTTGGGCTTGTTTTGAAATGTGTATTGAAGCCTTGTGAACTTTGCAGTTCCTAGGGTCACACATTTTTTCTTAATGACTGCTAAATGATGTGTTTTTTCCAAAACTCCTAAGGGAGTATGACCTCCTTTAACCAGCAGTTCTTAATTTTCAAAAAATATCCTTTATTTTTACCCTAAGCTGGACATTCCTTTTTCTAGTTTCCCTTTCAATTTAGCAAACCTTCATGTGCTTAGCCTCTGTGAGAGATTCATAAAGAAGACATGGTGGGTTGTGTAATTTTTCTATTATCAGCTCTTCAAACACCCTTCCCCATGCCTGCCCTCATTACCTTCTTATTATGGCACCCTCTTTATGAGTTCTCACAATCCATGATTGTGTCATTTATCTACTTGTTTATTGACTGTCGTGCCTATAGGGTATAAGTTCTAGAGGGTAGAGACCTACCTCTCTTCCTCACTGTTGTGTCCCCAGAAACTTAGCAAGGTGCCTGGCAAAGGAGGCTCTGAACAAACATTGTTGACTGATTGGATGAACCTAGCAGTGCCTACCATGTGATAGGTGCTCCAGGAATCTTTCTTCATAATGAGTGAATGAGGCCTGAAGTGGTTAAAGAAGATGGCAGAGTTTGATCTGGTCCTATAGTGGAACATTTAATATTTTGTCCCATTCAGAACAGACATTATTTGGGGGGGAGGAATGCTCCATAAAATCATGTGGGAGGTACTACCTGTGAAGTGCTTCAGAGGAAAGGCACGTGACCCAAGCTGAGTCAGTCGCTGGTCTCCATTCATCTCGGCACACTGATCTGTCCCTGGATAAGCACAAGGTCCCAGCCAGTTCAATCCGTGTCTTTTTACCAATATTTTTCAAACTTGAGCTGGAGAAAGATATTCTTTTTTCCTTTGGTCAGAAAGCTGCAAGGATGTACATCCAAGGCAGCTATGTCTTCCACTCCCACAGAGGAACTGGTCTGAGAGCATGACGCCAGAGGCAGGAGATGAGTAGAGAGTCCTGGTGGCCAGGGTCCAGCTGACACATCCTTTCCAAGGCTTAACTGTTCAGCTTCAAATCTGTGAGCCAATCCAGTGTTCTCTCATAAATCACCCCCCTATAGAACAAAATGCTTGAGCAGCTAGGTTGAGTCCAGAAATCCCAACTAATACAAATGTGAGTAAGTAGACAGGAGTAAGGAGGGGCTTCTGGGCAAAAACACAGAGCTTAGATTAAATATGATTTTTTAGGAAAGCTCAGAACTAAACACTTAAAGGATAGATATTTATGATCTTCAGCCAATGCATATTACTGCTCTCTCTAGTAATGATCCTCATATACACAGTTAGCTTTAGCCACAAAGTAGGAAATAAAATGTGATAACATGAGGAAATACCTAGACATAAAATGAAGTAAAAAAAAATGGATACAAATAAATACACAGCATGACCACAACTATAGAGCACAATGATGTAGTGAAATTGCACAAACTTTAGAGTCATACACTTTGATTTGAATCCAGTTTCAATTTACTAGAAGCATGACGATGTGCAACATTGCCTAACACTTTGAGCCTTTGGTTTTTTCATCTGTAAATCAGGGATAATATCTCTCAGGGTTGTTGACATATTAAATTAAAAAATAGTAGGTGAAACCCTTAGCACAATGTCTGGCATTCAATAAATGTTACTTATATTCTTTATGTTAAAAATAACACTCACTGCATTTAAAATTTAAAAACACTAGAAGAAACACATCTAAGTGTTCATAGTACTTGTGTTTGGATTTGTTGATTTATTTAACAAATATTTATTGAATGCTGACAAGGAACAGGGACTAGATACTACAATGGGAGACAACAGTGAACAAAATGAAAAAGGTCCTTGACCTCATGGAGCTCAAATTCCCGAGGGATATAGACAATACACAAATAAATAAATTAAATAGTGGGTCACGTGGCCTGAAATGCTATAGTCAGGGAGTGACTGGTGTTTGTGGGTGTGGAGGTGGTTGTGCAACAGTTTTAAACCCAATGTTCTGAAAAGCTTCACTGAGAAAGTGATAGCTGAGTAAAGACTTGAAGGTGAAGAAGGATGGCAGGACTACGGATATTTTTTTTTCCTTATATTTACTTTTCTGATTTTTAAAACGAGCATTTGGAAACTGATTTTTAAATAAAAAAATTTAAATGGAAACTAAAATCCAAATCTTGCTAAAAGTATTTATTATTATAACTTATCTATGGTGTTTTAGCTTTAAAAAATGTTGTTCCTTATCACTTATTCTCAAAACACCATAGCACTGCTGGAAGGCAAGTAATATTTTTCTCCTTGTTTTACAGTTGAAAATGAACTTCCTCAAGGTCATGCAATTTTTAAGTGTTAGAACAGATTCTTGAAATTCAGATATTCATGCTTCAGATCTCGCATTCTCTAATAAATTCCTATTTCTTACAGCTCATATACACAGGATCATCTATCTTCTACTGAAACTTATCTATTTATCTTTACCTCCAGGGGTACTGATCAATAACTTCTAACAACTCAGCAGTTAATTATTGTGTTCACTGGAGTGGAAACTGCAATAATATAATAGTCTCTACACAAAGGGGAGTGTATATAAATTTTTGAGTGGGGTTGTATTATTGAATAAGCCATATAGCACTTACCTATGTGTTATTTAGTATGATGCTTTTAAAATTACCCTTATCTACATTTTTTTGCTAAATTTTCTCGTGTAGAATGAAAATTGTCAGTGATACACTACTAACATCAATCAAGTTTATGTTCTGGAATAACTTGCATATAGTCCCTGTGCTCATTGACACTTCTTACCAAAAATGAGAGTTGGAGGGACTTCCCTGGTGGCACAGTGGTTAAGACTTCATGCTCCCAATGCAGGGGGCCTGGGTTCGACCCCTGGTCCGGGAACTAGATCCCACATGCATGCCGCAACTAAGAGTTCACATGCCACCACTAAGGAGCCGGTGAGCCACACCTAAGGAGCCCACCTGCCACAACAAAGACCCGATGCAACCAAATAAATAAATGTTAAAACAAACAAACAAGCAAAGGTAGGTTAATACCTAACTGTTGAAAATTAAGAAATGACAGTTTTAAAAAAAGAGAGAGTTGGAAAAGGTGCCTTGAGCTTGTTAGGAGTGAGGGACGAGTCGAATATTCCATTCTTATAAGAGCCTGATTCCCAGTGAATAGTTCTCATCCTGACTTTCTTTGCAACTTTCCTGCCCACTTCCGTGACAGTTTTAGCTCAAACCCAGCATTTTTATTGCAATTCAGAATCAAAACATACAATTAAACTAAATACAATAGTGACATTCTAACTAAAATGTGTAGTTACGATAAAATACATTTATTAAAAATATTGGCTTAGAGTTTGATATAATTAACCTTATAACAAAAACATACTTTTTCTATTTGTTAGAATCCTGAAAAATGTGTCTGAGTCTTAGAAGCATAGCATTAAAATAAAGTAAGAAAGACCTTTTGTTTCTGTAATTCAAAAAAGAAGAAAAAAGGGGAGTGAAGAAGAGAGAGAAAATTTCTTAACTGAGAGCCAAATCATTTTCCTCAAGAAAAGAGCCATGATTTCCTAATCTATGTAGATACATGTAGATATGGCTGTAAGTTAAGTGAGATAAAATGTGTAAAAACACTTAAAATAGTATGAAGTAGTTGTCCAAAATCTGTTCATTGCTTCTTCATCTGAATCTGCATTTGCATGGATTGCAGAAAATTTGTGAATGATGGGACTTGGCACTCATTATTTCTGCCTTTTGCAAAATCTCTTTTGTTACTATTTCCTCAGTTATAGTAGCTCATTGACTTAGGTATTAAATTCACTAGAATATTTTTAATTGAACACCCAATATATTTTCAAAGCCTTGTATTAATGAGCATCCCTTTAAGTCTCTCTTTTCCTCCCCAACCTCAAAGAAGGGTCAGCGTTGGGGTGAAGGGTTTTCTACGTCAGGATCTTTTCAGAAAGGGCATGGTGTATTTAAACTTGTGTCATAGTCACAACTTGTACGAAAGCATTCAAATATTTAAAAAGCAAAGTAGATGGTTTGAAGGGCAAAGAGAAAATAGCTTTGATCCTTCATGATTTCACCAGGAGCCATTTGCATGTTCTGCTTTGCAGAACCTGCACGTTGTTCTGCAGATCATAAAGCGTTCTGTGAACGCTAAAGCAGAAAGCTCCCCAGAGTGGACGATTAACGTAGGTCCATCTTCTCCTGTCCACTCTATCTCACAAAACTTCCCTGAGCTGTAATTCTTGCTTCTATGCTTTTTAGACTTCATTGCTGGCACGCATGGGCTCTTCACCACTGGAGGAGAAGGATCTGAGAACAGAAAAAGCAAATGCAATGCTATCCAATGGGGCAGTTTCTAAGTTCCCTGTTGCCACAGCACCTAAGTATTCAGCTGAGGTGGTTGACCAGGAATACTGGCAGAAAATGCAAATTCATATTTGAATTTGAATTTGAATTCCTGCCTTTCCCTGTGGGAAAACAAAACTATTCTATCGTTAATTTTAGGGTTCGAGGACTCCACTCTTCAAATCTCTGGTGGAGTGAGAGTGAGGTGCGTGTCAGGAGGAAGAATGGCAGGAAAGATTGCAACCAAAAAGGAGCTGCTGTTCTTTGTCCGTCACATCCAAGCCCCACAGTAAAACTGAAAACTTAAAACTTGTGTCAAGGGGCTTTGAAACTGACTGATCCTCCATCATTTCTTGGAAAGAAAGAAGAACTAGAAGAACTAGTCTGGGTTGATTCCTAAGTAGAGCAGATCCACTGAAGTAATTTCAAATACAGTTGAGCCTTGAACAATGTGGGGGGCTGGGAAGGGGGTTAGGGGTGCTGACCCTCCTTGCAGTTGAAAATCCATCTATAAGGCCCTCCGTATCCACAGTTCAGAATCCACAGATTCAACCAACTGAAGATCAGGTAGTACTGTAGTAGTTACTAGCAAAAAAAAAAATATCTGCATATAAGTGGATCCAAACAGTTCAACCCCATGCTGTTCAAGGTCAACTGTACATGAGCAATCCAAGACTACCCATGTCAGATGACTTTTTTTTAACCTTTTTTTGAGTTATACACAGCATAAAATTTACTATTTTAACCATTTTTAGGTGTACAAGTCAGTGGCATTATTACCTTAATTACATTCATGAACAAGTTCATTCATTCATTCCATAGATTTTAATTGAATGCATGCTGTGGAACAGCTGCTGTCTGTGAACAAAATAAAGATTCCTGGCTGCAGGGGGGTTTCTTCATTTTAGCACAGAGAGGTAGAGAACTAACAGAAAACATAATAATTAAATGGACTCTGTGACATGTTGGCTTGTGATAAGGGTTATGGTTGAATGCCAGGTCACAATGCTCCCAGCATCTGAAGGCTTCTGTGCCCTTCAAACAGCTCTGAGACCTTTGCTCATCCACCTCTTTCCCCGCAAAGCCTCGCCTCTGTTGACTGCTAGTGCTTTGGGAGGGTTCATTGGTTATCTGACTGGGTAATTAATAAAGGAGATGTGTTCATTTGAACCGATCACTTACTAAATATACAACAAACCCTGAAGGCAGTTGGGCATGTCAATAAAAAAGGGTGGAGGTCTCGGCTACACCTAAATAGTGTGCTTTTCCCAAGAAAACACCCTTACCTTTGAGAATAAGAGTCAAGGCACAGAATTCAAACGGGAAGACATGAATTCTTCACCAGTCATGTGAGGAATTTTTTAAGAAGAGGGGGTTGTATAGAAGCATTTGCATTTTGAAAAGTCTTTCTACTCAAAAACTTAAAAGGGCCAAAGAGGGAAGGGGTGAAGAATAAAGTGGTTTATTGTGCCCCATGACGACACTGGAAAGGGGATCCTGAAATGCTTGCTTCTGTCAAGTGCAAGGATGCTGTCAGACGTTTCCTATGAAATGTTTAGCTTCTGCCCAGGTTCTTTCAGGTTGTGTGGAACACTTATATACCATAATAAACATTTATTTATTTATTTATTTGTGGTACGCGGGCCTCTCACTGTTGTGGCCTCTCCCGCTGTGGAGCACAGGCTCCGGACGCGCAGGCTCAGCGGCCATGGCTCACGGGCCCAGCCGCTCCGCGGCATGTGGGATCTTCCTGGACCGGGGCACGAACCCGTGTCCCCTGCATCGGCAGGCGGACTCTCAACCACTGCGCCACCAGGGAAGCCCAATAAACATATATTTAAAAAATATGTTGGAAGGATGGTAACTAGCCTTATCATGGCGATCATTTTGAAATATATAGAAATACCTAGAATAGAAAAATGTATAGAAATACACTATGCTGTGTCTCAGGAACTAACATAGTGTTGTATGTCAATTATACTTCAAAAACAAACATAGACTCATAAAAAAAGAGATCAGATTTCTGGTTACCTGAGGCGGGGGAGGTTGGGAGTGGAGTTGGATGAAGGCAGTCAAAAGGTACAAACTCCCAGATGTAAGATAAATAAATACTAGGGACCTGTATATTTATCATGTACAACATGATAAATATAATGAACACTGCTGTATGTTACACATGAAAGCTGTTAAGAGAGTAACTCCTAAGAGTTCTCATCACAGAGAAAACATATACTTTTTCTATTTCTTTAATATTGTGTCTATATGAGATGATGGATGGTCATTAAACTTATTGTGGTCATCATTTCATGATGTAAGTCAAATCATTATGCTCTATGTCAATTATAGCTCAATAAAACTGGAAGAAAAAGAAAGAATGTACAGGGAGGAAAGTAGTAAGCACATGATTGTGCAATTGGACTGCACCTTGACCATGATCAAAATTAAGATACCAATGCAGGGCAAAGGGACGCTTGTGCCTCTAACTGAGGTACTCTGCAAGCATGCCACATTACTAATGTGGTACCCTAACCGGAAAGGCATAACCTGGGAACACATTAGGTAAAATAAAATGGGGGAATATTCTATAAAATAACTGAACCAATTTCTTTTAAAATGGCAATGAAAGGCAAAGGCTGAGGAACTGTTACAGATCAAAGGAAACTAAAGAGTGGGGTGACCAACCATCCCTGTTTGTCTGGGACTGAGTGGTTTCTCAGGACACAGGACTTTCTGTGATAAAATCGGAAAAGTCCAGGCAAACGGGAATGAATGTCACCCTCATGAGGAGACACAATAGTTAAATGCAACGTGTGAAATGCGTGATCCTGGACTGGAGGGAAAATGCTATAAAAGACATTACTGGGACAAGTCATAGAATTTGAAATTTTTAAAAAAATTGTGGTAAAATATAACAGAAAATTACCATTTAAACTATTTTTAGGTGTATAGTTCAGTGGCATTAAGTGCGTTCACTACGTTGTACAGCCATCGTCACTATCCATCTCCAGAATGTTTTCATCTTTTCAAACAGAAATGCTGTACCCAACAAACAGTGGCTGCCCATTTTCTCCTTCTCCCAGCCTCCGTTAACCACCATTTTACTTTCTGTCTCTGTGAATGTGCCTCTTCTAGGTACCTCATATAAGTAGAATCACACAACACTTGTCCTTTTGTGTCTGGCTTATTTGACTTAGCATAACGTTTTCAAGGTTCATCCATGTTGTAGCATAAATTAGAATATCATTCCTTTCTATGGTTGAATAATATTCCACTGCATGCACATACCACATTTTCTTTGTCCATTCATCTCTAGATGGACATTAAATTTGTCCCTACCTTTTGGCTATTGGTTTGTTTTGTTTTGTTTTGTTTTTGGCTGCACTGGGTCTTCATTGCAGTGCGCGGGCTCTTCGTTGTGGTGTGCAGGCTTCTCTAGCTGTGGCACGTGGGCTTAGTTGCCCCGAAGCATGTGGGATCTTAGTCCCTGACCAGGGATCAAACCCACATCCCCTGCATTGGAAAGCAGATTCTTAACCACTGGACCACCAAGAAAGTCCCCCTTTTGGCTATTGTAAATAATGCTGCAATGAACATTGGTGTAGAAACATGGACTTTTAAATTAAAGTATTACATTAGTGTAAAATTTCCTGAATTTGATGCCTGTGGTTGTAGAAGAAAATATCTTTGTTCTAAGGCAATATTCACTGAAATACTGAGGCAAAGGGGTATGATATATGCATCCTATTCTCAAATACTTCCGAAAAAAATGAGACACAAAGCAAATGTGGCAAAACGTTAAAAATTGATGAATCTGTGTAAAAAGTATGTGAGTTCTCCATATTATTCTGGTAAATTTTCCATAACTTAAGAATTTAAAAAATTCATGGATAGTAAGGGAGAGAGAAATTTTATTTATGACAACCAGGCCTCGTGGAGCTAGAGGAATCTATGAAAAGCCAGCTGTCACAGAGCCTGAAATGTACTAAGAGGGGTGGAAGGTAACTCAGGATTCATCACAGTTTAATTTGGTATCTTGTCCCTCTGAGCAGAACTTGGCCACAGTGCACTCTTCTAGCGCTTTGTTGTTGTGGTTTCTCAACTACTCTCTGCTTCTTCCTCAACTGCTCCTGTTCCTACCAACTAATTTTTGCAACCTGTCTTGTCCTCTCTTCCTCTTGTCTTCAGCTTGCTCACAGCTTCTGCTTCCTCCTGCTGTCTACTTCCTCTTCTTCTTTAAGTGTGTGTTGGTTGCCACTGCCATCTTCCTCTGGTCCAGGCAGTTGTGATGGGGTCATGTGGAACAGAACATGACAATCTTCGCATAGAAAGAAAGAGTTGCAGCCTTGACATGTAAGCACATTGTTTGGCCAGTTCAGTCCAGCTTAAAACACTATGTCTGTAATACTTGGTTGGTTTAGGGAGTTGGTATCGGGGGCACAGTGGGGAGAAAAGGCAAACCATCAAATCTCACCTCAGGCACTAATGGTTTGTTTGTTTGTTTTTTTTTTTTTTGGTCACCCTGCTTCTGGGTCTTAGTTCCCCAACAAGGGATTGAACCCAGGGCCATGGCAGTGAAAGCACTGAGTTCTAACCACTGGACAGCCAGGGAACCCTAATGATTCATTCTTGATTCATCTTGGAAATGTGTGAAAAAAATAGAAACTATATATAGAAGTTCAAGAGAATTGAGGAGTCAAGATGTCATTATAATTTTGAGAAAATTGTCAGAAAACCCTTCCTTCCTTCTTTCTTTCCCTTCCTTCCTTCCTTCCACAAAAATTAATTATGTGAAAGGCATTATAACAGATACTTTGGGGAATCCAAATTGTATAAGATGTGGTCCCTACCACAAGAAGCTTACAGTGTGGGACAATGTGTTTTAAATTAAAGGTTGCATCCTGTTAGTATGCATCTGACCTACATTTTAAAAAAATGGCATAAAAGGGAAAATGATTTGAGTCCATCACATTTTGCAACAGTAAATATTGTTCAGTGAATTTTTATATGTGTGTGTGTGTGTGTCCATAGGATTGTGATATTAAATGTGTTTCTACTGTGGGCTACAGAAAAACTGTCTGTAAGCTATTGATCTAGTAGAACTTAAACCTACAGCTTCAGTGATCACCCATATGCTGAGTCGTATCTCCAGTATAGACCATATTCCTGAGCTCCGGATATGGCTATCCAACTGCCAGCAGGACCCGTCAAGCTCAACCTATCCAACATTGCCCATATCATCTTCCTCCTCAAAATGTGCCGTTTGCCTACATTGTCTGTTGTATGATATCAACATCCACCAGGTAAGTCAAGCCAGAAGCCCTGGAGTCCTCTATGGCATCTCCTTCTCCACTCATTGTTCACACCCAACTGGCCAGTTGGCCTCCTCTTCTCCATCCTCACTGACAGTCCTTGGTTTAGGCCCTGAGTAATTTCTCACCTGGTTTCTTGCCACCCTTTGCTAACTAGTCTCTTTGTCTCCCGCCTTATTTCATGACTCACAAGTCTGTGTATCACGTTGCTTCTCAAGTGAACTTCCAAAAGTGCTATGACATTTTCATTTCTAGTTGGAAATCCTTCCATGGTTCTCTGCTGCCTTCAGATTAATGTCCAATCATGAGAGCTAGAGTCTTTCTTGATCTGCCCCTGTGGCTTCTTCAGCCTCAATTACTGATCCTCAGCCCCATCTCAGATTCTAGAGGTACCAACTAACTCTGGTTCCCAAACAGCTCAGGTGTTCTCACATTTCAATGACTTTTACTCCTGCCTTGAATCACTTGCTTTGTTTCTTTGTCTGTGTCTAAATCCTACCGCTCTTTCTGGACACAGCTCTAGTGTCATCTGGTCTTGGGACCTGTTCTGACCACACGCCAAGGCTTCCCTAGCATCCTGGGCGTGCCGCTGTCCCATCAGTGACCAGTCCACTTGGTCATTGCTGTCAGGGTTGTCTTGATTACGAACTAGCTGACAGCAAGGACTCTGGTTTGTTCATCTCTGTAAAACATGCACCTAGCCCAAAGCCTGATACGCTCAGCACTGACCAAACATTTGTTGAAAGAAAGAGTGAAGATGAAATCTCTTACTGGCCTACTCCTTGATTGTAATGATAGTATAATGATAATGTTAAATAATTCTTGCAAATACTGTAGTTCTCAAGAGTCATTAGAATGGATAAACAACAAGGTCCTACTGTATAACACAGGGAACTATATTCAGTATCCTGTGATAAACCATGATGGAAAAGAATATTTTTTAAAATGTCTAAAAAAAATGTCTAAATGTGTAAAAAAAAAAAAAAGTCATTAGAACCAGGGGATTACTGATTGGCCAGATGTGCTTTGCCTAATTCTGATTCTATCATTCCCTTTTCCACCTCCCCCTTCTCTGTCTGGTTCCTATAACATGAGAATAAGAGAACATTACTGTCTGCTTGTGGGAAACATCCAGGAATTTTCCCACCAACAGATCACTGTTTTTTAACAAAAAAGAAGAAAGAAAGTAACAAAGAGATGAAAGAAAGAAAGAAAGAAAGAAAGAAAGAAAGAAAGAAAGAAAGAAAGAAAGAAAGAAAGAAAGAAAGAAAGAAAGAAAGAAAGAGAAAGAAAGAAAGGGGGAAGGAAGGGAGGGAGGGAGGACTAGAGAAGAAGGCAAGTGGGCAATATGGATCAAGTTTATTTTATCTTACACCTTCTTTGCTGTTCTTACTGTCCATCTGTAATGCTTTTTACGCCTTAGGGAGGGAGGTAGGCCAGATCCTTTTGGTACTTACTTTGGATGTGACCCTGCTTGGAAGCAGGGTGTCTGATCCAAAGTGACTTTTGAGGAAGCTTCCAGTCTGGAGTGTATAATGCATGCACCCAAGGCTACCGTATGAATTCATATGCCCCCAGAGAACCATCTTGATTTTCTCTCTATGCTAGGCACTGGGGATATAGTGACAAAGAAGATGTGGCCTCTGTCTGGAGGAGGAAGGGAAATTTTTTTCTTTGTTCCTATGCAAACTCTTCTGTAATTTCAAACTTTTGTTTTCTTGGATTTTGCTTGACATAAGTGAAATGTAGCGCCATTTCTAAGTTATTCAGCAATTTTGTTTCAAAGGGTTCCACCTCTCTGTGACAAGACAGAGCTATTCTTAATGCAAAGGTTTGGAGCCCAGAAATGGGAGCTCCAAAGGTCAATGTATTCCTTATCCAAAATAAATAGACTGTGGAGGCAAAATGTTCTCTGGGGTTTACTTTTTTAATATGTAACATGGATGTGATGTTGTCTACCACCTTTACATGTGAGGATTCACTGAGTTAAAATATGTGAAGTACCAGCAGAGAGGTGGGTACCCAGTGCTGTAACATCCACAAGTTGTGATTTGCCCTTTTAGTGCATCAGAAAACAGAGGGGACACCAAGGCTGAACCAGGAAGCTGCTGGCACAAACTCAGTGTTCCCACCACCCTTGGCGATGCTGTGGTGTCTGACACAGTAGAGGCACAAGGAGGAATTTTTTTTTTAAGTGCAATAAATGGCCCAGTTACAGGCTTGTGAATAAAGTAAACACTGAAGCATCCTTTAAAGTGTTACTTTGGGGCTACACATAATGTGCCTTTCTCATCTTTGAGGGGAGGTGGAAGTCAGGGAACCATAACACGTTTTACCATCTAATTAGTCACTTGATCTTAATAGAAAAATTACTGGGTCCTTTGGGTTTTGCTCTACTTATCTAGGTCATTTCCAGCTTTTTCTCTCAGTAAATCAATTCTCCACCTCTGTTACACAACATCTGGAATACATATGGTTTCTCAAAATGTCAGCGAGTGCATCTTTAGAGCAAAAAGATACAAAGTATTACTTAGAATCATAACAAACAATGTTTTTAGCTACAGGAAAATTAGGGAGGGATTTGCTTGAAATTCTGTTGTGGTGATTAAAAACCTGACACTTTCCCAACGATATCTCCAATGTGTTTTCAGAAACGGCCCTCATTCCCATGGCTTCACACAAGATCCAATACTTCCTGGATTCTATAGCAACAATTAATTGCTCCCTGACCACTGAGTAATGTGAGGTCCTCTTGGCTGGGCCCATTCTCAGATTTGGCTGTGACCTCTAAGTTTCTGAGATGTCCCAAGAGCAAAGGGGCTTCTTCCTGGGATTTTAACTCAAGCTATGGGGGAAATGTGGTTGTAGAGCGCTTTGCCTTTTCCCAAGGCTTCGCCTGAGTGTTGTACTGGTGGCAGAACTCTCCTTTATTCTCAGTTTCAACTCTACATGATGCCACACTTGTCACTGACACCTTGCCACCCCCTTGGAAGAGATCACGTCCGCATCAAATAACTCGTCTAGGTGACACATTCAGCATTTGCTCTGGTCTGACCCCTCCTACTTATTCAACCTCAGCCTCCTTTTGTATCTGTCATTTGCTCTGCCTCTATCAGATCAGGTTTTTTTCATTGCCTCACAAATACTGTTGTCATATCTGGGCTTTGCTTGTACTCTCCCCCACCTGCTAAGCCCTTTCTTCTTTTTTTCACCTATCCAAATCCTTCTTGCCCTTGAAAGCCCCAATAGAATAGATTTCTTTTAGTGTTCTAATGCTCATTATTCTTCCGGTTCCCCAAACTCCTTTATTATTAATAACTGATATCCATTCATCATTCATTCATTCATTCCTATAATAAGGATTTACTAAGAACCCACGATGAGTTATCACCATTCTAGAGCTCAGGGTACCATCAGACAACGTCTTTACCCTCTTGGAGCTTTTTTACACTTCTTCTAGTGTGGAAGACAGACCTTAAGCAAGTAAAACAAGTGAGTAGTGTAGATTTACAATGAGACAAGTGCTATGAGCAAAAAATAAAGAGGCAGGATAAGGGCTAGAATGTGACCATGGGAGTGGAGGCTGTTTTTCATTCAGTGGTCAGGGAAGGCCTCTTTGAAGAGGAGACATTTGATATTCAAGCAGAGACTTGAATTATGAGAAGAAATCAGCCATAAGCCAACCCAAGAGAAGAGTGCTCCAGGTAAAGGGAATAGGAAGTGAAGTCCTGGAGATAGAAATGTTCTAGAAAGATGAGGAATGTTCTAGAACAGCAAGAAGGCTAATGTGAGGCAGAGTGTAGCAGGAGATGAGGATGCAGAGGATACAGAGGTGAGAAACTGTAGGGCTTTAAGGGAGAGAAGAATCAAGGGTGAATTCTTAGTGTTAAGTCTGAGTACCTGGTAGGGAAAGCCTGGGGGGAGGAAGGAAATAGATTTGTGTGAGCAAGAGAGATGTTGGATTTGGAAACAAGAGTTCATTTTTAGACGTATTAAGTTTGAGATCCCTTTAAGCATCTAAGTGTAGATGTTGGGCAGAGAGTTGGATATATACAAGTCTGAAACCCAGTGAGAGGTCAGGCTAGAGTTACAGAAAGCCAAGGGCCTAGACAACAACACCAAGGAAGAGTGTAGATTGAGAAGACGCCAGAGCCCTAGGGCCCGCCAGCATTTAGAGGTCACGGAGAAGGAGCCAGAAGCGAGACTCAACTTGTGGCCACTGAAGTTTCCCACATTTCCAAACACATCCACGACATTGTGTGGCGGGCTTATAGTTTCATGTGTGCCGGACTTGTCTTGACAACCAAGACGGCAGACTTTTTTTGATTGCTCTCCACAAAAGTGAAGGTAAAGATCCAAAGCAATTTATTGGTGCCTACAGCCTTGGCATGGTCCTTGTTTACTACGTATTTCTTACTGTTCCAAACTTTCTCACAGTGCTGAGTAAACACTGCCAAGCTATTGGGGGAAATATAGCTACTTCCTTTCTCAAGGACTGGATCTGTGAGTTAGTTAAGAATTCTCAGGCTTATTTTACTGGCAGTAAACTGATGCACAGAGAGATTAACTAATTTACGCACAGCACACACTGAGTCAATAGTTAGCCTGAGGCCACACTGCAGTGTTCAGTAGAATGTGTGCTGACTGCCAGCATCCTCTGGAGTGTTGCTTTTTTTTTTTAATTGATAACATATATGGGTGATCTACTCAGTGCTTTACAGACAGTAACATTTTTTTTAAACATCTTTATTGGAGTATAATTGCTCTACAATGGTATGTGTTTCTGCTTTATAACAAAGTGAATCAGCCATACATATACATATATCCCCTCCCTCTTGCGTCTCCCTCCCACCCTCCCTATCCCACCCTTCTAGGTGGTCATAAAGCACTGAGCTGTTCTCCCCATGCGATGCAGCTGCTTCCCACTAGCTATTTTACATTTGGTAGTGTATATATGTCAGTTGTACTCTCTCACTTCGTGCCAGCTTACCCTTCCCCCTCCCCGTGTCCTCAAGTCCATTCTCTATGTCTGTGTCTATTCCTGTCCTGCCTCTAGGTTCATCAGAACCTTTTTTTTTTTTTTTTTTAGATTCCATACATATGTGTTAGCATACGGTATTTGTTTTTCTCTTTCTGACTTACTTCACTCTGTATGACAGACTCTAGGTCCATGCACCTCACTACAAATAACTCAGTTTCATTTCTTTTTATGGCGGAGTAATATTCCATTGTATATATGTACCACATCTTCTTTATCCATTCATCTGTCAATGGACACTTAGGTTGCTTCCATGTCCTGGCTATTTTACAGACAGTAACTCTTAATCCTCACAACCCTCCATGCAATAGGTAACATTGTCCCCATTTTACAGATGAGGAAACTTGAGACATAAATAGAGAATTTCATGTGATAAAGTAGCAGATTTATCTGGCTCCTAATCCATGTTCTTAACTACAATGTTACATGCCTGCTGAAACAGAATATCTGGGAATAGGATACAAGAGTATTTGGTATTTAGAAAACACTCTGGAACATTTTTTAAATTAATTTTTATTGGAGTATAGTTGCTTTACAATATTGTGTTAATTTCTACTGTACAGCAAAATGGATCAGCCATGCATATACGTATATCCCCTCCTTTTTGGACTTTCTTCCCATTCAGGTCAACAGAGCACATTAAGTAGAGTTCCCTGTGCTATATACTATGTTCTCATTAATTGTCTACTTTATACATACTATCAATAGTGTATATGTGTCAATCCCAATCTCCCATTTCTTCCCACACCCCCTTCCCCCTTGGTATCCATACATTTGTTCTCTACATCTGTGTCTCTATTTCTGCTTTGCAAATAGGATCATATATACCATTTTTCTAGATTCCATGTATATGTGTTAATATACAATATTTGTTTTTATCTTTCTAACTTACTTCACTCTGTATGACACTCTCTAGGTCCATCCACATTTCTACAAATGACCCAATATTTTTTTTAACGGCTGAGTAATATTCCATTTTATAAATGTACCACATCTTCTTTATCCATTCCTCTGTGGATGGACATTTAGGTTGCTTCCATGTCCTGGCTATTGTAAATCGTGCTGCTATGAACATTGGGGTGCATGTATCTTTTTGAATTATGCTTTTCTCTGGGCATATGCCCAGTAGTGGGATTGCAGGGTCATATGGTAGTTCTATTTTTAGTTTTTCAAGGGACCTCCATAATGTTTTCCATAGTGGCTGTATCAATTTACACTCCCACCAACGGTGCATGATGGTTCCCTTTTCTCCACACTCTCTAGAATTTATTGTCTGCAGATTTAAAAAAACAATTTTATTTATTTTCTTATTTATTTGGCTGCATTGGGTCTTTGCTACTGCACACGGGCTTTCTCTAGTTGTGGCGAGCGGGGCCTACTCTTTGTTGCAGTGTGTGGTGCTTCTTATTGCAGTGGCTTCTCTTGTTACAGAACATGGGCTCTAGGCACATGGGCTTCAGTAGTTGTGGCAAGCAGGCTCAGTAGTTGTGGCGCACGGGCTTAGTTGCTCTGTGGCATGTGAGATCTTCCTGGACCAGGGATTGAACCCATGTCCCCTGCATTGGCAGGCAGATTCTTAACCACTGCGCCACCAAGGAAGTCCATATTGTTTGTAGATTTTTTGATGATGGCCATTCGGACCAGTGTGAGGTGATACCTCATTGTAGTTTTGACTTGCATTTCTCTAATAATTAGTAATGTTGAGCATCTTTTCATGTGCCTCTTGGCCATCTGTATGTCTTCTTTGGAGACAGGTCTATTTAGGTCTTCTGACCATTTTTGGATTGGGTTGTTTGTTTTTTTGATATTGAGCTGCATGAGCTGCTTGTATATTTTGGAGTTTAATCCTTTGTCAGTTGTTTCATTTGCAAATATTTTCTCCCATTGTAAGGTTGTCTTTTCATCTTCTTTATGGTTTCCTTTGCGGTGCAAAAGCTTTTAAGTTTCATTAGGTCCCATTTGTTTATTTTTGTTTTTATTTTCATTACTCTAGGAGGTGGGTCACAAAAGATCTTGCTGCAATTTATGTCAAAGAGTGTTCTGCCTATGTTTTCCTCTAAGGGTTTTATAGTATCTGGCCTTACATTCAGGTCTTTAATCCATTTTGAGTTTATTTTTGTGTATGGTGTTAGGGAGTGTTCTAATTTCTTTCTTTTACATGTAGCTGTCCAGTTTTCCCAGCACCACTTATTGAAGAGGCTGACTTTTCTCCATTGTATATTCTTGCCTCCTTTCTCATAGATTAGGTGATGATATGTGCATAGGTTTAACTGTGAGCTTTCTATCCTGTTCCATTGATCTATATTTCTGTTCTTGTGCCAGTACCATGCTATCTTTTTTTTTTTTTTTTTTTTTTTTTTTTTTTTTTTTTTTTTGTGGTATGCGGGCCTCTCACTGTTGTGGCCTCTCCCGTTGCGGGGCACAGGCTCCAGACGCGCAGGCCCAGCGGCCATGGCTCACGGGCCCAGCCGCTCCGCGGCACGCGGGATCCTCCCGGACCGGGGCACGAACCCGTATCCCCTGCATTGGCAGGCGGACTCTCAACCACTGCGCCACCAGGGAAGCCCAGTACCATGCTATCTTGATCACTGTAGCTTTGTAATATAGTCTGAAGTCAGGGAGCCTGATTCCTCCAGCTCCGTTTTTCCTTCTCAAGATTATTTTGGCCATTCGGGGTCTTTTTTGTTTCCATACAAATTATAAAATATTTTGTTCTAGTTCTGTGAAAAATGCCATTGGTATTTGACAGGGATAGCATTGAATCTGTAGATTGCTTTATGTATATAAAAGTTTGAGAATCCAAGGTTCATGGGATCTCAAGTTAATTCTTTGAAGCTCATAGTCATCTTAAAATTCACTCTACTAAGCTGTTTATTTTTAATATCTCAGTATCCATGTTAAGTTAATTTATTAGAGTCTCATAGACTACTCTCAGTAACACTTTGTTAAACATAGGCAACAACTTACAGCATAGTTTATCATTTCCAGAGAGGTAAAGCACATAACTGTACATTGAACCAGTTTGCATTGTCTGATATGTTGACAATCATTACCTAACAATTTAAAGCCTCATGCCATGGACACTGATGTAGCTTCCTCTCAACAAGAATAATGCATCTTTTCCCACTGTATTTATGATTCTACAGATTTGCCTACTCAGATCCATAAACAATAATGAAACAAATCAATCATAATGCCAGTACAAGAGCATGAATGACTCCATGTTGCTGGCTGAGAGGAGGTGGGAATGTGTTGTGTTTATACTCCCCAGGCTAGTAAAGAGAAAGGCTTTTGGGGTAGGGGATGGCCCAGAGCCCTCAGAAAAGTCAGTCCATGGAGTATTCTCTGACAACATTTGCAGATGGTCTCAAGAGCTTATGGGATGAAAGGGAAATGAAATCAGAGAAGTATTAAAAAAACAAAAACAAAAAACGGAAATGAATCCAGTTCTCAGATGAAAAAAAAGAAACCTATTGAAGTACAAGACCTTTAGATCATAGGTGATAACATCTAGTAAACTTATTTCTGTTGACAGGGAATTGTGTTTTACTGTCACCGATCTCCTCGAGTTTGCATCATTTGCACAATGAGACTGGTTTCAACTGTTTGCAACTGTTAAACTCTTAGTCATTAGTTAAATTGTTTAAGCCAATTTTCCCAGCAGTTTATCCTATACACTTTTTTTAAATCCCACAATAGAGATCAACCAAGGCTGCACACCTGCTGTGTATTGTCAAAGGGAAAAAAAACAAAAAACTATTTGAAGTAAAAATGAGTGAGGCCATTACACTAGAGGGAACTGTAATCTGAGTCTTTCATCTGAAAAGATACAAAGAAAGAGAAATATAACTGGGCTAGAGGGTGGAGAAGAGGGAGGTTAGTGGTGGAAGGGTAGGAATTGGGATGAACTTCTAAGGTGTACATCTTGGGTATAAAGTTGTCAGACTTAGCAAAAAAAAAAGAAAAAAGAAAAGGAGAGAAGAAAAGAGGAAGAAAAATATAAGATGCTAAAATAAATCTGAATTTCAGATAAACAACAAATAATTTTTAGTGTAAGTCTGTCTCATGTAATATCTGAGACAGACTTATACTAAAAAATTATTCGCTGTTTATATGAAATTCACATCTAGCCGAGTGTCCTGTATTTTATCTGGCAACCCTAGCTGAGTAGTGCCTTTTAATCTCAGTTTGAAAAAAATCCTTTTAGAAGACAGATGTCTTCAGGAAACTGGGTCATGGATTCAACAACATAATACTTGCTAATTATGCTACACAGTGTGATGAGATGATATATTTATTTAATACAAATAAACTAGCAATTGTAATGACTTAAACTTAGCTATTCTGATTTGAAAACTCATCCTCTTTATTTATCTATTTGGTATGAGTAGGAAAAAACTAAAAATGGACAACACTGATTCTAAGACTTATAGACAAGGAAACATCCATCCATTCATTTATTTACTCATTCTTACCTTTTATCTGTACAAAGGCTTTCTGGTAGTTATGTTTTATAACATTTTATTTTAGTGATCCAATAATTATCATATACGGACTCCCTGACCCAGTTTCTTAAATAATTCTGCATGGTAATAACTTAAATTTAAAGAGATAATAGACCCAGCCAAAGACAAAACAAAGCGTCAAAGAAAGGGCCGACTTGCTGCCATCACTTACCACAATCTGTCCAATTCCAATTTGTCCAGGATGGCAATGAACTAGCACATACAGAGGCTGAAACAGTATAGGCTTAGAGTTGGGTGCTGAGATTGTAATGGGAGGAAGGAAGGGAGAAATAGCATGAAGGAGAAATAAAGTCTAAGTAAAAGAAATGCAAATGCACCAGATTCTGGCTGAGAGAGGGTAAGGCAAGGATGGGGGAAAGGTAAGGGAAGGAGGTGCGACCTGAGCTTGGTGGGAAAATGAAAGGATGGCAGAGAGATGAGTGAGCAAGTGTGAGGATGAGAGTTTGTAGATTGTCCAATATTTGAGGAGATGTCAGATGAAAGGAAATTTATTTTGTCTAGCTCCAGAGAGTGAAACCAAGGTCAATAAATAGACATAGCAAGAAAACAGATTTTTTTACACCATTTTGGTAAGAGCTTCCTAAGCTTTAGAGTTGACTGCTGATAGGACAGCCCATCCCTGGAGATGTGTGAAGAAGCAGAGGCTGCCTGACTGGTGGGCAGGCCTGGGGTGGAGATGATTCCTGTCTTGGGTAAGGAGTGGACTAAACAGATGCTCTCCAAGGCCCCTTCCCAACTGTGGTGTATGTTTCAATCCAGCAGGGCCTTGCGTCTTTTATCAATTGCTATGTCATCAGTGCCTAGAACAGTGCTTGACACACAGCAGGTCTCAGTTAATCTGTAGGGTCACAGGGGAAGTGCTTTCTGGAGGACATGGTACTGTTTGGGGCCTTGGCCTTGATGTGATAGGGAAAGGGAAATTAGTTTAAATTAAAACAACACACAAAGAGCATCTACATTTGGAGGAAGATGGGCTATAGGGCTCTATTTTGTGGGAGCTACAAATTACATAATCCATGTTTCCCCAGTCCATACCAGCCTGGAGAGGAAAAAGAGAAAAAAATAATAGGCAAAAACAACATTTCTCTGGTTCTCTCATTCTCCTCTGCCTACAGTATTTTCATTCCCTTCAAATTTCTCACCAACTGGGCTTCCCTGGTGGCGCAGTGGTTAAGAATCCACCTGCCATTGCAGGGGACACGGGTTCGATCCCTGGTCCGGGAAGATCCCACATGCCATGGAGCAACTAAGCCCGTGCGCCACAACTACTGAGCCTGCACTCTAGAGACCACAAGCCACAACTACTGAGCCCATGTGCTGCATCTACTGAAGCCCACGTGCTCCTAGAGCCTGTGCTCTGTAACAAGAGAAGCCACCGCAGCGAGAAGCCCGTGCACTGCAGTGAAGAGTAGCCCCCCACTCGCTGCAACTAGAGAAAGCCCGCGCACAGCAACGAAGACCCAACACAGCCAAAACTAACTAACTAAATAAATATTTTAAAAAATTTCTCACCAACTAGTTCTAGGAGCCGCCAGGGGATGGCCCTCCTGCTTCTGAACTCACAGCTATCAGAGGGTATTTGACTGTGTTACTTTTCTCTCCTCTGGCTTGCTGTTTTCTCTCCTGCTTTGTCATACGTTGGTGATGTGTCTACATTTCTATCAGCTCCAATGATGCCACAGCTTCCATATACCCCCACCAAGCCACCAGGGCTGTGCTGCACCTGCTAAATATGCTCTGCCCACCACCATCAGCGACTGCACTCAAAGTACACATGTTGCGGGAGTGAATAAAAATCTTAAGGGAGAGAACACAGAGTCAGTTGGCAGCAGTAGGGGCAGAAGACACCAACAAGGGAGCCACTACAACTGCGAAGTTCCGATGGGGGAGGACAACCGGGAGAGCAGCTGCATTGCACAGTGGGAAAGGACATGGCCCTGGAGCCAGAGCAGCTGGGCTGCCTTCTTTCACCCCTCTGTGCCTCAGTTTCCGCCTATGTGAAGCAGGGACAATGACAGTGCCTCTCATAAGGCCATTGTGAAGACCAAGAGAGTGAGCACAGGCAAAGCTCAGAGCTGTGTCTGCCCGTGGAAGCTGTTGGTCTGTGAGGCCCTTTATTAATGGTGCTGTCATGATTCTCTGAAGATGTCCAGTTCCCCTCGGGGGGCCACTGTTCCTGTTTTCCTCAGTGGCACTGCAGCCTTACGATAAACTTTGAACTGAGCAGGTTTCTGCTCCTTGCATCAGAAGGAGCCTAATTACCACTACAGATCTGAATCCTCAGGTGAATATAATAACTCAGATTCTCAAGGTGGAATTTTCACCACTGTCCTTTGAGAAGCAGTAGAGAATACAATCAACAGGTAGTCAGTACCTACAGTTATCAAATACCCACAGAGCCGTCTTTGTCTTGGGGAAACAAGGCAAACATTCACTAAGTGATGAGGAAATATTTGAATATCTGTTCATATCTTCAGCAGAAGTGATGATGCTAGCCCCAAATGTATACATGGTAGAAGCAAGCTGCTTTCTGGTCTTGGTGTCATAGGCTGTTCAGCCATTAGCAACAACAAAAAATTTTTTAACTTTATAAGAAATTTAAACAAGGGACTTCCCTGGTGGTCCAGAGGTTAAGACTCCACTCTCCCAATGCAGAGGGCCCAAGTTCCGTCCCTGATCAGGGAAATAAAGATCCCGCATGCCGCAAGTAAGACCAGGTGCAGCTAAATAAATAAATAAATAAATAAATAGTTTTTAAAAGAAATTTAAACAAATTTTTCTTTACCCTGAGTGGATTCCACATTTTGGTCAAGCTACCCTTTTGTTACCTAAGTGGGCCTCAAAGAGTGGCCTTTAATTTCAAATGTCTTGGGAGGAAATAACTTTTCATTATTATTATTATTATTATTATTATTATTATTATTGTTTGTTTTTGTTTTTGTGGTACGAGGGCCTCTCACTGTTGTGGCCTCTCCTGTTGAGGAGCACAGGCTCCAGACGCGCAGGCTCAGCGGCCATGGCTCACGGGCTCAGCCGCTCCGCGGCATGTGGGATCTTCCCGGACCGGGGCTCGAACCCGTGTCCCCTGCATCGGCAGGCGGACTCTCAACCACTGCGCCACCAGGGAAGCCCCCATTATTATATTTTGAAAGTATTTTTAAAATATCTAGAGCACATCAAGGGAGAAATATCTGCTGGCTGATGGAAATTTAAACCTAGCATTCAAGTGAAAGGTTGGGGCTACAGATATACAGACTTGGAAGGCATTAGTATATAGGTCATAATTAAACCTCTAGAATAATTAAAGTGAGTGGGAAGGGGGATTGTATAAAGTGAAGAGAGAAGAAGACAAATTACTATTTAGGGCCTTTTTCGAAAAAGCCATGGTCATCAGCTTTACATGTGGAGCCTGTTGTGTCTGGGCTCCACCCTGGACCCATTAAACCTAAATGACTGAGGCGAGGGAAGTTTGTACCTTTCTATGCACTTCACCCAGTTTACCTACTCCTCTACCTCCCAACCACCAATCTGTTTTCTGTATTTATAAGTGCAGGTTTTGTTTTATTTGTTTAGATTTCACACATAACTGAGATCATAGGATATTTTGTCTTTGTCAGACATTTCACTCAGCATAATGCCTTCAAGGTCCATCCAATGTCCTCAAGGTCCATCCCATGCAAACAAAAGTTTGACTCCCACAGAACTGAGGGAAGGGTATATTTGCATCAGGCACAGAAAAGGATGCCCAAAAGGAGGCATTACAAATTGCCTCCTGGCTGGTGGTTGTGCATAGGTATCCATAATGGATTCTTTCCCAGATTTCTTGGTGGTGGCTTTTTCCTTTGGCTTGGTTCCTGTAGTGCATTGGAGCCAGAGAATCAGAGGTGGTGACACATGCAGATGCTGTTAGAGTGAAAGAACGTGGCTCACTTAGAGTAGAAGTGGTAAATTCTCTAAGGCAGCCTCAGCCAGGCCTTTGGTTTATCAGGCTTGGGGCCCCTCCACGTCCCACTGGGTGGGGAAGCCACACCAACACAGGCCAGAACCCACGCACTGTGAGAGATTGGGGGTACCAGCAAGCCACAGGCCTCTGATCCCAATGTTGCCTTTCCAGAGATTGGGGAAGGGGGTCACAATGGACCTCAGAGTTGACTGGAAGTTCCAGGGGGCAGCCCTATGTGTGCTTGGGGCTGGGTGGGTTGGTGAGGCACGTCTGGAGAATTTATGTGAAGAGGGAACTCGTGTGCCATCCAACAGAATCATGGTCATAACCAAAGAGCTGCAGCTGGCTTGCACATACCGAAAGGCAAGAGTTGAGTCAAACCAGTTCTGAAGGTGTCACTTAAGCCACTTGCTGGGATGCTTTGCAGTCAATCCTGTAAGATACTTTGACTTTAAACTTGTAACTATTTTGTGAGGAACCCTTTCTTTAATATATAGCATTTTTCCTTAAGTAGTTCCATCTTCCTCTCAGGATGAATCTGAAAGAGTGACTTTCACAGAACTTAATGTTGCCAAGGAGTGACAATTGCCAACATGCAGGAATGGGTGGGAGTCCTTGTTACGGTGCATGTCTCTGTAGGCAAGTGACTTGTGGGGTGGCTAAGAATGTCCTAGAATTGCTATAAACATAGAGGGGGTCATTTTGGAATAAAAATGTTTATAACTTGATCCCGGCATTGAACAACTGGGGCTGTTAAATCCAACCATACACCACTGAGATAGAATTATGTTAAATAACATAAATGTATTTAAATCCAGCCATACATCACTGGGACAGAATGTGTGTGTTCTTCCCCGTTACCTCCCTGAAGGAGCAAATGTAAATCTTAACTCGAGTATAACTTACACTTTAGGAGGGAGGAAAAAGTAGGCCTGGGCAGCATTAATGTAACATTTATAATAGCTATTTTATATGTCGTGGAGGTTAGCATCTTAAAATTGCTTTGCCTTGGGCTTCCCTGGTGGCACAGTGGATGAGAGTCCGCCTGCTGATGCAGGGGACGCGGGTTCGTGCCCGGGTCCGGGAAGATCCCACATGCCGCAGAGCGGCTGGGCCCGTGAGTCATGGCCGCTGAGCCTGCGCGTCTGGAGCCTGTGCTCCGCAATGGGAGAGGCCACAACAGTGAGAGGCCCGCGTATCGCAAAAAAAAAAAAAAAAAATTTGCTTTGCCTTCACAGAGAAAGGCACCAAAGAGAGACGACGAAGCACGAAGGGTGGAGGGTGCTTATTAATGTGTTAAGCATAAATGTTTATGCTTATTTTTCCTTGTTATATGTGCTCATTGGAAATATTTCTAAGATCACAGAAATATAATCCCATCCTCTACAGACAAGCAGGGTTAACAGCTTAAATATTCTTGAAATTTTAGATACACGATCACACAGATGATGAAGAAACTACTTTCCATAAAAGGACAGGGAACATACAAATCCCTGGGAAGCACATTCCCCGTGGGAGGGATGAGATAAACGCTTGTAATGGGCTGTATTAACCATCCTCAGAGACAAGATGCAAACAGGCAAAGGCAACAGCGAGCTGTGGCGTGACTACCGTGGGTAGCTGGACTTCATCCTTGCATGCAAACCAAAAGCCAAGAGATTTACCAAGCTCCCCGACACAGGCGCATCTGTCCCTTCCTTAAATCCGATTTTCTTACCATCTGTTCCTTTACTCCAGCCTTGGCTGTAAACAAAGTTTATGCACAGGGGTGCACTGTGTTGCCAGGCAGCTCTCCTTGATCGTCTAAAACAGAGTCAGTTCTGGACTGAAAGATTGTGGGTCCCATTATTATCCATTTTCCCTAACAATAATTAACTGTGAGAACGTTCAGAGTAATTTTAGAAATGGCATTTTTAACTTCACTTGGTAAACGTGATGCGACATAACTATCTGGTTTTGAAAATTCTGTAAGGAAGCAGCTCTTCATGCATTGGAATAATTTATAATAGATTGTGAAAAAGGATTTCGCCTGCCTTGCAGAACAGTAAGGACATTGTCGGGGTTAAGTCCCTACCCACAGTAAACGGATCAAGGAGAAACTGACGTGGCAGCTGCAGCGGGAGGGAACTCACAGCCTCCAAGGTTACAATTTATCGTGGGGTTGGGGGGAGGAGAGGCGAGAGGAGGTGAAGATGACTTAAAGATGTGTATCTAGGACGTGAGGTTGTGTCTCTGAGAATGTACTGAAAGAGCCAACCATCTGGCAGCTGTGGGGAGGGATCAGCCAATCTCTGGTCTCCAGCTCTAGTTTTTACAGCTATATCATATTTATAATGCAATCTTCCTGGGAGAAGGTTGGAGTGTTACACATCTTTGAATGGATTTGGTTAATCCTTTTACTGTCCCATGAGTAATGAGAGAAGGAGAGAGGAGCAAACAGGAAAAAAAATTCCACATTGAAAGTGGTCACTGCCATGGCAAAGAAGAAAATAACATTCACTCCACTAAGCAACACCAGGAAAAGTAAACCTTGTGATTCTTTTCCATTGAGTCTCAGTCTAGGCCGTGGCAGAAGTGGTCAGAATTCACTCAGAGGGTTAATTCTGACCATGCAAATCATTGTTGATGAAAAGTGCCCCCATGGCAGGGGAAGGGGTTTGCCTGTTTTGGGGGTCCACAGTCAGGGGACAAACTTTTGGCTAGTGCAGCTGGGAGACTGGTGACATACAGGGAGGACTGTGCAAATAAGTAAATGCATTGAGGATTTCTTGCTGTCAGAAGGGAATTACAAATATGGAAAAGGAAAAGGCTAGAATAAATTCTGTGGTGTTAGACTGGGAGTGGAGGAATCAATGTGAGCTCATAGCTTGATGCAGACATGGATATAGAAATAGGTATAAATGTGTGTAGATGTTTGTGTGTGTGTGTTCATAGATATCATACGTGTACATACACATACACATATGTAGATAGATATATGCTTATATTTCCTAGTTCTATCTGCTGAGAGGGTTAGAAGCAAAGATATTCCAAGAGCTATAAGCACACCTCTCTTGCAGAACTGGACTTCTAAATGTTATTCTCCATTTAATGGAACCAGGGTTCCTTAGAGAAATGGTTGACTCTAGGGCTGGGGTAGGAGAAATAAAAGGTGAGACAGGATCATCTTGTACCACAAACTAAGGCAATGCTCAGAGAATGATGGGGACATATCAAAAAGATGAAAGAGCTGCCTTCAGTGAGCTCCCACTGACAAAGTCTGGGGTGATTTGAGTATCATAGTAATGATAGTTACTGATTTTATTACCCATTTGAATAAAATAGGAATCCATGAGTCTACAATGATAAAAATTAAATGAATAAATGGAGGAGAAAGAAAGCCCTATCTTACCATAGAAGTCTAAGGGCATTTCTTCACAAAACAGTTGGGAATGACTCAGCAGAGAATCCTGTAAGACAACATCTTCACCAAATGCAACAAGAAAATTAGTAACAGGACAAATTGACATCATGTGTCTCCTGATATGGTGCAATGAGAAGAGCAAGGAATTACTTCTGAGGGATTCTTACTGCAAATGCATAAATCACGAGGAAAAATCAGACAAACCCAAACTGCAGGACATTCTGTAAAGTAACTACGTGCTTCAAGAAATGTCAAGGTCATGAAAAAGAAGGAAAAAAATGAGGAATTTTTCCAAAATAAAGGAGACTAAAGAGAAATGATAACGATAAAGGACCTGGACCTATTACTGGGTCAACAAGTAAAATTTGTTTTTGATTTTGTTTTTATTGAAGTATAGTTGATTTACAGGGTTGTGTTAGTTTAGGTATACAGCAAAGTGATTCAGTTTTATATATATAATATATATATATGTGTAGTCTTTTACAGATTCTTTTCCCTTATAGGTTATGTGTATTACAAAATATTGAGTATAGTAGTTCCCTGTGCTATACAGTAGGTTCTTGTTGGTTATCTATTTTATATATAGTAGTATGTATACGTTAATCCCAAACTCCTAACTTATCCTTCCCCCTCTTTCCCCTTTAGCAACCATAAGTTTGTTTTCTATGTCACAACAGGTGAAATTTGAATGGGATCTGTGAATTATATGGATGTTGGATCAGTGTTAATTTTCTGATCTTGATGGTTATACTGTGTAGGAGAATGTTCTCGTTTATAGGAAATACAAAATACATGTTGAAGGATCAAGGAGTAAGGGGCATCATGTCTGCAGCTTTTTCTCAAATGTTTCAGGAAAAAACTTTAATGTATGTGTGTATGAAGAATAAGGCAGATGTGATAAAATGGTAACAATCGGTAAATTGAGCGAAAGGTATAGGGGAGCTTCAAGTACTACTTTTACAACTTTTCTATAAACTTTAAATTTCAAACTAAAAAATATAACAACAGAAAAAAAGCCTACTGTGAGTCTCCATGTACACAGACCATAGTGAATCAAACTGAGCGGGTCAATTCAAATGGAATAATAATGAAGCTTAAAGCACGACACTCCCTTACTGAGTCCCTGCCCTCAAGTTGCTCACCAAGGGGTACGAGGGGTACACTGAAATGATGGGGTAGGAGTGCAAGATAAATGGCGCGAAGAATCAGCTGCTACAGCAATTCAAAGGAGCCAGAAGGCTCCACCGAGGTGCTGCATGAAGAGGTCCTGGACAGGACTGGGGCAGGAGACTGGTGGTCCTGTTTAGCATATAGCCACAGGATTCAGGCATTTCTGAGAACTCTATTTTCTTTTTGATCGCAGTGCAGGCTGGTCTGTTTCTCAGCTCCACACTCTTGCTTCTACTGCTGCCCTGGAAGGTGGGCAGTTTATGAGCTTGGAGGATCCACTGCATCCATTTTTCAAGATTTAGCTCATATCCCTTTCTTTGACTTTTTCTGACCGACTTGCTCCGCTCCAGACCGAAAATTCCTTTTCTCTCGTGCCTCTATTGTTCTTAGTACATGTATCACTGCACATGTGGCTCTTGACGGAGCTTGTCAGTTTGTCTGTCCATCCCTCCCAGCCTGAGTCTCCTTGACGGCTTTGTATCTTTCTATCTCCAATGGATATAGTGGGAGCTCAGGAATTGCTAAAATAAATTAACCTGAGACTTCCCCTAAATGTGTTTCTTCCTCTCCTTTCCATTTTTACTCCTAGGCTAACTAAAGGCTTTCTTTATTCATTGAAAACATGTCCTGGGCTTTTCAATTTCAGGTACTGTGAATCCAAATTTGAGGGAAAATATTTTCTTTTCTATCCTGAGACCATCGGTGAAGGTGGAGAGAGACATGAACCATGTTGGGAACAGCAACAAGATCTGCCACACCAGTGGTTAAATTCTTGATGAATGATTCAGTGACCAACCCACAAAGAAATATGCAAACTACTCCTTGGGGTTATGTTGGGGAGGTACCATAACGACCACAGTTGATTGTAAGAGCCAACCAAAATTGTGTTAACCACTGATGCTTGGAAGCTTCTCACGTCAAAACAGCGGCTTAGACCTTCCTGCCACAGTAGTATTATAACAATAATTAGTAATAGCTAACATTCCTATAAGCACTCTTCATCCAGGCACCATAAGCACCCAACAAATGTCACAAATTCTGTGTACTCAGGCGTCAGCTGCCCCATCTATGGAATGAGGCAGCACTGAGGAGCAGAAAGCAGCTGCTTCCTACGATGTAATATTGAGGCAAAGCTGAACTCCTCCTCCTCTCCTCCATGGTAATTGCAGTTTGCGGTTTGAAAGAACATCTTTTGTGAGTCGATTTCTGTTCCACCTCTTACTATATACAATGTATGAGACTGCTGTCTTCTTAGGAGCAGTAAATCATCAATCTCCTACAGAATGCTGAGAGGTGTCTGACTGGAAAAACCTCTCCATGCTATAGTTAATACGCAAGTGCTAAAGCTTTCTTTGTCTGCTGTCTTCACCGGTTTTAAACATTTGTTTGCACCAAGTGCTGTTTCACCCTTGAAGGAGCAGCCTCCTCACCTCATAGGCAAGCTGGCAGCTGTGGAAGAGTTTTCAACACCAGATTATTTTAAGGCATCTGAAAAGTGGGTGAAAACTAACTCTAGTGAAAAACTGCCTTAAAAAAACAAACTTTTAGAAATAAATCAGAATAACATCCAAGCCCTGCAGAACAGCTGGCTCCTCAAACACCTAGAATTTTAGATGGTGTCCAGCAGTGTTTGCAAGATTCTATCCTGACAGCCGTGTCATGGGCCATCTTTAACAAAGAATAGTATGAATCTCCTGCTTTCACATGCTATTCAGCAGGATGACATAGGACCAAAAAGATTGCTGTAATTGCAGTTTCTGGTTTCAGCAATTTCACACTGAAATGGTAAAACAAAAAGAGCTCATTGGCATATGTTATATAATTTTTTAATGTGTACTTAGTAGTAAATATCAGCTTGATTTCATAGCCTGTTGATATGGCCTTAAAGCAAATTTAAAAAACAAAACAGTTTTATTCTTACACATAACAGCACAGCACATTTCTCTGTCTTATGATATCATACACCAGCACGACTTAGTATGATTGAACCAAAGTAAATGGAGAAGCTTACAGACTATCACTTCTATATCTGCAGGGTAGTCCCCCAATCAGCCCAGCATCACGTAGGAGGTAGGGCTATTACCTGCTGTTTACAGATGAGGAAAGGAAGGCCCAGAGAAGATGCATGGCAGCCAGACCTAGAGTGTGGTTCTCATGGTCCTAAATTTAGCCCATCAAGTCATGCCATCTTTCTGGGTTAAGGATTATGGTTTTAAAAATGATTGCTCATGCAGAAATTCATTATTATAAATAATCTAATAATTCACGATGAAGGAACTAGAAAACCAGGGCTAGCAACAAGTGTGTGACAGCTTGAATTTTCACCAGCTGTATTCATTGGCTCAAGGCCCAGATGCCATCTGACCTTCAAGCTAGCCAAGCACGTGGGTATTTCTTATCAGCCCTCAGAACCAAAAACTCACTGTGATATTTTAGAGAGCCAGAATTTCGTTAGGGAGGGAAAAGGGCGAAGATAATAAAGATGCCGCCTATTTTGAGATGGACTTGTTATTTCTTCCTGGTTATGGCTCTGAGGGTAAGAAGCATCAATGTTATTAATCAAGTATCTTTTGAGCCCTTACTTATGGGTCTAGCCCTGCATATAGATACTGTAGAGAATAAGAAAAGGTTAAGGTATAATTATCGGCTCAGTGGTTTCCTATCTAGTTGTAGAAAGTAGGAACACAGAAGATGCTGTCCGAGCAGCGATGGCAAACTTTGGCCCATTGATCAAATCCACCTGCCTCCTGTTTTTGTACAGGGCATGAGCTAGGAATGGTTTTCACAATTTTAAATGGTGGGAAAAAAATTAAAATAAGATAACATTTTGTGACATGTGAAAATTATATGAAATTAAAATTTCAATACCCATCAATCAGAATTTATCGGGACACAGCGGCTCTTGCTCACGTGTGTCTTCTCTGTGCCTGCTTTTGCACTACAGTGGGTAGCCGAGTTGAATTGTTCTGACAGAGACCACATGGGCCACAAAACCTAAAACAGTTACTATCTGGTCCTTTCACAGAAAAAGTTTGCTGACCCTGCAGTCGTTAATACTCTAACAGTGCTAAGTGGGGTGGTTTAGAGTCAACTGAAGAACCAGAGGACTTCCACGGGGGGGAGAGAGAATTTTGGGTGGGAATAAAGCTTCAAGGAGAAAGTGCCCCCAAGTAGAGCTTGAAGGATAAGGATATTGAGTCTTGTGTTTGGGGGAAAGGCTAGCCAGATGTGGCTGTCCTCTCGGCTCCACAGTGACAGCAATGTGAACTTGGTAAGTTCTTTAACTTCTATACCTCAGTTTCCTCAGCTATTAAACACAAATCATAATACCCACTTCCCAGGACTGTTGTGTAAAGCCCACAGTTAAGATTTCATATACAGGGCTTCCCTGGTGGCGCAGTGGTTGGGAGTCTGCCTGCCGATGCAGGGGACACGGGTTCGTGCCCCGGTCTGGGAAGATCCCACATGCCGTGGAGCGGCTGGGCCTGTGAGCCATGGCCGCTGAGCCTGTGCGTCCGGAGCCTGTGCTCCGCAATGGGAGAGGCCACAACAGTGAGAGGCCCGCGTACCACAAAAAAAAAAAAAAAAAAAAAAAAAAAAAAAAAAAAAAAAAAAAAAAGATTTCATATACAAAGTTAGCACATTGCCTGGTACAGAGCTGGAGTCTCATCAATGTTAGCTGTTAATAGTGGTGATTGCCGTTCGTTCTCACATTTGGACATCTATTAATGAAATAAGGCAACATTTCACCTAAAAATTAAACCCTTCAGAGTTTATTAGTGAAGAAGCTTTTCAAATCTTAGAAGATGAATTCAAGCAATTGAATCCCATGAAGTTGTTAAAATAATGTCAAAAAGAATTATAGCGTGGGAATATATTCCCAGTGTGTTCTGTGAAGATAAGTTTCATAAACCTGGAAATTCTATTTTGCCAGTGCATCCAGACTGGAAACTCTCTCTGAGAATCTAGCAAAAGCTATTGACCCCTCTCCTTGATAAATGCACACTGCAAGTATACACTTGCTTTTGCATACAATCTTAGGGCTTAATGGATCCCTTGAAGCCCATCCCTGGTTTCTAGGTTAAGAACTCATGCTCTAGTTGCTCACTCATACTTATAAAACCCACAAGATATTGATATGTGAAGCAGAATGCTAAATTATTAATTCATGAAGAAGAAATAATGTCAAGTGAACTAAAACGCTTGCATTGGTCAATCAGCTCATTATCTTGCTATACAAAAGCTACATGAAAAGCCAAAGCACAATTAAAACTGATAATGGAATTGTAGCAAAGGGAATTAGAGAATAGTCTTAATAGCTCTTGTCGCCAGACTATGACAGTCTGACGTGTCCGTTTCCGTTGAGAAGTACCCCTGCCAAGGATGCTGGAACGGTCAATCCAGGCCCTCTGCTGTGGACAGTTCTTGATGTTTTGTTCTCTTTGCTTTCAGACACAGTGAAGGCTAATCTCCTTCTGTTATCATTCTTGCTAAATAAAGGTACAGTACAAGCAGTTAGACCCCCACATGCAGACATGCGAGTTTCCTTACACTATGTCTAGTCTTTCTATATATATAGAATATCTATATCTATATCTATGTCTATTATCTGTCTATCTATCTATCTATCTATTTATATATCTAGTCTCCCCATATATAAATTCCAGTTTAGGGTGGGTTTGTTGTGATAATTTTTCATAATTTCCTTTCAGAAGGGATCTTTGTTCAAATTCAGGAGGTACCTTACTGTCCCCCACCTTTCCCCTACCTCCAATCCATGATGACTACAGAAGAAAGGGATCCATTGTTTCCTTTCTCCTTCCTTCCTTCCTGTCTCTTGCTCTCTCTCTCTTTCTTAAATAACTTTTAATTTTGAAATAGCTTAAGATGTAAGTAGAAGAAATTTCAAAAGTAGTACATAGAGCTCCCACTTATCTTTCACCCAACTTTTCCCAATGAAAATACATTACATAACCACAGCACAGGTCAAAACCACGGAATTACATTGGTATAATACAGGGTATATAATTGGTACAATTACAATTGGTATAATTATACCAATTACATTGGTATAATTACATTGGTATATATATTACATTGGTATAAACTCAGGAATAGACCTTAGATTTCACCAGTTTTTTAAAATATATATATAAATTTATTTATTTTATTTTTGGCTGCGTTGGGTCTTCGTTGCTGCTCGCAGGCTTTCTCTAGTTGCAGCGAGCAGGGGCTACTCTTTGTTGCGGTGCGTGGGCTTCTCATTGCAGTGGCTTCTCTTATTGAGGAGCACAGGCTCTAGGCATGCGGGCTTCAGTAGTTGTGGCATGTGGGCTCAGTAGTTGTGGCGCACAGGCTTAGTTGCTCTGTGGCATGTGGGATCTTCCAAGACCAGGGCTCGAACCTGTGTCCCCTGCATTGGCAGGAGGATTCTTAACCATTGCACACCAGGGAAGCCCAATTTCACTAGTTTTTACATGCACTCTTTATGTGCGTGTTTGTGTGTGTGTGTGTGTGTGTGTGTGCAGTTCCATGATATTGTAATACACATGTAGACTGAGAAACGAGCACCACAATCAGGATACCACAAAGAAACTCCCTTGTGTTACTCCTTAGCAGTCAGTAATTTTCTTTTATAAATACTCCATTTTCAGTGTTAGAAATCTTAGTCCAGCAGACTTTTGCTATTTCAGGTACCTGAAGTTCTTATGCAAATGACCCTGAGGGACAGCAGTTGTGACCTCACCAATCCCTTTCCCTGGGGAGTAAACACATTCACTATTACCAAGGCCTCAATGGCAACTTTTAGACCCAAATTGTCTTGAGTTTCATTTCTTTTTTTTTTTTTGGTTAAGCCAGTAAGTTCATGATAATTTTTTTACAGCAGCAATGGAAACTGATATACACCATTAATTATGATGTTAGGTGTGGCTTTTTTGTAGATGCCCTTAGTCAGGAAGTTCCTTTTTTAATCTTGAGTTTGTTGAGTGTTTTTATCACAAGAGGGTTTTGGATTTTGTTAAGTGCTTTTTTGGCATCTACTGAGATGATCATGTGGTTTTTATCTTGTATTCTATTGATATGGTATATAATATTAATCGAATTTCACATGTTATATCCACTTTGCATTACTGGAATAAATCCCACTTGGTAATTAATCCTTTTTATAAGTTGCTGGATTCAGTTTTCTAGTATTTTGTTGAGGATCTCTGTATGTATATTGGTCCATAGTTTTCTTTTGTTTTGATGTCTTTGTCTTTGATATCAGGATAATACTGGAGTCACGGTGAAACCGTTTGACTCAGATTGGGACTTGAACCCATGGTCTTTTAACTGAGATCACACACTTGGTCTCAGGACTTAATGAAGCTCAGGTTCTTGATGTCTCATTGCAGAAAGAATTCAGTGAGAGACAAAGCGATAGGTAAGAAGTGGGTTTATTTAGAGAGAAACACACTCCACAGACAGAGAGTGGGACATTTCAGAGGCGAGAGCAGCTTGAGTTTCATTTCTGAATCTCTGAATATTTTCTGTCTTTGAGCAAATTTTTTAATGTATATTCCTGCTAATACATAGAAAAGTCCAGTAGGATTTTTGAAAGTTAGGATTTCTGACCAAAATTTCTTTGACTATAGTTGCATAATAAAAAATGTTTTAAATCTGTGAGATGTGTTGGTATATACCTTCATACAAATCTAAACTTGTTTCCTCTGGGCTCTGAGGGTTCCTATACATATGTGCTTCACATTGGCTTTTCACCTTGGTGAGTTGCAAGTGGACACATTTAGGGCCAATGTCCTCTTATAGAAGATAACACCTGAGGTTACACTCTTCTGACGTCTACTTTCAAGGAGTTCAGTTTCCTGGTAAATTTTCAGAGCAGTACACTGTTGTTTGCCTCAGAGTTTGCATAAGTACTTTTTCATGACCATCCTCTGAGACAGTCAAAAACTAAATGGTTATTGGAGGCAGCCCAACAAACTAAGTGTTTTAAATAAATAATGACACGTGCATATTGAGTGTAACTATCGTAACTGTCTATTTAAGGTCATTACAGAGAACAAAGCATAATTCAACCCAGGAGAGCATAGCTGAAACATTCTCCAGGACATAATTAATTCTTAGAATAAAAAATCTGGGAGTTGATCAAAGATAAGAGGATGCTTGTCCCATGGTGTGGAGAGGGAAAAGGAATCCACAATCGGTGGTGGGAATGTAAAATGGTAAAGCCACTTTGGAAAACAGCTTGGTAGTTCACAGCTAAAAGTTAAACACAAAACTATTTGGAAATTCCACTCTTACCTAAGAGAAATGAAAATATATGTGTACACAAAGACTCACGTGCAATTGTTCATAGCTGCATTATTCATAGACCCAAAAGCTGGAAATAGCCTAACTGTCCACTAAGTAGTGAAGGGATACATAAAATGTGGTATATCCATACAATGGATGCTACTCAGAAATAAAAAAGGAATAAACTACTGACATATGTTACATCATGGATGAACTTTAATAACATCATGTTCAGTGAAATAAGTTAGACACAAGAGACCACATATTATATGATTCCATTTGCATGAAATGTCTAGAAAAGGCAAAGTTATAGAGACAAATTAGATTAGTGGTTGCCTGGGGCTGGAGATGGGAACAGAATGAGGGCATAAGGGATTGTGTCGGGGGGATAGAAATGTTCCAAACTGATTTATAGTGATGTTGCACCACTTGGTAAAGTTACTAAAAATAACTGAATAGTGCACTTGAAATAGGTAAATGTTCTAATATGTAAAGTGTATCTTGAAAATGCTGTTTTAAAAAAAAAAACAGGAAAGTAACCCATGTTTTTCTGGGAGACAGAAGGATCAGCCAGGGGCAAATGCTCTAGGAAACCCTGACCTTGGGAAGGGATTTTTCAAATCTCAATTTGGCTGAAACATATGTTGCCAGTCACTCTCCAGGCCTCAGCTATCCTCACTGTATTTTTCTCTTTAGAAGGTGTTCTTCCCCTCTCGTTTCTAGTTTGAGACTAGAAAACATTTATAGTTCTGGTGGGTGCATGAGTGGAAGGACCAGCACTTTTGTTACCTCTTATACCCTCTGCTTCTCTGAATGGAAAGGGCCAGTTCTGCAGATGCCTGTCAGAAAATCTTAGTGGGAGCAAAAAAAGTTTGTCAGTCCAGTGTAGAGTAAATCTGGCTCGAGGAAATGGGGAAGGGGAGGCACAGGCCTGGAGAGAGAGAGTCCTGGAGACACAAGGGAGAGAAGGGGTGGATTCAGCCTACCTGATTCCGCTGGGGGGAAGGCCCAGGGGGTGTAGGGGGCACCCAGGCCTGGAGAGAACCCATTCCCCTGGGGAACCTCACACTGCGATGAGAAGCTTCCCACCTTCCAGGGACTTTTGCTGCTCTCAGTAGTCCTGTGTCACCCGTGATATACACAAGACATCATGGCCAGAGGAAGCTGAGTTGACCAGAGGGTAGGCAAGTGCCGTGTAGACCAGGAGAGGAGCCAGGGAAGGGGAGACACAGTCACAATGCCCGTCCAGTGCCCAGAAAATGATAGCTTGGGCTAAGAAGTTATATAGGTTGAATAGAGTTGTAAAGTTTGCATTCATGGCTATTATTTATTAGCTCTGGGTTCTTTAGCAAATTAACCTCTAATAGGGCTTCCCTGGTGGCGCAGTGGTTGAGAGTCCGCCTGCCGATGCAGGGGACATGGGTTCGTGCCCCGGTTCAGGAAGATCCCACATGCCGCGGAGCGGCTGGGCCCGTGAGCCATGGCCACTGGGCCTGTACATCCGGAGCCTGCGCTCCGCAACGGGAGAAGCTACAACAGTGAGAGGCCCGCGTACCACCAAAAAAAAAAAAAAAAAAATTAACCTCTAATAATGACCTATTTCTATGTACATTTTGTAGTATACTATCATATTATTCTATAATTATAATTTGCCTAGGGTGGCTGCATTCAGCTGCAGGGCCAGCTGGGGGCTGAGCTCAGCTGAGATGCTGAACCAGTTGGGCCTCCCTCACCATGTGGTTCTTTTTATTCATTCGTTTGGTCTGAGAGCTTTAAATGGAGGCTGGGTTCCAAGAAGATAAGCTCCAATGTGCAAGAATTTATCAGCAAGTCATGTTTGCTGATGGGTCATTGGCCAAAACAAATCACCTGGGTCAGCAGGCAATCAATGTGGGAGGGAAGCCTGTGAGGATGGGAATACTGGGAGGTCTGATTCATGTGGGGACCAGCACTACAGTAGTCTACCACACTTTCTAAGCCTCAGTTTCTTCATCTGTAAAATGAGGACGATAATATTTCATTTGGCTTCTTACACAGAATAAATGAGATCATATACGTAAAGCACCTATCGAAAGGCCTAGTACTTAGTAAGTAATCAGTGGCTATTTGTTTTTATCATTATCACTAACATGGCTATTATTATTATGATTGCTATTGTACTTTCCCCTCAGATTTATCAGAGTGTCGGGAGATGTGAGAGTGAAAAACCAGGAGGGTCTGATCTAATGTAGGAAGTCAGGAAAGACTTTCTTGAAAAAATGAATTTCTTTTTAAAATTTTATTGATTTTTGACGGTGTTGGGTCTTGGTTGCTGCGGGTGGGCTTTCTCTAGTTGCGGCAGGCAGGGGCTACTCTTCGTTGTGGTGTGTAGGCTTCTCATTGTGGTGGCTTCTCTTGTTGTGGAGCATGGGCTCTAGGCACGCGGGCTTCAGTAGTTGTGGCGCATGGGCTTAGTTGCTCTATGGCATGTGGGATCTTCTCAGACCAGGGCTTGAACCCATGTCCCCTGAATAGGCAGACGGATTCTTAACCACTGCACCACCAGTGAAGTCCCTGAGAAAATATTTCAACTAAGGTCTGATAGATAAATAAAAATTTACTCGGCTAAAGACATGGAAACAGCCTAAGTGTCCATTAACAGATGAATGCATAAAGAAGATGTGGTGTATATATATGATGGAATATTACCCAGCCATAAAAAAATAAAATAAGGCTATTTGCAGCAACATGAATGGACTTAGAAATGATCATACTAAGTGAAGTAAGTCAAAGACAAATATCATATGATATAACTTATGTGTGGAATCTAAAAATAGTACAAATGAACTTATTTACAAAAAAGGAAACAGACTCACCGACATGGAAAACATGGGAGTTTTTTTATGGTTACCAAAGGGGAAGGGGAGGGAGGGATATATTGGGAGTATGGGATTAACAGATGCACACTACCATATAAAAAATAGCTAAACAACAAGGACCTACTGTATAGCACAGGGAACTATATTCAGTATTCTATAATAAACTATAATGTAAAAATTTTAAAAAGAATATAGATATATAAATGTATAACTGAGCCACTCTGCAGTACACCTGAAACTAACACAGTGTTGTAAATCAACTATAGTTCAATTTAAAAAATTTTCTAGACTAAAGGAATCCATGGGGAAGAGCATTCCAGGAGAGGGAACAGTGTGTGCAAAGGCCCTGAGGTTGGGGTGGGGGGGAGTATGTAGCAGCCACCACAGCCATGATAACAGCTGATTATACAATGTTAGCATTGTAAACTTAGAGATATTCCCAGGATGTTATGAACAGGTCGACCTTCGACATTTGCAGGGCCCAGGGCAAGAGTATAAAGAAAGGCCCATAGACAAAGTATTTAAAATTATAAACCTAGCTAACAAACTATCAATACAATACGTTCTATCCTCCTACCCCTGGCTTCCCAACCCCAGCTCCATCCAGAACCCTGAGGGTTAGGTGCACAAGCATGAGGACCCCTCAGATTGCATATCCAAGCTTCTCCCCAGCAGCAAATAGCCATTGCCCAGCCACCTCTCAGCATCCCTCAGGGTATGTTTGCCAGCTCTGTGGTCCACTTTCAGGATGGACCTAGTCTGGAGAGCTGTAAGCCATTCAAGGATCATTCAAGGAACATTCTGGAATCTTGAGTACCCAGAATATGGTCCAGGAGGGAAGGTCCAGTCTCTGAATGGGCACATCCCCTTGGTCCATGGGTTGTTTGTCCTGTAAGGAGGGACCAGTCAAAAGGAGGGTCAGAGGGGAACCCCTAAAACACAGGCCCAAGCTCGGGCCCCTCACGCCCACAATGATACTGGTTAATGGAACCTAGGGAAAATAAGTGAGGCCATGGGAGGGGAAGGCTTCTTGGTGGAGGAAATGCCCAAGCCCAATATCTTCCAGCAGAGGAAGCATCTGCTGCAAAATTGAAGTACATGACATAATAAATCTAATGTTCCTTGAAATCAAATATGAAATGTTACAACCAGGTGGCAGATGTTTTAGCTTTGGTTAAGGCATTTCTCTTTTAACTCTTTTATTTGGCAAGATTGCAAGTATCCTGATCAATTGCAATTTCAGTGAAGTCTTACTCTACTGGGCTCAAATATGGCTTAGGGAAGAACAGAGGGGTCTGTTCACTCATTTCTAAGTTGTTATCATGCAGATGAGAGAGATTTTCTTTTATCTTTTTTTTTTTCTTTTTTTGCGGTACTTGGGCCCCTCACTGTTGTGGCCTCTCCCGTTGCGGAGCACAGGCTCCGGACGCGCAGGCCCAGCCACTCCGCGGCATGTGGGATCTTCCCCGGCTACATCGGCGGCAGGCGGACTCCCAACCACTGCGCCACCAGGGAAGCCCAGATTTTCTTAATTTAAGGGTTTAACTATGAAAACTTTTATAGTGACTCATACAATGGGATTTAAATGCAGCCCTTCATTTGCTACGAGTGGGAAAGGGGAAAATATGATTGGGTGGACACAGATTGGAATGCAGAATTGTGAGCCCTGACACATCCTTTCCCTTCCAAATGCTGACCTAGGGCCATCATTCACCCACGCCCCTCTCATCCCCAAGTTAGCTGTTCTTGAGATTTAAGCACGAGAATTTTGATAGATGGAAGGATTGGTTCTAATATTTATTTATTTGCCTATTTTACTGTGAACATGAAAATTGTGCCTTTGTTTGTGGAAGTCCAAGGGTGGGAGGATTGAATGCACTAAAGAGAGCCAGGAAACCTTACATTTTTAAATATAACAAGCTCGGTCATTTGGCCCAGGGGGAAATAACAATGTCAGGAATGAGCTACTAATTACCAGCAACATCCCAGAAGGGAGGCAGGGAGAGTTCGTGTTGAAAGGGGCTTGGGGGCAAAGGCGCATGACCCACGGGCGGTGTCTCCTCAGCAGCCTCGTCCAAGAGTCTTTGCAAGAACAGGGCAGCCTCTTAGGGAATTTGTTCCTAATTCTTCTTGCCCCATGCAAATCCCACCAAGAAAGGAATAATATAAAGGTAGATGAGGCCAAAATATCTGCAACGGAGGAGAAGGGGCCGGGGGTAGGGGGAGGGAGGTGAACTCCAAAGTTGCCAATTTGGAAGACTGGGAGAAAAGGCACACCCATACATCAATATTCAATTTAGGGAGAGTTTATTATTGTTGTTATTATTATTATAACTATGTTATCAATAGTGAATTTTTACTGAGTGCTTACTATGTGCTTGGCAGTGGTAAAGTTTATAAGTGTTGGTTCTATGAGGGATATACACACCCTATGAGGAAAGTGATATTATCCCGTTTTACAGCTGAAGACAAAGAGGCTTAAAGGGGTTGGGTCCAGGATGGTAGAGAAAAGATGATGGATTCGTTTTGGATAGAGTGAATCAGTTCTAAAGACTGTCAAAAATGAGAAATTGTACCTGGAGGGTGGAGGCAGGGCAGGCAGGGGGGAGAAGGTCATGTAGCTCTCCACTGTATACCTTTTTAAATGTTTTGAGTTTTGAAGCAAATGAATATGCATGCTATCTGTTTAATAAATAAATAAAAATGTAAAAACAACAAAAAATCAGAAATTGACGTTAGGAAAGGTCAGGACTGAAAAAGTAGCCTCGGGAGTCAGGTGGTATTGAAGACAAGGGGGTGGATGTGAGTGGAAAACCTTCAGTGATAGGAACCCAGTAGTAACCGGGTAAACCAAGAATGGGAAAGATTTTTGTCTGTTTGTTGTTTTTAATCAGCCAATCAGAAGTAAACTTAACAACTCTCTTAGGTCACAGCTTAAGGACTCTTAACAGACAAGAGTTAACTCGGGGTTTGTAGAAGTATTTAGAAGCCATTAGGAGAGATTCTTACCACCTGAGTAATCCAGGAAACATTTACCGTGAAGAGAAGACTGAGGCAAACTTTTCTAAAGGTACTAATAGAAACTCTCCAGAATGATTCACAGCCCCATTCTTCCTAGAAGTAACTGGTTCAAGCATTTTAGTAAGAGGCCAAGAAAGATAAGCCACTGCGTGGAACTTAATTATGCATCACTTGGTTTCTTTGATGTTTCCTGAGCTAAGTAGGATTATTAAATGTTTTATGTTTAATCTGTACCTATTGTAAGCAGAGGTTGGGTCTAAATGCCCAGGAGAACTATTTCTCCAAAGTTCCAGCACTTCCAGCTTCCTGGCCAGCCCTTTGTCAGCACCAAATCAATGATGAATGAACTGAGAGAGGGGAGGTGCCTTTTCTGAGAAAGGGTTGTCCTCTGTAGGAGAGAGAAATGAGAACCACAGAACATCAGCTAACATTAGGCTAACAGGAGCCTAGGAGATGACTAGGGAAGTGGTTCTCACACGTGAGCACGCATCAGGATTTCATGGAGGACTTGTTAATACACAGGCTCCATCCCCAGAGTTTCTGATTCATGTCTGGGATGGGACCTGAGAATCAGCATTTCTAATGACTTCCAGATGATGTTTTATTTCAGCACAACTTGAAGACCACCGAACTAGTATAATCTCTTCATCTTACAAACAGGAAACCAAAGCCCAGAGCATATAAATAATTTGTCCTAGGTCCCCTAGTTATTGGAGAGCTAGGATTAGAACCTTAACCTCTCTTTCTCTTTCCCTCATCTCTAAATTTTCAGCATGTATTTCTTAAAAGTAAAAACACTCTCTTTCGTAACCAGAGTACAATTACAATATCAGGAAATCAACATTAAAACAATATTATAAACAATCTACAGACCTTATTCAAATTTTGTCAATTGTCCCACTAGTGTCCTTTATTGGACCAGGATCCAATCCAGAGTCACACAAATTTAGTTGTGATGTCTCTGCAGTTTGCTTTAATCAGGAAAAATTCCTCAGTCTATCTTTGTTTTTAGGACCTTGCTACTTTTGAAGAGTACAGGCCAGTTATTTTGAAGAATGTCCCTAGATTCGGGCTGTCTGATGGTTTTTCATGATTAAATTCAAGTTCTGCAGTTTTGGCACAAATAGCACAGCGGTGATATAGTGTCCTTCTCAGAGTTTCACGTCAAGAGGCACATGAGGTCCATTTTTCCATGTCTAATGATAGGAACCTTGATTCCTTGTTTAAGATGCAATCTGCTGGTTTTTCCCATGATAAAGTTATCATTTCATCCCTCTGTAATGATTAAGTATCTTGTGAGGAGAAACCTTGAGACTATGTAGGTTTATTTCTTATCATACTTCACCCACTGATTTTATCATCCATGAATGATTTGTACCTGAAGCAACTGTTAATGTGGTGGTTGCAAAGTGGTGACTCTAATTCTATCCTTTCTCCTACATTTATTAGTTGGATTCCTACTGTAAGGAAAAGTTTCCCCTTCTCCCCCGTTCATTCATTCATTCATTCATTCATTCATATCAGTATGGACTCACTCATGGATTCTTTTTTATTCTAGAATCTATATGTCTTACCACCTAAGTCCACTCTCTTTCCACTCTAGGGCCCAGCTGCTTATAATAGCATTATTTCAGAGATGACTTCTTAGTTTATCACATTGGTTCAAAAACCGAATTGAAATTTTATTTGGACCATAGACTTTATGATAGGTCTCCTCTTTCATGACAGTACAGGTTCCAAGCTAGAGCCTAGGAATATCAACAGTCTTAAGGGTACTACCACTGTTGCTCTGGGTCATATTTTCCAGGGTCATAATAACAATTTAATTTTTTTGCCTTAAAGCAATGCCTTCATCATTTCCCACCCACCTTAATTTGTCTTAGGCCATGTGTGTAAGGAATCTAACCATGCTCATATTATGGTCCTTGAGCTAAAGGAGGATCCCATCCTTGAACTCAGAGAATGGGAAAAGGGTAGGCAGAGCTGGTCACAGCCAAACCTAAGTTTCTATGAAGGAAAAAACTGCTTTAGTTGGCAAGTTCTCTCTTTCCTGGTCCTCCCATTCCATTGTCCCTGGGGTACCTGAAGGAGGGACATTTGACTTGCATTTGTACTTGGTTGTATAAGTCTAAAGGAGAATGCCAACTCACAAGTCAATATTTGCCATTTTAGACTACTAACTACATGATTTTAAAAAAAAACGAAAACAAGACTTTACCACATCCTTGATTTCACCATCATGTCATTGTGCAAGAAAAATAAATCAGCTATTTAGCAGAAGCAAGATGTGACTTTTTAAAAAAACCTAAGTGCTTTTTGTTTTTAGAAACAAATATAGCTGACTCAGAACCATAAAAAAATGAAATATTTCATTTTGGGGTACACACACCTCTGTCCTCTAAGATGTATTCCAAGGGAAATTCCCCTCAGAATTTAGCCACTTATAACCAGTATTAGAATGCTCTGGGAATAAGAACTCAAACTGAACCGGGTTGAGTTGAAATGTCTAATGCAGTGGTTCGCAAACTATGGTGATACTTGCCCCCTGAAGGGGCATTTGGTAGAGGGGGGATGTGTTTTCCTGGTTGTCACAATCAGTAAGGTCGGGGTGCTACTGGCATTTAACATGCAGGTGCCAACGTGTTAAACATCCCGCCATGCATGGGACAGTTCCATATGGCATGAGTTGCCCTGCCCAAAATACCAATAACGTCCATGGAGAAACAATCAAAGAGTTTTCCCAGGAATTTGAAATTAGACTAAGACTCCACCTCAGTATAACTGCTCTCTTGAATTGAGGAGTTGTAACGCCAAGAACTGTTGGCTGTGGACATGATTCACATAGTGGATTGGGCAGTAGAGAGAGCTCATCTACAGTGAGAGAGGACTGACACAGATACATAGATAGAAACGGGGAGAAGTGACAGAGCGAGACTCTTGCTCACACGCTGCTTCAAGCCCTTGTCTCTCATTACACTTCAGGCCCATCTATAATCCTGTTGTTGGTTTCTGTGACACCCTGTTGCTTGCAAACAAGGGTGTTAACTTCGGAGAAACTGCCATCTTCTGTCACCTGGATGAGCAACGGAGAAAGCTAGTGTGTCCGGGGCAAGAGGGAGGCATCCATGCACCACTGGATGCTGCCTGAAGGCCTTAAGGTTCCTGGTCAGCTACCGCTGGACCAACCAAATGTGGCCTGAGAGTTGGGTGCTAGGAGATGGGTCTCTCCAGAAACTGCATTGTGACTGGAGGGGGCAGGGCAGTTCCAAAAGAGGAGGAAGTGCTGGACAGCAAATTGTACTAGAGCTCACAGCATCCCCAGTAGGAGGTCAGCCCAGACTGAGACTGGAACTTCTTAAATCTCTTCCATGGAAAGGACCAGCATAAGTTTGGATTAGGTGAGCCTGTTTAATGTAGACCTGACTGCCAGGACGTTACATCTATGGATTAGGGGTCAGTTAGGAAAATAGCTCCCAGCTGAAAACAAGAAATTCACTTTCTTTAAAAGGAAAACAAAAACAAAACAAAACAAAACAAAAAAACAAAAAAACAAAAAAAAAAAAAAAAAAAAGGAAAACAGGGGCTTCCCTGGTGGCGCAGTGGTTGAGAGTCCGCCTGCCGATGCAGGGGACAAGGGTTCGTGCCCTGGTCTGGGAAGATCCCACATGCCACGGAGCAGCTGGGCCCGTGAGCCATGGCCGCTGAGCCTGTGTGTCCGGAGCCTGTGCTCCGCAGCGGGAGAGGCCACAACAGTGAGAGGCCCTCGTACCGGAAAAAAAAAGAAGAAGGAAAACAAAATCCCTCACACTCAAGGGAAAACATCTCTTAAAATACTAGCCTTGGGACTTCCCTGGTGGCACAGTGGTTGCGAATCCGCCTGCCGATGCAGGGGACACGGGTTCGTGCCCCGGTCCAGGAGGATCCCACATGCCGCGGAGCGGCTGGGCCCGTGAGCCATGGCCGCTGAGCCTGCGCATCCAGAGCCTGTGCTCCGCAACGGGAGAGGCCACAATGGTGAGAGGCCCGTTTACCACCAAAAAAAAAAAAAAAAAAAAAAAAAAAAAAATACTAGCCTTGGTTTCTTAATTAGCTTTTTATCTACTCGAGAAGGATACTCAAGTTTGTGTTGAAGATGGTAGGTTCCATTTCTGTTACTATTAGAACTCCATGAGACAGAGGAGGAAATGGTGGTTTCGTGGTGTATTTCTGTGGGCCGCTGCTTCATTTCTTGGCTGTACTTTCTTCAGTACCCCCCCCCCCACCCCGGTACGAGGGCCTCTCACTGCTGTGGCCTCTCCCATGGCTCACAGGCCTAGCCGCTCCGCATCGGCAGGTGGACTCTCAACCACTTCGCCACCAGGGAAGCCCTCTTTGGCTTTCTGAAAAGAGAGATCACAGAGGGAAAATATAATTCCAAGAACTTTGGGGTTTGCTAGCCTACAAATCACTTAACAATGATAAAGGTATGGTTCGGGAAGGGCAGTTGTCATTTTCACCTGCCATTTCCAGGCAGTGAGTATAGACAGATGAAGGAAATGTGGTAGATGACATCATGTTCTGGGACGTGGCTTGGGTTGTGAGATCTCAGTTTTTCCCTGCAAGGCTTCCATCCCAATCTTGCTTTTCTTGGATTTCAAAGACGATGCTGGGATTCCCTTGATTGATCATCAACGCTTTTCACCCGTGATTTTACCCTTGTTACTTCCCACCCAGCATTCCCTTAAGAGTCCTCTCATTCCTACAGCTGTCAACATAGGATTAGCTTCAGAACTGGTTTCTTTAAAACATGCATCTTTCAAAAAATGTATCTCACTTTCAGGAATGGAAACAATTTTAAAAAACAAGGCAAAAATCAAGTTGTGTGAAATACTCATCTGATTAAACCCCTACAGCTGTCTAAAGGAAGATGTTTCTTATGTTAACATGTCTTCGGCAGCAGAATTTAAAAAATTCGGTCATTCTTGTTATTCAACCCTACCAAGCCTAAAAAGCTCTAGACTGACAGGTAGAAAATAGTACCTGACACATGGAGGGCAATCAGTAAATGTTAGTTGAATTGAATTGAAGCCAAGCCTGAGTTCTAATCCTATTTGTGCTATCAGTTATCAGGGTGAGCTGGGCCTTGTTTTTTTGCATTTGTCATAGAGGAAGATTAAACGACTATCTTATCTGTAAGGTCTCTTGCAACTCTAAAATCTATGAGAAATAAAATGTTTTGTAGTGCAGTTAGTATTCTGAGCCATTTCTCAAGGCTTTTGTCTAAGTTTTTGAGAGTTAATTTACATTATTGACCCCTGTGCCCCTCTCCAGTTTGCTTATTACATGCTCAGTGGCCTTCTCTCTGATCCATGAATAGGCCAGGTTCTCCTGCCCCTGAGAAATTGCTCTTTGCTGTTCCCTCTGTCTGGGTTGCTTTCCTCCCACACTCTGCAAGGTTGGCTGCTCCTCATCACTTGGGCCTCAGCTGAAATGCCATCTTCTAAGAAGTCTTTCCCGACGACTTGAGTATCTGCCCAAGCCTGACACTCTCTATTACATCATCCTATTTATTTCTATGCAGTGCTTATTACAACTTATCTTTATTTTATATGTTTATTGTTTGTTTTAACTCCCTCCCCCTAGACTACAAGCTCCACAAGGGCAGGAAATTGTCTATATTATTTTTCAATATGCCTTCAGAACCAGGCTTTCAGGAACCCATATACATATAATGCCTTTTCCAAAATAGAAAAGGCTGCCTCTTCCTCTGAGAAGTCTCAGCCCCTTGCTGGCCACCTGGCTTGGTGAGCCAGGCATGGGATGGATTTCAGTCCTTCCTAGTCCCTTGGCCAGGTACCATTGTTCAGTGAACAACCTACACAACTGTGTGCACTCTCTCTGCCTAGCACCATGCAAAGTGCCTGCAGATAACAGAAACATAATGTTAGTTGGATGAATAAATCAACATTATTGAGGTTTAATTTACTTACAATAAAATGCACCATTTTAAGTGTTCAGTTCAATGGATTTTTGTGTGTGTGTGTGGTACATGGGCCTCTCACTGCTGTGGCCTCTCCCGTTGCGGAGCACAGACTCCAGACGCGCAGGCTCAGCGGCCATGGCTCGCAGGCCTAGCCGCTCTGCGGCATGTGGGATCTTCCCGGACTGGGGCACAAACCCGTGTCCCCTGCATCTGCAGGCAGACTCTCAACCACTGTGCCAACCGGGAAGCCCCAGTTCAATGGATTTTGATAAATGCATGTACACAGGTAACCACTACTGCAGTCAAGATATAGAAATTCCATTACCCTAAAATTTTCCCTTATGTCCTTTTGCAGTTGTCTCCCCTCCCACACACCCCACACCACCCTACCAACCTCAAGCAATCATTGAATCTTTTCATTGTATTTAGTTGCATCTCACCTCTTTGCAAAATAAATTTTAAAAAAAATATTTATTTACTTATTTATTTGGCTGCACTGGGTCTTAGTTGCAGCCTGTGGGATCTCCCCTGACCACGGATCAAACCCAGGCCCCCTACATTGGGAGGGCAGAGTCTTAACCACTGGACCACCAGGGAAGTCCCTGCAAAAGAATTTTAAAATGACCTTAAAAGGGAATAAATATATCAAGGTCAATAAAAGGGAAGGAATAAAGAGAAGAAAGCAAGATTAACAGGCACAAGGGAGATATCCTAACTATAAGGGTCGATAGAGCATCTATGAGTGACCTCGAAGGCTGAGGCTTAGTTGTAGCCTCCTTATAAGCCAAGACAAGGAGGGAAAAGTTGTACTTCAATTATCATCTGAGAGGAGGAAGCATTTCATTCTCTCAGGAGAGATGAACTTTCCCTAGCACAAAGATCCGAGATATTCCTCACTTGGGTTACCAGATAGAAGGTTTTTTTTTTTGCGGTATGCGGGCCTCTCACTGCTGTGGCCTCTCCCGTTGCGGAGCACAGGCCCCGGACGCGCAGGCCCAGCGGCCATGGCTCATGGGCCCAGCCGCTCCGCGGCATGTGGGATCCTCCCGGACCAGGGCACGAACCCGTGTCTCCTGCATCGGCAGGCGGATTCTCAACCACTGCGCCACCAGGGAAGCCCCCCAGATAGAAGTTTTTGGAGCATACTCTGAATGGCATCTTCAATGAGAGTTTCATAGCAAATGCAGTAGGGATAGTCACGTGTCTATTTTGTCCAGATAATCTTCCATAAACTTTCCTATAGCAAATATTAGCCCTAAATAAGATGATCTCACTGGGTTTTTTTCAGAAAAGTGGGATAGTAAACAATTCAAAATTATCTTCTCTAGTGAGATCTGGAACTCAGGAATCCTTTGCTGTCATGAGCAGAGCATTTGCTTTGAAACCCAGGTGGGCAGGTAGGAGGGTTAATGCCCAGTTGTAAAACTTTAAAGGGCTTGGCCAGGATCCCTGTTTTGATCAAAGGCCTCCCCATCGCTGCCTGGAGCTGTGCTGTGAGCGGGGGATATGTCTGAAAAAAAGCCAGGATTTTCTCAACGAATAAGTTTTGGAGCTGAGCCAACATGAGCCAGGGCTCCGATGAGATGCCAAACGTCTGTGTAGTAGAACGTTCAAACACTAGAACATGAAAGCTATTGTGGGCAAGTGTCGACAGCTTCTCACTGCAGCCATAGAAATTTCTTTGTAATGTCCTTGGAAGACTGAGTTCTAAGCCACCTCATCCTTGCCTGTTGATGGGTTAGAGAGGCCCTGAAGTTAATACCCTCTTTCCTACTGGGTTCGAATCAACTGAGAAATAAGACAAAGGGGTAAAGCAAATGGGAGCTGAAGTAATCTGTTTTGGGGAAATGCGCCTGGTGTCTGTGGGCAAGTGAATTTTCCAGGTCTGAACCCCAGAATCAGGCAGCCTTTCACATCCCATTATAGGCAATATCTGGCCAGGACAGGCTTCTGTAAGAAGTGGGACAAGGAGGAACTGAAAACATCTGGTCTCTAATGGGAATTTGCTCCCAACAGGGGGAGGGAGAGAGAGGAAGGGGCTAGGCACCACCACCACCCCCCATTCATCCTCTAAACTCACCAGCCAGTTGCTCCCTTCCTCTGGGCAATCAGAATAATTTATTCCCAATTTATTTGTCTGTTGGGACAAATTAGACACAAAAGTACCACGGAGGGGCTTGAAGGCATGTTGTGGACTTGTTTGATATTATTTAAATGTTGGGGGCTGCCTTCTCAAGACAGTAGTCTTTGTGCAACATCTTCGGAGGCTGAGGTTAAACCTTTCTTTTTGAAAATGAGTAGCTACCAGCACTATTTTCTTTCTACTTTTTGACTATACCTGCAGTTAATTTTGGCAGAGGGTGTGTCTATGTTATCTGAAAGTGGTCTCAGCCATTACAATCTATATTAAAAGAAAGAGGAAGTGGGTGGGTTCCAGTGCACCTTTGTTTTACACCACTTCACACTCACTTGTTCCTTCAAGGTCATCCTTTTCACTCCTTGATTTGGGGGCTGGTATTTCAAACAAGATTTTACTAGAGCACTAAGAACAGTGATCTTGACATACTCATGTTGTGGGATCTGCAGATGGCTCTGCTCAGTGGAGTGCTGGTAAAGGCATTAAAAAAAAAGACTCCCTGAAATAAAGAAATTCTGATTGATAGTGTTTTCTGTCGTATTTTCCAATTTCTATGGGGTAAATTCTCCCTCCATGGTTGGTTTCAAGATATCAATGTGGCATCACCAAACACAGAGTTGGGAAAGAGGCACGCCATCTTATGGTATTTCCACCAAACTGATATAATAGACCCAAATAATCTCAAGAGAATAGATATTATATATTAGTTTTTTTAAAGCCAGTAAAATAATTAGGAAGTGATACATTTTGAGCATTTATTACATTTGTTTTTCATATAATTTAATTGTAAGTTTATATAATTTAATTTGTAATAATGGTTGCTTTTAACAAATTAGCTCAAAAAATTCCTGAAATTTAAGGATCACTTCTTGTAATTGGGTACACGCCAGCTCCAGCACATCACTGGTTCTGATTAACATAATTAAAAGCCAAAAAAAAATCAGCATCACTATGAGGGGAAAAAGTACCAATCAATGGTCAATAACTGCAAAGCCTACGTTGGACAGAGCCCCAACCCTGCCATTTTTGGGGGAAAAGAGCTTCATGTTTGGATGGGCTGTCCAGCAACCTCAAGGGGCCTTCAGTTTTGAGAGAACAGAGAGGATTTGCCCTTTGAAGAAAATGGGATAATTTCTACTTTCAGTCAATCTAGAGAGAGGAACAATTCCACAAGGCTTAGAGCCCATCTGTCAGAACTTCGACAGTTGTGACAACAAATGTTTTGACATTTGACGTCAATTTGAGTCTTGAGCAGTTTGCAGTGTTTCAGGAATGTTGTGGTTGATGGGGGCTGATCATCGACTAGGCTGCCCAGCAAGGGAGGTGAGAGGGAGACCAGGGCGGACAGGCTGTGGCAGAGTCAGAACGGACCCCCTCCTATGTTCATCAGGCCAGAGGTTAGAGCATCAGTAATCTCCCTATAAAGAAAAATCTGGAAATGTTTTCATCTCATTTTAAAGGGAATTTTTAACCTTAAAGATAGTCAGCAAATGGAGATGATCGTATCAGAACAAGAAACTAGCATTTCCTTCTTCTTTTTAAAAAGAAACAAGATTATTTTGTCTCTGACATACACACCTGCAGAGTGGAAAGAGAGGTGTGTTTGGAGTCAGCACCCCTCTGAGCAGCTTGGAAGGGGGCAGAGGACAACCTTTAAAAGAATGACATAGCCATGGGACATGACAAAAACTGGTTAGAACCAACTAGGTCCAAGATGGCAGAAAATTTGACTTCCTGTAGACCTAGAGACTCGTTATACGCTTATTGTAATACATTAGCATGCTAAATGACACACCCACCAGTGCCATGACAGTTCTGAGGCCGACTATAAGAGGTCAAAAAGTGGGTGGTGGTGGGCTTCCCTGGTGGCGCAGTGGCTGAGAGTCCGCCTGCCGATGCAGGGGACACGGGTTCGTGCCCCGGTCCGGGAAGATCCCACGTGCCGCGGAGCAGCTGGGCCCGTGAGCCATGGCCGCTGAGCCTGCGCGTCCGGAACCTGTGCTCCGCAATGGGAGAGGCCACGACAGTGAGAGGCCCGGCCCCGCGTACCGCAAAAAAAAAAAAAAAAAAGTGGGTGGTGGCCCAATTCCTGGAAATCCCTGCACCTTCACCGAAATAGTTGGAATAATCCTCCCACTCATTAGCCTATGAAATTTCCCAGCCCATAAAAACTAACCAAGCTATATTTCAGGGCCTCTCGCCTTCTGAGATGGCCCACACTTCATCTGTGGAGTGTGTCTCTCTAAATAAATCCACATCTTCCCTATTGCTTTGTCTCTCACTGAATTCTTTCTGCAATAAGACATCAAGAACCTGAGTTTCATTAAGTCCTGAGTCCAGGTGTGTGATCTCAATTAAAAGACTGCAGGGGGCTGGGGTGGGGTGGGGTGGGGTGGGGTGGGGTGGAGGGAACCTCCCTGGTGGTGCAGTGGTTAAGAATCCGCCTGCCACTGCAGGAGACATGGGTTTGAGCCCTGGTCCGGGAAGATCCCCCATGCCACAGAGCAACTAAGCCTGTGTGCCACAAATACTGAGCCTGAGCTCTAGAGCCCGCAAGCCACAACTAGTGAAGCCTGTGAGCTGCAACAAGAGAAGCCACCCGCGGTGAGAAGCCCACGCACCACAACAAAGAGTAGCCCCCGCTCACAGCAACTAGTGAAAGCACAAGCACAGCAACGAAGACCCAACGCAGCCAAAAATAAATAAATTTATATTTTAAAAAAAGACTGTGTGTTCAAGTCCCAATCTGAGTTGCACAGTTACAAAATCACCTAACCTCTGTTCCCTCCTCTGCAAAACTGGGCAGAGCGGGCTTAACGGCGTCCTGTGTCACTGTGAGTTCAGATGAGACTGTGTGTGTCAAAGGGCCTCACATGCTCTAAAGCACTACCAACCCTTTAAAACCAACATGCTGCCTTTGTAAAATTTAAAATTCTTTTCTTGTCTTTTTAAACATTTTCTTGCCAGAGTGTACAGGACTTTGGAACGAGAAACTTGCCTTGCAGTCCCTCCTCTGTTAGCTCACTGCCCACCCTGCTGAGAACAGTCATTTCTCTGAGATGCAACTTCCTCATCTCCAAAATCCGGGGAGAACCAGTTGATTCCCGTTAACATTCTAAAATCCCCTTCACTCTTGTCTTTCAGCTCCTCTTACCACAAGCTTTATCTGTGCTTTGACTTAAAAGCTAACTCTCAGTTCTTTCCACATTTGTGAGGCCCCGTTGCTTATAAGAGGCCCTCTTCACAGGGGTAACATTTCTATCTTTGTTTTCAGACCTTGACAGAGGACAAAGAGGATGATTCTGTTTTCTCCCTCAGGTTTCTGAGTCAAACCAAGGAAAATAAACACAAAAGATCCCAAATCACAGCGGTTATATATCCCTTAATATGGTAAAGACCCTGAAAAATGACCCAGGGTTCTTCCATCAATTTGGTCTATTTGCTGAGTTCAAGGTCATTTCAGGTTCAGCAGAATGTCATGCTGTTTTTCCAGCCTTTGGACAGCAAGAGAATGCAAAGCATGTTTTGTAGTTAGGTTTTACACACACAGGGTTCCAAGATAAATTCAATACATATGTTCTGATTCATTCACACTTTACTCACTAAATATTCAATATAAGAAGGCTTCAGGGTGTTAATGAAAAATCTCATCAAAGTATTCTTTCCTTTGAACTCAGCAGTAATATTTTCCTAAGAATAAGAATGAATAATAGCCAGTAGAGTTTGTGGGTGTTTGAAACACTGCCAAAATCCCTCTTTTCTTAACTTCAGGTTTCCTTTAAAATGGATAATGTACGTAATCATAATTTTTAAAAAATTTCTATACATGGGGTGTGTGTGTGTCAACTCTGCAGGTATGTGCCAGGAATTGTGCTAAGCACTCTACATACATTGTCACTAATGTTTATAACAATGTTTAAAGGTAGGTATTACTTCTCTTATTTATAGGCTCAGAAGGTTTTTTGGTTTGCCCAAGGCCAGAGCTGACAAGTCACTATGCCAAGATTCTACTGAACTCTCTCTGTTTGAATTTTCTTAGTTAATTTTGTTCAATTCAGCAAATATTTATCGAGTGCCTCTATGTGCCAGGTGCTGTCCCAAGCCTGAGAAGAAAAACAAGAAAGACCTTGAGATGCTCCCAGTGAAGGGCTTCTTATTTTTATCCATCAGCATGTGATTGGAGAAGGTAATTGGCAGGTTTATGGGGTTGTGTCAATTAGGATGTGTTTGACTGTAAATAACAGGAAACCCAATTCAAACTTCCTTAAACAATAAGGAAGACACACAGCGGCTGAGAATGCTAGTTATCCCCAAAGATTCATTTCCCCCTTCTACCAGAAGAACCCCCAATTTTTAGTCAGACATATGATGGCTCAGAATAAAGACATTTTTCAGCCACACCTGAAGCTAGGTGTAGCCATGTAACTAAGTTCTGGCATGTAAACAGTGTTACATGTGTCTCCTGGGAAGTGATTTTCCCTTTACTCTTTCTTGCTGACTGGACTCAGGCGTGATGGCAGTAGTTGGAGCAGCCATTTTGGACCACAGGGGAAGACATTATGTGTTAAGATGGCAGAGCTACCAGATGGAAAGTATACTATCCCTGGACTATCTGCCTGGACTTTTTTTTTTTTTTTAAACCTGAGAAAGAAATAACCTTTAGCTTATTTAAGCCACTTTTCCTGGGGTTTACAGTTACTTGCAACTGAACCTAATCCTAACTCATATATTCCCATAGCTCGAAGTCTAGATGTAGGGTGGCTTCAGTGTTAATTTGATTCAGCAGCTCTGTGGTAATATCAACAAATTAGTTTTGTTCTAGGTCTTTGTTTTGCCTTTGGTGTCGATTTCATCCTATGGCTGAGGCAAGATGGCTGCTAACAAAAAGACCGATATGTGCTTCCTTATCAATTTTCAGAGAGAGAGAGAAAGAGTGACATCCAGAAGTGTTCCCATAAAAACAATGTAGTTCCTTTCCCAGAAACCCTCCGACATCTTCTTGCTTTTCACTGCCCTTAATAAGGTCAAATGCAGCCAGGGGAATGCCATGAAATGATTGGCTTAGTTCTGATAAAACCAATCACTGTGGCAAGGGACCTGGGCTTATACTAATTGACTTGAAATGATCAGGGTCCACTGCTGGAGGTGGTGTATTTTTTCTTTTTAAATTCACAATATATTCATTTAGGGTCAGTACAGTCATTCTTGGCATTGATGAATTTAACCTTCCCAGTTTATACTGTCCTTGAAGGGATCCAATGGTCCACTGTGTAAGGGGGTTAGCATAACACCTTCCTTGTGTGGCTGCTAAGAGGAGTCAATGAAATGTGTAGCCCCCCTATTTCAGGAAATAGAAAGAGGCTGGTGGGCGAGAGGGAGTCATTTTACTGATGAGTCCAAACAATGGATCCATGGAATCCCCAGATAAATCCCTTGGAAATGTGCATGGCTTGTCCGTACTACCCCCCAGGGTGGTGTGACTCAGGGAGGGCTACTACCTGAGAATTTCTCTTCTATTCCCCCACCCCTCCTCCAAGGCTACTTGAGGTGCCTATAATTCTGGGAATTTCTATTCTTTGGGCTGAAAATATCTTTCCAGAAAGTCCTCAGTAACCTAGGGGGAGCGACACGTTAAACCACAACACAGATATGCCGACTGAATAAGGTCCCACTCCTCAACCCCCAGCACCACCACTACCTCCTCTTACACCAGGGACACTGAGCAAAGTGGGCAGCTGGGGTGTCATCATAGAGAAGAAAAAGTTTCCAAGTTCTGGCTAATCAGAGGACACGGCGGGATATCAAAATGAGGGTCCCAAGTCCCTGACCAGGAGAGGAGACGGGGATAATAAGAGTGATCAGGAAGTGGAGATAGTGGGGAAACATCAAAGTCAATTTCAATGACTTAATAATTTAGCCCAGGGCTAGCCCTCTGCAATCTATTCTGAATGACAAAATAGCTATCATTTGAGTCTGTGGCTGTTGTGAGACCACAGCTCTATTACTTCCCATCTTGGATGCACCAGCTGTTGCCCGAATCTTTGAAGCTTTGTTTTTCCCTCAGCTATCTGGCCTGTGGCATGCCCACATGGCTCAGCAACCTTGTTAAGATGACAGGACTCCATTATTCTCCCCCAGATGGAAAGGAGGACATTCATTCAGTACAGAAATCGTGTCAGAGAAGGAGTGAAACCAGAAATACTGGCCCAAAATAGGATTAGAGGAAGCTAAGTTAGAGTGGAACACAGGCCTTTTCCATTATTTTCAACCAACTCTAAGAGCAATTCTACAGTAAATATCTTTTTTTCTGTAGTAAATTTATTTGAGTAACATCTTCCAACAGGGCATCAGTTCATTACCTTATTTAAGCTTATCACTTACAGTAATTAGATATGTGACACTTAATCCCAAACTGTCGGGACCTAACTTATTCTTCTGAAGGGCCATTCCTGAAGTTCTTCTGAAGTGTTTTATTTTACCCTTACATTAGTATTTCTCTAAGTGTCATCCCTAGACCATTCATATACAAATCACATGACAGGGGAAGGGTGGTGTTGATGGGGTTGAGGGATAAAAATGCAGATCTCCAAGCTCCACCCAGAATCTACTAAACTAGACCCTGGGAACAGGGCCTAGAAATGAACATTCTAAGCCAGTGAGTCATGTGATTTTAATACACTCCAGGTTTAAGCACATTGATTCCTAGAGCATGCCAATCATGATACCTTACAGTTGATGGCACTCTATGCTTTACAAAGACTTTTGTATAATATCTCATTTGAGCCTCACCACAAGCCTCAGGGAAGAATGTCAGAGCAGGTATTATCATTTCCATTTTATGAAGGAGCGCCCACAGCTCTGTGTGGTCAAGTAACTTGCACGAGGTCACATGCTTATAAGTGGGGTTGCCTGGACTGTAATTCAGGTCTTTCGGCACCAAGTTCAGTGCTTCTGCCATTACCCCGATGGTAACAACATTCCAATTGACTAAATGTGGAATTTCATCTTTGGCCACAGCCTAAAGGGAAATAGTCTGAGCAGCCACAGGAAGGAGCATCATTTATGGAAAGGGAAAATAAAATTATAAAAACTTGGAAAAGATCAACAACCAGCATACATAAGGTCATTAGTGGTCTAATCATAATGTTGAATCAAACTACAGGTATAAGAAATATTTTTTTTTTTTTTTTTTTTTGGCAGTACACGGGCCTCTCACTGTTGTGGCCTCTCCCGTTGCGGAGCACAGGCTTCGGACGTGCAGGCTCAGCAGCCATGGCTCATGGGCCCAGCCACTCTGCAGCACGTGGGATCTTCCTGGACCAGGGCATGAACCCACGTCCCCTGCATTAGCAGGCAGAATCTCAACCACTGCACCACCAGAGAAGCCCCTAGAAAGAATTATTTTTATTACATATTTAGATTTGGCCTGGTTGACTCTATAATTTGAGCAGGAACAATCACGTTTTTACAGTAGTGAACCATGTGATCAGAAATTCAAGTAAGTTACATTCATTTATTTTTAGTGATAATGGTGTTGGAAGGCAGCTATGCTCACCACTATACCACCAGTCCTGGTTTTTTAGTGATAATGGTACTGAATGAAAATCCATGTGACTCAAATCTGAGTCAAGGACATTCGGGGAATTAGTCACACCTCTTTTCCTTTTGTCAGCAATCCACAATGTCCCAGTTTCATTCTGAAATTTTAGTGGAATTAAATCTGAGGAACTCAAAAAACTATATCATGAAGTTTGGTTCAATTACCATTTTTAGCCAAGCCAAGCCTGCTAATGAGACACACATGGGCGATTGGTTTCACAACCATAGTGTTAGGCAGATGGGTAGTCCCTGCTGAACCCCTGCATACATGGGTGATGGTTAATTTTATGTGTCAACTTGACTGGACCATGGGGTACCCAGATATCTAGTTAAACATTATTTGGGGTGCGTCTGTGACAGTGTTTCCAGAAGTGATTAGTATTTGAGTTAGTAGACTGAGTAAAGCAGATTGCTCTCCCTAACATGGATGAACATCATCCATTCTGTTGAGGGCCTGAATAGAACAAAAAGGTGGAGGGAGAGCACATTTGCTCTCTGCCTAAGCTTGTCTAAATCGGGACTTTGATCTTTTCCTGCACTCAGATTGGAACTTACACCATTCCCCCCCACCCAGGCTCTCAGGCCTTCAGGCCTGGATTGGAACTACACCTGCTTTCCTGGGTCCCTGACTTGCAAACGACTGATTGTGGGATTTCTCAGCCTCCATAACTGCATGAGCCATTATCTTATAATCTCAAAATCTCTCTCCACAGAGAGAGAGAGAGAGAGAGAGAGAGAGAGAGAGAGAGAGAGAAGGGTTGGTTTTGTTTCACCTTGACATCTTGGTGGCCACACTGTGGGGTCATTTAGCCTTGACCCCTTGCCAGCCGCTGGATTTCTAACATATGCTAAGGAGACCTAGGTTTTGTGTTGGGCCTCTGGGGAGGTTAGCTCGGCTTTACTTCATGGCCTCGGGCTTGGCAACCATCCTACGGTGTGAGAGCGTTAAGTGGCTGGTTCATAAGGGTCGGAAGGCCCAGACCCTTATTCAGCATTGCTTCAGAAAGCATCCTCTGGTGAGACACTGCACAAGCTGAATAAGTCCTTTGTTAACTTGGAGTCTGCACGAATGTTTACATCACATTTGGTAAAAAATGTAGATTACACTGCTGGGCTTACACCACTGTAATTAAAACATTTTGTAAATAGTCACTTATGGATTAATTATAGTCGATCCGGAGTTAGAATAAATCCAGGCCATTTGGGGGCAATCTGGGTTACCATGTGATTGTATTTCTCTAAGTACCAGTCAGGCTGTATATGTTTCCATGATCCCTATGTCTAATCTTCTGTTTTTTATTTTTTTCACCCCAGAAATGTTATCTGTCCTCCACCACTGGAATAAATATACTAGCTTGTTTTCTAATTTTCAAAAGAGTTTGCGGTTGTTGTTTATTCTTTGAACCATCTGGGTTTATCAAAACGTAGGATGCATGTAATAGGTATGAATTGTTCCACTGCACATACGGTGCAAGAAAAATCACTTTGTTTTGTAGGCCAGGATTAACTCTGAGCCCAGTAGTAATTATTTAGGAAGGGGGTCCTCGCTCCCTGCCTCCACAGGTTGTACCTGGCCCTCAGGGCCCTCTCAATCTAGGAAGATGGGGAAAGAGGCCTCTGTCATTAATCCATTTGGTCACCAGAGAAGATGCTCCTCGCCCCAGTGTGCATAGACCTCCCGACAGCTGGTAGGCCCTGTAGCTGTACTCTCTCCTCACCAGGCCAGACAGCATGGCAGCTGCTCCCAAGCTGAGGGGATTGGCGACTGGCCTTGATAATATCCCTGCAGCCATCCCCCACTCAAGGCCCTGCCACCTCCTGGGCACTGTGTGTCCCCCTCTCCTAGCGACCTCAAACCAGAGAACCAACCACTCTCAGCCTGGCATCAAGCCTCTCCCCAACTCCAGACACCTCATCCCCCCATCTCCCCCACCCCAGCCTCCTCCTGCCTGGGAACCACAGCTGGCAAACAAAGGCTTGATCCTAAAACACAAAATGCGTCCCTTGGGAGCCAGGAACACAAAGGCTGGCTGCCTTCTCTGAGAGGGGTAAGGGGAAAATTCTCTTCAGTCTTTGCTCTTTGCTGATGAGCCCACAGCAGCAAAAAAAAAAAAAAAAAAAAAGCTTCCACAAAACCATAAACCGCCCAAAACAGTCAAGACACCAGATCCTTTCTCAATAATTCACTCGAAGTATGACATATTTGTATATATAATTATTCTCCTGTTTTTCCTACAGTTTTGCTTAAATAATGTTTCTTTTATCTATTGTTATATTGCTTATGCTCCCTTCCCTCCCCCAGTATATTTTGTCCCTAAAGCTGTTGAATTTGTTTCTGGAATATCTATTTTATTCAATTAGTGATTTTTTTCCCCCCTCTCATTGTTTTGATGTCAATATCATACAATTTTCATAAAGATTTAGTTGTTACATGTTTCAAAATCTAACAGGATACTTCAATAAATTTTAAAAAATTTTGTTATTCTTGACTGCTCTTTCTTTTGGACTAATCTCACATTCTTTGTCAAGCTGTATAAATTATCTTTAGGGAACTTTAATTGCACTAAATTTGCATACTAATTTAAGATATATTATCTTTACTGTATTCTCTTCTTAACCAGAAGCAAGGAAATTTTGCCATTTTTTGGTCTCCCTTTGCTTTTCCTATTATGGTGTTTTACGTTTCTTTCAATTAGATAAATATTTTTTATTCCAAGTTGAGTCAATCAAGAATTTATGTTTTTTGTTACTCTTATAGAATGGAATCTCTTTTTCTATGTATACCACTACCATAAAGAATAACACCAAATTTGGGGGATTTGTCTTATACACCATAGCTCTTTGTTACCTCTTGTCTCCTGGGTTGTTTAAGTATGTAATAGTATCGTCTCTCAAAGATACTTTAATTATTCCTTTCCTGTGTAGATGCCTCTGTCTCTTGCCCTTCTCAGAACGTTGTTGTCAGCCCTTTAATATCACGCTGAGTGCAATGAGGGGCAGAGGTCATACTGACTCTGATTCTGCTTTGAAGGGATTCTCCATTTTATATAACATTGACTCATAGTTTTGGTTTTTTTTAAGAAACTTTAATACAGAAACGCTTTTTGTTCAAATATTTAGAGTTTTCAAAAGGAATAAATGTTGATTTGATTTATTTGTTGGCATATTGAGATGATGAAGTCATTTTACAAATTTTTCCTATCAGCATGATGATTTAAAACCTATCCCTTGGGACTTCCCTGGTGGTGCAGTGGTTAAGAATCCGCCTGCCAATGCAGGGGACATGGGTTCGAGCCCTGGTCCGGGAAGATCCCACATGCTGCAGAGCAGCTAAGCCCGTGCACCACAACTACTGAGCCTACGCTCTAGAGCCCGTGAGCCACAACTACTGAAGCCTGTGCACCTAGAGCCCGTGCTCCGCAACAAGAGAAGCCTGAGCACCGCAATGAAGAGTAGCCCCAGTCGCCGCAACTAGAGAAAGCCAGTACGCAGCAACGAAGATCCAACGCAGCCAAAAATAAATAAATTAATAATAAAAAAAGAAATTAATTTCAAAAATAAATTAAAAAAAAAAAACCCAAAAAACAAAAAAACCTATCCCTTGAATGGATATGTGGGCAATGCAGTCATATCTAGATTTGGCTCCTAACTCAAAGCTTAAAATACAAAGAAGCAAGCAAACAAGTAAACAAATAAATCAACCCAGTAGCTCAGAAAGGCCTGAGCTTCTTTATGAAAGAAGCACAGTTTACTTGGGAGTGTTCATTCCCAGGAAGCCCACCACCGACAGTCCTTTGAAAGGTGCTCAACTGATACCCAGACCATTTCTTGACCCCTCCTGCCCACTCCTTCATTTAATTGTCCTGTGGATTGTGGTGAGGACTCTGCCTGGCCCTGAGGATGTACCTCTCTAACAATCTTCAGCTGAGTTTTGCAACGATGGTGCATTCTTTCTGGTCATTCAATCACAGGGATAAACATTTTAGTTACTGCCTCGTACTATGAACCACAGCAATTTTATGTCATAAGATGACTTTCATGTCCTACTATAAGAAGGGTTGCGCTTTCATTGCTAGATGTACACTGACAATTAGCAATAAATAGTAGTTTCTGGTAAGTGGATACTGGGGTGAAATAGTACAACCCTGAGTTATACAATCTTGGTTAGAAGAATTGTGTGAGGACCTGATATATTTTGGACTGTGACCAATAAATACACTCTGTATTGGGCAATGATGGATATTTTTTCTTTACAAGTATTTTGTTAAAGAATCCTTTTAAAAAAGAAACACATATCAAGTTGGCACAGCTTGATAAAAAATTTAACCCATAGCAAGTGAAGGTGAGGGTATTTGGCAATGTCTATCAAAATTGTAAATGCACATGTCCTTTTTCCCAGTAATTCCACTGTTAGGTAGTTATTGCTCATATGCAATTAAATGTGTGTGCAATGTATAAGGACATAAACAGTGTATTTATAATTTATAGTATCAAAAAAATCTAGAAACATCTTAAATATGTCTAAAAAATGGATTGAAGTAACCCTATGTAAATAACCTCTCCCTTTTGCTTAAGGAAGACGGGTACATAAATCATCATAAACGAGTGTGGATGTTCAGTAACAGAGACACACCCAAGGTTTTATGGAGCACCGGGGAGCAAGGGAAGTTGCTGAGGTGAGTGGTCAGGAATGGATTTCCATAGAAGATGACGTTGGACCAGTAAGGAGGGTGTTTCAGGCCTCGGGAACAGCATGAGGAATGGTATGATGGTGGGAACGGTAAGCAGTTCAGTGTCGCTGGAACATAAAGGCATGGAGAGGCTAGGAGTGAGGCTGGCTGGAGAGGTAGGCAGGGGACCAGTCAAGAAAAGTCTTGGGTGTCATGGGAAGGAGCTTGGACTTGATCCTGGAAGTCAGTGGTTCTCACCCCTGGCTGCACATCAGTTTCCTAGGGAATTTCAAAAAGAAATATGGATGCCTCCTCCCACCCTGTCAGTTAAATCAGAATCTCTGTGGGATGGAAGCTGGGCACTGACATTTTTTTTTAAAGCTGCCCAGGTGATTTTAATGTGCAGCTAGCACGGAGTAACTGACAGGAAACCTTGAAGGGTTTTAAGCTAGAGATAGATGCGGTTTTAGAAAAATGGTCTTGGTAGTTGGACTTAGAGTATGCCAAGGCAGGCAGGAGCCTGCTGGCAACTGTTGCAGTGAGCAGGTGAGGGCTGAAGAAGACCTGATGGAAGGCAAAGGCTGGGGTGTGGAGAGGAGAAGCTTATGAACACCTGTTCAGGAGATAAAATAATTTGAACTTCAAGATTTAGTGACTGGAGAGGAGGTCGGAAGTAGTCAGGGTTGACCTGAGGGTCCTCATTTGGGAAACTGGAAATGCCTCAGACAGGCAGACAGGAAGAAAGGGTCTGGGGAAACTGGTGAGCTCCACTTCGGACATGTGGAATTAGGGGTGGGACCTGGATGTCCAGGCAGAGATCAGCCGATGGACAAACCAGTCTAATGCTAGGGGCTCGACTAGGTGGAAAGAATGTTCAGTTTGCTAGCTGATGGAGGGTTGTTTTAGATTTTTATCATTTTTATCATGTATTCAGGGTAGCCTCCCCAAAAGTCACTTTTCTACCTCACAAAAGTGAAAAAAAGGTGTGAAAAGCAAGGGGTGGACCGCACCCCAGATCAACTCCTGAGATAGGGTGTGGTGTGTATCTCCCAAGTGCCTTGAAGTCAGGTGGCTTCTCAGAGAGTTCTAAAATTAGCAGAGCAGCTGTGCTTGGTGGGTGGTAATTCTGGGACTCACTCGGCCGAGAACTGGGCCTTCCTGCTGTGGACTCTGTGTGAGTAGGTCAGGGATCAAGCAAGACTCTGTTTCTTTGAAGAATCCCCCCAGGAGCTGCGCGTCATGCCAGTGTGCTCTAAGGGGACAGAAAACGTCTTCTGTTTCCAGGTGAAAGGGAAAGATGGGGAGGGGTATACTAGAAGGAGACTCACTAGAAGGAGACCCACTAGAAGGAGAGTGATTTTTCAAGGAAGTTCATTGTAGAAATGACACCCTTAAAAGCAGGTGAGGAGGCAGTTTGCATTGGAGGAGTGAGAATTAGGTTTGAAACTGAAAACTTGCTGTGCCGCTCTGTGTTTTGCACAGGAGAGTGCTGTGCGAATGCTTCCTGGTTGTGGTTTTGACTCTCTGGAGTGGTTCAGCCCGGCCTCCAGATCTGCAGATTAGGGCTCTGCTGCCAGCTCCACCAACCAGAGGATTTGGGCAGGGGGGCCCAGGACGGGTGTGTGTGTGTGTGTGTGTGTGTGTGTGTGTGTGTGTGTGTGTGTGTGTGTGTGTGTGTGTGTGTGTGTATAAAATCTCAAACCTCAAAACAAATAAATGGCTGGGTAGACTCAGAGGCGAAGAGGTAGTAAAGGACAAAATATTTCATCCTAGTTCCATCATGTTGGATTTTCCCCTCCTTGAGCTTTGGTCTGCAGATTATTACACATGCAAAGGCAGGACGCCTGAGAAAACTAAAAGTGACCAGGTATAGGACTCACTACCTAACTGAAAAACGAATCGGTAACAAGCTGTCGGGAAATTATAAACCCAGGGGTATTCATTTATGTAGCATTTGTGTGGGGATGCTTTTTCTACAAATACCACCATAATCCCAGATAATCCCAGAAGATATTTAGTAGCAAGATTTAAAAAGTAATCTCGACATGTCCTTTGGGTTAATGTCCTTCATTTGTACAAGTAGTCTCCATTCTCTGTCCAGAGAGGCACACCAAGCTCTCTCCGTAACTATTGGGTGTTGGTGAGAATGCCAGGAGAAGGAAGGAAGGTATAAAAGGGGAAGGCAGGTGGGATGTGAATGGGGCAACACCTAAGGCCCGAAAAGGAGGACTTTTCAGCTGTGTCTCCTGGTGTAGTACAGAGTTGGAGGAGAGAAACTGCCCCAGAAGCTCTGTCAGTTTGGCCCACGTGTGCCCTGATGTACATTATCCTAGGCCGAGCTGTATCTGTGCTCTGAAATGTTTCCCTTGCTTGAAATATTCTCTTCTGTAATCTTAGGTGTGTTTTCTTGGGTGAATTTAAGGGGAGCTTCCAAAGCCAGGAGAGCAAAGAGAGCAGCAATTTCCCTGAGAAGGGAGGGCAAAAAGAGTCCCAGTGGAGAGGAAAGACTGCAGGTGGAGGTGAGTCCTAGAGGTGAGGGCTTTGGAAGAAAGGAGTTGGAGGCAGCTGGGACTGATGATGCCATACAAACCCTCCTTTCTCTTTATACTTCCCATCTTTGTCTTTCTTAAGTTTATTGAATACTCGACATTCAACCCATTTACTTTACTTTTTATAGCTGGCAAAGGCCTTTATAATCCTCCTCCAGGGGCCAAGAGAAAACACTGGGCCAGTGTACTCTGTGTCTCTCCCTCAGATTTAATGAAATGGTCCAGGGCAACACCCCGCCTCCCACCCGGAACAGGCCCCAGGCCCCAGAGCGGGGTATCTCCCCTGCTTCTCAGCTTCTCCTGCTCCAGCCCCTGACCCGGGATTTTGGTGGCTCCTCTTTGCTTTTCTTCAGTCTCCTTCCCTTATAGCCAGGCTTCAGGGTGTGGTGCATGTCCAGTGGCTGCTTACACTGCAAAGCTACTCCCGGGCAGCTTGAGGCAATCTCAAGCTACTTGCCAGGTGAAGGAGAGGAATTTCCAAACATGCAGCGGCCTTTGGGAATCATCTAGGGGAGCTATTTATTGTGAGAGACAGGGGGCTCCACAGAGAACCTACTGCCTACCTTTATCTGTGCTCACTGTTCATGCATTCAGATGCAGAGGCTAAACCACAAAACCCAATACAACATTAGATCAGAAAGTGGGCATATCAGCATTTCTGCGTGTATTACATACAACGTTCCTTTTACCTCGACCAGTTGAGAGCAAATCTGCCCTATCTGAGGGCACAGGAATGGCATAGGCAGTATGTCTCTTATGTGGCATTTCAGCTTTATAAAGCTTCTCAAAGTGGTGAAGCAGGATATTTTGGTGATAACTTGCTAAAGGAACACATGACTACAATAAAGCCTGATGATTTAGACTCAGGAATTCCATCCCTTCTTGTTCCTATTTGGTTGACCATTTGGAGACGCTCTCAGGATCTCCCTTTGCTTCTCCGTAAACGGTAAAGGAAACCAGCAGTTACTGAGTAACCAGTTCCATGTACGGCGCTAAACACTTCATATAGGTATATCTGTGTAATTTAATCCTTGCAACCATTCTGTGAGATAGGCGCCTGTGATCCCACTTTACAGATGAAAACTCTTTAAGAGTCATCACGAGGTAAAGTAACTTGACGGAAGTCTGAGGGCTCCTACGTCATGGATCTGGGATCCTAATCCAGCCCATCTGGTGTCAAAGTCCATGTATTTTCTTTACACTATGCTGCCTCCCAGTAAAAAATTAAATCCCTCTCGTATCAAGTTTGAAAGAATGAATAAGGAACTACATGAAAAAGCTTTGATAATTGTAAATCTAAGTATCTGTAAGTCAGATTTTAAAAAAATACTTATTTATTTGTTTATTTGGCTGCACTGGGTCTTAGTTGCGGCACACAGGATCTTCGTTGCTACCAGCAGGATCTTTGTTGCAGCATGCAGGATTTTTTTTAGTTGTGGCATGCAGGATCTAGTTCCCTGACCAGGGATAGAACCTGGGCCCCCTGCATTGGGAGCACAGAGTCTTAGCCACTGGACCACAAGGAAAGCTCCTGTAAGTCTTAGATTCTTAAGTATGATGAAAAGAAAATGGAAAGGGATCAGTTAAAATCTCATAAATTCAAAATGTACTGCTGGGGAATCCTCAAAATTAGAAATTGTACGTAAAAACAGGGATCTCAATCTTTTCATTCAGAAGAAGCTACTGAGCCTCAGTTTGCCTACAGATTCCAAACTGGTTAACGTGTACGTGCACGTTGATAGAACAGCTTCCCAAGCTAGAAGAGCTCTCGGTCATCAAAAAATGCAGGGTTTATGATAACCACAATTTTAAAGAGGGCTATTAGTAAAGGAAATACAGACTTCTGATAGATTAAAACAGATTTTTAGAAAGAATCCATGACTGCTTTACAAAGTGCCTGTGTGATGGACAAAGACAGGAACATTAATTTCTATTTTCTGCAAGGGAAGGTTTATCTCATTTAATTCAAATCAACCCAACATTCCTCAGGATCTGGAGCCCTAGATCATTCTCCAGATTTGAGCCAGGCCAATGTTATAACATGTACAGGCTTAGACATCTGAAGAAAGTCATATCATTCCAGAGGAAATGTTAATACCTCACAGAGGCTCTGAGGATAATCCATGACTTCGATTGTTTTGTAAAGAAAGCAAGACTTAGGACTGGCTTTTGAATTGTGACACTCCTCCTAGCACTGCAGGAACCTCGAATCAACCTAGGTTCTCTGAATAGGTTGGTTTTAGTGCATTTGGTTCTGAAGTGCTCTAAACAAAGACATATTTTTCCTTCTACTCTAGAAAAGATGTCTGGTCTACCAGCAGAGTCCTATGATCGAGGATGCCACCAAAATAAAGAAAATCCAATGTCTTCTTTTCAGTCTAACTCTTTTGGATAAGATGATTTTCCTATTTGACTACATTTTTCATGTTGGCTAACTCCAGTTGAAGAATATGTCAGAGCCCATGTGGGCTCTTGGCTGAGAGTCTTGGAAGTTGAGGCTGTACACAGAATGTGTAGCCCCTTTCTGGGGAAGAGAGAGGGAGTATTCATAGCATCTGAGCTGGGAAGGGCCTTGGAGAGAATGTGCGGTAGGCAGCTTCTAAAATAGTTCCCAATGAGCCCGGCCTCCTGGTACTCATGCCCTTGTGTACTCCCCTCCCTTGGGTGTGGAGCTGGATGTAGTGAGTCAATTCTATGGAACAGAATACAGCAATAGTGATGGGGTGTCACAAAGACTCTGACTTCCATTTTGCTTGCCCTCTCTTGCTCATGCTAATGAAAGCCAGCCGCCATGTTGTGAGTTGCCCTGTGGAGAGACCCCTGCAGCAAGAGACTGAGGGAGGCCTCCAGCCAACAGCCAGAGAGGGAATGAGGCTCTTATTCAAACAGTGACTCTTAGTCTAGAATTCAGAAAGGAATTGAATCCTGCCAACAACCTCCTGGGTGAGCTAGAGAGCAGATCCTCTCCACACTGAACCCTGAGATGACTGCAGCCCTAGCTGAAACCTTAATTGCAGCCTCAGAGAGACCCTAAGTCAGAGGAGTTGAATATGCAGTGCCTGGATAGCCAGGCACTATCCTGACCCACAGAATCTGTGAGATAATAACTTTATCGTTCTAAGATGCTAAGGTTTGGGTTGATTTGTGTCATCTTAACTAATACTTCATCTAATCCAACTTCCATATTCTCAGTGAGCTGATGGAGACATGGAGAGGTTTAGTACTTAGTCTGAGCTCTCACAGACTCAGACCAGACCAGAAGTCAGGTCCTGGAATTCCCAGGCGGGGCTCTCTCACCAATTTACAATGCCCTCTTGCAATTTGGTGTTATGGAAATTTGCCTGGCATGGCCTTATTTAACCCCCCTTTAAATGAGCCCACGCTTTTTCCTAATAGGATAACTCTGTTTCCAGCTGGCCAGGAAGAGGATGAGGCAGAGTCTAGAATCCTAATCTTGAAACCAATCTGTCCCTTCCATGGCCCCTGGGCAGGGGTCCCCACTCCCAGCTCAGCCATATTCCAGGCACTGGGCTTTCTCTTCTACAGTTGGCCCTCTTGTATCTGCAGGTTCCACATCCACTGATTCAATCAATCTCATGTTAAAAAATATTTGAAAAAAAATGCCAGAAAGTTCCAAAAAGCAAAACTTGAATTTGCTGCATGCTGGAAGCTATTTATATATAATTTACATTTTATTTACAACTATTTACATAAATTACATTGTATTAGGTATTATAAGTAACCTAGAGATGATTTAAAGTGTATGAAGGGGACTTCCCTGGTAGCACAGTGGTTAAGAATCTGCCTGCCAATGCAGGGGACATGGGTTCGAGCCCCAGTCCAGGAAGATCTCACATGTCATGGAGCAGCTTAGCCCGTGCGCCACAACTACGGAGCCTGTGCTCTAGAGTCCGCGAGCCACAACTACTGAAGCCCACGCACCTAGAGCCTGTGCTCCACAACAAGAGAAGCCACCGCAATGAGAAGCCCATGCACCGCAATGAAGAGTAGCCCCTGCTCGCCACAACTAGAGAAAGCCACGTGCAGCAACAAAGACCCAATGCAGCCAAAAATAAATAGATAAATTTATTTTTAAAAATAAATAAAGTATACGATGGGAAGATGTGCATAGGTTATATGCAAATACTATGCCATTTTCTATAAGGGACTTGAACATCTGGGGATTTTGGTATCCTGGGGGTTGGGGGTCCTGGAACCAATCTCCTGCAGATACCAAGGGATGACTGTAGTTGAAAAACCTTGACATTTCCAAATCTCTCTGGCTCATAGATTCTAGCATTTTACAGCCGTTCTCTCTTCTTGTACAATTTAGAGCTATCTTGTCCTGTTAATTCTTAGTAAAATGAGCAGTCTCTCCTTATCCCATTCTCCTCAAGTCACAGATTTATGTTGTGTGCTGCCTTTAGCCCTGGGCCTTCCGAGAAGAGGAAATGAGGTGGGTCTGGGAGGGGCAGCACAGTCCCAGCAGCACAGCTTTGAGTGTGTGGATAGAGGATGGAGAGGATGGAGTGGGGTGAGCCTGGGTGAAGCTGGGAGCAGAGGGTTGGGCCGGGCCAGAGGAGTCTGGGCCAAGGCGAGGTGGAGACAGATAGGGAGTCTTTGTTGGGTAAAGGGCCAGCTGGGGTTGTGTGCTATGGATCTGAGCAATGGTATAAGGGTCAAACCAGCCTGAGACGTCAAGAGGAGCACACAGCTTGGGAGACAGGACAGCTGAGAGCCGAAAAAGGGCAAGGCCAGGCAGAGGATCAGTAATTCAGGCCTCAGACACAGGTACTGGCGTGAAGTAGACCTTGATGATACTCAAGCCTGGGCCTTGATGTGAAAGCAGCTGTCTGCCCAGATGGCCTGTTTACTCCCAGTTACAGCAGAAACCAACCCTGGGGCACGGATATCCTTCATCTTCAGCGACTTTCCACCTCAGACCAAGTGCCCTCACACTCAGAGAAAGGAGGAAGCAGGGTCAGGACTGTTTGCCTTTCATGCTCCACAGACTGGTTCCCCAGTGGCCGCTGGGCTGAGGGTGAGGTGGAGGGGAGGGGGCGGTGGTGAGTTGTGGTGGTGGTGTATGTTTTCTGCTTTGCGGCATATCTGTGTCTAATAATGATAGGGGAAGAGGGAGGTGGTCTCCTCAGTGTTTGGCTGTTTTAAGATTTGGGGAGCAGTGGTTGTTGCTGGGAGCAAGGGGACAGCTGCTTTGTAAGATTCCAGATGGATACAGAGAAATCTTCGACACTGGAAAGGTTGGCAAGCAGGAGAAATCGTCTACCTCTTCCTGCCACCTGGTGGATACTCCAGCTAATTTATAGACCATTTCTAAGCAGCTTGTTCCTGAAATGACCTTTGTATGGAATGGAGCAGGGGTCACAAAATGGCAGCCTTCTGGGTCCTAGCCTCGGATAAATTTTGATTCAGCTCAGTATTAAAAAAAAAAAAAAAAAAAAAAAGCCACTCAAAAATCAGGACACTTCACTACTCAAACCCAGATTTCTGGCTTCTCTGGCCACACAGAGCTGCATTCCCTTATGGTGTCATGGCAAGGAGCCAGGCAGCCTCCTTCAGAGGGAACAAGTGCTCTCTAGGGTCCAGGCCTCTCTGGCCCTCACTTACATGACACAGACACAAATACCTGAACCCTGTCCTTTTTACTCATTTACCTTATCTTCCTGGCCCCTGTATGCACCTGAGATTTTACTCCATGAAACTGAAGGATCATCTGGGCCCAGAAGAGGATACAGGCATCATAATACAAAGACCAAAATTCTTATACTTCAAATACATTTTTGATACCTGGGAAAGAATTTTCATAATCTCCCTAATTACATGTCTGTTCCACGTTATTCTTCTGTGTTGCACTTTCAGGAGCTCTTATAATAGAAATTGTCTGAAAGAGCCAACTGCACTTATATAATTAGCATAATAATATTGGTCAAAGATAAATTAGCTCTGCACAAACATAAAATGAATAGACCGAACCAGTTCTCATTAACCAAAAGAGGTCATACAATGTAGATTATATCCAGGGATGCTAGTTTGATCAAAAGTAATCTGCTCTGATTAAAACAGAAAGTAGCTGAATTATAATAACAGAGAAGTTGCTAAACTCACTGTTGATTTCATCAGGAGACAAGGGATTGGGGACAACTGATGATGATTCTTGAGTCTCGCACAAAAAGAGGCACAGTAGAGTAATTTTCCAATCTAGTGTCAAATTATTAGACACTACCGTTGCGGAGCACAGTTTCTGGATGCGCAGGCTCAGCGGCCTTGGCTCACGGGCCTAGCCACTCCGCGGCATGTGGGATCTTCCCGGACCGGGGCACGAACCCGCGTCCCCTGCATCAGCAGGCGGACTCTCAACCCCTGTGCCACAAGGGAAGCCCCACATTTTCTTTTTAAGTGCACTTTATATGATCACACTTAACTACCACTACATAAAACAAATCCCTACACACAGCTGTTCAATATATTCAGATTTAATTTGAAAATGCTTCTCAAAAAGATCACTCGGAACCAGTGAATTCTAATTTCTAGTTTGGCAGAATTGCTTTTTTGCTCTATAATATCGAACAAGTGCTTTTTTTCCCTCCCGTCCCCCCTCCCTTTTTCCACATCTCCCACTCTGGGAATCATGGACACAAGGGCTTGGGTTCTAGGTCTGTAACAAAGGCCTTTTGTATGAAGGCTGAGGAATAGGAAGAGAGACTATGAGGGTTTGTGGCCTAGAAGGCTCTTTTAAAGTATTGAGCTGGGCTTCCCTGGTGGCGCAGTGGTCGAGAGTCTGCCTGCCGATGCAGGGGACGTGCCCCGGTCTGGGAGAATCCCACACCCCGCGGGGCAGCTGGGCCCGTGAGCCATGGCCGTTGAGCCTGCGCGTCCGGAACCTGTGCTCCGCAACGGGAGAGGCCACAACAGTGAGAGGCCCATGTACTGCAAAAAAAAATGTATTGAGCTATCAGCATTCCTCAGAATACTCTCCTGGATGTCACAAGGGGTTACAGTTTTTGGAGGATCACATGAGGAAAAGTAGTTAACTTTAAAAAGTAGATGAAGTTTAAAAAAAACAAACAACCAATCAAAAAATGGGCAGAAGACCTAAATAGACATTTCCCCAAAGAAAACATACAGATGGCCAAGAAGCACATGAAAAGCTGCTCAACAGCACTAATTATTAGAGAAATGCAAATCAAAACTACAATGAGGTATCACCTCACACCAGTTAGAATGGGCATCACCAGAAAATCTACAAACAACAAATGCTGGAGAGGGTGTGGAGAAAACGGAACCCTCTTGCACTGTTGGTGGGAATGTAAATTGATACAACCACTATGGAGAACAGTATGGAGGGTCCTTAAAAAACTAAAAATAGAATTACCATATGACCCAGCAATCCCACTACTGGGCATATACCCACAGAAAACCATAATTCAAAAAGATACATGCACCCCAGTGTTCACTGCAGTGCTATTTACGATAGCCAAGACATAGAAGCAACCTAAATGTCCATCGACATATCAATGGCTAAAGATGTGGTGTGTGTATATAGATACACACATATACATATGTATATATATATATATATATATGTGTGTACACACAATATATATAATGAAATCTTACTCAGCCATAAAAAAGAATGAAATAATGCCATTTGCAGCAACATGGATGGACCTAGAGATTATCATACTAAGTGAAGTAAGCCAGACAGACATATATATACACACACACACGTGTATATATATGTAACTGATTTGCTGTGCTGTACACCTGAAACTAACACAAGATTATAAATCAACTATACTTCAATAAAAACAAAAATAAAAAGCTATATGTATCAAAGTACAAGGAAAGAACACAGATCAATACAGTGTTTCCAATTAGAATGAGGAACTAGGTCTAAAAAGGATTTAACTGAGAAACTAGGACTTATTGTATTACTCAAACATACACCCTATGGCCATCTCTGTGAGTAGGCAACTGGTTCTATGGCATGATTATGCGTTACCAGCAAATGACTGTCCCTAAGGAAAGGAATCAAATCCATTTACACTTGCTGTTCTTGTGTCCTGCATTAATTTAATCAAAAGATGTGTATGGAGCCTGCCGCAGTGCAGAGACACTGCCTAATAAATACTGATAACTGAACAATGCCCCACTCTCAATTTGAAGTTTCCTCTATTTAACGGCTCTCCTACCTGCCTACCATAGGAACTGAAATCTGATTAGAGATGCATTTCAAGCTGTATGTGTGTATGAGGTGGGCAAGCATACTGAAAACAAAACATCTATACCTGTGTGAAGACCACCAACACGACGATACAGAGCCACTGCTTATACACATGCATACATCACACTCTCACTCTGTGGGTGTGCAATAATTTTCTCTCTAATCTCACCCCAAAAATCTGATTTTTTTTTTTTTTTTGGCCGTGCCACGTGGCTTGCAGGATCTTAGTGCCCCGACCAGGGATGGAACCCCTGCCCCACTGCAGTGGAAGCACAGAGTCCTAACCACTGGACCACCAGGGAATTCCCACAAATGTCTGATTAAAAAAAAATTTTTTTTTTAAGATTTTTTGATGTGGACCACTGTCTTTATTGAATTTATTACAATATTGCTTTTGTTTTATGTTTTAGTTTTTTGGGGGGGCTGCAAGGCATGTGAGATCTTAGCTCCCCAATCAGGGCTCAAACCCACACCCCCTGCATTGGAAGGTGAAGTCTTAACCACCGGACCACCAGGGAAGTCCCTGTTTTGTTTTTAATGTGACATGAACTTAAGATTTTTTTCCTTCTCCTTCAGAAGATATCAGAGGATATCTGCATTGCGGGGTGTGGAGATTTTAAAATCCTACTGTTTATCCTTGCAACTCCTGTTATTTTCTCCCATTCCAAGCATGAATATTTACCTCCAACAAAGCCAAAGTTGAAACGCTCAGTTCTTCATTATTTTAAAAAATAATTCATAGTTGGTGAAATGTGCAGTTTTTGACAAAAATTAAAAAGAACTCAAAGTAAACAAGGGGGAGACTGATTTTTTTTTTTTTTTTTTTTTTTTTTTTTGTGGTACGCGGGCCTCTCACTGTTGTGGCCTCTCCCGTTGCGGAGCACAGGCTCCGGACGCGCAGGCTCAGCGGCCATGGCTCACGGTCCCAGCCGCCCCGCGGCGTGTGGGATTCTCCCGGACCGGGGCACGAACTCGTGTCCCCTGCATCGGCAGGCGGATTCTCAACCAATGCGCCACCAGGGAAGCCCAAGACTGATTTTTTTTAACAGACTTGCTAGTGTGGGGCAATTGTGCTGGCAAGGGCAGGACTGAGATGCTGAGGGGACCTCCTGGACCACTACCTAATGTCCCATAGCCTGCCCCGCCCCCTGGAACTGAGTGCAAACAGCAGTCTTAGCTGCAGCAGGAAGGGATGTTTCTCCTTCTTTTTCCTCCTTAAATCAACCTTTTTCTCACCAAGGACTCAGATAGGACGGGACACGTTTTCTCTCTTTGGTTAGAAAAACACACACACACACTCTACACCCCTGCAGCTTCTCCTTTCAGGTCCATCACAGCCTCCCTTTTCTGCTTTGCTCAAGAGATGGAGAAGCTGCTCCACCTAATGTCCTGGATCATCCGAGTCCGACTTCCCAGCCTAGTTCAGTTCCTAGCATACCCAGGCCTGCCCCCACCCGCCCCTCGCCCCAGGCCTTGGCAGGGAACCCCTGCTCCCTTTAAAGCACGGAATCTTGACTCTTGCTGAGCCCCCAGGACTTGCTCTTTATCACTCTGGGGGCATTTTCTTTGAATGCAATCCAGTCTCTCAGATTCCCACGTCTAAGAAGCTGCTCTCTGTCCAATGGAACGTTCTGTTGCTGTTCGCTGTGAAGCAGTCTTATTTTGTTCTTTTCATTAGGGAATGTTTCCATTAGGGGCCTGCCCGTTGAAAAGGCTCCATGCTCAGAAAGAGGGTGGCTTTGTCTCTCCCACTTTTGTGACCTCTGTCAGGAGTTCTTTGAGACTCCAGACAAGACATAATGGGGAGAAATGCTTAGAGCTGCACTGATAAAATTTTGAGATTTGCAGAGAAACTAGCCATGTTCCCTGGTTATACTAAAATGTCATCTATATATTTTAGACGTGACTGGATTGTTTAGTTAATGCTAGAGGGGAAAAGAGAGTTTTTCTCAAGGGAGAGAAGCAGGAGAAAACAGGCATATGGACAGCTGACAGCATTCTAGCCACTTTGTCACAAAGAGCTAAATCCACCATTATTTGATCCAAAAATCATCAGCCAATTTGAGTCCCCTGGGAATGATGCTGGGGCTCCAGCAGAGGTAGCAAAAGGCCCCCTCATATGGAGGCAGAAGTATAAATTCTATTCTATTAACTCAATTTCTTAGGAAGGGAAGTAGAGCTCCTTAACATTCGTTATTAATTATGTGTCAGGCACTGGTCGTGTGCTTTTATGTATGCTATTTAATTTAATCCTCACAGCAACTTGGAAACTAGGTATAATAACCGCTGGGCATCTTTGGATTTATTTGATTTATTTTTATTTACATTCACATCACTCACATCCTTACTTGGTCAGGTCACTGCTCAAATATTTTCTTTGACAAGCCTTTCCTGAGCCCCCAGTCCATAACCACAGCACCTGATATTCTCTGTCTTATTTGGATGACCCCTTTGGAGCTGTTACCTTCTGGGTGAATTCCTCCCAGTTCCAATTTGTTAATTCTCTTTTCAGCTATGTTTAGTTTAGTATTTATCCTACTGAGTTAAAAATTTCTTCAATGGTTATTTTTTCATAATTTCTAATCTTTATTTCATTTCTGCCTGTTTCAATGCAGAATATATCAGTGGCATATATGCAATGCCTTCATTCATCTCTTAAAGGATTCTAAATGTATATATTTTCAAGTCTTTTTCAGAATTTTTTATTATTCTGTTTTTTTCTGAAAAAACTCATTCCAATTATTGATTTTATTGGCTATCTTTCTTGGCGTAAGATTTCTTCATGCATTTTAAAGTTGGGTTTACAGGATCATCAATATGTTCAATGCCTTTCTTTTTTCTCTATGCATTCCCCTTCTGGGGTTTGAGTTATTTCCTGGTTCCAAAGGCGCTAAGCTATACCCCTGGCACTGGTGAGCAGCAGGTTTTCCAGGCTCACTTCACAGGCCAAGGAAGCCCTGCCCTGGCTTCTTGTCGTGAGCTCTGAGCATGACTATGGTTCCCATGCCTTGTGGGGGGCACTTTTCCCCTGTGGTGTATCTGCTGAAGCCAAACTTGCAGTTCCTACTACTTACTTCCAGATCCAGAGCATGGCAGGCCCTCAGATCAGCCTCTACTCATCACTAGGCATTTCAATTCCAGGACCATGAACATATGTATCTCATTTTTGAGTGTGGTTATGACTTCCAAAATTCTCTTGTATATGTTATCTTTTTTTTTTTTTTTTTTTCGGTACACGGGCCTCTCACTGCTGTGGCCTCTCCCGTTGCGGAGCACAGGCTCCGGACGCGCAGGCTCAGCGGCCATGGCTCACGGGCCCAGCCGCTCCGCGGCATGTGGGATCCTCCTGGACCAGGGCACGAACCCGTGTCCCCTGCATCGGCAGGCGGACCCCCAACCACTGCGCCACCAGGGAAGCCCTGTTATCTATTATTGCTATGTGTTGGAGCAGAGGGGGCTTCAAAGCATTCACCTACAATACCACTGAATCTGGTGAATGGGAACAGGAACTGGGAAAAGTAGTAATAATGGGATAGAACCGGGAGGTGAAAAATGGGCAATTATGTATGGGTTGGAAGAGTAAAGAACTTGAAAAAATGGTGAGTTCAAGTATCACTGGTGAGTTGATGTGCAGGAACCCCAGTTATCAAAATGGAAAGAAAAGCCATACAATTTAGAGCTGGGTTAAATGGCCATGACTTTCCAGGTCCTCCCTCCCTTTCCTTCCTTCTTCTCAAACCCCCTTTCCCTCATGCCTTTTCATGTTGGTGATAACCCTCAGGATGAGCAACCATTCTGGTTTGCCTAAGACTGTCCTGATTTTAGCATTGAAAGCCCTACTTCCCAGGGAAGCATCAGTCCTAAGCAATCTTGGATGGTCCATCACCTGAACTCCCTACCTTTTACCTTGTGAGAACTAAGAGAAGACCTCTAATGCCAAAATCAACTTTACTAAGGGATGAGCTTGTGAGACAGTAATAGGAGGGGGAAGAAACAGGAGTAGGCAATGAGCCTCTGCAGTCTTGGCTTGGGTGGAGGAAGCCACAGCCCAAGAAATACCTTTCACTTTGAACTGAGTAGAAATGTTGACTAGAAAGGGCTCTTTGAAGTATGTGATTCTCAGAATTTACTTGCTTGGAGAAATTTGAACAACCAGTGCAAATGGTGTTTATAATTCCATATATACTGGGTTCTGAAATTACTTGCTTTTAGAAAGAAAGGTTGTATAAACATTATTTGATTTGATGTCTCTGTAGTCTTCTCAAGTTCAACAGCCATGCTGTCATTATTTCAATATGTAATTTTAGATAATATTCAGTTCCACTGACTCCACATTCATTTTCAGTGATCAAAATCATACATCATTTCACTATATTCAAAGTACCTTTATCTTAGGAAAACATTGGTCAGTTTTATAGCTATCACCGCCACAGCCAAAAATACGCTGCCAAGGTTGCCCTTGACTGACAGCAGTCATGGCTAACACAACACTGATTTTGTTTGAATGATGGTGGAGGTCAGTGGTGTGTAGCAGCAATGTAGCTTGACTCAGGGAATAAATTAAGATTGATAAATTCAGTCCAGTCTTGGTTGTACTATTTCGCTTTGAAAAAATACTTTCCCATCCTCCTTTGCTGCTAGGAGTGAAATGTTACCAGCTGAGACCAATGAGACAAAATAAAAGTTGGCTGGGAGTTTTCTACGAAATACTTTGCTTTTCTGATAAAAGGGACAGACTTGAAGGAAAGCTTGCTGCCATCCTTTTTCCCTTCCTATCTGGAAGATGGATGTGATGGCTGGAACAGAGGTAGCCGCATTAAGTCCAAGAGGCAATAAGCATAATCATGAAGAGCAATATGCCTAGTAAGTCAAAGTGAGAAAGAAAGAAAGATTCTGAGCCCTTGATAACACAGTTGAGCTCTCAGGTCACCCCTAAGACCATACCTCTGGACTTCTTGTTTAACGAAAACAAATGTCCTTTTCATCTAAGGCACTGTTGGTACATATCTCTTTACTTGCCACTGAAAAACGATTTCATACTGAAAAACAAAGTACATAATGCTGTAGTAATGGTATATGGCTATGGAAATGGGATAGATGGTGCCAGACTTGCCATGGTTTTAAGTGGACTTTCTTCATTCCATAGCTCTTTATGCTAAATAGGAAAGGAAAGACACTCTTTTGGTTCCCTTCAGTGCTCAATGATTATCAAGTGTCAGTACAAAGAAAATATGCTACAGTGTACTATCACTGCAGTGGCTGTTCAGGGATGAGACATGTAAGTCTATAGGTAGATAATGCCATACTAAAATTCTTCTGCGCATCTTGAAAATATAATCTCACTTGTGCTATATTGTTATGGGGCAAAAGGAAATAGCCTGAGGAACAGCAGATCTTCCAGTGCAATGTTTTTGCTGGGAATCTGGACTAAATCCACTGCAAGAGCAAGACAACTGCCTGTAGTGGGCTGGGAGTTATACCCATGAATGTGCTCCCATCTATGGAATAAGAAGAGGATGGGGGAATTCTCTGGCAGTCCAATGGTTAGGACTCGGCGCTTTCACTAACGAGGGCCTGGGTTCAATCCCTGGTCGAGGAACAGAAATGCTGCAAGCCACATGGGCTGGCCAAATAAACATTTAAATGTGAATAAAAAGAGGATTAAATTCACAGAAAGACAGACAAGATGAAAAGACAGAGGGCTATGTACCAGATGAAGAAACAAGATAAAACGCCAGAAAAACAACTAAATGAAGTGGAGATTGGCAACCTTCCAGAAAATGAATTCAGAATAATGATAGTGAAGATGATCCAGGACCTTGGAAAAAGAATGGAGGCAAAGATCGAGAAGATGCAAGAAATGTTTAACAAAGATAGAGAAGAATTAAACAACAAACAAAAAGAGATGAACAATACAATAACTGAAACAAAAACTACACTAGAAGGAATCAATAGCAGAATAACTGAGGCAAAGGAACGGATAAGTGACCTGCAAGACAGAATGGTGGAATTCACTGCTGCAGAACAGAATAAAGAAAAAAGAAAAAAAGAAATGAAGACAGCCTAAGAGACCTCTGGGACAACATTAAACACAACAACATTTGTATTAGAGGGGTCCCAGAAGGCGAAGAGAGAGAGAAAGGACCCAAGAAAATATTTGAAGAGATTATAGTCAAAACATTTCCTTTCCCCAACATGGGAAAGGAAATAGCCACCCAAGTCCAGGAAGCGCAGAGAGTCGCATCCAGGATAAACCCAAGGAGAAACATGCCGAGACACAAAATAATCAAACTGGCAAAAATTAAAGACAAAGAAAAATTATTGAAAGGAGCAAGGGAAAAATGACAAATAACATACAAGGGAACTCCTACAAGGTTAACAGCTGATTTCTCAGCAGAAACTCTACAAGCCGGAAAGGAGTATATATTTAAAGTGATATATTTAAAGTGATGAAAGGGAAGAACCAACAACCAAGATTACTCTACCCGGCAAGGATCTCATTCAGATTTGAAGGAGGAATCAAAAGCTTTACAGACAAGAAAAAGCTAAGAAAATTCGGCACCACCAAGCCAACTCTACAACAAATGCTAAAGGAACCTCTCCAAGTGGGAAACACAAGAGAAGAAAAGGACCTACAAAAACAAACCCAAAACAATTAAGAAAATGGTCATAGGAACATACATATCGATAACTACCTTAAACGTGAATGGATTAAATGCTCCAACCAAAAGACACAGGCTTGCTGAATGGGTACAAAAACAAGACCCATATATATGCTGTCTACAAGAGACCCACTTCAGACCTATGGACACATACAGACTGAAAGTGAGGGGATGGAAAAAGTTATTCCATGCAAATGGAAATCAAAAGAAAGCTGGAGTAGCAATACTCATATCAGACAAGATAGACTTTAAAATAAAGAATGTTACAAGAGACAAGGAAGGACACTACATAATGATCAAGGGATCAATCCAAGAAGAAGATATAACAATTATAAATATATATGCACCCAACATATGAACACCTCAATACAAAAGGCAACTGCTAACAACTATAAAAGAGGAAATTGACAGTAACACAATAATAGTGGGGGCCTTTAACACCTCACTTACACCAATGGACAGATCATCCAAACAGAAAATTACTAAGGAAATACAAGCTTTAAATGACATAATAGACCAGATAGATTTAATTGATATTTATAGGACATTCCATCCAAAAACAGCAGATTACACTTTCTTCTCAAGTGCACACAGAACATTCTCCAGGATAGATCACGTCTTGGGTCACAAATCAAGGCTCAGTAAATTTCAGAAAATTGAAATCATATCAAGCATCTTTTCTGACCATGACGTTATGAGATTAGAAATCAATTACAGGGAAAAAAATGTAAAAAACACAAACACGTGGAGGCTAAACAATACGTTACTAAATAACCAAGAGATCACTGAGGAAATCAAAGAGGAAATCAAAAAATATCTAGAGACAAATGACAATGGAAACATGATGATCCAAAACCTATGGGATGCAGCAAAAGCAGTTCTAAGAGGGCAGTTTATAGCAGTACAAACCTAACTCAAGAAACAACAAACATCTCAAATAAACAATCTAACTTTACACCTAAAAGAACTAAAGAAAGAAAAGCAAACAAAACCCAAAGTTAGTAGAAGGAAAGAAATCATAAAGATCAGAGCAGAAATAAATGAGCTAGAAACAAAGAAAACAATAGCAATAATCAATAAAACTAAAAGCTGGTTCTTTCAGAAGATAAACAAAATTGATAAACCATTAGCCAGGCTCGTCAAGAAAAAGAGGGAGAGGACTCAAATCGATAAAATTAGAGAGTTACAACAGACACCACAGAAATACAAAGCATCCTAAGAGACGACTACAAACACCTCTATGCCAATAAAATGGACAACCTGGAAGAAATGGACAGATTCTTAGAAAGGTATAACCTTCAAAGACTGAGCCAGGAACAAATAGAAAATATGAACAGACCAATCACAAGTAATGAAATTGAAACTGGGATTAAAAATCTTCCAACAAACAAAAGCCCAGGACCAGATGGTTTCACAGGTGAATTCTATCAAACATTTAGAGACAAGCTAACACCCATCCTTCTCAAACTCTTCCAAAAACTTGCAGAGGAAAGAACACTCCCAAACTCATTCTATGAGGCCATCACCACCCTGATACCAAAACCAGACAAAGATACTACAAAAAAAGAAAATTACACACCAATATCACTGATGAATATAGATGCAAAAATCCTCAACAAAATACTAGCAAACAGAATCCAACAACACATTAAAAGGATCATACACCGTGGTCAAGTGGGATTTATCCCAGGGATGCAAGGATTCTTCAATATACACAAATCAATCAATGTGATACACCATATTAACAAATTGAAGAATATAAACCATATGATCATCTCAATAGATGCAGAAAAAGCTTTTGAAAAAATTCAACACCAATTTATGACAAAAATTCTCCAGAAATTTATGTTGAGGGAACCTACCTCAACATAATAAAGGCCATATATGACAAACTCACAGCAAACATCATTCTCAATGGTGAAAAACTGAAAGCATTTCCTCTAAGATCAGGAATAAGACAAGGATGTCCACTCTCACCACTATTATTCAACATAGTTTTGGAAGTCCTAGCCATGACAATCAGAGAAGAAAAAGAAATAAAAGGAAAACAAATAGGAAAAGAAGAAGTAGAACTGTCACTGTTTGCAGATGACATGATACTATACATAGAGAATCCTAAAGATGCCATCAGAAAACTACTAGAGCTAATCAGTGAATTTGGTAAAGTTGCAGGATACAAAATTAATACACAGAAATCTCTTGCATTGCTATATACTAATGATGAAAAATCTGAAAGAGAAATTAAGGGAACACTGCCATTTACCATTGCAACAAAAAGAATAAAATACCTAGGAATAAACCTACCTAGGGAGACAAAAGACCTATATGCAGAAAGCTATAAGACACTGATAAAAGAAATGAAATATGATACAAACAGATGAAGAGATATACCATGTTCTTGGATTAGAAGAATGAATATTGTGAAAATGACTATACTACCCAAAGCAATCTACAGATTCAACGCAATCCCTATCAAATTACCAATGGCATTTTTTACAGAACTAGAATAAAAAATCTTAAAATTTGTATGGACACACAAAAGACCCCAAGTATCCAAAGCAGTCTTGAGGAAAAAAAACGGAGGTGGAGGAATCAGACTCCCTGACTTCAGACTATACTACAAAGCTACAGTAATCAGGATAAGATGGTACTGGCACAGAAACAGAAATATAGATCAATGGAACAGGATAGAAAGCCCAGAGATAAACCCACGCACCTATGGTCAACTAATCTATGACAAAGGAGGCAAGGATATACAATGGAGAAAAGACAGTCTCTTCAATAAGTGGTGCTGGGAAAACTGGACAGCTACATGTAAAAGAATGAAATTAGAACACTCCCTCACACCATACACAAAAATAAACTCAAAATGGATTCAAGACCTAAATGTAAGACCAGACACTATAAAACTCTTAGAGGAAAACATAGGAAGAACACTGTTTGACATAAATATCAGCAACAACTTTTTTGACCCACCTCCTAGAGTAATGGAAATAAAAACAAAAATAAACAAATGGGACCTAATGAAACTTAAAAGCTTTTGCAAAACAAAGGAAACTACAAACAAGACGAAAAGACAACCCTCAGAATGGGAGAAAATATTTGCAAATGAATCAGCGGACAAAGGATTAATTTCCAAAATATATAAACAGCTCATGCAGCTCAATATTAAAGAAACAAACAACCCAATTCAAAAATGGGCAGAAGACCTAAATAGACATTTCCCCAAAGAAAACATACAGATGGCCAAGAAGCACATGAAAAGCTGCTCAACAGCACTAATTATTAGAGAAATGCAAATCAAAACTACAATGAGGTATCACCTCACACCAGTTAGAATGGGCATCACCAGAAAATCTACAAACAACAAATGCTGGAGAGGGTGTGGAGAAAACGGAACCCTCTTGCACTGTTGGTGGGAATGTAAATTGATACAACCACTATGGAGAACAGTATGGAGGTTCCTTAAAAAACTAAAAATAGAATTACCATATGACCCAGCAATCCCACTACTGGGCATATACCCAGAGAAAACCATAATTCAAAAAGACACATGCACCCCAATGCTTTTTGCAGCACTATTTACAATAGCCAGGTCATCGAAGCAACCTAAATGCCCATCAACAGATGAATGGATAAAGAAGATGTGGTACATATATACAATGGAATATTACTCAGCCATAAAAAGGAACGAAATTGGGTCAACTGTAGAGATGTGGATGAATCTAGAGACTGTCATACAGAGTGAAGTAAGTCAAAAAGAGAAAAACAAATATCACGTGTTAATGCATATATGTGGAACCTAGAAAAATGGTATAGATTAACTGGTTTGCAGGGCAGAAATTGAGACACAGATGTAGAGAACAAACGTATGGACACCAAGGGGGGAAAGCGGTGGGGGTGGGGGTGGGGTGATGAATTGGGAGATTGGGATTGACATGTATACATTAATATGTGTGAAATGGATAAGTAATAAGAACCTGATGTATAAAAAAATAAAATAAAATTCAAAAATTCAAAAAAGAAAAAAGAAGAGGATTCAGCCAGTGCTCAAGTGAACAATGAACCAAACCCAAGGCAGACAAAATAGCCTCTCTGTTGGGGGGAGACTAGGTCTTATTTTGGTTAAGGATGAGTAAAGGGATCAAAAATGAATTAAGTGGGGCAATGCTGGAGAACAAGGTAAAGGGAACATCATCTCAAAGACTCAGAGGAAGAACATGCCTGTGAAAATGGTTTACTGCAGGAACCACATTTGGGGAAATTTGTGGCATCCTTAATAGACACAAAAAATGTAATCAGTAAGACAAAAACACTAATAGAAACCCAAAGAAACAAATACGTTAGGAATGAACCATGTGACTTCCAAGTCCCATTAACCTTTAAGGAACTACAGTGGACCAGCACTGCACTAGGAGCTAGGGCTCAGAGGTGACATAAGCATAGTTCTTGACCATCAGGAGCTCACAGTGTAGTGATCTCATTTCAACCAAATACCTTATTCCAAATTGAATTGTAACAGTGAGCTATGATATCATGAGATCCTACTGCATTTAAAAGTGTTTATTTTCTGGACACAGCCATTCTATTTTTGAAAGAAATTAAATTATCATCTCCAAAGTAAGTAAGTGCAGCAGGGAATGCACAGAGGAATGGAAACCACTGAATGTTTTTTTGAACTCTGGCTGTTTCATGCAACACACTCTAAGAAAATCCACCATTCTTTAGAAGATATATTTCTCCCAGCTTAACAAGGTAGTGATGAAAGGTGCTCAGGAAGAGAGGTCAGGTAATGAGAACAACAAAAGCTGATGCCTCTATCCAACTAGCATTCAGTCCTTGGGTTGAGCCATAAGCTATTTGAGAATTCAGATGACTCTGTGCACCAGCACAGGGACATATCATGGAAGCTCACTCACTGCCTCTGCTACTGACAACTGTTGATCCAACCCTGGCCACCCCTCTACCTTCGGCCTTCCCCTGCCCTCCTCTGAAAACAGAAATTAAGCCAACACACTCAGAACTTCCTATCTTCTCTTCCTCACCTCTGAGGAAATATTAGTTCACATCAGAAGAGTGCAGGGGGAAGAGGACAACCATTTCTCAACCCATTAATGAAGCTCTTCTCACAGGACCCATCTTCTGGGTCACACTGATGGACATAAGGGTGGGAGCGGGCCACAAGCTGGGCCAATTATAGAGCCCATTATGCCCTGGTCCCGGTGGCTGGATAAAGGACAGACAGCTGGCCCACTGGGGCCAACTGCAGTGTGCCTTTGGAATTAATGACCTAAGGACCATAGAGCACAGTGCCCATTTCCTCTCTGTGGTGGATACTAGCAGCTCAGAGCTCATCAAGATGGTGTTGCCTGCTGTGGGGAGGAAGCTGACCTACAGTAGAAGGAATGATACCAACACCCAGAGATGTGGTATGACAGATGTGGTCCCAGCTATTCCCAAGGAACAGCCACACATCAACCTTCCTACAGTCATATTAGCCTTCCAGATACATTTTACTTTGAGTCTCGAGTTTATACTGGGTTTTGACATTTTCAGCAAAAAACAAAATAACTGCCACCCACTGATTGTTATACCCTTTGTACATTTTGGTTTTCCAAAAGAAAATTTTTTTCCTGATTATAAAAATGAGACTCATAAAAAGTCAAACAATATTGAAATGTATATTTTAAAAATTAGTGTAATTATACCATCCAGACATAACCACTGTCTTTTCATATTCTTGAAAGTATTTCTTTCTTTTGAAATACAGATAATTTTATAACTACAATTTTATAACATACCATTTCACCTAAAAATATGTTTATAGAATAATACTTCTAAATCTATATTTTAAAAATGGGTACATAGTATTTTATTACATTAAATCACCTTAATGTACCCTGTCCCTTTTGTTGGACATGTAGGTTATTTCAAAAACTTCACTATTATAAAGAACACAGCAATGAACATCTTTGTAAGTACAGTTTGGAGCACTTGATTACCGCTTTAGGGTACATTTCTCACTTCTCAAATTCTAATACTATAACTTGTTTTATGGGACTCAACAAGTTTTGGCAACTATTCCTGTGGCCTGTCCTATCAGTTTCATATATGTCCTCTTGATTCACTCCTCATTCATTCTCACCATCAACAAATACTGAGTGTATATTATGTGCCAGTCATTGTGCTAGATTTATTTATTTATTTATTTATTTATTTTTTGCGGTATGCAGGCCTCTCACTGTTGTGGCCTCTCCCGTTGCGGAGCACAGGCTCCGGACGCGCAGGCTCAGCGGCCATGGCTCACGGGCTTAGTTGCTCCGCGGCATGTGGGATCTTCCCGGACCAGGGCACGAACCCGTGTCTCCTGCATCGGCAGGCGGATTCTCAACCACTGCGCCACCAGGGAAGCCCTGTGCTAGATTTAGGGGAAACAAATGTGGATAAATTTTAGTTTTTATCCTTAAGGAGGAAGGAGACACTAGCATCTATTTAAATCTGACCCTGTGCCAAACACTGTACAGGATTCTTTATCTCGTTTATTCTTCATTAAAAAAAAACAAAACAACAACCCTGTGCAGTGGTATTATCTCTTTTATATAAATGAGGAAAAGGAAGGTCAGAAAAGTTGAGTAGCTAGTCCAAGATTCTACAGTTAGTAAGTCCAAAGCTGGAATTCTAACCCAGCTCTGTCTGATTTCTTTCTGTCACACGTAGTTTAAGGAGAGAGATGTGAAAACAAATGACAAAAGCAAGCTGTAAGGGCTTTGTAAAATCTGAACAAATGGATGTATTTAGGTCCATCAACCATGATGACAGCAGTCAGGCCTTAGGCAAATCTTGCAGGAGGCTTTTTATAGGCCAGGTTAAAGGGTCAAAACCCAACATTAAATGATTTGCCCAACTCCACACAGCTCCAGAAGGCCCTTGGTAAGCCAGAATATTTGCCAAGTGGGACGCTGGGGAGAAGTAGGAGGCTGTTTCTAAAGAGATCCTGTTTAGAGAAGCTGAAACCAGCAGGTGTAATGCAGTGTTCCTGGAAAGATCAGAACGGCAGTGAGAGAGCAGACAGTCGTATGAAGGAAGAGCTCGGAGAAAAAGGCAAACTCTTGGGAGGCCTTAGGGTTCAGACACCCTGAGTGGCCTCACCCCCTGACTAGGTGATTCCCCAGCAACCCTCAGGATAAGCATGCATTTCACTGGAGGCTGGGCATGGAGGAGCCCAGAAGCATTGCTTACCAGGCATGAGGCTGCAATAGCTGATTAAGCTTGGACAGTCTGTGACTCAGAGTCTGCCGAGGGCTTTAGATTTGTCTGGACAAGATCCACAAAGCTGACCAGGCAGCACCCCATGACGTGCAGCCAGGAAGTACTTCCCCAGTTGACAGGCTTCAGCTCTTTCTCTCCCTCCCTAAGACTTAAAGTGCTGAGCATGCGCATGTGGGGAGTTTGCCTCTGGAGCTGTTATCTCCATCCCTCCGTTCCTTGTACGTTTTCCATGTGGACTCCTTGTCCTGAGGCTGAGACCCCACTGGAAGGATCATGGCAGACTGCAGTGAATTTCCAGCCTATATCAAACCCCCTTTTACACACAAAATCTTGAATGGAACACCAACAGATAAAGCAAACAAAATTGGAACTTCTCCCATCTGAGTGGGGACTGGGGATGCCAGGGTCCCCTCCCGGTCCCAGGATGCTCTATTGGGTACACAGTTTAAAAACCACTGCCATAGCTGCAAGACCCCTGAATTTAAAGTTAGAACACCCAGGTTCTAATCCAGGCTCTGACATGTAGAAAGAGTGTGGCTTTCAAGAAGTCAATTAATCTCTCTTAGACTCCATTTTTTTCATCTGTGAAATGAAGATAGTAATTCTTGTCCACTTCAGAGGTTGCCGTGAGCATCAGGTACAGCCATACGGGTAAAAGCAGCTGTAAAATGCCAGAGAAGTGTGACATTTTCCTTTCCTTGACTTCACACATGCATGGCCCATGACTGCTCCACGTCCTTGGATAGGGGATGAAGCCACCACCACTTGGGACCCAAACAATGTGATTTACTCACTTTTATGGTTTCCAAAGAGAAACAGTCATTTCAAAGGTATATTTCTTGGGTTTTCCTCCCCTCCATGTTTGTTATTCTTGGATTGCCCTCTTCACTTTTCTCTGACAGACAGAGAGACAGACCTACTTCTGTGCCTCAGTCCCCATACCAGGAAACCCAAACCTGCTGCCCTCAGGAGCTCTCTTCTGCAGACTTCTGTAGCAGGTGCTCCATGAGTGCCAGCTGATTTTGTTGCTCGGATTTATGACTTTCTGGGAAATCCCTTTTAGCAGGGAACAATCAGGCCATCTCCTCTCCCCCTCTAAGCGTACCCCAGGTCCATACAGAGCAAAAACGCCGAGTCTCTTCTCTGAGTTGTGCCAGAGAAACCGTTGTGTCTGGTGGTTCTCCCGTTGCTTGGTACTATCTGTGGCAGCGCCGCGTGTGACGAAAGGTAGTTTGCGGTGGTGATAACACACCCACTCCAGGCCCTCCCACCAGCAAAGCCAGAGATCGCAGGAAGGAGGGTGGTGGTGGTGGGAACAGTGGTTTATTGGTGGAGTTCATCAGAGGGGACCATGTCAACCCCTCGGTCACGGGCTGACTTAAATTGTGGGCTTGATTTGGAGGGTGGTTTAGTGAATGATGGTGCCCGTGCTGTTCTTGGCTAGGGCTAAGAGAGCTAGGGCTCTCCTTCCATTGTGTGGTACTCAGGGTGGGTGACCTGAGTTGTAACTCCACATTCCCAGATAGTCACCAGCTAAATATCAAAGGTATATGTATGTCTGTTGTATTAAATTGGAGAGACTTTGTTTTCTGGGTAGGATCTCAGCCAGTGGTGTGAATTCTATTGGTAGTGTGATTTCAGGCCAACCCCTTAAGAGAGAGCAAGCTGGTTCTCCTAAAGGGCCAGTGGCTTGGATGGCCCATTACAGGCAGGGTAGAAACTGGATTTCAAATGGGGGAGATCATTCTACCCCACATCCCATAGATGAATAGAGTTTAATGTAGCAGCTTCTCAGAAGAGATTTACTTCCTCCTTTGGCACCTGTTTTGACATTTCCTATAGTTTCATAGCCCACTTGACTTTAGTGGAGCCACAGAGACTCTTTCTGGAACTGCATAGCCCACCTTTGCATTTTGTTTTTTTCTTCTTTATCAGTAAAATCTTGGCACCTCATTTTATTTTTAAAAATTTTTCTTTCTTTTTTTTATTGATGTATAGTTGATGTACAATATTATATGTTATAGATGTACAATATAGCAATTCACATTTTTAAAACTTTATACTTGATTTACAGTTATTCTAGAATATTGGCTATATTCCCAGTGTTGTATGATATATCCTTGTAGCTTATTTTATACATAATAGTTTGTAACTCTTAATCCCCTACCTCAATCTTGCCCCTCCCCCTTCCCTCTCCCCACTGGCAACCACTAGTTTGTTCTCTGTATCTGTTTCTTTTTTTTTTTTTTTTGCGGTACGCGGGCCTCTCACTGTTGTGGCCTCTCCCGTTGTGGAGCACAGGCTCCGGACGTGCAGGCCCAGCGGCCATGGCTCACGGGCCCAGCCGCTCCGCGGCATGTGGGATCTTCCCAGACCGGGGCACGAAGCCGCGTCCCCTGCATCGGCAGGCGGACTCTCGACCACTGTGCCACCAGGGAAGCCCTCTGCTTCTTTTTTGTCATATTCACTGGTTTGTCCTATTTTTTAGATTCCACGAGTAAGTGATAACATACAGTACTTGTCTGTCTCTGTCTTACTTCTTTCCCTAAGCATCACATTTTCTTTTGAGTGACATAGTCCAGAGAAGAGGAAGGATAAATAAGGTGAAAGAAGTGAGGCCACTAGCAGAGAATTCTAGGCCTGAGAGTCCTGGCAGCAAAATCTGCTCTTCTTGCCAGAGGGGCACTTGAGGCTTTCAGTGTTTGGCCTCTTCCCACTACTCAGATCTGTTCCTTGATGGTCCTCTAAAATGTGGTCATCCCTCAGGGCCAGGTTTCAGGACTTTGGTGTTCTCCCAGAGGATGACGGAGGAAGAGACATTTCTTTGCCTCTTCTACTCCATCTGCTCCCACAACTCATCCCTGTGTGTGTCTTTCCGTGGTGCCAACGAGACATCACACATACTCCCCGCAGCTACTAACCCAGCCGTCTACACAGGTGGGGCTTCCTGTCATTCAGCCTTCGGGCCGGTTGTGAGTGTGGTGTCACCTGGTGGCCTGGGTCCCAGCGGACCATCGTGACCTTGAGCTCACCAGCTTTCAAGCTGAAGACCAGAGAACTCATTGGTGAATGAGTGTAAAATGTGTCTTGTTCTGTCTAACCTCTACTTAGGGAGCTAATCAACCATGACAAGAACAAAATGCCAGCAGCCAGAGGAAGGGGAAAATAGGAGCTGAGATGCTCTGCACACTAAACCATGGGTTCTTGACCTGATCGTATCCCTTCTCACAGGGGCAAGTGGGTTCACCGTCCTTCTCCCTGCTTATAACTCAGGGCACAGACCTCCTCCATGAGGCCCCTAACCCCATGGGGTCCACCTGCCAGGGCAGAAGTGCAGGAAGTGTGATTTTGCTTCTGGGGTGGGAGGGGAGGGAGGAGCTGGCAGTTGCCAAGGGAATAAGGAGGCCTGGGTGAGTCTAGGATGTTCTCAGCCTCAGAACTGGCCAGTGGGCGCTGAGACATGTACATCCCCACAGGTGCAGGATGTAGAACAGAAGTGGCCCTGGGTGAGGCTGACAGGGCAGCTGGTGACCCACTTTGCATATGCTCATGGGAGGCTAAAATTAGCTTCTGGCTCACACCAGGTGGATGGACCACATTTAGCTCTTCCCCACCACTGAGCTGGGGGCTTGCTATGCTTTGGCTACGACGGAGTCTGGCTTTGCCCTTTCAGAGTCATACATTGGGCTCCAGGTTATCATTGTGTTGGGGTAAAGTCAGGGGAAAATCACAACTACTCCTTTCCTTTCCCCCAAGTCTGGACATAATAGATTTAAATTCTGGCTGAAATCGACAGAAGGATTGTCAAGTCCTGCCTGGTCATCCCGATGCCGTCACGTCCTTCTCTCTCTTCGCTCTACCCCAAACCTAAAACATCAAGATTCCACAAGAGAGGCCTCAGCCTGGCACTGCTCATGGACTTTACCTGACCCATTGCCACTAACCTGTCTCCCACAACATTACTTGCTGTGCTCGTCACTCTTCCGACCTCTGACTCCATGATAGGCCTTCCTTTCTGTGGTCCAGCCTCTTTCCCTTACCCCCAGTGCTTAGCTTCTCTGGCCTTCAATTTTGCTTCCTTCCTTAACTCTGGTTTGCAGTGAGCCACCTTGAGCCATGCAGGTGTGGGTCCAGCTGTGCAGGACCCAGGAGGAGGGCGCCTGGAGGAGGGGGAGGGGTGTCAACCAAAGAGCCCATGGGGAGAGGAGGTGTGCAGGCTGTGTGCCAAGTGGAGATGTCTGTGCCCCTCCGTTTTGTCAGTGACCCCTGGCAGCTCTGGCCTCCCCTCAGCTGTGGGATCTAAGCAGACTCCTCAAGTGCCAGCCAGGAAACAAGGGCCCTGTTTGCCACACCACCGGAGCACCCTTGTTCTGCTGAAGGCATGGTGCCTCCACTGTGTTTTTGGAAGACAACCCATTAGACAGAGGAACTGTTTTTTCTTTTTCAAAAGGGATGGGGGTGGGGAGGAAAGGGTGGTGGTTTAGGCTGGATGTGAGGCTTCTTTACATCAGAGGTTGTCAGGGCTGGATGAAGTCCTGTCCACAGCGGTCTCTGTGACCCTGGGGCAGTGCGCCGGGGAGGAGGCCAGACAGGGTAGAGACGGAGGAGTGCTCAGAAGCCCTGCCCATCTCTACCTTGGGCAGCCTGCCAGGCCCGGTGAGTGATAGCACAGCCACTTGTTTGGTCCCGGAGACCAAGGGCTGTTCCCTTGTCAGGAGAAAGCTGTAGATTTGAATGCTTTCAAAATTAAGAGGCTGGTTGTGACTGGACACTGGTCACTAGAACAACAGATGGGCAAGAAGAGGGACCGAAGAGGACGGGCACAGTGTTCAGGAAACCGTCACCCATCATCCCAGCTGGCCTGTTTTTTTAACATGGTCTTTTTCCCTAGCTTGCTGACAGTGTGACCACCACGGAGCAAGCCACCGTGCTCAGCATGCTGGGGGGTGCACCAGTGACCGCAAAAGACACAGAAGTCTCTATTCCCAAGGATTTAAATATCTGAGGGGGGGAGGTGAGATAGGACCCAGGAACAGCCAGCAGATTCTGTATGAACAAATATAAGAATTACGCGGGGATAGATAGCCACGGGGCAGATGTCCCCAAGCAGCCGTTACAGGCACGTAGACAAACTCAGCTACGGGGACCCTGAGATCAACCTTGGAGATTGATCCAGAATCCTCAGATCTGTTGGAAGCTCTCAAATATTATTTCCAGTGGTTTATTCTGGAAGAGATGTTGGCTCCTCTGGGAATCACTTTGGAGCACAGTCCCTCTAGAGACCAGCTACGAACATCAGGGATCAGGTCCCTGCAAAGCAAGATCACTCTGTGTAAGTGGTGGACCAGGACCTGACAGAGGACGACCAGGAATAAGGTTGCCTCAACAACAGTGAAAAGGCTGACCCCCTCCAAACCTCCACTTCAGTCATGCAACTGACCTCACACCTGAGGCACTGTTTTGCTTGCTTATCTTTTTCTCCTGTGTGGAAGGAAACAGTTGCCAGGAAAGGTAAGTTATAAAAGAAAACTACTGCCTTATCCTGATAAACTGGGAACAAACACAGAGCAGTAAAAGCTCTAGGGAGAAGAACCAGGGGTTCTCACCCTGGGCACCACTGGCATTACGGCCTGGAGAGTTCTGTGTTATGGAGGCTGTCCTGTGCATTGTAGGATGTTTAGCAGCATCCCTGGCCTCTGCTGACTAGGCCCTGCCTCTAGCTGTGATAACCAAAAAGGTCTCCTGACACTGTCACATGTCCCCTGGAGGCAAAATCACCTGCAGTAGAGAGTCCTGACTAGAGATGAGGGTGTTGGGCGTCCAGGCTGCACCAGGGACACACCCTCCCACTTGCTTTGGAAAGAGCTTGACTTCCAAAATGGAAACAGAATCACAGGAGGGTCAGTGAAGGTCACGGGGTTCAGCGTGGCTCAAATTCCAACCACATGTGGTGCTTTCTCAAGAAAAAAAATGTTTGAGGATTTCCAGTGTTGATGTAAATTACTTTTATAAGATTGTTAGTTAAATATGTACAAGCATGAAACTGGGCATGCATCCCACAGGCTTGCAACTTCTACAATTATAAAATCAAGACAGCATCACGATTTTGACAACCAAACGGCAAACCAATAAATCTTAAGTTAACAGCATTACTTTAACAAGACAGATGGCGTGATTTTGCGGAGTAAATTGCCCCTCACTTTGTCACTGGGTGCTGAGTCACTTTTGGGGTTAGGCATCGTCCCCTAACTCACATGTCATACAACATAGTCTCTTCAAACTCCTGTGAAAACTCTGGTTGTGAGCCTTCCGTGAGGTCACTTGGCAAACGCAGACTCTAGTCTTGAGGGTCACCTGTGCTTTTGCCTTAGTGGCCTGAGACAATTGAAACAGCACATCAGGACCCCAATGTAATCAATCACAGAGTGATCCTGGCACTGTCAGCTCTAAAGTGGACACACAGAGGACCCAGGTGATGTGCATGTTCTTTAGATTCTCATCAAAACGGTAAGAATTTCTTATTTTAAAAAAATTAAAGCTCCCACAGAGAACTCCCAAGAATACACCAGAGACTTTCGAGGAGTTCTAATTGGGTCTGATCCTCTTTACAGATGAGGATCAAGGCCCAAAGAATTGCCCAGGGAAACGGCTGCTGAGTGTCAGGGATTGCTGGAAAAGGGCTCTTCCTCTCCTCCGGCTGTCTTTCCAGCACTACATTGTAGAATTCTCACGTGAAACTACACATAAGATTTCGCTTATTGTTTTAAATGTTCATTCAACTGAACATGTTCATTTTTTAAAGGAACTGAATTGAAGTAGAGAGTTTCTTTTTTCAAATCTCAATCTTTTAGTATTTAATAGTTTGTGTACGTGTGTGCAGGTGTGTGTAAAATATAACATACATACACAAAAGTGCATTAAAAATTAATATCCAGTTTAGTGAATAATTGTAAAGTGAAAACCCATGAAACCATGGCTGGGTCAAGAAATACAAAGTTTCCAGCACCCAGAAGTCTCGAGTATTCTTTGCTGTCACAATCTTTCCTTTCCTCTAAAAGTAACCGCCATCCTAACCTTTTTTATAATGATTTCCATGCTTTACTTTATAGTTTTACCCTCTCTCTATGCATCCCTAAACAACAGACTGAGTTTTGCCTGTTTGTTTATGAGCTTTCTACCAAATGTGTCTTGCTTCTTTTGCTCAACATCCTGTCTGTGAAATTCATCCCTGCTATTGCAAATGGCTCTAGTTCTCACTTATCCTTTCTATGTTGGGCAGACATTTGGGTGGTCTCTAGGTTGGGGCTATTAGAAACAATGTTTCTCTAGACATTCTTGTATATACTCTGGTGCACAGGATACATATATACATCTACCTCCAGGGCATTTTCCCACAGTGGCGTTTCTTCACTTGTAAACAGGTTGTGTGACTCTTCAACCTCAGTAGACAATGGTGACTATTTTCTAAAATCATTTGCTTCAATCGTAAGTCCCACTATCCATAGTTCCCATTATTCTCTGTCCTCATTAGCGCTTATTATTGTCAAACTTTAAAATTTTAACCGTCAGGTGGGTATATAGGGATATCTCATTATGGGTTTAATCTACATTTCCCTGATTACTAAAAAAAATAAGGCACCTCTTGCCAGTTATTGGCCATGTGAATTTCCTTCTACGTGATGTGCCTGTTCAAATCTTTTGCCAACTTTATTGTCAGATTTAAATTTTTTTAAAATAAAGTTTATCTTCATCAAAATTTTGCTTGACACAAAAGTATGTCCATGTTCCAAGGTACCTCTGCTTACCTGAGGACTATATACAGTTCAAGGCAAAATGTCTTAAGTTCTATAAGCTTGGAAGTGATTGGTTTTTGTATTTCAAATCACTGAAAAGATAACAATAGAGGTTCATAGAAAGATACCTATCCAGATCTATTTTTCTTGTCTCCGTTTTCCAAATCTAACATCCTTTCATTGAATTTTGCTCCCTCTGTTTCCCTGTATTTTCATAGAGAACAAACATACCCTTATATATCACAGTCCTTTGTTAAAATCACCAACTATAGACAAGGTCATTTATTATTCTATTCTGTATCTCTCAGTGTCATGTGTTGTATGCATTGCTACGAGTTAGCTAAATGTCAGTAATGAAGTGGTGCCTCGATTATGTATATGACAATGCAGCTGAGATATTATTAAGTAAAATATGTATATATGGCTCTAATAGTTATACATATCTTAAAAAAAAAAAAAAAAAAAAAACAGCTCACCCAGGCCTGAGCTCTAGCTTTTGCTCACCTTATCTCCTTTAGACATTTGGGTATGAGCTCATTGGCAAAGAGTGAAGCCCATATAATCTACCATTAAATAAATTATTCAGTAATCTGTGATGCCCTTGTAACATGAGAGTCCCCTATTAAAAAAATAAATAGCTGCACTGCCTACGGAGGCATGTGCCTACTATATATAGTCTTTATAGAAGTTGCTTTGCTAGTGAACCCAATTAGGCCTCCCTGGTAATCTACAGAATTGATGCTTGTTGCAGTGTTTTATACTAAGCCATTCATTACACACTTATGTGTCGGTGTGTGATGCATACACACACACCCAGAGGACCAACAGAGAAAGCCCAAGCAGGTGTGAGTTATTTGTTAGAGCTGTCTCATTTTCCCCCTTAACACATTAGACACTCAAATAAGGACAAAATGACTACGGGTCGTCTGTAGATTCAATGATATGCATTTCTGGCTGTATCCAAGCAACTGGGTCTCTATTTTTTTCAAAGTGAACATTCAAGTTGTCTGCTAAAAACATCAATTTCCCTCCCAGACAAATAAAAACTTGGACATGGAGTTTCCCCTCTTACTTCTCATTTTTCCCCAGGGGCGAGTATGATGGCCGGAAAGCTGGGGTGGGACCTGAGATACATGGAATTGAGGAATCGAGGTGGAAGCTTATAGATCAGAACTTATAGATCAGCTTATAGATCAGAGAGGCTGAATGAATTCTCATTCTGGAAGGCCTGGAAGAGATATAGTCAGATGTCTATTTTTCATAGTTTAATTTTTTTATTAGAAAAATATTTTATGAATATAGAAACATAATTGGTACTTGGACAAAGCAATTCCCTTTATAATAGGCCCATGAAGGCGAGAATAGCCCATTAACTACATTATTCATGCAGTATATGTCACGTTAACTTTTGAATTGACAATTATTGAAGATTTTTCAACATTGTGCATCAAGTCATCTATCAAAAGCAGACAGTGATAGAATTCTAAGCATATTGAAAAAAAGTGTGGATTGACAAGTGAAATGGAATTATGTGAATACTAGCAGAAATTTGGTGGAAAATTTGAATTTTTCCAACACTCGACACAGTTGTTTAATAGTAAAGAAGCTTCTGACAAATAATACACAAGACAGAGAAAGACAAATACAGTATGACATCACTTATATGTGGAATCTAAAAAACTACAACAAACTAATGAATATAACAAAAAGGAAGCAGACTCACAGATATAGAGAACAAACTAGTGGTTATCAGTGAGGAGAAGGAAGCAAGGAGGGGCAAGATAGGGGTAGGGGATTAAGAGGTACAAACTGGGCTTCCCTGGTGGCGCAGTGGTTGAGAATCCGCCTGCCGATGCAGCGGACGCGGGTTCGTGCCCCGGTCTGGGAAGATCCCACATACTGTGGAGCGGCTGGGCCCGTGAGCCGTGGCCACTGAGCCTGTGCATCCAGAGCCTGCGCCCCGCAAAGGGAGAGGCCATAACAGTGAGAGGCCCGTGTACCACACACAAAAAAAAGAGGTACAAACTACTATGTATAAAATAAATAAGCTACAAGGATATACTGTACAACATGGAATATAGCCAATATTCTATAACTATAAATGGAGTATAACCTTTAAAAATTGCAAATCACTGTATTGTATACCTGTAACTTATATAATACTGTACAGCAAGTATAGTTCAATTAAAAAAGAGAAGAAAACAAAATAATGTATTAGGCAAAAACAATACACGAAAGCTGCACAAATCAGTTTACAATTAAAAGTTGAAATATAAAGATAGATTTAAAAACTTAAATTACCACAATGAGATTTCACTACACACCCATCAGAATGACTAAAATAAGAAGTACTGTAGTGACAATATCAACTGCTGGCCAAGATGTACAGAAACTGAATCACTCATACATTGCTGGTGGAGAACATTTTGGTAGTTTCTTACAAAACTAAACATGCAACTACCACATGACCCAGCAACTGCACTCTTGGGCAATTATCCCAGAGAATAAAAACATGTTTTATCTTTACAGAAAAACCTGTATATGAGCATTCATAGCAGCTTTATTCATAATAGCTTCAAACTGAAAACAACCCAGATGTCCTTCAGTGGGTAAATGGTTAAATTAACTATGGTACATCCATACCTTGGAATACAACCCAGCATAAGAAGGAACAACTTATTAATATATGCAAAAATTTGGATGGATCTCAAGGGAATTAGGCTGAGTCAAAAAAGCCAGTTCCAAAAGGTTACATAGGTTATGATTCATTTATATAACAGTCTTAAAACAACAAAAATATAGCAATAGAGAACAGGTTGCCAGGGGCTAGGGCTGGGGAGGTGGAGGAGGAAGCAAGAAGATGTGTGGGGTTAGCTGTGGGGGGCAACACAAGAGATAGTGATTGATAAACAAACCTCCACATGTGATAAAATAGCAAAGAACACACACACACACACACACACACACACACACACACACTGAAGGAAACATGAATAAGATCTGGGGATTAGACCAATGTCAATATCTTGACTCTGATATTGTACCATAGTTTTGCAAGACATTACCATTGGGGAAGACTGGGCGAAGAGCTCATGGTATCTACCTGTATTATTTGTTACCACAGCATGTGAATCTACCTCAAAATAAAGTGTTCAATTAAATTTTTAAAATTAAATGCAATCTGGTATTCTCACAATAGGCACCTGTTAACCTTGTTGTAGACAGAAAGAATTCAGATGTACAGCTATAGAAAGACCAGTGGGGAGGCGCCAAAGTCTGGAAAAAGTTCAAAGTGGAGGACAAAAGCAGAGGCTGGAGTTATTCCTGCACCTGTGTGTGTGTGTGTGTGTGTGTGTGTGTGTGTGTGTGTGTGTGTGTGTGAAGGGAAGGTATCAGCAGAGGTTATTTTGGGGGTTCCAGGGCAGGGTGAAGAGAGAGCTCTTAGAAATAGGGATCTGCTGCATGCCAGTGAGGAAGTTTCTAGAGGCAAAGGAGGGGGACAGATGGCAGCTCCCAATGGGGCCCAAGTCCCAACCATGAGTTTTCAAACTTCAGTAATTCAAACATACACCATTAGATAGAGCTAAAATTACTCCAGCTGCTGGAACCCAATCTTTTCTCCGTGTGTGTGTGTGTGTATGTGATGGGTTCAAACCACAGTGGATTATCTTTGGGTGGCTGTGTATTAGTCACCACAGCTTCAATTGTGCTTCTGTTTGGTTATCAAACTGCCATTCCATTGACACCCTCTCCATGAGTGTATTCTCTGTGAGCAACATGAAAAGGAGCTCAGGTTGAATTGAAAACTTGTCCTGAATTTATAATTATAATATGACCTTCCTTATTCAGGCCTCAATTAACTCAGCTTTAGGATAATCCACAGTGAAGAAAGAGTTGAAAAAGAAAGAAAAGAAATGGGGTGAGTCAAGGCAGGCACTGGAATCTATTCTCTTAGACCTTGGGTGAGCTCAGTGGAACCTTAAGACCTGGGCTTACTCTGGGCCTCACCCCATCCCAGAGCCAGATGTGAGTGGAAGGGACTGATAATAACCTACTGACTGGTTAGAGTGGGGCTAGGAATCTAGGAGATTAGTGAGAAAAACAAAATAAACTTAGTACTTAGTGTTCTGTTCAAGATTGCAAACTTCAGTACTTATTTCTTAATAGCATTTCACAACCTGTACCTTACTGGTTCTTTATTCCCACTTCAGAAAGCAAGCAGGTTCTACAGCATATGTTTCTTAATAGCTCTGGTTCTGATTATCTGTCATCTTGGTTCATTTGCTGTCCTTCAAGCACTCATTGTTGTGCTGTGTTTAAGACACTTGATGTACTTTATTTAGATATCTTAATAAACCTCTATCAGGAATTTTCATGTTGAACAGTGAGGTTTATATTTTTCACTCTCCTGATGGCCCACCAGAGTAAAATAGATGGCTTGGGGTAAATATGGAAAAAAGATGAGTTTTGGGGCCAGACAGATCTGCACTTGCCAATTCTGTGACCTCATCAAGTTATTTAACTTCTCTGAATCTGTATGGCAAAACAGTTAAAAGTACAGGCTTTAGGAAGATGTGGTACATATATACAATAGAATATTACTCAGCCATTAAAAAGAATGAAATAATGCCATTTGCAGCAACACTGATGGACATAGAGATTGTCATACTGAGTGAAGTAAGTCAGACAGAGAAAGACAAATATTGTATGATATTGTTTATATGTGGAATCTAAAAATAATTATAGAAATGAACTTATTTACAATACAGAAACAGACTCACAGACTTAGAGAATGAACTTATGGTTTCTGGGGGAAGGGTGGGGGGAAGGGATAGTTAGGAAATTTGGGATTGACATGTACACGCTGCTATATTTAAAATGGATAACCAACAAGGACCTATTGTATAGCACAGGAAATTCTGCTCAATATTATTTAACTACCTAAATGGGAAGAGAATTTGAAAAAGAATAGATACATGTATATGTATAACTGAATCACTTCACTGTACACCAGAAACTAACACAACATTGAATCACTTTGCTGTACACCAGAAACTAACACACATTGAATCACTTTGCTGTACACCAGAAACTAACACAACATTGTTAATCAACTATGATCCAATATAAAATAAAAAGTTTAAAAAAAATTTTTTTACACCAAAAAAAAAGAATGATATGCAGCAAGGGGAGAGAAATTTTGTGAACTTTGTATATTTCACCCAGAAAAGAACAGCAATGCATTGTTATTATATCAATGGGATTCAATTATATAAAATAAAATGTGCTCTATAAACATAAAAAAAAAAGTACAGGCTTTAGGATCAGACCACCTGATTTGAATCCTAGCACCACTACATACTGCCTGGGTGTCCTTGAATAAATTGCTGAACTTCTTTAAACCTTAGTTTCTTTACCTGTCAAATACATGTCACAGCTAGTTTCCCTCCTTCCTTGGTAATATACTCTTGGTTTTTAGCTGCACACATGGCCTTCTAAATAGAGACCATATTTTTCAACCTCCCATGTAGCTAGGTATGGCTATGTGACTACCTTCTAAAATATCATGTGCAATTTCTGGGAAGCATACTTAAAGGAAGGGTGTGTGCTCTTCTTCGCCTCTTCCTTCTTCTTGTCTCCTGGAATGCAGATATGATTGCTGGAGCTAAGCAGTTTCCTTAGACCATGAAAATGAGGGCCAATGGAGGGTTGTCCGAAACCAGGGCCCAGAGGTCCATGGGGCCCAATCCTGGGCTATGAAAAGAGCTCAGCACTGCCAGCTCTGACATGGAGTACCACGCCAAGCTTCCCCCCTAGTCAGCTGGAGGACCCAGAGCCCACCAAGGTGGAGCACAAATGCGGAGAAAGTCCTCGCCATAATAACGGCATAGAAAGAAGAAAGAAGAGTGTCAGATGGCAGAGGAAAGACTCCAGTTGACCCGATTCTCTACACAGAAAATGCTGAAGGTGACCCCCACCAAAAGAAAAGAAAACAAAACAAAACAAAACTCAGGAAACTCAGTTCAATTGCAGGGTACAAACTTCATCGATGCTACAGAAATCAGTTGCCATTCTGTTCACTCACAACAAACTATCCGAATGAGAAAGGAAGAAGACAACCCTGTGGACAAGGATGGTAACAACACAAAGAAAATACCTTGGAGTCCATCTAACCCACGACCTACAAGACCCGAAACTCAGAAAATGGGATGAGAGACATATTAATGAAAGAAAATGAAGATGACACACACCCAACAGGGAAAGATAGGCGGTGCTCATGGGTTAGAAGAGTCCATCTTGTGCAAATGATTCCATGCCCCCGAAGCAATCCATAGAGTGGATGCCATTCCTCTTAAAATACCCACAGACTTTCTCAGACAACTATAACCAAGAATTCTGAAATGTGTCTGGAAACACAAAAGAACCTAGAGAGTATCCATATGCTCTTCAGAAAGAAGTGCAGACTTCAGAATGTCCCATGCTGCCTGATTTCCAACTAGACTGCAAACCTACCATCATCAAGACAGCATGGTATTGGCACACAAGACATCCACATAGATCCAAGGAAGAGAACAGAGAGCCAGAGAGAAAGCCACGCTTGTGTGGTCAATTTGTCTCTGACAAAGGAGGTGAGAAAGGTCCCATGGGGACAAGACAGCTTCTGCAATGAATGGTGCTGGGGAAACTGGACTGCTCCATGCACAAGCATCACACTGGATTCCTTTCTTGTACCACCTTCAACAAGAACCTGACACTAAATCGACTACTGCAATGTAAAACCTAAACCCAGGCCAGGCCTAGACGAAACCCATAGGCAGTACGTTCTTGGACCTCAGTCTTAGAAACATGTCTGTGGATCAGTCACCTCAGGCAAGGGAAACAGAAGCACAACAAAGCCAGTTGGGGCTCCAGGCAACTGAAAATGGTTTTCAACGGCACAGGCAAAGTATCTGCACGACGAAAAGGCAGTAGAGTGAACGTGAGAGAACACTGATTTGCAAACGATGTAACTGAGACAGGGGACCATCTGGAAAACAGACCAAGAAGTCACACAATGCAAGCCTTCGAGACACAAAAACCCTAACCCGAAGCTTAACCCTAACAATGTATGTGTGTTTATGTATGTGCACCTGTAGGTATTCTATACATAATATACCTAGATTATATATAGTTAAAAAAAAAAGAAAAGAAAATGAGGGCCATATTCTAGGGCTGGCAGAGTTGAAAGATGAAAGAAGCTGCTGTCCCTGAACAGTTTAAACTTATTTTTAAATTTTAATGTGAGAGAATACAACCTGTGTATTTAAGCCACTGTTAACTCAGGTTTTTTGTCACATGTATATGAACCTAATCCTAATTGCTGTAATAAGGATCAAAATAGCTACCAAGGAACATGAATGTAAAAAGACCTTCAAAAACTCTTTCCTCCATTAACAACAATGAGAAAACCTGCCAAAATGGTCAGAATGAACTTTTTCCAAAACTCTGAAAATTAACAAAAGGCTTTTTGGTTAGCCTATTTATTCAACCCACAGGTATTTACTCAAGAAAAACCACTGGATCTCAGTAAGAACAGCAAACTTTGTGACATTTTAACATGACCCCTCTCCAGCTCCATGGTGACCTTGAAAACCAAAAGCTTCCAATCGCGGTGAAAACTAGAAAACTGCCAGCCACTGGAGTGGGCAAAACAGGATTGAAGCACCTTTAAAACCTCATTCTCAGAGAATGGTCATTATTTGAGTTGTCTGGTGATTTTCTGAAAAACCTCACTGGCAAGGCTATCTCTATTTGACCTACCTTGGGGCTCATTGAGTGTGAAAAGCCTTTTACTCTGATATGTTTGTTAAAAACAATTAGAGGCAATTATTTAACTTTACGCCTGCCTAAAGCAATGGGTAACGGTTGGGGCAAACAATAAGCTAAGCAAAAAGTTTAAAAGGAAAAACTGTGGAATGAAATGTTAATAGGAGCTTTGAAAAACCCTGACACATTCTCGGGAATCTACAAGGTCATATGCATATGTTGGGCTGAGCGCATGTTCAGCAAATACGTGAGGAGGCCCTAAAGTCTTACCTCTGGCTGACATTGAAGCTCTGAAAAAGAAGGAAGTAAAGGCTAAGACAGAGTTGTCAACTGCCTGGCTTAGTATTGAAGGTGTGCTTCAACATTCACACAGAGTCCTCAGCAAAGACTGGAAGACTTCTTAGTTCTAGGCATTTAAAGAAATCTCTGGGCAATCATTAGCTGACCACTAAGCTAATTAAGCAGAGACTTCAGTGGCCAACCTAACAAAGAAAACAGACTTAGGGCTTCCCTGGTGGCGCAGTGGTTGAGAGTCCACCTGCCGATGCAGGGGACATGGGTTTGTGCCCCGGTCCGGGAAGATCCCACATGCCGCGGAGCGGCTGGGCCCATGAGCCATGGCCACTGAGCCTGCACGTCTGGAGCGTCTGTGCTCTGCAATGGGGAGAGGCCACAACAGTGAGAGGACTGCGTACCGCAAAAAAAAAAAAAAAGGAAACTGTCCCTGAAGAAGTCCAGATATTGGATTTACTAGATGAAGACCTTAAATCAGTTATTTTAAATATATTCAAAGAACTAAAAGAAGTCATGTCTAAAGAACTAAAGTATAAGAATTATATATCACCAAAAGAACTAAAGTATAAGAATTATATATTACCAGACACAGAATATTAATAAAGACATAGAAATTTCATATACATACATACATACATACAAAGAACCAAATAGAAATTCTGATGTTGAAATGGAAAATTCACTAGGGGAGCTCAAAAGATGATGTGATCAAGCAGAAGAAAGAATTAGCAGTCTTGAATATAGGTCAATTGCAATTATCCAGTCTCAGGAGCAGAAAGAAAAAGAATGAAGAAAAATGGATAGAACCTCAAAGACATGTGTAGGACACCATTAAGTGTACCAACATATGCGTAATTGGAGTTTCAGAAGGAAAAGAGAAAGGGCAAAAGAACCTTTGAAGAAATAATGGCTGAAAACATCCCAAATTTGATGAAAAACATCAATCTACCCATTCAAGATGCTCAGCAAACTCCAAGTAATATAAACTCAAAATACCCACACCTGGACACATCAAAATCGAACTGTCAAAAGCCAAGGCAAAAAGAGAATCTTGAAAACAGCAAGAGAGAATCAACTCATCATATACAAAAGATCTTCAATGAAATTAACACTTACTCCGGGCTTCCCTGGTGGTGCAGTGGTTGGGAGTCCACCTGCCGATGTGGGGGACACGGGTTCGTGCCCCGGTCCAGGAGGATCCCACATGCCATGGAGCGGCTGGGCCCTTGAGCCATGGCTGCTGAGCCTGCACGTCCGGAGCCTGTGCTCTGCAGCGGGAGGGGCCACAGCAGTGAGAGGCCTGCATACTGCAAAAAAAAAAAAAAAAAAAAAAAAATTAACACTTACTCCAATTTAAAGGCAGATATTGGCAGAATGGAAAAAAATAAACCAACATGATACAACTATATGCTTTCTATAAGAGACACATTTTAGACACAAATAAGTTGAACGTAAAACAATGGAAAGGATATACCATGTAAACAGTAACCAAAAGAGAGCTGGAGTAACTATACTGATATCAGATAAAACATTACACAAATTAATTACACTATGTTATACTAATATGTGACAAAATTGTTGCTAGAGATAAAGAAGAAACTTTTATAATAATAAAAGGGTTAATCTATCAAAAAGATAAAACAATTACAAACATATATGTACTTATCAACAGAGTCCCAAAGTACATGAAGCAAAAATGACAGAATTGAAAGGAGAAATAGATAATTCAACAATAATAGTTGGAAACTTCAAAACCTCACTTTCAATAATAAATATAAAAATGAGACAGAAGATCAACAAAATAGCAGATGACTTGAACAGCAGTATAAACCAACTAGACTTAACAGATATCTGTAGAATGCTCCACACAACAACAGCAAAATACACATTCTTCTAAAGTGCACATGGATCTTTCTCTAGGATAGCCCACATGTTTGGCTATAAATAACTCTCAATAATATTAAAAGGATTAAAATCATACATAGTAAATTCTTCAACCACAATGGAATGAAATTATAAACCAGTAACAGAAGGGAATTTGGGAAATTCACAAATATGTAGAAATTACACAACATATTCCTAAATAACCAGTGGATCAAAAGAAAAAATAAAAAGAGAGAGAGAGAAGGAAAGAAAGAAAAGAAAAAATGGGAAATTAGAATAAAGATTCTGATATGAATGTAAATGAAAACACAACATACTAAATCTTATGGGCTACAACAAAGAACATGCATAGAAGAAAATTTGTAACTAAATATTTTAAAAGAAGAAAGATCCCAAATCAATACATAATCTCCCACCTTAAGAAACTTGAAAAACAGCAAATGAAACCCAAAACAAGCAGATGGAAGAAAGCAATAAAGATGAAAGTGAAAATAAATAAAATATAGAGAAGAAAAAAATTAACAAAACAAAAAGTTGGTTTTTTGAAAAGATTAAAAAATTGACAAACCTTTAGCTACACTGATCAGGAAATAAGAGAGAAAGCTCAAATTATTAAAATCAGGGATGACAAGGATTACATTGACCTTACAGAAATTAAATAAAAATAAGGTAATACTATGAACAGTTGTATTCTAACAAATTAGATAACCTAGATGAATGGACAAATTTCTAGAAAGATACTATCAAAACTGATTCAAGAAAAAACAGAAAATCTGACTAGACCTATGACAGATTGAATTGGTAATTAAATATCCCCCCCACCCCCAACACACACACAGACACACAAAAGCCCTGAACCACATGGCTTCACTGGTGAATTTTACCAAAAGTTTATAGAAAAGTCAACACCAATCCTTCACAAACTCTTCCAAAATATAGAAGAGACAGGAACACTTCCTAACTCTTTCTATGAGGACAGTAGTACCTTGATACCAAAACCAGACAAAGACATCACAAGAAAAAAAAAAACAACAGGAAACTGAATCCAGCAATATATTAAAAGATTATATTAAATTATGTTTTATAATATATATTAAATGACATAGTAAATGTAAAAGGCAAGCACATAGTAAGTACTCCAGAAATGTTCATTTCTTTCCTGTTTTCCCATGAATGAGCGTAAAAGAATCAGCACTGTTCATTAATCTGGTTTCTCTCTTCTATGTATAATAATCCTCATTATTTGTGAGTTCCATATTTGCAAATTCACCTACTTACTAAAATTTATTTGTAATCCCCAAATCAATACTCATGTTGCTTTCATGCTCATTCATGGACATGAGCAGAGTGGTAAAACATTTGAGTTGTCTGACACACATGTTCCCAGCTGAGTTAAAACAAGCTTTCTTGTTTCAGCTCTTATACTGTAAACATGTATCCTTTGTGGGGGGGTAGGGTTATTTAGTGATTTTTGTCTCACATTTTTATGCTTTTTGTTGGTGATTTCACTGTTTAAATGATTCCCAAGTATAATGCCGAAGTGCTGTCTACTGTTCTAAGGACATGAAGGCTGTGATATGCCTTATGGAGAAAACACATTGTATTAGATAAGCTTCATTCAGGCATGAGTTATAGTGCTGTTGGCCATGAGTTAATGTTAATGAATCAACAATATATATTAAGTAAGGTGTCTTTAAATAGGTACTCTCATAAAACAACATTATTATTCATCAGTTGATTAAAATGTTGTATCCAGAGGCTCATAGGAACTTAACTTGTATTTCCCCTATGAGCAATGGTTCAATATTTTCTATTTACAATGACTTTATAGAACATTACTACCATAAATAACAAGAATCAAATGTTCCTGTATCCTGCTGTAATAGATTCAAACACATGGCTACAATATTTGCAACTCCTTCCACCAAGTGACTATTTCCCCATACCTTGAATCTGGGCTGGCCTTGTTACTGGACTTGTTTGACCAATAGAATGTGGCAGAAGTGTTGTGCAAGTGCTGGAGCCTGGGTTCAAGAGACCTGGCAGCTTTTGCCTTTGTCCTCATGGACCACTGTCCTGAGACCATCACGTAAGGAAGTCAGCTGAGTCTACTGGAGGATGAGAAGCCACCTGAAGACCTGAGGCAGCCCAGCCAACAGCCAGCACGAAATGCCAGACACGTGAATGAGGACATCTAGGACTTTTCAGCCCAGCCGATCCAACCAAGTACAGTTGTACAAGTAAGCTCAGGCAAAACCAACAAAGAAGCTGCCCATTCAACTCACAGAATCCCAAGAAATTGTAAACAGTGTTATTGAAAGCATAAGTTTGCAGTGGGATTCTTTTGTTTGTTTGTTTTGTTTTGTTTTTTACAGGAGCGAATATCTGATACATCTGCCTGCTCAGAGTTCAGTGTGGCTATTGGACTTGCTTTTGCAAATTAAATATGACACATGTCACCTCCATTTATTTGCTCTTCCTTGCTTTTTCTCTGCTGTGGCAATCAGGGAAACATGCATTGATAAGGAAGAGCCTTAAGATCGAATGGAACACTGAGTCAACATGTGAGGATAGTTGCTCTGGATAACTGTTCAGACCTCAGATATGGTGTGAGCCATAAATAAACTTTTGTTGCGTAAATCCTAAGATGTGAGGGCTGTTTGTTACTATAGCATATCTAGTCTATCCTAATCAACACAGTTGACATAGCCGGACTGGAGATTTAAACAGACATTTTCTATACAAGGTATTTTTCCCACCCGCCCAAGAATTTCTAGACCCATTTAGAAAAAGGAATTTAGGCTGATAGTTCAATGCAAAGTTGGCTCTCTAGGATTAATTACAAATATTAATCAGTCTCTTTGAATCCATTCATTCCACATACATCTGTTGGCATCCTTACTGGTTAATTGTACAAAAGACATTCCTGAGCCACCCTGGCGCTAATGTAATAGCTCTTTGGAGAACAAAAAGGTGATCCTGAACCAGGTCAGTAGATACAGCATGCAGAGGAGAACAGAACACCGGTCAGCTGACCTTGCTGTCTTTGCTGAGCTGGGTCCCATTATCATAGTCAAGTTCACCTTACAGCTCAACTAGCTTGCAACAATTTTCTCATGTGTCAAATGAAATGAGAAGTAAAATGTGCCCTGAAATCTAAATGGCTGATAAAAACGATGGTCCTTAAAAATAGATACAGTCATTCAAGACCTCGTTACCTTCCCTGTCTTTGATATGTTAATATACTACATAGGCATATATGTGAATAGGGATAAATATTTGCATCTTTATTTTAAAAAAATACACAGCAAAACCTCTAGTTATCTCTATAGGTGGAGCCCTGCATAGGGGCAGACGCTAGTTAGGTTTGCAAGTTGTAGCACTGCCATGGTCTGAATGTTTGTGCCCCCCGAAATTCATATGTTAAATCCTAAAGCCCAGTGTGATGGTATTAGAAGGTGGGGCCTTTGGGAGGTGATGAGGTTGGTGATTAGGTGATTAGGTCAAAGCCCTCATAACGGGATTAGTGAACTTTTAATAAAAGAGGCCCCAAAGAGATAACCTAGCCCCTTCTGCCATGTGAGGATACAAAGAGAAATCTGACCTGGAGGAGGGTCCACACTCGACCATGCTGGCACCCTGATCTCAGGCTTCCAGCCTCCAGAACTGTGAGAAATCAATTTCTATTGTTCATATGCCACCCAGTCTGTGGTATTTTGTCATAGCAGCTGAGTGGACTGAGATAAGCAGTTGGTGGGTTTCTACACAAAACACCCTTAGCTTAACAAGGTGGGGCTGTGTTAACAAGAAAGGAGGCGCCTCACTGCTGAGAAAGTGAGACATGGGCTTATCTCTGGCCATCACACGTAAAGACAGAAGATGGATTTACATGTGAGATAGGAGAGGGTTGAGGACATTAAATAGTGCTTGACAAATTTTGGATACACATGGACTAACAATGAATACCATTATTTATACCACTGGAAGGGCCAGGTGTTTCTGAATTTCCTTACAATTTGTTTCACCCAGTGGAAATTATTCACTATCTTTTCTGCAGAACAATAGCAGCTCCTTCCTATGGCTACTACAGTCCTAGCCTCTGTACTACTGCAATTCATTTTCCCAAGCTGCTTGGCCCACGGTTTCCACTGATTCTGGCCAGAGCCTTCTTCCTTTGCCAGCTACACCTTTCCCTACAGTTCTGGATGTTGTCAGCCAAAGTTTAGGGCACTGGCAAGGATTCAGCTTGAGCCAAACCAGAAGAAATGGATTTGAAATTTGAGCTAAAAGAGGAATGATTTGGAATAGGCATAAAGGAAGAATTCTTGATAAACACTTCAGAGTTGGAAACTGATGCCCTGATGAGTTAGGCCAGCCACAGACCCCCCTCTTCTGTGATGAAATCCTCCGTGTGTGACCTGCCTGTGACTAAGTACAGTTGGGCTGCCCCTGCTTCCCTTCATGCCCAACCAGTCCCATCCCACTTCTGCCACCCCTCCCCCCATTTACTCCAAAAGCACCAACTAGTAACAAAAATCTGACTGAGGCTTTCACGGAGAAACAAAGAAGGGTACACGCACACCACTCAGCCACAGTCCATCCCCTTTAGCATCTCTGCCCCCCTCTCTGAAGTTCCTCTCCCAACCTCTTTTTCTACCTCTCCAGCCCATGCCCACTCCACTTCCATCCCCCAGATTCCCTCTCAGAACGCCATCACCCTGTACAGTCTCCTGAGAAAAACAGAAACCAGCAGAACAACATTCAGCATAGTAAAAGATCTGGAGGTCCCCCCTCTGGCCCTCAAGCCTCTGGGGGGTGGAGGTGGAGGGTAAGGCTCAGACTCCCACGAGGGGAGCTCCAAAACATGAGGTTGAGTTCGGGGTGACCCTGGGCCTTTCTTCAGCTCTGAACTCTGGGGCAGGTCATGGCACCCCGAGGCTCCCTCAACCAGCTAGGAAACATTGGTTCAGGCCTCCCCCGAGCTCAAGGGAGGAAGTTGGCCGAGTGGTCTGGGGTTGGTCTCTAGTGGCCACACGGTTCTGCAACTGACTTTCTTGGTGAATCAAAGAAATCATGTTACCAAGAACACAAGCACCTGCTAGAAGCCAGGACGCTTTCCCTGGAGACAGAAGTCCTTGTGAAAATGAAGAATAAAGGGAATAGGGACACGTGAAAATGATGGCAGCAATGTTCAACAGAAAATACTAGGAACTAAAAGACACAGTTTCTCATTTGATCTGACCTCAGACTGGCTGTTTGGGACCTTGGGGAAAAAATCACTCGGTTTTTTTTTTAATCCTCCACTTCCTCCACTGTAAAAATGGAGGTGCCCTTCCTACCTCATAGGGGTCATTGGGAGGCTAAAATGAGACAATGCGAAGGAAAGCGTGTTGAGCGTGTTGAGCGAGAAAAGGCTTAGCAGTGAAAGAAACAAGCTAACCTGCATTTCTTTTGAGCCCGAATATAGAGACTCCGGGATACCGTCAGACCAGCTTTTCCCAAGCAAGTTGTTACGGTTCCCAACGTGTTAGTACTTGTGCAGAGCTTACTCATTGTTTGAAAAGAAAGCTCCTTGTATTGTGAAATTGTGAAATCGTTGCTCTAGCAAACCATTATAGCTAAAAGAGTAGGATCCCTCATATGAATGTCAGAATTCTCCCGCATAAAGTGCCAAGGCCAGGTTGTTTCAAGGGATAGATGAGCTTGAAGGAGCAAATGGGGTTGGGGCCAGAAATGAAGAGATTCTTGCTAGAAATGCTGCTGGAACCAAGCCCAGGAAGGTCTGAGAAAGAAGCCAGAGTGTCTCAAGAGGGATGGTAGGTGGGGCTGCAGGAAGAGAGGGGAGTGCTAACAAGAGCCCGTTGCCTTCGAGAGCACACCAGAGTTTTCAAAGTGCTTATGCATCTGTTATTTCACTGACTTCTCTAAAGGACCTTGTGTTGTATGCATTATGCTGATCCTCATGAAATTGCCATAGCAGCTCAGAGAGGTTAAGTGGCTTTCACAAGGTCACACAGTAAGTAGTAGAGCATGGCAAAGAAATGAGGTGGGGTAGTCTGGGACATGAGGACATTTGAATCTTTTTCCCCCACAACTTCTCCAGGACTCTCCTTTCCACTGTCATATGTTGCTAAAGGCAGATGCCAGTCTCAAGAGAGGAGTAAGTTGTAAATGGCACTTGGAGGTCTAGTAGGGCCAAAGTTTCAGTGGAAAGACAAACAAACAAACAAGAAGCCTAGCTTTTTTTTTTTTTTAATCCCTAACCCCTTGTTTATCACTGAACCAAACTCGGTTTATGTGTCTTGTAGGTCTGCTTGCCCACCTGTCCTCTGGTTTCAGCAGCAACTGCTAATAATCTTGGGTGAACACTGGGCTTCTGCATGTTTTTTACCTGTCTGACACCAGGCCCAGTCTGAATGAATGAAGTGTGGGGTCCAGGGTCCAGCTTCCCCAGTGACTGCTTACAGGAGAGACAGGTAACACAGTCAGAACAGCGGAGGAATTAAGACGCCATGGAGAGAAGCTTGTGACCAGAGAAAGACAGGAGACAGGAAGGAGCCCGTAGATAAAGTCCTTTTTCTTCCTCTTCCTACTCTGATCTATGGACGGATCCCCTTGGCCTGTCTGGATGACATCCTGCATGACCAAGCTCAAGGCTGCATCATTTTGTGCAACCTTACATTTTCTTCCTTTCCCCTCACTCTGAATGCCTTGATATGGCGCCTCCCAATTAAGCTGCAACATAAACGTTGCCACGATTCTTTTCTCTGGGGAGTTGAGATAGTCCCTCTAACCCTAACCCCCATTTCCTACCTCATCTGTGGAAGGATCCCATTATCTCCATGAAGTCTTTGGACTGAAGGCACAGGGCCCCTTCCCTTGGTGAAGTCTAGATCCAGGGTGAGGATCACCAGCATTTACGAAGCTGCCATTCTGGGCGGAAGCCTGAACCAGGTGCTCTGGATGAACACAAAGCCAGCTGGAGGCAACTTCTCAGGTGAGGCTCCCTGGGTAAAATGGTTCTCTAAGGCCCACGGGGACCACCCACAAAGAACGGCCCTCCTTAACACAAATGAGACAGCTCTGTAAGACAAGAGGGGTTTCGTGGTGCTGTGCTGTGGAGCAACTAAGCCCGTGTGCCACAACTACTGAAGCTCGCAAGCCTAGAGCCGGTGCTCTGCAACAAGAGAAGCCACCGCAATGAGAAGCCCGTGCACTGCCATGAAGAGTAGCCCCTGCTCGCCACAACTAGAGAAAGCCCGCACGCGGCAGCAAAAGCCCGACATAGCCAAAAAGTAAATAAATAAATAATGTGAAAAAAAGGAAAGAAAAGAGGAGCTTCAAGTTAGAATCTCTAAAATAGGGAGCCATTTATATCCAGAAATGATCCATGTCTATAAAATGAGATTAATGCTCCCCCCACTTAAATAGCGAATAGATGAAGAAAAATAACCTTGACACTTGTATGTGACAATCCATTATGTACATTAAAAAAAAAAGTCCCAGGATCACGATCCCTATGGAGTCAAGACATTTTTAAAGCCCCCCAGAAGAGGGTTCTGGAAATGTCAGGTGCCGTTGTTATCCCCAAGTGGGTTTGGGACATAAAAGGCAACACTTTGGGATCAGCCATGGTTTCCACGCTCTGTCCTCCTCCAGGAATCTGTCACACTTCGCATTTGGTAACTTTACCGGGCAGGGCCATGCAGAGGCCAAGTTTGAGGCCAGGGCACAGCTGTAACCTGAAACTTCCCTGGGAGTGGCCCTGGCTTTGTCCCCAGGGAGAGAGCTGCTGTCAGGGGAGCAGAGCCAGCTGGAGCCAGAAGGAGGAGACACAGCCCAGGCCCCCTCCCTCCACGTGTGAGAGCCGCACCCTGCTGGAAAAGTGAGCTCTGGCCTGGGCGCAGACCTGGGAGCGACAGACCCCGCTCCCTCCTGGCTTCCTTTCCTCTACCTCCACACTGTGTCCCTGGTGTCCGTCTCCTTCCCTTCCTCTCTGCTGAGGGTCTCAGGCATCTCTCCTGTACAATGTAAGCTCCACACTGACCTGCTGACCTCCTGCTTTGCTTCCCTCTCAGCCAGGTCTGACAGTCAATGCATCAGAATCATGGGGGTGGAGGTGAGGGTGGGACACATGCAGGAGTTTAAAATGCGGATTCTCAGGCCCTGCCCTGACCTAGTGAATGACACTATCCAGGTAGGGTCCAGCAGTGTGTCTTTTTAACAAGTGTTCCAGAAGATTCTGCTGCAGGCTAAATCATCCTGTCCTTGGCTGCCAGTCAAATCTTATTTAAACACAGATTTGCTCCTTGCACCCACTTGGTATAGGCACTTGAAGTGGGGGATGGGAAGAGGGTGGGTGTGTCTAGAAATGCCAGGTGAACTGCTGGGACTGGCTCACCTACAGTCTCTCCTTATGTGAGGGACCGAGGTGCTGCCTGGCCTGGGAAGGAACTCATCTTAAGAGAGGCAGCAAGACAACCTTGCCTGTGTGAGGAGTGCAAAGCCTCAGTGAAGGCTGAGGAAAAGTTGGTGTTTGACATCGAATCAATGCCTGGCCCTGACCTAGGGAGAGAGGGAGCTGTGAGTAGAAGCTGGAAAGACCATTGCACTAAACTTTAACACACACACACACACACACACACACACACACACACACACACAGCAGCAGCACTTTTTAGAGGCCCCTTTGGGAGGGCATTTCTCCCACTTCGCCAAAGGGTGACCCTAGCCCCATAGGATATCATGTGACCGATGATGGAGAACGTGAGGACAGCTTGAATGCGAGCAATGCCTGTGAAGGGATACCAGATGTCCTGCTTTAGAACGAAGGTTTCCTCCCCTCCCACATATAACCTCTACCTCCCATTCAGATCCATCAACCTCTTCCCGAAGCAGTTGAAGTCATTCCAAACTTAACCTCTACCCGCTGCACGGGGTTAGGCTGCAACTTCTGTGGCTGGTCAGACAACTGGTGATTGAGGAACTTAAACCCTTACCAGAAAAATGCTGAACAGGAGGTCGAGGCAAGAGAGAAGCTACTAGATCCTTTGTAAATACTTGGCATTCACTACAATAAAATAACAGGATGTAATACAGAATAATGACAATATTTGTGATATTTTTGCTCATCTTTTGTTAATTTCCATTAGAATTTGTAGGAAAATGTCAGGACCTTCTTTCCCTATATTTTAAAGGAAATCTTGGTGAATTAATTTTGCTTTACCCCCTGTGCTACACACACTGAGGCACTGCCCTTGTTTGTTTTCTTGTTTCTTGGTTTAAATATCATCCTGGTTTTTTTAAACCCAGAATTGTGAGCTATTAGCTGTGGGACTGCTCACAGGTCTCCCAGCTGTGGCGTCACCTGGGGAAATGAGTAACTTGGATGTTTGGACAGAAAACACACACTTGTCTTCTTGCCAGGATCACAGAGTCCTCACTGCCTGAGATCTCTGGGCCAAAACTCACGCATCTCTGCTTCACTCCTCCTGGATCCCAACAACGTTCAAGGCCAAGGTCGATCTCCCCCTCTTTTTTTTCCTCCACTCCTCCCTGGCCATCTGCTTTCCGTCTCTAACCTCCGTGTGTTTGTTAGAACTCCTTCAGCTAAAAGCTCTGAAATCAAAGGAAGAGCTGGAGGAGCCCGGGCAGCCCTGGGACCTCAGGGAAGGCAGGTGTGGCCTTGACACTGCTCATCCCTCACTCAGCCCCTTATCACTTTCTCTGGCTCCTTCAAGTGGCAGAAGTTGTGGCTCAACACCAAAGAGAGGAGGGAGAGTCTGACCTTTTAACTTCCACAGAAACATCCTATGGATGGGCTTCAGGCCCCCAGCAGGGGCACAGACCCACTCCTGCACTCACCTCTGGGGAAGAAGAGGGGTGCTATGACTGGTCACTCTCTCCACGCACCTCCTTACTCTCATCTGCCTATAACCCAGGCTCCACAGAATAATATTTGAAAAACAGAAATTGATCTTATCACCTCCCTACTTAAGATCCTCCAATCACTTCCCATTCTACTTAGAAGAGAATCCAGGAGTTTGGCCCTGGCCTAGAGGACCACAGGATCTGTGACTTCTCCACCCTCATCTCCTACTTTCTCCCCTCCTACAGTTCAGCTTCATTGGCACCTTCTTGCTCATCCTCAGGTACAACAAACTCCTACCTGCCCCAGGGCCCTGCTACTTGCTCTGTCTGGAGTGCTCTCCCCCTGGAGCCTCCCATGGCTGGCTCCTTCCCTGCTAACATGTCACGACCTCAGAGAGGCCTTCCCTAGTCACCTGTGTTCCTCCATCACACTCAATCCCCTTACCTTGCTTTATTTCCATCACAGCACAGATTGCCATCTGCATCTCTCACAATTATTTATCTACTTGTTTACAGCTGTCTCCTCTGACCAGAACATCCACTTTAGAGGCCAGGGACCTGTTCTCCTTGTTCATGGGTGTGACCCAGCCCAGCACCTGGCACATAACTAGTGCTCAGCAAAGGCTTACTGTAAACAATGGATCCAGACCTGGAGGTGAGGCGGCTTAGGAAGGCTGAGCCATGGAAGTGGTACACCCACTGGCAGGCACCTGGCTCCAGGAGGTAAGCAGGCCTAAGGCTTCGACAGGTGAGCAGTGTTTCCTGGAGAAGGTGGGGTGTCAGCCACCAAGAGTGGGTGCTCTCCTCTGCTACCTTTTCCAAACTCTTCGTCCCCTTCCAGTTTCCATCTGATTCCTGCTTTCTTATTTTTTCAAACCTGCTTTCTTACTTTTTTGATTTTAAAATTCCTATTATAAAACCTGCTTTCTTACTTTTTTGATTTTAAAATCCCTATGATAAAACCTGCTTTCTTACTTTTTTGATTTTAAAATCCCTATTATAAAACCTGCTTTCTTACTTTTTTAATTTTATAAGGCCTATTAACTAGATTTGAATATGCCAATGCTTTATTTACAATTGAGAAAGCAGCTAGATGTTAACCTGCCTTCCAATACACAGAGATAGTTTCCTTAGCTGTTGTCAAACGTTGGAAGCACTTTTCTTTCTGGCTCTTTAGGAGCCTAGTACAGTTACTAGTTACATGAATTTGCCATTAAAAAAATCTTATAAAATGATACAACATAATGATATTCCTTTGTTAAGCAGCTCTCAAACCATGTAAAATGAGAGGGTCAAAGGAAAAGAAGCTGACCCTTAGTTATGTAACCAATTTTCTTTTGCGTTTGAATTCATGTTTGTCTGCAATATTACAAACTTCACAAAATTTCCCTTCCACAGTACCAGACTCTTAATTAAATGAATACCACTGCTGCAATTTTCTGATAAATAAAATGATCATTTCCACATGAATTAGAATTGCCAACTTGTTGATAGCTTCCCTGAGGTTTTGTTACAAAATCCACACTGTTTTTGTCATCGTTCAGGCAGAATACATACCATGTTCCAATCTGGAAATGAGAATGTCCTTCAGGCAGTCGATTCCCAAGCGTGGACTGGATGTTCCATCAGTTTTCCCCTCATTCGTATTATAATCCATGACAATAGTTAATTGGTTAGAAAAATATCTCATGTCATTTTACTATAGTGAAACGTACCCAATTCAGATCAGTTGGAAGATGAAGCTGATCTGAGGTTATTAAAATTAGAAAATTTACAACGTTAAAAAAAATACTAGATACCAAACTTCCTAAAGGCAGAGAGCTGAGTGTACCTGTCTTTGTATACCTGGTATTTAGCTGGCTAACTTGGGCACAGCCCTTGGCCTCCCAGTGCCTCAATCTCCTCATCTGTAAAATGGCCATAATACTAGTACACAACATTTCATAGGCTTGTTGTGAGGGCTAAATGCTAGGAAAGCACTCAACCAAGGGCCTAGTATGTAGCAAACACCTAGAAGATATTACCTATTGTTGTTCGGCTTAAAAGGACTCAATCATTACTGCTTGATGGGGATGAAATGCAACTTGCTACCTTTCAACAACTTGAAAGGCTCCCCAAGTCCTTCCAAGAAGAGATCCCTTTCAGCCTCTTTCAAAGAATGGATGACCCATTTATAGTTCACAGCACCATTTGCATACCAACAATTACTGTGCTAAAGTCCTTTAAAAAGCTGATTTCTTAATTAAACCTGACATTCCCCTTGCACTCCTGTTTGTCCGCTGAATTTTCTTAGTAAATCTTTCAAGTGGGGTAGAAGAAAGCGTCAGTCTAGCCTGACCATGTACATTTATCCATATTTTAGGTTAGTAGCATCTAAAAGAGTGAAGTTATGCTATATTTTAAATCAAAAGAGCAACACACAGAACCGTTGCTACAAATGATACACATTTGTTTTTGAGATGGAGCCTTGGTATATTCTCAGTTCCATGTCAGTCACCTTTCTCTCCTAACCACTTACTTTGCCTTAAACTCCCTTGTTTAACATTATTTCCATCTAGTCATTCTTTTTTAATGGTACACGGGCCTCTCACTGTTGTGGCCTCTCCCGTTGCAGAGCACAGGTTCCGGACGCGCAGGCTCAGTGGCCATGGCTCACGGGCCCAGCCGCTCCGCGGCACGTGGGATCTTCCCGGACCGGGGCACGAACCCGTGTCCCCTGCATTGGCAGGCAGACTCTCAACCACTGCGCCACCAGGGAAGCCCCATTATTTCCATCTTGGAACAGAGTCTGTGAATTCATTATGGGGAACTGCAGTTTCCACCTTGTTTTTTATAACTTATTATTTAGAAAGTCCCCTAGTTTTGTTTTTAAGCTTAACTAGGCATTGTATTATTTTGATAACTCTTTTCTTAGCTCCAGTTAGGTGACAGCAATAGCATGAGAAGAATTAAACAGAACCTTCAGGGACTGAGCTAGCCAGGACATGCCCAGGCTGCCTCAGATATGTGTGGATCCTAGAAGAGATCCAACGGAAGCTGGCAGCCCTGTTGCTGGGAGACCTCTCCGTGCCCCTCCCACTGCAAGCCAGGCAACCTCTGCCCATAAAGCGCCTCTACCTCATTGCCTTTTTTTAAGTTCCTCAGAGCAACACGAGGCTTGAAAGTCCAGCTCAGACATAGAATTTTTGGCCTCCTTGGAACTCGGTACTAGCATGCAGTGGCACAGGGAGAGAATCTTAGTGCCTGGCCTGCCGTCCAACCCCCTTTTATTCCCACCAGGCTCTGGTGGCATGAAAGCTCTCACATGAGGCAGGTGGATATCCAGCTCTGTGTCCAAGCAGACCCCCTGCAAACAGCTCCCCCTTGGCCATTCCAGGAACTGGCAACATGGTCTATCCAGGAAAGACAGACCTGAAAAGGGGCCTATGTGGGCCCAAGTACTTGGGAAATATTCCAGAAGGGAGGATGTGGGCTTATCCCATGAAAGTGCTGCATCAGGACCAGGATTCCTCTTGCCTGGATCTAAAGGCAGTGCTTACTAGGCATTATCATTCTTCTCATTGAGGAGGTAGTTCCTGACCGCAAACTGGGTATTGGAGAAAGGAGTCCAGTCAAATATAAGTGGATTTTTTTTTTAATACTGTGGTATATTCTGCTCGTTATAAAACTTTAGATGAGGTTAAAGAAGGGAATGAGTTTTGGGACTTCCTGGCTGGCGCAGTGGTTAAGAATCTGCCTGCCAATGCGCGGGACACGGGTTCGAGCCCTGGTCCAGGAAGATCCCACATGCCACGGAGCAACTAAGCCCGTGCACCACAACTACCGAGCCTGCCCTCTAGAGCCCGTGAGCCACGACTACTGAAGACTGCGCGCGTCTAGAGCCCACACTCCTCAACAAGAAGAGCCACCGCCAATGAGACGCACACACACTGCAACCAAGAGTAGCCCCTGCTCACTGCAACTAGAGAAAGCCCGTGCGCAGCAACGAAGACCCAACGCAGCCAAAAGTAAATAAATAAATGGGTTTTTTTTTAAAGCAAGGAGTGAAAAAATAGAGTAAAATAAAATGTTCAGATGAATTACCACATTCAAGGGCCAAGGAGGTTTCAGGAGTTTCAGAAGCGAAATGTTTGTCTGAAACAAGCTGCTTTGGATTATGTTTACATGACACAGGCGCATTCCTCCTGGCCTTCCAAGTTTGGCCCAGAATCGTCCCCTCAGTCCTTTGCTTGGTGTCATTGTAAGTAACAAATCAGAGTGTGAACATTTTCATTTTCTCTGTTTCCAAAATGTCATTCTGGGATGGCCTGGTGGTGACTTAGGAAATAAATCTCAAGCCTCCGCGTAGCTGTCCTGTAGTACTTGTCTTCCCCATGGGCCAGAGAGCATCCTTTGTGATGTTCATGTTTACAACTGTAGAGTTTATTCTTTGGTTTAGGGCATGAAATGATGATTGGCTTACGCAGCTCCAGAGTTAAAGCCGAGAAGGTGGGGGACACACAATTCTTAGGTCTTCAGTGAAACAGCTGAAGATCATTGTCCTGGCTTTTGGATGAAGTGTAAAGAATTTGGAATGTGAATCAGAGCAGCTGGGCTTGATCCCAGAGCCCTTCTTCTGTCCTTTGTTGCACAGGCACTTGCTGAAGCCCTTAGTGGTCGAGGCATCCAGGATGCTCAGATGGGCGGCACCACATTAAGTGGGGAATTGTGACTGGGGCCAGGTTGTTAGCCTCCCTCAGCCTCCCTTTCCCCTTCTGTAAACAGGCAATGACACAGACCCCTCTCAGGGAGAATGGGGAAATGTAAGAAGTGGAAACAGCACACGTGGCACTTACGTGGTCAAAATAAATCTTGCAGAGTCAGTGTCCTGGAGTCCAGCGGCTGCCTGGAGGAGCCGGGTGTGGTCCTGTTCTCGTCCTGGGCTGGGGGCCCTGCACTGGCTGTAAGCTGCTGAGAACTTGCAGAGCAAGTTCTCCGTGGCTAGCAAAGAAGCGGAACTGCCATTTCTGTAGTACAAGAAGAAGATTCTTGCAAGTTTAGCACCCTTCTACCCAACAAAGAAATGCATTATCTCTTTCTTTTTTTTTTTTTTAATATTTATTTATTTATTTTGCTGAGCCAGGCCTTAGGTGTGGCATGCGGGCTCTTAGTTGTGGCACGCATGCGGGATCTAGTTCCCTGACCGGAGATTGAACCTGGGCCCCCTGCATTGGGAGCGCGGAGTCTTAATCACTGGCCCACACCTGCATTATCTCTTCCTTGAGGCCCTGTTAAATATTGGAAAACACATTACCGAATCTAACTTGAAAATATAATTTTTAGAAAGTGACAAACATTTTAGAAAAATGGAAATTCAAAGGGTTATGACCTTCCCCAAGATCTCTCATCTCACCCAGAACCCATCTGCCCTCACGGAGCTGAGGGAATATTCATTTTCCTGAACTCTCATCAACAGTTTCTCTCTGGATCCAGCTCCATGTAATTGGGCAGCCAGTGTCTTGGGGACACAAAGTCAGAGGAAATTCTGAGCCAGGCCCTATATTTGCTGGGAAGGTAGAGTGACCATTTTCCATTTTTCACTTCTTGCTCAAAGCACAAAAATGACAGGCCTGTCTGGCCTAGTTACTGCTTTCTGTCTCTCCAGGCGCCAGCACTCAGCTTCCTTCTTATTAATGTTCTGTGATAGTCCCCTCCTGGTGCTGTGTATCCATCACACAGGGTTCTTAAAGGGCAGACACCAGCAGGGAAGGTGTTGTGGGCTCACTCTCACAAATATCATCCCTGGTATTATCAGAGCAATTACAAAATACTGCTCTTAAAAATGCAATAATAAAATACCCAACTTTGAGGACTCTGTATAATTTATTTGTCTGCCAACTTTCTATTTTTACGATAGAAGGTTGAGCCATGAGGGAAAATAAACCCCACAGAAGTTTAGTTACCTTAAGTTCTTCCAGGAGATCAAGAAATTTAGACATTTTCTATCTTTTGTTTAAAAAAATTTTTTTTTGCCTCCCAATTCCATGAAAAATAAAAAGAATGAAATAAATTGTGATTGCGCAAAGATCTGTAGTTCAGGAGGCTCAGAGGAATGGGGGTAGGAGTGGAGGGGCTGTGTTTTAGGCTCAAATCCGAACCATTTAAGAAAAGAAAATGACGTGGTTGCAGAACGCAGGTTCTATAAGAACGGCTGGAAAATGAAAATGTCGTTTCTTACAGAATTAATCCAATGCTGCACAACTGTCTGAGGATTCCTAAAAGTCCAGGTTGATGCTAATAAAGAACTTACCTTCTGAAAGAATGGGGTTCAATGTTCCAGTGAGGTAAGGAAAAAGAAAAATAAGAAAAACCAGGCCTGGGAAAGCTGAAGAGGCTGAGGGCAGGGGACAAAATGCTCAAGGAGTTGCTGAGCCTGAAGGCACACCAAGCCAGAAGCAATGCTCAGAAACGAAGGAGGAACTGCTGACTCCAAGTGTCTCCTCGTGGAACAGTAGTGCCCCCAAAGCTTTGGCTGGTATCTCTCCAAGTGTGGCCTACCCACCATGCCTTGGGATCTCTTAGGGGGTGTTTGTTAAAATGCAGATTCCTGGGCCCCGTCCTTGTCTTCCTGAATTAGAACCTTTCGGAATGAGAAGGTGGAATGTGCATTTTATAACATAGCCCAGGGGCACGTTATTCTCACGTCCCTCTCCAGTGCCCTCTTACACAGTCGGACAGTAAACACCAGGTCCCTGCTGTGTGTGGAGAAACATCTCAAGAGTGGTATGGATGTGCCGCTCCAGTGCCTCACACCTCACCTGTTTCTCTTCTCACAAGCAAAAAGCAGATTCAAATTGGGCAGATGGTGTGTTGCCCAGACGTGGAAGAAGGGTCAAGTCAGAAGCAGGGTGAGAGGGCAGGTTCCCACAAGAATCAGAGAACCTCGGGAGAAAATGCCAAACAGCTGTACCCAGGAGGGAGAGGAAGTGGTGGGGCAGGGGAGGGCCCTACCTGCCAAGGTGCCTAGTCCTGCCCCTCTCTGCTACTCTGCCCCCATCTCCCCCTCTTGGCTCCCCTCTCCCGGCAGAGCCTCCCAGTCCCGCCTCAGCATCTGCACGAGAACCCCAAGATCAGGACACAGCAGGCTGGCTAACTAGCAAACCAAGAAGGCTGACCGCAGGTCTGGCCTTGACCATTGACCACCCTGTGCCTCCTCAGTTCTCTCTGCAAGAGCCCCCCTCCTCCCTCTCCCCGCTCCGCCACCCCCTCCCTTTACCCCCGTTCCAGTACATCTGTGGCCAAGCCCGTGCGTGGCCTTGGAGCCTGCTCTGCCGGATGCGAATCCCCGAGGAGAAAAGTTTCTGGAAAGCAAACAGAAGGCTTTTGTCGAACCCGAGCCAGGGTGAGGCCGCAGCGGACCTCCCAGCTCGGGGCTGCGACGCCGGGGTCCTCTGTCACAGATGTGGGGCCCTCGTCCTCCCGGGACCCCCTCCCTAGAGGTCAGCCCGGCTCTGGCTCCCGGCTTCAGACAGAGTGCGACGCCTGCGCCACCCAGTGGGAACCTCGGGAACTGCACCCCGCGAGCCCGGCTCCCTCCCGCCGCTCGCGCTGGACACCGAGACAATTAAGAACAATGCCTGGCGCCGAGTAGAGCGCGGTGTTAGGTTGCTGTCATTCCTGTGCCAGGAACGAATCCACTTTTAGCGAAAGAAGAGACTGGAATGGCAGTAATATCAACAGCGCGGACGAAGACAGTAACATTACTATTTCAGCGGCGCTTGAAATTTTCCCCAGGGTCACGTTCTGGGCCAGCGGACTCTATCACAGCCCGTGGCAGAAGTGAGAGGTCTGCAGGACTCTTACCAGTCTATGTCTTGGGGACCTTGAGGTCCATGCCTTAGAAGCATTCATTTATTCGCTGAGCTGCCCTTGTCCTTTAAACTTTAGTCCCTGAAGTCCGAAGGAAGCTGCCCAGGAAACTGCACCCCCTTCTGCGGCCCGGGTAGCTCTTCTATGGGTCTCGGTGCTCTTTCTCTTTTCGCCTCAGAAAAGCAAAGGGATATTTTCCATTGGCAACTTCCCCTACCTGTGGGGGTAGAGAAAGGCTCAGAGAGGGGAAGGGAGGCTTCGGAGAAGGGGAGGGTGTTGTGGATTTCACTTCCTTGCCCTGAGGATGCTGCTTCCAGCCGGGAGATGGTAGAACACCTGAATCGCTCGGACCTGTCCTCCGCCCACCAGTCCTGGACATGGCCCTCTGGCTGATGTGGGAATAGGAAAGTGGTACCTGGCGGCCAGAGCAGGACTCCTCCAGCCGACCAGGTCTGCATTCCCACACCTGAGGCTGCCTTGAAACTCTGGATACCTCCCCAGTGGGGTTTGGGAGCCTCACTGGACACCATTTGTAGAAAATCAAGTCATTGTGAAGACTTGTGTGTATATATGTATGTATGTATGCTTTCTCACACCAGGTATTTGCATGACTTTCTCCAATACTTGTTCAAGTGTGCCCACATGTCTCCTCCTCAGAGAAATTTCCCCTCACCACCCTAGGACCACAGCCCCTGATCCACCTCCTCTACTCTGGCATTATTCTAGGCAGAACAGGGTAACGGGGGGACCAACTGACACTCAGAGCCAAGGAAGGGAGGGGAAGTTGTAGAAGATGAGGTGTGAGAGGTGGCCAAGGGCCAAAACAGGTGGGGTCTTGCCAGCCATAGTAAGGGCTGTGACTTATGTTCTGAGTCTGAAAAGGAGGGATGTGATCTGATTTTACTTTTTTTTTGGCTGCTCTGCATGGCTTGCAAGATCTTAGTTCCCTGACCAGGAACTAAGAAAGCACCAAGTCCTAACCCCTGGACCACCAGGGAATTCCTTTTTTTTTCTGATTTACATTTTCAAAAGATCACTCTGGCTGCCATTCAGAGAACTGATGAGGGGAGTATGGCAATATCAGGAGCAGGAGACTGGTTGGGAGGCCATCGGAAGTGATGATGTAGCTTGGCCTAGACCAGTAGCAATAGAGATGGTGGGAGGAGGTCAGATTTGGGATATGTATCTGAGGGGGGAATGGACAGGAATTGCTGATGGATTTGGATATGATGTGTGAGGGAAAGAGAGAAATAAAGGATCCTTTTCAGGGTTTTGTCCTGAGCAACTGGAAGGATGACAACTCCTAACATGTACTGTTAGCCGGGCTAACTCTTCTGAACCCTTGGCATATTTTAAAGCCATTACAACTTGACAACAGGGGACTTCCCTGGTGGCGCAGCCGATAAGACTCCACGCTCCCAATGCAGGGGGCCCGGGTTTGATCCTTGGTCAGGGAACTAGATCCCACATACATGCCGTAACTACGGAGCCCGCCTGCTGCAACTAAGGAGCCCACCTGCTGCAACTAAGACTCAGCACAACCAAATGAAAATAGAATTTTAAAAAACTTGACAACACTCCTATGAGCTAGGTGTTATTACTATCCCCATTTTACAGAAGAAGAAATTGAGGCACAGAGAGTTTAATCTATTTGCATAGTTTCACATGGCTAGCAAGTGGAAAAGCTCAGATTTGAAAGAACTCAGTGTTTAACTACTGCACAGCTCTTCCTCTTTATAAAAAACGAAGTATGGGCTTCCCTGGTGGCGCAGTGGTTGAGAATCCGCCTGCCGATGCAGGAGACATGGGTTTGTGCCCTGGTCCGGGAAGATCCCACATGCCGCGGAGCAACTAAGCCCGTGAGCCATGGCCGCTGGGCCTGCGCGTCCGGAGCCTGTGCTCCGCAACGGGAGAGGCCACAGCAGTGAGAGGCCCGCATACCGAAAAAAAAAAAAAAAAAAAAAAAAAAACGAAGTATGCCATTAACTGTGATAAGGAAGGCTTGGGGAGGAATGGGGTGTCGGGGGAGTGTGAATCCAGAGTTCTGGCTTGGATGTGTTCAGAGGACATGCCTTTCAAATGTCCAAGTTAGGTGTATGACTCTGGTTCTGGAGGCAGGGAGGGGGCATTTGGGGCTGGAGTATTAACCGTGGCAAGAGAGAAGAGAGGTCTTGAATGGTTGGTGATGGAAACTGATCTTTCAGTGCAGTCCATCAGGCCTTTGGGGTATCAGGAAGGTGTTGAGGAAATTTTGTTCTAGCAGTGCTTGTTTTCATCTGAAGATGCCATGAAAAGTTCTGACCTTGCTCCAGAAAAACTGCATGTGCACACATGCAACATCTTCCATACAATTTCAGGGTGTCCATGGGCCCTCAGGAGCCATCCATGGGCCATTCTGATGTTACTGTCAAACCTCCCCTCACCCATCAGCAACAACCAGATGTTACCACATCCCATAGGTTCTGACAGGATGTCTGACCAAGTCTCCACAGGTCCCAGCATCCTCTCCGGCTGCATGAGGTGGCAGTTGCACCACTGGAAAAGCAAACTCGCTGGAGGGTAAGAATGGAGTCGTTTTGGAATGTCTACGTAGGGCAGAGCTCCTCACCCACCCCTCCACTCCCGCAGCTGTTGCATCTATAAATGTTTGCTTTGGGTACGGCCCCACGTGGAATAGGAGGATGTGTGCCCACGCGAAGTCTTTTGCTCTTTCATTCATCTCTAGGTGATGTTATTAACCTGGGTATTCTCTAAGTTTAAAGACAAGACTAGCTCATCGTGGGCACTGGCTGCTGTTGCTCTGTTTGTTTAGGCTGCCCCGGCTTCCAGCACGCCTCCTCTTTGGAGGGAACCCCCTTGTGTGAGTCTCGGCAGGAGGCAGGTCCATCAGGCCCTCTGGGAGTTGAAGGCCCAGGTGGGGCCTTCAAGCTCTGGGGAGCTTGTGGGCTCCCCATCCTGGCCCAGGCAACTGGGGGCTCTGACCTGGGATGGGAAAAGTGCAGGGACAGAAGAGAAGTCATCTGGGGCCGTGGCGGCTCGGCCAGAAGACCATCTGTGAAGGCAGCGTTCCGTGCCCAGTTGCAGCAGTCCTGGCAGTGGCATCCTAACCGTAGCATGGCCTCAGCTGGGTCCCCTGCCTTGGGACGTTTCCCCAGTGTGGGTCTCCAGCCTCCCCGCTGATGACATCTGTGTGCATTCCCACATCCACTGAGTAAGTTCCTTCCGTGCTTAAGCCAGTCAGCCGGTTCCATGCCCCCCGCTATCCGGGCTCTGCTGGAGTGGCTGTGCTGAGCTTTCAGCTGCCGTCTCGCTCAGCCTACAGTAACAGGGTTTGGGGTTCTTCTTCTCCCGGTTCCTGAAGTTAGGACTCCTGGCCTGTCAAAGCCTTGCTATGCGACTCCTGCCAGATCCCCACCCGTGTCCCTGAATGCCCGTGCCTCGCAGGAGGAGGGCTTCTCTCCCAGCGAAGCCTCTGCAGGCGAGAGCCCCTGTGTAGCGGCCAGCCACCATCATAAAGGCTATAACTACCGCTGTCATGTCCCAGGGACAATCCTTTGACATTCCTGGCTCTAAATGAGTCATCAAACCTGCCAGTCTCATGTCCCTGATATTTTTTTCTGACTTCACAAGACCAACTGAGGCTGGAGTCCTCCTCCCAAGGAAGGCTGCAAACCTCCAAGTTGGAGACTAGGCTGGGAGGCTCCCAGCTTCTCCTGGGTGGGGCCTGGGCTATGGCTGGTGATGGCTGGGTCAGGATAGAGATGTCACAGCTTTTCCAAAGGCAGCAGATGACTGCAGGGTCCTCGGCACTATGCTGGAACATACCATCCTTTTCGAGAAGGAAGGAAACCCAGCAGCTCCTGACTCATGACTGTGTGCTCCTGCAGACAGTATGCAGCTGAGGTGTCCAGTCGTAGTGTCTGTATGCTGGGCTCACCTCTCGTGGCCACCGCCCCACCCACGGGCTGGGCAGAGCTTCCCTGGTACATGCTACTCACAGCCCCGAGGATTGTTGAAACCCCGAAACACTTCCATCCTGGGAGGTAACCAGCTGCTCCTCTGAGCCCACCCCACAACCCGACTGTGACCTGCTCGTCATTACCCTGGTCCTCCCCCAAGACCCCGCAGACCTCCCCATAACCCAGCAACTGGAGGGTCACAGCTGGCACAGACGCAGGGTCGGGCCAGTGGTTAAATATTTTAGGTATCACCGCCGCCCTCAGGGGTTCTCAGAGCCCATTTTCTCTGGACGTATCTCCGGTCATCACCCACACGACTGCACAGCCCCACTACTTCTCACCCCCAAACTAACAGCCAGCCTGTCCTCCTTACCTGCTTCAAGTCCTTCCTCCTCCAGGGAACTGTCCTGATCCCATAGGCCACGGATCTTGCCCTCATACCCACATCACACTGCCTTCCTCCAGGCTCATATGGACCCAAGGACATCTCACTTTGAAGATCCTTGAGAGTGTTAAACTTACCCTTGCCCAGTTGCTGTGATACAGATCCCTGTCTTACTGTTACCTGGTGGCAGGTAAGTGATGCCAGGACCTCTTGGGCCAGGGCCAAAGAGGGGAAGGTCCCAGGAAGGCCAAGACATAGAGAGTAGGACTGGCCTGAGAGGGAAGCTCTTGAGAGAGGCCAAGCCGGAAGAACTCCAGGGCTAGGAGCTGTGCGCAACGCTGAGCTGGCCAGTGGTCAGAGCAGGTACACACGGGTGGGGCTGAGGCAAGGAGAAGGTCAAAGGGTGGGTCACACCCAGAGTAGAATGAAGCAGAGTACAAGGAGGTAGGTGATCAGCTGAGTCACAGCCCCTGTGTGGGGGTGGGGCTTGCATCTGGGCCAAGGTGGGCCTGCGAGTGATGGACCGGAGGGAGGCCATGCAGCACCCACGCAGGCCGAGGACATGTCCAGCCACCTTGCCCGGCGACGAGGCTGCCGTGAGGGGCCTTGCTCTGCGCCACGGTGGGTACCTGGGAATGGAAGTTTGGAAACTCGAATCACATTTTCCCATAATGTGCCACTATTGCTTAGAAACTGCCTTCCTCAGCTGCCAGGGATCAGTGGCTCCTGACACATTGACTTCATTTTTTCATTCCATATTTTTCTTATTGGCGTATAATTGCTCTAAAATGTTGTGTTAGTTTCTGCCGTACAACAAAGTGAATCAGCTGTATGTATACATATATCCCCTCCCTCGTGGGCCTCCCTCACACATTGACTTTATTGGATTTTTTTTTTTTTTTTTTGCGATACGCGGGCCTCTCACTGTTGTGGCCTCTCCCGTTGCGGAGCACAGGCTCCGGACGCGCAGGCTCAGCGGCCATGGCTCACGGGCCCAGCCGCTCCGCGGCATGTGGGATCCTCCCGGACCGGGGCACGAACCCGTGTCTCCTGCATCGGCAGGCGGATTCTCAACCACTGCGCCACCAGGGAAGCCCCCACATTGACTTTAAATCTCTCTGTTCCCTGTCAGTTAGCTAGTTGAACTTTCTACGGTGGCACCGATGAAGGTCACCGTTCAGCGCCAGACCCAGGTCCCGCGGGAGGGATTTCGTTGCTGTGGAGATGGAATCTGGGCTTGGCGCTGCTGACTTGGCCGCTGGGTGTTCCTGGGGTTGACTCACAGCCCAGCACAGAGCAGGAGGACATCCCTGTGGACCCCAAAACTTTCCGTCCTCAACTTGATCCAGACCATGACTTCTGCTGGCCAGCTCTTTACCCTTGGTACTTGCTACGTGCCACCAAAACCTGGAGCCCCGGGAGCCCACAGCCAAGCCCACAGGAGCCAACCTTTGGCCTCCTTGGATCTCAGCCACACCCCAAAGACCCAGAGAAAAGTGACTCAGGTTGGACACAGTGGCTCCAAATGACCTCAAGTGACTCAAAACAGAATGAAGTTGACACCCAGTGTTTTCACTTACCAACTCGCTTTGTCATTTATCCGGCAGTGACTGCCATCATTTCCCAGCAGGTTTATCCAGCTATTTAAATGTGGGCAGGCTGGCTAAAGTCCTCTCACTCTGGCTGCGTGTCAGGATCAGTCACCTGGGGGAACTTTGGCAATCACTGAAGCCTCGGGCCTCCTGCAGAGATTTAATGGGGCCAGGGTGGAATCCTGTACATCTGTGTGTTTCCAGAGCTTTCCAGGTGATTCGAATGTGCAGCTAGGTTTGAAACCCATGACTCTAACATTTGATTCTGCTGGGGAGAAAGATGCTAAACTGACATACTATTTCCACCCCTAACACGGCCGTATGCACATCTGCAGCCTGACTCATGCCCTTGGCTGGTGGGCCTCTGGTGTGAACTGAGCTATGCTCATTTCTGACCCATAATTCTTTTTTTTTTTTTTTGGCCGCACAGCATCGCGTGTGGGATCCTAGTTCCCCAACCAGGGATCGAACCTGCGCCCCCTGCAGTGGAAGCACAGAGTCTTAACTACTGGACCGTCAGGGAAATCCCCATTAATTGTCTCTGTATCCAATTCTTTCTCCTTCAGTTTTCAAAATGTTTAAGTTTCTGCTTCATTCTCTGGACTGTGAGTTGAGAGTCTCACTCTAAAGAACACTTCTGAAGTCAAATTATTACGTTACAAAAAATCTAGTTATGGGAAAGTAGGCTGAGAAGGAAACAAGAAAAGTCATCTTATTGTTCTTAGACGGTTATGGATCCTTTACCTACACTCTGTTTTGTTTTGCTTATATGTTTTTCTTACATCAACACTTTGTTATAAATCTTTTGTTTGTCTGTCTTAGCTTTTAAATTTTAGAGACTTTTGAACATACACCAAAGTAGACAGAATGCTATGATGAGCTATCACACACCTGTCAAACCCCAGCAACGTCCAAACTGGCCCCATCCCCCCACTCAACAATTTAGCCCATCTTCTATTATTCTGAAGCAAATCCCAGATATCATACTATTTCATCTGTAAAACTCTTAGTAAATCACTCAGAAAGAACTCTTTTTGTAACATAACCAGTAATTCCTGGTGTTCGAATTCCCCAATTGTCTCAAAATTGTCATAAATGGATTTTTAGAAAAACAGCTTGAATCAGGGTTTAAATAAGGTTCACCTGTTGAACTTGGCTGCTATAACTTTTGTTTTAATCTATAGGTTACTCCTGTCTTTTTTTTCTCTCAATTTGTTTGTTGAAGACACTGGGTTGTTTATTCTGTAGATTTGTCCACAATCTAGATCTTGCTGATAACCTTCCTATGGTATAATTTTTTTTTCTTTCTTTTTCTTTTTTTTTTTTTTTTCCGGTACGAGGGCCTCTCACTGTTGTGGCCTCTCCCGCTGCGGAGCACAGGCTCCGGACGCGCAGGCTCAGCGGCCATGGCTCACGGGCCCAGCTGCTCCGCGGCATGTGGGATCTTCCACGGACCGGGGCACGAACCCGTGTCCCCTGCATGGGCAGGCGGACTCTCAACCACTGCGCCACCAGGAAAGCCCTTAGTTTCGTTTTTAGTATTACTATGAATTCATGGATTTTTAACACATTTGATGTGTTTCATTCAATTCGTTGCAGTTAATATTCTTAGTGATGCTCAAGGGGCCCCATTTTGATCAGCAGGAGTCTCTTCCAGTTGGTTCCTGAATCTTTTAAACATGACTTGAGAAGACTTGTACATTTTCTGCTTAGACCTAGAATCAGCCATTTCTCCCAAAGCTCTAATGCCTTTTGGTGGGAAATGGTATTTGGAGACCTTACTTTGGACTTGCAAAGTTGACATATTCTTTTATCTGACCAAAGTGTCCCCAGATTTCAGTTTCTCTATCCTGGTCTTAGAGTTAGAGTAGGTATTGGCTTTAGTTCTGAGGCCACTAGCACTGAATCCACAAATGTTGATGAGCACTAGGTGGGGAGAGGAAAAGACAGTCATAAGGTGTAGGCAGCAGGTAGAGGGGGAGGCAGGGGGGGGAAGCCTTCTAGACCAGTGGTCCCCAACCTTTTTGGCACCAGGGACCAGTTTCATGGAAGACAATTTTTCCACGGCTGGGGCCGGGTGTTGGGGACCCCTGTTCTAGAGCAGTGTTTCTCAAACCTTAATGTGCGTGCAAATTACCTGGCGATCTTGTTGAAAGGCAGAGTCTGATTTAGCAGGCCCGCGGGGCATGAAATGTTGCACATCTAAAAAGCCTCTGCGGGATATAGGGATGCTTGTCCATGGCTGCACTCTGAGTGGCCAGGCTCTACAAGCAATAAGCAGTAAGCGGGGTATCAGCACTAAATGCTAAAGCAGCTCAGAGCAGGGGTGAGGGAGCCATCATAGAGGAGATGGCATTTTTCCTGTGACTTTTTTTAAAAATCAGGAGCCACAGCAACAAAGAAGTGGCATCTTCACCTTTAAACTTAAAAATATTACTATTAAGGTATATAACATTTATAGATCAAAGGGAACAAATCATAAGTGTACCGCTTGATCCAGTTTTTGAGATAAAATTCACACACCATAAAATTCACCCCTTTAAAGTATACACTTCAGGGCTTCCCTGGTGGCGCAGTGGTTGAGAATCCGCCTGCCGATGCAGGGGACACGGGTTCGTGCTCCGGTCCGGGAAGATCCCACATGCCGTGGAGCGGCTGGGCCCGTGAGCCATGGCCGCTGAGCCTGCGCGTCCAGAGCCTGTGCTCCGCAACAGGAGAGGCCACAACAGTGAGAGGCCCACGTACCGCAAAAAAAATAAAAATAAAAAAAAATAAATAAATAAATAAAAAAATAAATAAAGTATACACTTCAGTCATCTTTCATACAGTCACAGAGTTGTACTGCCAGTAATTCCAGAACATTCCCATCATACCCCAAAAGAAATCCTATATCCATTAGCACTCATTCTCCACTTCCCCCTTCCCCAGGCCCCAGCAATCACTAATCTACAATATTTTCTATCTCGGTGGATTTGCCTGTTCTGGACTTTTCATATTAATAAAATCATACTATTATATGTATAGTCTTTTGTGACTGGCTTCTTTCGCTAAGCATAATGTTTTCAAGGACCATTCATGCTGTAGGATGTGTCAGTACCTCATTCCTTTTTATGGTTGAGTAAATATACCATGGTATGGATGGATCACATTTTGTCATTCATCACCAGCTGATAGACATTTGGGTTATTTCTCCCTTTTAGCTGTTATGAATAATGCTGCTATAAACACTCACGCACACATTTTCTGTGTGGCATATATTTTCGATTCTTTGGGGTGTATACCTAGGAGTGGAACTGCTGGGTCATAATGGTAACTCCATTAAATTTTTGAGGAACTGCCAAACTGTCTTCCAATGCAGCTGCACCATCTAGCATTTGCAGTTTGATGAATAAATTTTTATACATAGCACACACCCATATCGCCACCACCCAGATTAAGAAATAGGATGTTATCAGCACTCTAGAACCCTCCCCTGAACCTCTAGTTTGACCTCTGTCACCATGGATGGCTGGGACTTTGAGAGGTAGAACTGGGGGAACATTTCCACCATGAACCAGGCAGGGCTTTAAATCCAGCTCTAAATCCTTCCATGTGGACAGGTACGCAGCTTTTCCTGTTGTACCGAGGCCTGGTGAGCAAAGAGGTTTCCTCCCTCCTCGCCTCACTTCCTGCACAGCCAGTGGACCCTTTCAGAGGAATAACAAGTGGCAGGTTTGGGATCCTCTGGGAGCCTCGGGAGCAGCTGAAGTGAGGAAGCAATGTGCCTGATGCCCAAGATTCATTCTGAAGGACAACTTCAGCCCAAAGCACCCTGGTTAAGCCTGCTGTGTGGCCCATGGCTGCAATGGAGGAGTCTGCCTTTGCAATGGTCCTGTCGCCAACCTCCCTGCCCCTTTAGTGTCCCCTTACCTCCCACCAGCAGGCCCTTTAGGAAAGACCCAGCCCTTCAGACTCCAGCCCACCCATAGCCACTGAGGCAGGACTTTCTGAGCAGGTCTCCGGCCATCAGGGAAGTGTGCAGGGCAGCGGGCAGCACAGCCTTCTATTCTGCGGCCAGAATCTGCAGTGTGCTCGGCCAAGCGGTGCTCACAGGAGGTGGCCATTGCAGAGGCAGGCCTGGTGCTGCCACAGGGAGGCCCTGGCCCCGGGAGGCCCTTTCTCCAACCTCAGTGGTTCTCCTGCGTCTAGCCCTGCATTCCATCCTTTTCCCCTAAACTGACCTTCTCCCTCTGGCCTTATCCCAGCACACAAAGGGAATCACACACACACACACACACACACACACACACACACACACACACACAAAACTGCTCAGAGAGATTAATCTCTGACCTGCAAATCTTTTATTGCTAATGACCTTTCCATAGTAGCACCCACCCCGCCGCCCTGGAAGTCACTCCTGCCAGCTCCTCCAAGAGACTGTGTGAGACACCCCTTGGCAGGTACTCTGGCCTTTCTCTCAAAATACCACCCCCGACACAAACAGCCTGAAATTGTCACGTCCCTCCAGCCCACTGTCTGGGAATCTATCACTCAGAGGTGAATTTGGGTAATCTTGAAAAGATACACATGTCCCTGGGAGGATCAATCGGCCATATATCAGGGTGCGTTAGCTTAATGGATTACTCAGCTGCCAACACGGAGCTGAGAAGGGCGGCTGCCGTCCTGGGGGTGTGGACGGGGAGTGGAGGGGTAGAAAACTCTGGAGCATGTCCTCCACGACCGGGAGGAGCTCTGGGAGTGCCCCATGCAGTCTGAAGCTCTGTAGAGATTAAGTTCCAAGTCAGGGTCTAGAAAGGAAAATGGGAGGAAGCCAAAACAAACTTTTTAAGGTTCTATATTTTATATGCACCAGGAAGGGGTTGGAAGCCAAACTGCCTTCCTCTTCTCCGGGGTTCCCTTGCTCTCCTCGTCTCTCCTCTTTCTTCTCTTCCCACACTTTCTTTCCTCTCCTCCACACTGCCCTTCCCCCATTTCTTTCCTCTGACCCTAGAACAGAGAATAATCTCATTAGTTCTATCTTCTCTATATTAAAGATTTGAAAGTCTTTAGGGGGCTAGCCTTAGAATCTAACTATTGTTATGGCACCACTTTTTGGGAAAATTGCATGGTCTAGCCCTGTGCCTGGCTCAGCAGGTGCTCGACCAATGCTGGTTAAGTAAATAAGGGAGTAAAGGAAAGTCACTGCATTGAGAATCCCAAATGCTAGACTGGGCAGTGGCCTTTTGGAACCGATCCCTACGTGGGTGACCACTGGCTTGCTGGTGAGCACAGATCAGAGGCGTCAGGTGGCCTAGGCTCCCACAAGATTCCAAAGATGAAGCCAGGGTGGGACCCAGGACCCAGACCCCTAATCCTGTGTGATTTCCTTCCTTGTGTCTTTGCAGCTTTACCTTCTGGAGAGGTCAGTCGGGCAGGGACTGATGGGGTCACAGTGCCCTCTGCTGGTCCGTTTTCATAGTCGGTTTTTACACACTTGGGTTTACATTTATGTTTACTCTTGTTTTGAATGGGCTTGGGAGAGGCTGGAAGGGTGGGTTTCTGGTTTTATTCCAGGCCCACTCTTCATGAATGTCAAGACTGAAGGTGGCGCTCAGTGATAAAAATAGATGTCAGGGTGGGCTCCCAGGCATTAATAATTTAATTGACAGTACCTTTTGTTTTAACAACTTCCCTGGCCCGAGTGCCTAAGTGTCAGGTGGAACTAGCTTCTGCTCCAGTCTCAGTGTTGCATCTCTGATGCCAGTGGGTTCTCTCACATGCTTTTTTTTTTTTTTTGGCGGTACGCGGGCCTCTCACTGTTGTGGCCTCTCCCGTTGCGGAGCACTGGCTCCAGACGCGCAGGCGCAGTGGCCATGGCTCACGGGCCCAGCCGCTCCGCGGCATGTGGGATCTTCCCAAACCAGGGCACGAACCCGTGTCCCCTGCATCGGCAGGCGGACTCTCAACCACTGCGCCACCAGGGACGCCCTCTCACATGCTTTTTTAAAGAGGCACAGGTCTGGTTTTCCCTGAGTGAGCTGAGAGACCTTCCTCCAAGAAAGAGAAGCAACAGTGCCCACAGCAGGACTGGCTCCTGGACAGAGGTTGGCATTGAGTTTTTCCTCCTCATCACGAAACTCGGTTCCCCCGAAAGCCCGGCAGATACTAAAGAGCTCCTTGGTCAAGGGGTAGCGGACAGGAGAACCATCCACGGGGGTAAAGAACCCAAGGCCACTAACCCAAACTGCGGCAGCCCCTTGCTCAATGAAGCCCCCTATTTTCCATACACCTGCTGGCCCAGCATAGAGCACTTCTTCTCAGGCTACAATGGACACTGGAGTCCCCTGAGAAGTCTTGTTAAAATGCAGGTCCTGATTCAGTTGGCCTGGCATATAGCCTGAGACTCTGCATTTCTAACAGGCTCCCAGGTAATGCCAGTGCTACTGGCCCAGGGACACACGGGGAGATTCTGACATCAGAATGCTCGGGTTCAAACTCCAGCTCTGCCACTTATTCTGTGATCTCAGAGAGATTACTTTCATTACCTTCTCTCTCTGAGCCTGTTTCATCCTATACAAAATAGAGAGGATGACCATTTAAATGACTTCATAGAAAGACGGACAGAATGATTTCATGGGGTTATCGTAAGAATTAAATGAAACAATGCAGGTGAAGATCTTAGCGCAGAGCCTGCAGTGCCCAGTACATAGCCAATATCTTTATACTCATGTGTCTTTTCAGCAAGTCCCTGTCAACTCCCTACTGTGCACTTGGCACTGCCCTGGGCCCTGCCATAGAGCAGTGACAGAAACACAATCTCTGCTCTCAAGGAACTCACATTGGAGCAGAAGAAGAAAGACCACAACAAGTGAAATGGATAGTATGTAAGTCGGTGCTAAGTGAGCTGGAGAGGAAAATAAAGTAGAGTAAAGGAACGCTGGAAGTGGGGATATTGTTGTTTGTACAGATGGGGAAAGTGCCACTGAGAAGGTAACTTTGAGGTGATGGCCACACGGATAGCTGAGGAAATGGGCAGAAATGCCTGTGAGTGCAAAGGCCCTGAGGCAAGAGTGTACACGGTATGTGTGAAGAAGAACAAAGAAGCCAGAGTGGCTAGAGCCCAGAAAGTAAGGGGGAGAATAGTATGTGTGGGCTGAGTGTGAAGGTAGCAGGGTTGATGCCACAGGGCATTGAAAGCATCAACTTTGGATTTGGCTCTGAGAGAAATGGGTGAACACTGGAAGTTCTGAGCCTAAGAGCAACGAGATCTAAGTGACATTCTAAAAGGACAAGTTTGGCTTGTTGGGGATAGACTGCAGGGGCTCCTTCTCTACTCCAGACCACTGGAATTCCTCAGAGGAGAGAGGAGTGTGCAGAGACCTCTGGTAGCAGTGGTGGAAGAATGTGTATCGAATAAGTGTCATTCATGGGTAAAAACATAAAGCCATTTTCATTTTGTTTTCTATTGTCCTTTTAGTGGTGTTAATTTGCCCCCCTCCACTGGATGAACACATGGACAGGGCATCACTTCACTGGCCACTCCCAGGAAAGAAAGGTCCAAGGTGCTTCCCATCAGAAAGGATTTGGGGAGATCTCACCTGACTTTGTCTCTGTTCTTAAGGGTCCTTCCTGGGCCACCTTTCTCTTCCTTAAAAAAAGAAAAATGTTATTAGTTCTATTATACAAACAATGCATGTTCCTTGTAGAAACTTTAGAGATTATAGATAGGCACAAAGTATGACCTAAATTGTCACAATCCTACTACTCAGAGAAAACCACTGCTGTTATTCTACTCTTGTATATATCCTTCTAAGTCTTTTCAGTTCATGCAGGCCTCCCTATGTGCACACATACACACACGCACACCAAATTGTTACCAAAACTGGGATTATACTTTATGTCATAACTTGCTTTTTTTTCATTTAACATTATATCATTAACGTCTCTTGATGGCATTAAATATATTTCAACAACATATTCTTAATATCAGTGGAGCATTCCATTTTATGGATGTGCCACAATTTATTTAACCAACTGGTGTCCACTTATGTTGTTTCTGATTTTTAAATATATATATCATAAATGACTCCATGATGAGTATCCTTATAACTAAATCCTAGTGGCCACCCGTAATTTTTTCCTATCTTTTAAAGCATCTGATATGTATCACTAAATTGCCCTCAGAAATATTGTATGGATTAGACTCATATTGGAGTCACTCATCTCCCCATAAACTCATCACCCATAAAAAACAAAAACAAAAACAAAACCCTTCTTTGTCACGTTTAAAAGCTGATATTGATAAAAAAGTGTCAGGTGAGCAGAACCTTGAACCATTCTGCTCCATCACCTGCTGAAGGCATATTCTTCACCTTCTGAGTCCTCTAGAGTTGGAATTAGGGTTGGGCTTTCAGACTCACTGTTCATTCTCCAGAAGTGAGATTTGATTTCTGTTTGGTTGTGTTTTGATCTAATATAGAGGGAACTACCAAAGAGTCACATTGATCACACGTATAGGAGGGTAAATGACCTTTCAAATACTGAAGGGGGTTCAGGGAGGCTCTAGGGGTCCCTGGAGCCAGACAGGGCAACCCCCCTTAGGAAGATGGGTGGGTAACCCATTGTCATGGAAATGGATATACTCAGACCTGTTGCATCTGAGACAGATGGGGCTCCCATCTGTGGTGGTGGACACCTGAGCCCATCCTCACCCACCTATTGGGGCTGGCTGCGGCCTGTGACCGAGAGAAGGGAAGCTGTGAGTGGGGGTCATGCCAGGGCCCAGGGCAGTGATGGGAATGGATGACACAGCCTGGCCTCCTCCTGGGCCTAGCCCTGCCTGCCTAATGGCTGCCAAATGACACACCCTCCTGTTTCTCTGGTGACTGCTTGAGTCAGGGCCTGGGGCTGCAGTACCTGTTACCTGTGCGTGAGCTAGGGTGAGCCACTTACCCCTCACTCTGTTGGAATCAGACACGGAGGTTACAGGGTGGGATGCTGCGTTACAAGGGACCACTCTGTACTCTAGAACAGGCAGTCCCCATACCATTTTTATAATTTCCTGTTGATTTATTTCCTAATATACACAACCTTCCTGCTCTCAGAACATTTATTTTTTTTAATCGAAGTAGATCAAAATTCATTTTATTGCAGACCTGGCTCTGACTGGAGGCGGGGTGGAGAATTGAAGCCTCTTAATCTGAAAAAGGCAGTTCTGACCTCTTCATCATTGTTCTCAGAGCAATTTTTTTTTAAAGGATTGAATTCCTCTGCATGTGCTCTCATCTAACTCTCATTACACCCCCTTTGAATTAGGTGTGGTTATGCCCACGTTCCAGATGGAAAAACAATCTGAGAGGTGAAGTGACTTACCTGCGGCCACGTCACTGATGCATGTCCAGATCCAGCTGACCGCCTTCTATCTCATCTTATTGCCCTTGGAAATACAGCCAGCCCCAGAGAGCCACAGAGTACTGGCCCAGGAGTCAGAAAACCTGGGTTCTGGTCCTGGCTTTGCTACAAATGGGCTGTGTGCCTGAGGGCACCTCACTGCACCTCTCTGGGCCTCAGAATCCTCACTAAATTGAAGAGATTTGACCAATCTCTGACACTCCTTCTAACCGTGGGGCCTTAGCTCAGGCTTGTTAGGTGGTAACAGAAAGCCACTCTGCTTAAACAGAAATGTGCACCTCGGTCCAAGGGTCCAGAGGCTCTCATGAAGCCAAGGCAGGGGCCAGCACCAGCCCAGCAGGGCCTGAGCCAGACACTGGCTCTCACAGCCTCCTCTGCGGAACTGCACGAGTCTCCACTTCTCTCAGTCCCTCTGTTTCATTCTTCTCTCTCTGCAAAATGATTGTATTTTTTTCTGTAGATCTGCGTCTTTGGCCAATGGTGGCAGAGGCCTCTTCAGCTCCCAATTATAAGTCCAGTTCTGGGGGCCAGCTGAGTCTCACCAAATTCCAATTTCAAATTCCCAGGGAAAGAAATCGATTGGGCAAGTTGAGTTGGCTGTCCACCTTGCTCGGATCAATTGGATCCTGTAGCACAAAGCAGAAATGGTGGCCCAGGTCAGGCCAATGCCCCCCAAGAGGCTCTGTACGCGGGACAGGAATAGCATCTTTGGGAGAAGACATAAGGTTAAGTATAATTCCCTTCCAGATGACATGACATTGAGACCTACAGAAAAAGCACAAGCTCACCAGCAAAGCTGGCCCAAGAGCAGCACTGGCAGGAATGGCAGGCTGTGGCTCCCCGAACAGCAATTCCCAAGGGCAGACATGACAGCTGTGTGACAGCCAGGCCGAACTGTCCCCGCCAACACACAGTGTTGTCCTGCTGCCTCTGAGTTGGATGACATGGAACTAGGGCACGGGGGAGCTTGGAAAGGGTCAAGGGACAGGGACTGCAGAGACCACTGCCACCAGTCCTTGGGGGCTTGATTAGCAGTGTATAGTCATTTGCACAAAAAAAGACTCAGCACTTCAGCTGATCCTGACAGCCCTGCGTCCCTGATGACCTTGTCTTAGTTCTTAAAACTGGCACGTGTGGGAATTCCCCGGCAGTCCGGTGGTCAAGACTCTGTGCTTTCATTGCCAAGGTTGTGGGTTCGATCTCTGGTTCGAACACACAAGCTGCAGGCTGTGGCCAAAGAAAACAAACAAACAAACAAAAAAACTGGCACATGTATTCCCTCTTGCTGCATATCAAATTGCCTCAAAATCTAGCAACTTAAAACCACAAGCATTTATTATAATATTTCACAGTTTCTGCAGGTCAGGTAGTTAGGTAGCAGGGTCCTGGCTCAGGGTCTTCTCATGAGGTTGCAGTCAAGTTGTCGGCCAGGGCTGCAGTCATTGCAAAGCCCAGCAGGGCTGGAAGATACTGCCTCACATGGCTGTTGGCAGGAGGTCTCGGTTCCTTGCCATGTGGCTCTTTCCATAGCACCGCTTGGATGTCCTCACCACACAGCAGCAAGCTTCACCCAGAATGCGTGTCCAAGAGAGAGCAAGGCCAAAGCCATATGTCTTTTATGACTTAGTCTCAGAAGTAACACGTCAATCACTTCTGCCATAATCTGTTCATTAGAAGCAAGTCACTATGTGTAGCCCTCACTTATGGGGAGAGGAATTAGATTTCTCTTGAAAGAGTATCAAAGAATTTGTGGGCCTATTTTTTAAATAAATTTTTATTGGCGTATAGTTGCTTTACAATGTTGTGTTAATTGCTGCTGTACAGCGAAGTGAATCAGCTATACGCATACATATATCCCCTCTTTTTTGGATTTCTTTCCCATTAGGTCACCACAGAGCATTGAGTAGAGTTCCCTGTGCTATATAGTAGGTTCTCATTAATTATCTATTTTATACATAGCAGTGTATATATGTCAATCTGTGGGCCTATTTTAAAACCACCGCTGCACATCACTCAGTTCTGTGTTCCCAAGTGTTTGGAGGTTTGGTAGTCAAGAGATGGGGTTTGGGGAGTCCCCTGTGGTAGGGAGAATATTAACCCCCAAATATGTCCACGTGCTAATCCCCAGAACCTGAGAATATATTATGTTACATGGCAAACGGGAAGTAAGGTTGATCATCAGGTGACCTTAAACTAAGGGGAGTATCCTGGATTACCCAGGTGGGCCCCATGTAATCACAAGGATCCTTAAAAGTGGAAGCAGGAGGCAGAAGAAGAATCAAAGTCAGAGACTTGACTGGCCAATGTTGGCTTTGAAGATGGAAGAAGGCCATGAGCCAGGAAATGCAGGCAGCCTCTAGAATCTGAAAAAGGCAAGGCAACGGATTCTCCCGAGTCTCCAGAAGGAATGCAGGCTTGACTTTAGCCCAGTGAGAACAATTTTGGGCCAATTTTGTGTTGACTTAAGCCATTAAATATCTGGTAATCTGTCATAGCAGCAATAGGAAACTAATAGAGGACTATACCCACCCTTCTTTTCCCCATTCCTAACCCATTTCTGCTTTCATCACAGGCTTGTGATGATTGTACTTATTTATATATGGTCCATGTTTTCAATACATGTGTTTACCATCTCTCCTTTAAAACTATAAGTCCCTGAGGGCAAAGCCTATGTTTTATTTTGGTTTTTGTTTGGTTTTTAAATCTTTATCTGAAGCACCTAAGGCACCGCTCATGACTATGTAGCCATTAAGAACTTGAACATTTACTAGACCATCTAAAAGTTGAAGCAGCCAATTTAGCAAAGAGACGAAACAAGAAAGAGCTGGTGTGAAATAAAATATGGAATCCCATTAATTCGTTGTTCGTTGAACTGAAGCCAAAGAATCGCATCCATGTCAAGGTAGTTTGTTGAAATACTGTTTTCTCTGTATCTTTCTTTGCTCTGGTTTCAAGCCAGCAGCCAGGCTTCACCTTCCCTCGGTGGAGGGATTTGGGGCAGGACACAGCGTGGAGAAGTGGGAGGTCAATGGCTCGTCCCCACCTTTAAAGGCCTCTGAAAGGCTAGGTCTCCTTTGGGTGGGGGGTGAGGAAACTTTCCAGAGGATAAGGAGGGTGGATCCTTAGAGCCCAAGAAGGAGACCAAGTTCCTATGAGCAGTGGAGCCTCAAGTCCTGCTTAGTGACGAGACCTCAGAGGGAAGCAGTGCAGGCTAGACCCTGGGCCCGGGGGCTCCTCCCATTGTCCAACTTACATGCACGTGTGCATGCACACACACACACACTTCTGGGATCACGCAGAATGGCATCTGGTATCTTCAGGGCCTCCCTTCCTCTCTTTTGACCTGGGACATTTTCAGAACCAGGTGAAGAGGAAGGAAGCATGGATGAGGGGGGAAGGATCATCCTTAGGATGACCTTAAGAATTTTCCACTAAACCTTCAGGAAGCAAGAAGAGAGGTTGGATTCTGAAATACACTGATTTCAATCCAAAAAAGTGACACTCCTTGCACACCCAAGTTTGAGGCTGATATTCAACGCTTTGACTCCTGCTTTGGCTTTAAATGAAGACTTTATTCTCTGGGTAGAGGGACCCAGGGGCAGGGTGGTACGCAAGAGGGCCGCAAGCATTTTCTGTGCAGCTCGAGGAGTGGGGAGAGGCTGAACCAGAGCTGCTGATAGGTCCTGCAGTGGCACTAAGTTGGAACTATGTCCTCAGTCACACAGGAGTTGAAGCACAGATAAATCAGAAAGCAGGTCCAGATGCCAAGGGTGAAAAAGATGCTCAGGCCTGGTATGGAAGTTGCCTGTTATATGGGGAGAAAGTCAGGAGCCTGAGGCAAGGTCAGCTCAGCAGCTGGCAAGGCACCCTCCCCTCCACGGGGGCCTCTAGGCAGCAGCTTCCAGGCTGGGCTAAGCAAGTCCTCCTTCCTGTACCACGTCCTCTCAGACAGAGTGGATGTGATGTGGGGCAGAGCCTGCATAACCATAACCACGGGTGAGATTTGATGGGAATGCACCCCTGAGCACACCGCCTTTGGGAGGACGGGGCACTGGATTGAGATAAGGGGCTTCCATGGATCTACCTACCCCTGATTGTAGTTGTTCTTTGGGGCACACAACAAACATTTCTCCTGTGGAGGACAGAAACGGCACCAGAAAGATCATTTTTCCCTTGTCCAAGATGGCCAGCCTGCTGGATACCTCATCAGGTCTTGCTATAGGAAAGGACAGAACAATACAGTTGCACTTGGGAGCAGGTGCATCCAGGGTTGCGTCCTACTTGGTCATGGTTTTGGAATCACCCCAGGCCTATAGGGCAATACCCCAGAGAGGACTCAAGACTAGGGAGGCATCCTGGGGCCAGGAAAGTAGTGGAACCAGTCCTTTACAGCAAGAGGTAAGGGAGTGAGAGAGCCCAGGGGAGGTCAGGGGGAACAGGAACCCAGGGGTGTAACACCGGGGCAGGGGCAGGGAGGGCTTCATTACACAGCAGGTATCACATTGGTGAAGGGAATCCATTGGATCCTTTTTTGGTTGTTGCAGTGCCATCATCTTTTTGTGAAGGGCAAGTGGTTCTCCGTCAGCTCCATCCATTTTCTTCAGCAGGACCTGTGGGTCTGCGTCTGTCTTTCCTATCAGCCTGAGTTCGTCTTGCTGATCCTTTGGTCCTCTCCTGCGAGGACTGGGGAGTCAGGGAGGGGCAGAACTGGGGAGATAATTTTCAACATGAAAGGAGATCACCAGTAGCATGGTTGGCTGTGGAAAGCCTTGACTACAAGCCACTGGGGAAGAGAAACCAAGACAACTCCTTGAAGGGTCTGGGAGTCCACTGAACCCTGAGGACACTTAGCAAAGCGAAGGGAGGAGATTCTTTAGGGTTGAGGAGAGACGGGTGCAGGTTATACTCACAGCTTGCTGTTCTTCTGTATATTTATTAAAACATCTATCTTCTCATCCATAGCCTTTTGCATTTCCTTCAAGAGAGAATCCAAAGCTAAAATCATCATCATGAAGGGCTTTTGAAGTCCCTTTTCCTGCCTCACTCTGCAAACCACTCAGAGACCACCGCAGCATCTTACTTCCTCAAGAATCCTCACCAGCCCTGGGTGGGGTAGCTCATCAGGATATGCCTGACACGTGCCACCCCTCCCTGTGTCCTCCCCCATTCCATAGTGAAGCTGAAGCACGGGCAGAGTCACTGGGGGCTTGTCCAAAGTCTCCATGTGAGTCAGAGGCCAGGATCTATTTTACCTGATCTCACACTTGAATAAAACCCTTATCTGCCTTGGTTCAATGCCTATGCAATCATGGAACCAAGAAAACCAACCCCGTGGGCTTCCCTGGTGGTGCAGTGGTTGAGAGTCCGTCTGCCAATGCAGGGGACACGGGTTCAAGCCCTGGTCCGAGAGGATCCCACATGCCGCGGAGCAACTAAGCCCGTGTGCCACAGCTACTGAGTCTGCGCTCTAGAGCCCACGAGCCACAACTACTGAGCTCGTGAGCCACGGCTACTGAGCCCCGCACGCCCGGAGCCCGTGTTCTGCAACAAGCGATGCCACGGCAGTGAGAGGCCCGCGCACTGCAACAAGGAGCGGCCCCTGCTCTCTGCAACTAGAGAAAGCCCACGCACAGCAGCAAGGACCCAACGCAGCCAAAAATAAATAGATACAATAAATAAAGTTATAAAAAGAAAACAAACCCCGTGACCCTCGCCCTAAAGACGTTTCTGACTCCAGTGTTTTGACCCCTGCCATGTACGTAGATCCTGTGTATCTGTGTTTGTTCCATCTTTTACCCAACTCCTGGCAGAAATGGTCAACACAAAATAAAGTAGACAGTAGCTCAAATGGCACCTCACATTTATTATTAAGAACTGAAATAATAATAAAATCTTCTTGGCAAATTTTAGATCTATAAAATTTGGCCTGGAAAAATTGGATAGAAATAGTGGTCACAAAGAACTTCTAAGATGGTGACAGTATTAGTGACAATATCTGTTAAGGACAAAAACAGGGTTGGATTGAATATCACAAAATATAAATGAAAAATAATTTCCTTCAAGGAAAACCATTTTAATAAAAAATGAAAGATCTGGGAAGAGTTTACTGATCTGGGGTAGAAAATTGATCAAGGAATTACACTGTCAGGATGGAAATGATTTCCAAAAAATATCCTCCTGAAAAGCATTTTAAAATGTTTGTATAAATTTTGAATAAGACATTTGTATTTGTAAATAAAGTCAAATATCCTTGAAGTCAATATTCCCCCAGGTCCAAAACATCAGAGTCAAAACGTCCCATATTCTTAAAAGTCTCATCATCACCTCAAACTCATCATGTTCCAAACTGACCTCTTCACTTTCTCTTCTAAATTAGCTGCTTCCCAACTAGCCTGTCACTGTCACCACTTTTTTCTAATCGTCCAGATTAAAACTTTGGTGTCATCATGCACGCTTGCCTCTCCTTCGTTCTTTATACTGAATCAATCACCAAGAATGTTATTTTTCCTTCGCTGCATCTTTCAGATTTACCCTTTTCCTTCTGTTTCTACACTTGGTCCAGCTTTCTTCACCTTGAGAGGGGATGCGGCTTCCAGTTTGATATTCTTGCTCCAGACGGCCCCCACCGGCTCCCCCGGTGCCCCCAGGCCACCTTGCAAGCAGCTGCCAGCTCAGCTTTCTGAAGTGCTGCTCCTAGCATGTTCTTTGATTAAGAATCTCCAGAGGCCTCTTACTGCTTACACAACCAAGTCCCAACCTGTCTGCCTGTCTTTCAGAAGCCTTCATTATCCACCGCCTTTGTGCCCACTCCATTTTATTTCTCACAGTTTCCCCCAATGATCCTTCTTTTATGACTGATCTCCCCACTGACTGTGAGGAGCTTCACGTTCATTCTGCTTCCATGCTGTGTGCAAGCTGTTCCCGTGCCCGAAATAGCCTCCTTTGTGCCTTGTGATACCCAGTCCTACCCACTAACAAAACACTTACTGTGTTTGCATTTTGATATAGAAATAAGACATGCACTTTGCAGAAAATTTGGACAATACAGAGGAATATAAAAGAAAAAAACTGATCTCATCACCTTTCAATAACAGCAATTAACCCTTTTGGTATATTTCTTTCCAGTCTTTTTTCTATATATTTACTTACCAATTTCTTTTCACCTGTTGAGATCAGCCTGTATATATTACTTGCATCTTGCTTTTTTATTCTCATTAAAAGTATTCTTTCTAAATTCTGTCTCCTATAGTGAATTTTCATCATATAGATGTATCGTAATTTTTTTAGCTATTCCTCTACTTTTGAAAATTGTGGTTGTTTACAATTTTTTGCTATTATAAACAATCCTGTGATGAACTTCTTTTTATATATACCCATGCTGGCATTTCTGATTATTCTCATAGGTTAAATTCTGAGAAGTCAAGGAGTTGATAAGTCATGGAGTTTTGATATTTTTGATACCTATTGTCTAATTCCTTTTTAGTTTTGTACAAACTTGTACTCCAATCAGCAGTACAAGAGCATTCCTATCTTGCTTTATAATTGTCATAAATTACAACTTGGCTTATTTGAATGTGGCCATTATCTAAGTATTGTTTTCATTTGTAGTTATTTGATTGCTAATGAGGTAAAACTTATTAATATATTTATTGCTTTTTAGTAATAGTCCCCTCTGTGGATTGTTCACAAATACCCTTTGCCCATTTTCCTAGATGGTTCTTATTGATTTGTGTGAGCTTTGTATGTTACAGATAAAAAGCTTTTGTCTATGTCTACCGTATTTGTGGAAAATTATTTCCCCCAAACTGTTGCTTACTTTTAAACTCTGTGTATGGTGCTTTTCTGTTATAATTTTTAAAATTTTTGTATTGTTAAACATTATCAATATTTCCTTTGTGATTTCTTCCATTGTAATTATATTTAGACCATCCAGTTAAATACACACTTATTTTTATTTTAAAAATTCACTTTATATACTATTTCAGTTTATAGTGTTAACTGAGTTAAGCTTTTCCCTTATATAATCAGGCAATATTCTTTTTTTTAAATTAATATTTATTGGAGTATAGTTGATTTAAAATGTTGTGTTAGTTTCTGCTGTACAGCAAAGTGAACCAGTTATACCTGTACATATAGCCACTCTTTTAAAAATTATTTTCCCATATAGGTTATTACAGAGTATTGAGAAGAGTTCCCTGTGCTATACAGTAGGTCCTTATTAGTTATATACTTTATATATAGTAGTGTATACATGTCAATCCCAGTCTCCCAATTGATCCCTCCCCCCCTTGGTGTCCATACGTTTCTTCTCTACATCTGTCTCTCTATTTCTACCCTGCAAACCAGTTCATCTGTAGCATTTTTCTAGGTTTCACATATATATATTAATATACGATATTTGTTTTTCTCTTTCTGACTTCCCTCTGTATGACAGTCTCTAGATTCACCCACATCTCTACAAATGGCCCAATTTCATTCCTTTTTATGGCTGAGTAATATTCCATTGTATATATGTACCACATCTTCTTTATCCATTCATCTGTTGATGGGCATTTAGGTTCCTTCCATGACCTGGCTATTGTAAATAGTGCTACAATGAACATTGGGGTGCATGTGTCTGTTTCAATTATGGTTTTCTCTGGGTATATGCCCAGTAGTGGGATTGCTGGGTCATATGGTAATTCTATTTTTAGTTTTTTAAGGAACCTCCATACTGTTCTCCATAGTGGCTGTATCAATTTACTTTCCCACCAACAGTGCAAGAGGGTTCCGTTTTCTCCACACCCTCTCCAGCATTTGTTGTTTGTAGATCTTCTGATGATGCCCATTCTAACTGGTGTGAGGTGATACCTCATTGTAGTTTTGATTTGCATTTCTCTAATAATTAGTGCTGTTGAGCAGCTTTTCATGTGCTTCTTGGCCATCTGTATGTTTTCTTTGGGGAAATGTCTATTTAGGTCTTCTGCCCATTTTTGAATTGGGTTGTTTGTTTCTTTAATATTGAGCTGCATGAGCTGTTTATATATTTTGGAGATTAATCCTTTGTCCGCTGATTCATTTGCAAATATTTTCTCCCATTCTGAGGGTTGTCTTTTCGTCTTGTTTGTAGTTTCCTTTGCTTTGCAAAAGCTTTTAAGTTTCATTAGGTCCCATTTGTTTATTTTTGTTTTTATTTCCATTACTCTAGGAGGTGGGTAAACAAAGTTCAAAAAAGACCTGGTTCTCATCAGGAGCAAGCATCTGAATCACTTAAGAGTTTTGAGCAACTGTGCCCAACCTTGGAGGTTTTTAATCAGTTCATCTGGGCCAGGGCCTGGGTAAACGGACTTCAGAAATCCTCAGAAGTGATTCTCAGTGCATCCCTGGCAGAGAGGCTGTTACAGGATTATCTATGTTGCTTTCTTCATTTGTCTGGTTATCCTTGGGCTGTATCACCTTAATTTGATTATTAAGTTGGCTTCATTATGATTTTAATATCTGGTAGAAGTAATGCCCCCTTACAACTCTTGAAAAATTTATAAATAAATGCTTTTGCCTATTTATGCTTCTTCATTTGTTGTTCTCAAACTTCTACCTGGGGAACATGAGCAAAACCCCAGGGTGCCAGCCCCATCCACACAAGACCTGAGCTCTGTTTCCTATATTTGTGCTCCTGGTGATTCTGAAACCCACCAAAGTCTGTAAACTGCTATTCTAGAATCTAGATGATCCTTTCAGTAATTACTGAGTTCACAAATAATCTTACTGGGCTCTTGGTTAGATTCACATTAAACTTCCAATGCTGCCTTAAGACTCACCTTAAGGCTCACTTCCTCTAAAAGGACTTTTCTGGTTACCCCAACCTGCATTCATTAATCACTTCTCTAAACCCCTGGTTAGTTGACAACCAGTCGTCATTTAGCTTGGTACTTACTTGTTATTTAATTCTTTTTTGCAGTAGAGTTTGGGTCGCTTATTAAGCTGTAAGCACTTGCAGGGCAGGCTCTGGCATCTCCTTGCATGATTCCTAGTATGGTACTAGCCCATGGAGGGCACTCAGTAAATGCTTACCTTCATAATCTCCACAAATTCCTGGAGTTTTTCAAAATCCTTGTCCATTACATCTTTTATCTAGTGAGGAAGAAAGTCAAAAAGCACATTATTGAATGGGGACTTGTCTTTCAGGCATTTTAAGCTAAGGGCTGCAGCTGCTCCCCTGGAATGAGCTGGATAAAGATTAAGGAATGTTTTAATAATGGCCTATTAAAGCCACTTTCTTCCCAAGAGTCTGTGAAGGGACTAGGGTGAGTGTATCGTCAAGTCAACACCAGCAGCAGCCTTGGCACAGCTTGGATCTGGTCATTGCAAGGCTGCCATGTAGAGCTCAAACCACAGCTTCAATTACATGTTCTTGCTTGAGCATTTCCTTTGTTCATAAATATGCTATAGGTGATTCCATCAGAGAAACAAGAAGAGGATTCTTGCTCTGCAGCTTGCTCAGGGGAGGAGTATTAGGACAATGGAGTTGGTCCCTGACTGCCCCCAAATTCCAGGTCAGCCCCTCTCACTCTGTCACTAAGGTTGTATCTCCCCACCCTTATCAGTGAGATATCTTAGAGAGCCCTTATCATTCAAAATTTGGGTTTAAGCATTAAACAAGTAAGAAACAGATAACCTAAGCTGCTGACACTTAAAACACTCTAGGGGATTTGGGCTCAGTTGGTTTGATTGCTTTTTCCATGCAATTTCTGATTTTCTTTACTATTCAAAGTTAGGCATTGCATTTTCCTTGAAGCTACACTTTTTCTCCATGAGCTGAAAAGTCTCATCCTCTTACCTGTTTTATCTCCTCCATTTTTTCCTTGAGCTCTTCCCTCACCTCCCTGAGTTCATTCTGAGAAAATAAAATAGAGAAGGAGTAAAGAAATGTCTTGGATGGAAGGGAAACGGTCAAAAGGAAGAAAGGAAAGATCCTGGGGCATTGCCAAAAGAGGAGCAGGGAGATAGATGCCAGCAGGGAGGAAAGAAAGGATGCTATTAAGGAAATAGGATAGTGGGACACACAGACATCCTGTACCTCCAGATGTGATGCACTTTGAAAAGGTCATACTTTCGTTCCTGTGGTGTGACCACCAAAAAAATGCATGGCCTAAGTCTAAGGGTGAAGAAGCATCAGACAACCCAGATTCAGGGTCATTCCACAAAATAAATGATTTGCCATCAAAAATGACAGCATCCCAAAAGACAAGGTCAAAGAACTGTTCCAGATGAAAAAAGACTGAAGAGACATGGAAACTAGACGCAAGGTGTGATTCTGGATTGGATCCCAGACCAAAAAAGTTACCTTCTCTTTTGTTATGAAAGACATTAGTGAGATAACTGGTGAAATTAGAATAAGGGCTGTAGGTGAGAACTGTATCAACATTAATTTCCTGCTTTTGATGTCTGGATAATTGTACTGTGGCTGTGTAAGAGAGTGTTCTTGTTTTGAGGAAACATATACCGAAAGCTGAGAGAACCACTTGCTCGCAGATGGGTCAGGAGATATATATGTTACATATTGGTGTGTGAATATGAAAGAGAGAAAAAAAACCCCAAGATAAAATGCCAACATTTGGGGATCTGGGGGAAGGGTATACTAGAACTCATTGTACTAGTTTTTGGAAAATTTTCTGTAAGTCTGAAATTATTTTAAAATAGAGAGAACCAGAAGGAATGAAGTCACAGGGGCTGGAGCAGAACTGTAGCTGCCGGCAGTTTACCTGCTGCAGCGGTTGTTCTGTTGGCCCCACCTGTTCACTGTGTTGATCCAACTTCCTGTCTCCTGGGTCCACACACCTACCTTTAGCTCCTTTGTCCCTCCTGGTTTGCTAAATGGCCCTTCTTGTTTAGCTCCTTTGTAGTCATATGTCTGTTGGTTGAAAACAGAAACACAGAATATTGGAAAGCGCAGGCGTGGGAGGGTGAGGAAGGAGGCGTGACCCCGAGTTTCTGCTCTTCCCTTTGGGTCAGCACAGAGGTAACCTGGCCTCACCTGTGCAGGGGTTTCCTCCATCCTTCTCCCCTCTCTGAGCTCATCTCATTCCACTCCCTTCCTGGCCCACTGGGCCTCAGCTTTCTGTCGCCTCCACAGCCATACTCATTCCCACCTCAGGGCCTCTGTGCGCGCTAATTTTTCTGACCACAGCACCCGTCCTCAGCCCTCCGGGGTCCTCAGCCTTGTCCTACAGCTCTCAGCTCAGAGGAAGCCCTTCCTGACGCTCTCAACCCACAGCAGCGCCCCGGTCACATCTCCCTATTTTAATTCCCTGCATCATAGGTAAAACTACTGAATTTTTCCTTATTTATTTAGGTATCTGCTTTGTTCTGTGAGAGCAGAGAGCTTGTCTCTCTTTCAATGTATCCGCCAGCATCTGGGACAAGTCTTGGCCACCAGGAACAGCGAATGACCCCTGACTCCAAGTCACCTCCCCGTGCGTCTCAGGCCTGGCTGCCGGGATGGCCTCAAACAAGCTTCTTCCTCTGAGGAGCTCTGGCTTCAATTCCAGGCAAACTGCCTTGTACTTCTTGCTCTGCAGAGACAGGAGGCTGGGATTCAGGCTGCCAGGTATCAGGATTGAGAAGGACCCTCCACCCACCCAACCCTGCCTGTCCAACTGCGCTTAAGCTCAGGCCCACATACCCGCAGCGCCTGGGCCAAGATAACTCACATTTTCTCATGTTCTACTCCTCTCATGAGTGACACCTGCCTGTTCAGCAGGCAGCCCTCTCCCTGGGGAGCTGGTGGGGGTGAGGCCTGGTGGGAGCACTTTAAGATAACTCAAGGAAGCCGTCTAAGTATTTTTTCAGGAGCATTGACTTTTGAGGTAGACAGACAGAGTTGAATTCTAGTCTCAGCTGCCCTCCTTACCTGCTGTGTTGACTTAGGCAAGTTATTTAGCCTCTCTGAGCCGTCACTTCCTCATCTGTAAATTGTGGATGATAATTACATTTATCTGATGAGGTTCTTGTGTGCCTTAAACACACGGGTAAAATGCGGGCCTGGCTGGGGTCATGGCTCCCGGAGTGGGCGAGATAGGGGTGGGGCATTTCAGTGCTCCTTGTCCTGGTGGGGGTCCTTCCCACCCCAAGGCCAGGGGTTCATTCCCCACCCTCCTTCCAGCCTGAGAGGCCACGTCACGCTCAGAGGGAGAAAGAAAAGCCGAGGGTTCGCTGGGAACTCTCTGTGCCCCCAACTCCATCCAGTGAGAGTTCAAAGAGGCCCCACATTGGCCAGCAACGTTTCTCCTTTACCAGGTTTGTTTTCTTCAGTTCTGCCCTCTTGGCTGACATGATGGAGGAGGCCAGAGTGTTCTTCAACTTCCCAGCCTCCCCACAGTGGGCCCCCGGGACCAGACCACTGCAGGTTACAGGCTGAGGTGAGGGCAGGATGCCCACCTCTCTGTGTGTGGAACAGCTGAGGTCACAATGCCCAGGACCTGCATGCTGGCCGGAGTGTCACCACAACTCCTGGGGTGCCTCGGCCGCTGAGAAGAGGACCTCAGCCTGGGTTCCAAAGCCACGAAGTCTCCCTCCTGCAAGGGGAGAGGGGCTGTCCTGGAAAGCCCACCCTGAAGGACCACAGCCTGCATGGCCCAAGTACAAGGCACAGCCCCAGGAGAAGCAAAAATTGCTGGCTCCTTTCCCAGACGGACCCACCCAAAGACCAGGAGGAGGTGTCTGCCCTCAACAACGAGCTTCTCCTGGAAGCCCACACACCTGCTCTCCTGACCCTTCTTTGAGCCTAAAGCTATTTTGGGTTGGGATGCCCTGAAGTCTCTCTGGTTCAAGGTGCACGTACTGTGCTAATCGAGGGCTCTCTGTGCTGGGGGAGGGGTGCCAGTCTCGGCAGGACGATCTCTGATGCCCAGGCCTGACTGCACAGCTGGCTCTGTCCCCTCTCCCCTCCTACACCCAACTCCATTCTTTTCTCCTGGTTTTTCTACTATCCTGGAAGAGCGTTAGGGCAAGAAGCAGTATGTGAACAGTGCGGTCGGTGAAAAGCCCAGATGACGGGCAATGAAGAATACCGAAGCCATCCTGAGGGTAACTATGATTTGTGTTTCGAGAGTCAAAGGAATGTAGCCTCCCCTGGGACCTAAAATTATTCAGCATCCAGGTTAGCAAGCCTAACTGGATGCTGAATAATTCTCTTTCCTCTTATCCTTGGGCATGCCTTCTTCCCTCTACTACTTGCTACAGAAAGGGCCAACTTGGAAATTCCTAGAACAGACAGTACAGGAAATGATGCAAATTGCATGTGAAGTGTGTGTCCGCACCCCAGACATGACTTATCACCCTCACCTTCCCATTTCCTGTGCTTATGCTTGTCCTTTCCAGAGGCCCTGAGCACTGGAGCTTCTTCGGAGTCACTTGCAGCATTTCTGATGCATTTCCTAGGGGGTTATTTTGCAGCTCCCAACCTGGTGAGAGCCTTCAATCTCAGCCTGTCACAACCAAACTTCCTCCCCTCCCCTCCCATCTTTTCCCCTCCCCCACTGAACAGTGACACAACAGTCTGTGACATGTGACATGTCACATGAGCCCACTGGCCCATACATCAGGAGATTGGGTGTAAAAGGAATCAAGTTCTCATTGTGAAGACTGCTTTGTAAAGTAGAAAATTATACACCCCCCCCACACACAAACACATCATCACCATCATCATCTGGACAGAAATTTAACTATAGACCCACAGCTCCAGGTTTGTGCCTTCATATAGTACTTGCTATTCATGCCCTCAAATACATCATTGTTGTCATCAGTATGTTCTGGAAGGGCTGGGAATAAGTTTAATGAACATAAATAAATGAGTCTGTTACTTTCTGCTCTAAGATTTTGCAACTGCGTGAGGCCCTAGGTGGAAGCAGCACTGTGATGTGGAAGTTGCTGTGGTATGACTGTTATACACAGGCCGTAGGCCCTTCTTACCTGGAGAATGTCAGATAGGCTTTTCCTAACCCCCCTTCAGGGCAAAATCCACTGGTCCAGGGCAAGGACCGTAGAGCCCTCTGATGTTCCAATGGAGTTTGGTGAAAGGGGAGATTCCCAACAGAGAGAAAGAAGCAGTCATGTGTCTCTTTTCCCCAAGTTGATGGCATTTAGATTTCCTTTTCTTTATAGGGGTCCTGATTTTTCCGTTTCATGAAGACAAGGTTGTGTGTGGGGTGGAGGCCGGGGGAAGGAGGATTGAAAATGGCCTTAGGGCCTCTGTGTTTGGCCTCTTGTGATTCCAGAGGTACAAAGTTCCAGGGTCTGGCCTACAATGAAGCCCGGACTCAGCCAAGACTCACATCTAGGCCCAGAGAAGGTGAAGAGAACATCATCTGTGCTGAGGGGCCCATTTGACTACAGGGGACCCAGTGTTCTAAAGCTCTTTGATTCTCAAAGGTGCCCAGAGTCCTGATGGCCGTGGTCTCCAGTCAACCTTGCACAACATAGCTTGCCACACGTGACCTCGATGATTGGCTCCTGAACACCCTGCCACACACTGCAGTGTCTAGCGCTGCCACCCAGTGGCCGGCTGGCTGGTTCTTAGTCCCAGTCTCACGGGACTTTTATATGTTTGGCTACTGCATTGTCCCATGTAACTGATTTATAGACACCTTACTTCTACATTGTGCAGGGTTCAGACATCTTTTCTCATTGACACATTGGTTCCTATGTAATTTCTGATCATTCCTATAAACAGTGTATCAGATCTTGGCTAGAGTCAAGTCCTATTATATTGTTTCTATGGAATTTCTATCATGTGAACTTCTAGTGCCTCTATTTCAGGAACAAAACGTAATATTCTGAACAATTAATGGTAAATCTCCAGCTACCACAATACAGCTTATGATAAGTGAAAAGTCTTATCACTCTTATGATAAGAGCAAAGGCTTTGTTTGAGGATCGCAGGCTTTTTTCTCCTGTGTGTTCTCTATGACAGAGATGCATTTGCCAGGGCATCCCAGGACCCAGGGGAACCTGTTACAGTTCCCACAGCCGACTGTTACAGTGCAGCCTGCTGTGTGAAATAAAGAGCCACCAACCATCAGAGACTCCCCTGCTCCTGCCAAACATAGCTCCTGGGGCCTCCTTATTTGGCTGGTGTCCCTTTACCGTCTTTGGATGCAGCCCAAGTAGAGGATGATGGCAGTTATCCTCCTGCCTCTTTTGGCTTCCCTGATCCGAGGCTCTCTACACTTGCTATCCCAGTCTGTAGCCTCTTCTCCACCTCTGACACCTCCAAATTCCCATTTATCACTGAAGCAATCAAACTGGTGCAATAGCCTCTTTGGATTGCCCTTGTTGGGGGACTATGATTTGCATGGTGTCCATGGAGGATCACAAATGGGAGGATTCCATGGGTTATAGTCCTGGGAGCAGCCTGCACCCCTCACACTCACATTTCTTTGGCTACAAACTAACAAGGCCACACCTAACCAGAAAGGAGGCTGGGATATGTGGCCACATGTCTCCCAAGAATAAGAGGAAATAGGTTTAAGGAGCGGGCAACCAATCTCTGCCACACCTTCCTAAAGCATCTCATCTCTCCTATTTCACTTTAACAAGTCCTCTTGTAAGAAAGCTTGGTTTGGGGTTCTGGTTTTGGTGCAAAAGGGAGGTAGCCAGCAAGGTCTGAAAGGGAAAATTACACCAGGTTCTCGAGCTGCGATGAAATCTCCTAACAAATGTGAACTGGCAGAGTTCAGGTTAGGGAGCTACCTCTTTGTCACCTGAATGGCCAGTGGGTGGGACATTGAGACAGAGATTGGGATACTGATCCTGTTGGTCCAGAACTTTGCAATACAACAGTTCCAGTCTATTCCAGTCCCATTCTGCAGAAGGCCCTGCACACCTCGCTTCCCTCCTGCAGGCATCAGAATGTGGGTCTGGTCTGAAGCTTCTCTTGCTGTTCTGAGCCCTCCGAGAAGCACTAGGGCCTGACCAAGATGTCTGACCTTTGTCAGCCCCTTCACTGGGAGATGGCCCCTGCCGCTGTCCTCTTGGCTGAAAGTCCATAACCTCCTTAGAGGAACCTTTGTGTCTAGTCCCACGAAGTCCCTGAACGTGACCCCTGCCTGGGGATGCCTACAGCTGGCCCCCACCACCAGATATGGACAACAACCCAGACTGGACCAAAGTTTTCCAGACCCTGGGGATACTTGTCACTAGAGGGCTTCCTGTGGGGTCAGCCTGGCTGGTGCCTTTTTCACATCTGATTAACTTCCTTCTCTTGGCCATTCTGACCCTGGGATCATTAGCATCTCAGAGCTGAGTCTAGGTGAAGAATGGCCCAGACTGTGTGGATCTTCTTCCCTCAGCAGGAGTTCCAGGGCCTGGGCTGGGGAAAGCATCTCTGCCCTGGAGCTGTGAGTGGTGATAAAAGCAAGGAAGCTTGTAGAGCCCGACTGGAGAGTTCAGTGAGCTGGAGAAGGCTGTTTAAACCAGTCTCCAAACAGAGGAGCCAGACACAGATTCTGAGAGCTGCTGTGGAGACAGGGTGAGAATAGCTCCTGGCAAAGGCAACCAGATTGGAGGAGCCTGGAAGGCTCTCGCGGGAGGCTGAGTTGTCAGTGGGGGAAAGCTTGGTGCCTTTAAAGCCTGAGAATTAGGCCGTTTCTAGAGGTTTGCTTCTTCGTTCTTGTTACATGTCTGTGCTCTAAACAGGGCTGTGGAGTTTTTCCTTTGTTGGCAAAAAGCATTGTATAGAATGCGTATAAATGGATTGCTTGTTTTTCTGAATCTTGAATTCAATGGATTCCACATACCTCTTGCATTTCATGCCAAAATATTTGGCTGTTCTGATTTAGTTTAGGTTTAACAAAACTAAAAAACACCCCATATATCCAGATCCGCTTGGATAGTCTGCATGTTAACACTGGTTTTCGTTTAGCTCCCGGTGTCACTGTGGGGAAATTCTGCTGAGGCATCCCGTCTGCTGGTGCAGGTAGAGAGAATCACCGGCTCTGAATCAGCCAGTTCTCTGATGAGGGGCTGAATGCTGTCCTAGAAGCTGGGAGTTCAGCCTCTTTCTCCAGCCCTCCCAACAATTAAACCAGCTGATGTGGATTCCTTTTGCAACTAAGAACGTGACTGGTGAACGGAGATGGCCCCATGTTCCCGCTAATTGTAGGTCTTTGGAAAGTCACACACGTGCAGCAGTAACTCCTGGCTGGTGACCCACAAGCACATGGCCTATGGAAATGTTGTGGATTTCTATTTGGTGACATCTCGTGGATTCTCAGGGTTGGTCATTTTAATTAATGGCCATGATAAAAGCAGATCTGATGCTTTACTATCAAGCCCCTCATCATTTTTTATAACAAGTGATTTCACTTGGCTGGTTCTTTGTAGCCAAACGTTGCACAGATACTTTTTTTTTTTTTTGTCACAGATACATCACCTTGGATGACCGCCTTTACCTCTCAAGAGCTTGCCGGCTCCTCACCCTGTAGGTTGGTTCTGCAGGGAGCGCTTTCTCCAGCAGGCCTGTTCCCCTGCTCAGGAGACTGAATCCCCAAGTCCACCCGGGCTCCCCCCCAGCCTTGTTCCTCAGGGCCACTGGCAGCCCCCCGCTCCTCCCCCTGCTCCTGTCCACATGGCTCTGGGGTGTCCCTGGGCCACGTGACAGACTAACACTTTGAGAAGAACCCTCTGGGCCCTGGGCTCCACTTGAAGTTGAGGAAGGAGGCATAAGTGACACCGCTCCTCTGGGTGGCAAAACTCGTGTGAAAAATCGCTCTCTGGGAAAAACAACTTGGGCGGAATCGAACACGGAAGCAGACCACAGTCCTTGCCGAGCCTTCTAAACATAAGCGTCGATTTATTTCTAATTCTTGATCAAAACAAAGCAACCCCGTTCTTGTGACAGAATCAAACCTGTGACAATAACAACCCACGCAGAGGGTCGTGAATCCCATGGCCGGCCTGGTTCTCCACGCCGCCACTCACTGGCAGGTCACCCTTATCCAGGCTCAGGGCCAGGCTGGGTCTTAGCAAGGAGCTCTGGGTCACTATGCAGGGGACTCCACAGCAAACCCCCTGCTGGTTCAACACACGTTTACTGAGCCTGACTGTGTGCCAAGCACTCTGCTGGGCACAAAGAGCACAAAGATACCTGGCATGGCCCTGGGCCTAGGAGCTCATCACTGGTGGGCTGACAGGGCATCGTTAGAATCGCACTTATGATATGGTAAGTAGGCTCAAGGTGCTGAGAGCCCAGAGGAGGTGCACGGCCCAGTTCTCAGAGCTGGCTTTCTGCCATGTTCTTCTGGATCCCATTCCTGGCCTTGTGAGCTTCCCAACCCTTCACTTTAGACAATTTCTTCTCTAAACCCAGCGCAGGAGGCGGGCGGGGGGTGAGGGGGAATGCTACCTACCGCATGCCAAACTTTCCCATCTCCAGTGCCTGCCTGGGTCTCTGAAGATGACACGCTCCCCCCATATCAGTGGGACCATCCCCTCCATGCTGAGCCCTGGATGGTGAGTGTTTACCTGTCTCCCGTGTATCACATGGGCCTTCCTTCCAGCAGAGAGAGTTGCTAGCCTGTCCCAGCAGCTGTATTACATACTAAATCAGCCCTCTCTGCTCCATCTGGCCCAAGTTCACCTTTACCTGGCCTTGTCACTCTACACAGCAGCTGGAACTGGACTTCGATCTACACATCCTCTAACAACGTACAGCAAGAAGGTGTCCTCTGAGCTGGGAGTGTGTCAGGCTGATACTGCATCACGTCACAGTGTTTGCAGGTAACACATGCCCGTTCTCAGAGGTCCTGTGGGTTCCTGACTCGGGAAATAATGGGATATCCATAAATGTAACAACGCTTGGGTTTCGTACGTGGATCTCCCTCAGCTCTCAGTACTCAGAGAATTGGAAAAATGGAAGCCCCAAAGTCCACACAAAGGAGACTTTGCAGTACCGACCTGGTGTCAGTGAGATTCTTCTTGCTGACGCCACTAGGTAAACTTACCTGGCCTCTGTTTTGCTGCTCCCTGCCAGGCCCCGCAGACATTCAACGGGCCTTCTATTCTGCCTTCCACTTGGTTACTTGTATCCGGGTTCTCCAGAGAAACAGAATCGATAGAATTTCTGCCTATCTATCTACCTATCTATCAATCAATCAAGAGATTTATTTTAAAGAAATGGCTCACATGATTATGGAGGCCTAAAAGCCCCGAAATCTCCCATCTGTAGCTGGAGACCCAGGAGAGCCCATGGTGGAAGTTTCTGTCTGAGAACAGAAGACTGAGGTTCCAGCTGTAAAATAGAGAAAGAATTATTTCTTACTCAGTCTTTTATTCTACCCAGGCCTTCAACAGATTGGATGGGGCTCACACACTTTAGGGAGGGCAATCTGCTTTACTCAGTCTGCCAATTCAAATGTTAATCTCATCCAAAACACCCTCATAAATATACCCAGAATAATATTTAACCAAATTCAGCTGACCCTTGTACACGGGTTTGGATTGCACAGGTCCACTTATATGAGGATTTTTTTCAGAAGAAGTACTGCAGTCCTACGTTATCCGCAGTTGGTTGAATCTCCAGGTGCGGAATCGTGGATACCAAGGCTGACTGTAAAGTAATATGTAAAGTTCTGACTGTCCGGGGGTCGGCACCCCTAACACCCACGTCGTTCAAGGGTCAGCTGTACCCTGTGACCTAGTCAAGTTGACATGTAAAATTAACCATCATATTACCTGTCTCTGCTGCCTTCTTGACCCATGTCCTCATCTTCTGGAGCACAGCTTGTTTCCTTCCTTGAGTCGTGGCACATGAGGACTGATCTCATGGTAACTGACCTCCGGCTTGGTCTCAGACCCTCGCCCCTGGCTCTTCTGATACCAGATCCCTCCTTCTTCCCTTTGTCCTTGTTGGAGAGCTTTCTCCCACCCCACTGCTGTGGCTGGTGGTTTCAGGGCAAAATCTTCCAGGAAGAGGGCCCTCTCTCTCTCTCTCTCTGTTCAGCTTTATGAATCAGCCCCTGCCAAGGGGTCACCCCTCCTCCTCTGCTCACCCGTGGTGTTTGTCTCCTGACACCCATCTAGTGGGAGGGTATTTGTCCGTACCCTCCTGATGCCCTGCTCTGCCAGGAGAGAACACCCTATTTTTCAGATTCCCTTGCGCAGCCCTTGGCCATGGCTGCACCCCGTCTTGGGCCCTTCTGAGCTCCTTCTCAGCTCAGAGCACGCCCCCAGCCTCTCCATTCTCCTGCCTCCCTAGCCTGTCACACTGCTTGGTTAACGCCAAACAGGTGCATGGATGTGTGGGGCTACGGCATGGTTTCCCTGCAGAAGGGCAGGGTAGCGCAGGTGTGAAGACATTGGCTGTCCCATTGCTAAGGGGGGACTTTTGGTTTCCCTGAAGGGGGCTTTGGACCTGTGGGCCTGGATTCTCTGGTTCAGTGATTCCGGTGACCCTGCCAGTCTTCTGTCCTTACAGGTTGAACTAGAGTCAAGGGTTCACCTACAGGGATACAGGGAATCACGGGAATAAAACAGCTAGTGTCTTAACCAAGCATTTTGAATGTGTTTATTTTATTTAATCCACACAATGACCCTAAGAGGTAGGCACTATTGTTCTTCCCATTTTACAGATGAGGAAGCCGTTTAACTCAAAGATTAAATAACTTCTCTGAAGTCGAAGAGCTGGGTGGAGGAGCACTGAAATGAAGCCAGGCAGCCTGGCTACACAGCCAGCACATTTAACCTCCTCCCCAGGCCACCTCAGCTGAGGGGCAAGGACCCACCACCGTCCTTACTTGGTGGAAGGACGTGTGGACCACCCCGACCAGTGCAGCCCATGTCAGCATTTCCCACCTGACATTTGTAAAATTGGGGTTAAAAGAGGTAAGTAGCCTGGACACCTGCCTGCCCATAAGAAGATATTATGCAAAGGCAGATGTGGGACTCCATCACTTCCTGCTTCTGATTCAGTAGCTCTGACATAAGGCCTTCACTAGCAGCCTCGGGAACACAGCACTATTGGTTGGGAGCCTGGGCTGTAACATCATACAGACCAGGCTTCAAGTCCCAGGTCCTCTCCTACTAGTTACTTGACGTTGGGCACGTGTTTTAGCCTCTCTGAACTTGTTTCTTCATCCAGAAAATGGGATAATAATAAAGTACCTACCTCATAGGGTTTTTGAATTTTGTCTCTTAGAATTAAATAAGGTAAAGTATGTAAGGGGTGTGGCATATGCTTCTTGTGAACTGTAGGTGCTCCAAAGCCCCCTCATTCCCAGGGAAAATGCCTTCCTCCCCTTACTCCAGGCCAGGATCTCTTAGGACTGGAAGCAGCACTTAGCAGACGTACTAGTGATTCCTCTTTTTCATTTTTAGCCCCGCCCCCATCCCCAGGGCTCTGGACCAGCACCCTCTGTGTTGGAGTGAGGATGGGGGTGAGGATTATTTAGGAGACATAGACACACCCAGGCACATGTGGTGTGCACCCAGCTAACTCCCTTCTCCTGGAACCCCTCCCCCACACTGTATATTAAAAATGAAATAAATAAAAAATATTAAAAGAAATTAATAATGAATCTATTAAGTTTTTGAAACTACTAAAAGTATGAAATAATTGCTGAAGAAAATTATGTAAAACAGAACAAACCAAGAAGTTCACATGTACACACATACAGTTATATGAAACAAAAAGAACTCAGCAACTTCAGAGCTAAATTATCAAATTGGAGACAATGCACATAAATTAATGAAAAGAAAAATAGTCAAATTAGGTAAATAATATTAACTCAGGAAACATTTTCTTTTTCCCAAAATTTTGTTGTAGTAAAATACACACAGAATTTACCATTTCAACCATTTTTTAAAATTTAATTTAATTTTATTTTTTGGACGCACTGCACAGCATGTGTGATCTTATTTCCCCAACCAGGGGTAGAACCTGCAGCCCCTGCATTGGAAGCAGAGTCTTAACCACTACCTCCAGGGAAATCCCCACAACCATTTTTTTTTTTTTTTGTAAATAAATAAATAAATTTATTTATTTATTTATTTTTTGCTGCGTTGGGTCTTTGTTGCTGCACGCGCACTTTCTCTAGTTGTGGTGAGCGGGGGCTACACTTTGTTGCGGTGCATGGGCTTCTCATTGTAGTGGTTTCTCTTGTTGTGGAGCACGGGCTCTAGGTGTGCGGGCTTCAGTAGTTGTGGCGCATGGGCTTAGTCGCTCCACGGCATGTGGGATCTTCCCGGACCAGGGCTCGAACCCATGTCCCCTGCATTGGCAGGCGGATTCTTAACCACGGCGACACCAGGGAAGCCCCCCACAACCATTTATAAATGGGTAGTTCAGTGGTGTTAAATACCTTCCTAATGCTGTGCAGCCATCATCACTATCCATCCCCATAATTCTTTTCATCTTGTAAAATGAAAACTCTGCACCCCTTTGTCACTGAATCAAACTGGGGTCTGCTCACCCCACATGCAGCAAAGCCAATCACCTGACACCAAATTGTGGTGAAGGAAAGTATAGCATTATTGCAGGGCACCAAGCGAGGAGGACAGGCAGCTCCTGTTCAAAAGACCCGAACTCCCCGATGACTTTTATTTTATTTTATTTTTTTTTTGGCGGTACGCGGGCCTGTCACTGTTGTGGCCTCTCCCGTTGCGGAGCACAGGCTCCGGACGCGCAGGCTCAGCGGCCATGGCTCACGGGCACAGCCGCTCCGCGGCATGTGGGATCTTTCCGGACCCGGGCACGAACCCGTGTCCCCTGCATTGGCAGGCGGATTCTCAACCACTGCGCCACCAGGGAAGCCCCCCGATGACTTTTAAAGAAGGGTTTTCAAAGGTCACGTTAGGGGTGAGGGTGGCAGGGTGTATGATCAGCTTATGGACTTTCTTCTAATTGGTTGGTGGTGAGATAACAGGGTGATGTTTCAGGAATCCTAATCATCAACCTGCTGGTTCCAACCAATCTGGGGTCCATGGCTTGCAATCAGCATGTAGTCACCATTCCCCACCTGGCAGGGGTGAGGGGGTCTTAATGCAGAACTTGAAGATACATGTCAAATTGTTATCTATATCCCTTCGGTAGGAGCTAGGGTCCTGTGACTCTGTTTTATGGTTGAACTATTATTTAAGCTAATATTACTTTTCTTGCTTGACTGCTTTTCCTTCGTTTCTGCATTCCCTCGCTTCCCTAATTAGTAACTGAACAAGTCTGCTCTTGGAACTCAGGAAAGGCCTAGGAGCCTAAAGCTTTTTTTTTTTTTTTTTTTACAAACAAGAAATGGGGGACATGGAGGGGCTTTTGTCCCTGGGAGGGCCCTGCAGGGTCCTGCTCAGTTTCACATTAAACAACTGTTCATTCCCTCCTTCCCCAGTCCCTGGCAACCACCATTCTAGTTTCTCTTTCTATGAATTTGACTAAGAACCTCATATAAGTGAAATCATACAATATTTGACCTTTCGCGACTGGTTTATTTCCCTTAGCATAATGTCCTCAAGTTTCATCCACGTTGCAGCAGGTGTCAGAATCTCCTTCTTTTTAAAGCTGAATTCTATTCCATTGTATGTTTATACCACATTTTGTTTATCCTTTCATCCTCAATGGACACTTGGGATGCTTCCATGTTTTAGCTATTGTGAATAATGCTGCTATGAACATGGGTGTACAAATATCACTTTGAGTCCCTTTTTTCAATTCTTTTGGGCATATACCCAGAAGTGGAATTTCTAGATCATATGGTAATTCTATTTTTAATTTTTTTAGAAACCTCCATACTGTTTTCCACTGACAGTCCCCCTAACAAGGGTTCCCTTACCTCCACATTCTCAACACTTGTTCTTTTCTGTTGTTTTGATAGTAGCCATACTAATGGGTGGTATTTCTTTGTTTTGCATTTCCCTAATGATTAGTGATATTACACATCTTTTCATGTTCTTACTGGCCAACACATTTACTTTTAAAGGAATAAAGCATAATTTTTTAAAAAAGATCAGTTATTAAAACAGTACTTAAACAGAAGGGGGAAAATAAATGAAAAATTTGAGCAGCTGTAGTTTAGAATCCAAGGGTTCATGTTCCCCATGAGGTTCCAGGAAAAATGTTTCTTCAGGATTAAGGAAGCAGGGCTGGCTGCCCAGTACGGTGTGCTGTCCACTAAGGGGTGCCCAAGAGCAAAGGGCCCTGGGTGGCTCTCCCCAAGGGATCCAAGGGAGCACCCAAGGAAGGCTCCAGTGACCTGCCCCAGGAGCTCCACTGCTTCCCCAGCTGTGTGGGGATCTAGAGAAGCTAGCTGTAACAGAACTTTTCCCTCAAGCAGGAATGGCCCCATGAGGCATAATTGTCTTCAACAGTTCATGTCCACACTGAGAAAATTATCATGCATTGCTGGTGGGAGTGGAAAATGATATAACCCCCCTGGAAGAGAGTTAGCGGTTTCTTATAAGCATATGCTTACCATATGACCCAGCAATCCAACCCCTAGGCATTTACCCAAAAGAAATGTCCACACAAAGACTTGTTCATGAATATTCACAGCAGCTTCATTCATAATGGCCTCAAACTGGAAATCAACACCACATCTGCCAGCAGGAGAATGAATAAACAAGTTGTAATATTTTCCTACAATGGAATACCCTTTGACAATAAAAAGGAGTTAACTACTGATACATATGACAAGATGGGTAAATCTTACAGATGTTTTACTGAGTGAAATTCCATTCAAATGAAAGGCTAGAAAACAAATCTATAGTGACAGAAAGCAGATCAGTGGTTGTCTGAAGCTGGGGTGGGGGAGGGATGGCTGCAAAGAGCAGCAGGGAATATCCTGGGGTGTTGGAAATGTTTTATGACTCGATTGTGGTGGTGGTTCCACTGGTATATACATTCTGCAAAACCGATCAGACTGTATACTTAAAATAGGTGCATTTTATTGTGCATATACCTTAAAATTTTTAAGTTGATTTAGAGACAAACAAATAGATGATGCAATGTTTCTTGCACATTGAAATTTGTGCAGCGTATCAAAGCCACTACAAAGATTATTTCATTTAATCCTCATAATACCATTGTAAAATAGTTATTATTACCCTCATTCCGCAGATAAGGAATTGTTTAGGAAAACCACCCCCCCAGCCTTTCCCCTTGTGCTTCTCCTTTGCTCTCACACCATGTCATACCACACCTACCACTTCTGACACCAGATGTATGGGGGTTTTCACCTACAAGCAGCGATTCTCTGTGACACCAGCTGCGTGTCCTACAATTTAATCCAGTTCTGACACTACTGGAGCTAGTGTCAGATCCCACAGGTTAAGGGTTCAGTCTTACAAGGCTCCCCACCCCCTACCCACCCCCCCCCTTCAGATGTCCAGGTTGTTACCTGTGCTTCTGACCAAGCAGCTATAGATTGGAGATTCCCACGACCCCCTCCTCAGGTTCAATTAATTTGCTAGAGTGGCTCACAGAACTCAGAGAAACATTTTACTCACCAGATTACCAGGAAATACCCAGGTGGGAGAGAGACAAAGGGCGAGGTATGAAGAAAGGGCAGGGAGCTTCCATGCCCTCTCTGAGTGCACCATTCTCCCCATGTCTCCACGTGTTCACCAACCCAGAAGCTCTCTGAACCTCATGCTTTTGGAATTTTGGTGGAGACTTCTTCTTCTTTTTGTGTCTGCACCACGTGGTGTGTGGGAGCTTAGTTCCCTGACCAGGGATTGAACCCATGCCCTCTGCAGTGGAGGCATGCAGTCTTAACCACTGGACAGCCAGGGAAGTCCCTGCAGAGGCTTCATTACATAGGCCTGAGCAATCGTTAACTCTGAAGGACAGGAGGCTGGTGCTGAAAACTCCAAGCTTCTCAACATGGCTTGGTCTTTGTAGAGACTGGCCCCAATCCAGGCATCCACCCTGAGTCACTTCATCAGAAAAAAAAGACACTCCTGTCACTCAGGAAACTACAAGGGTTTTAGGAGCTCTGTGCCAGGTACTGGGGGCAGAGACCAATATATATTTTTTTCTATTATCTCACAGGCATCAAGGCTTAGAGAAAAACCTCTCGAGTTGTGCTTGGCTGGGCATTGCAGCCACAATGCACCACTCTAACAAAGAGCCTGGACAGTCATTAGCAGCTCACTTTGCGGAAGAAAACCTGTCTGCTCTCAGGGGTGCTGAGAGCGTGTCCGAGATGGCAAGTGTGGGAAATGCAGCTTCCACTCCGGGGATACAGATCTAGTTAGTCTGGGAGGTTGTGGGAAAGTTAAAGTTGTAGACCCGTACGTACCTAAGGGTGTATTGTGTCCAGGTGGAAAAGCATTCCTAACCTGGGGGACTGGACGAGATGCTACAGGGAGTTTCCACGAACCCCTTTGCTTCCTGTGGCTCATGCAAACCAAGTGTTTGTTCCTGGGTTGCTCGTGAAGCCAGCTGCTTCCTTCTCTCCGTTCCCTTTTTATCCAGCCTGGGTTTCCTCACACAACTTGGGCGAAACTGGTGTCCTGGAGTTCAAGGCTGTCCCCCTCTCCCCTCATCACCGGCCCTCCACGTCCAGTGTAAGGCTCCTCATTCATTCACGTACGCCAGATCTCCATGGACTACACAGAGTCGAAGGTAGGAGTGGGACTCCAAAGAGAAGAATAATAGCAAACCCACCTCATACAAACCATCACACCTCCTCCTCACTGAGAGATTTTGCTGTACTTATTATGGGGTGAGTGCTTTGTGACTATGGCGCAGTCCCAGCTCTCAAGGGGCTCGTGGACTAGTGGGAGAAAAGAGAAATGCATGTGGAATTTCAACCCAGAGTGCCAGGAGCAGCCCTGGGGGAAGTGAGGGTGCGTGGATACTGTACCTCACTCCACACTCACTGCGCTTCTCCAGTAGTTCTCTCTGCTCCCAGAGGGAAGCCTAGCAGGGCCCTTACATCAAGAGACCGAGGACACCTGGGTGAATGGCTGGGGGACAGGGTGCTGGCAGGGGTGGTGTTTTCCGGGATGGGACTGTCAGGTTCTCTTCCATCCCCAGAGAGTGGCCCTGAGAGGCCCTGGCACACACGGGTCCTGCCACTGGGAAGAAGTCATCTGAGGCCATCGCTGCACAAGAGAATATTGTGCAGGACATTATCGTTGAGGCATGAAGAATTTTTTCCTCTTTCCCTTTGCCCTTCCAATCAGAAGGGCAGTTTGCCCTTCCCTTCAGGAAGGGTGTGAAGGGGGGTGAAGGGCAGAGGCTTCCAGCCTTTGGTTTCCAACAGCTTAGCTCTTAGGGGAATGGAGAGAGTTATGGGTATAAACAGGATGTTGGGAGGGAGGAAGGAAGAGTGAGAGTGAGAGAGAGAGAGAGGTTCTTGGTCCCCCAGAGAAAGTGCCTTGGCCTCTGGTCTGTACTTACTTGGGGAGTCAGAGCCTAGCCTGGGATGGGTGGCTTCTGGCCTCACTGAAGCAGGACTAGTTGGGGGCCCATCATCTCCCCACCTCATGCTTTGCAGTGATCTGAGCTTGAATTGTTGCCCTGCTACTTCCTACCCTGGAGTTTTTTTTTTTTTTTTTTTTTTTTTTTTTTTTTTTGCGGTACGCGGGCCTCTCACTGCTGTGGCCTCTCCCGTTGCGGAGCACAGGCTCCGGACGCGCAGGCTCAGCAGCCATGGCTCACGGGCCCAGCCGCTCCGCGGCATGTGGGATCTTCCCGGACCGGGGCACGAACCCTTGTCCCCTGCATCAGCAGGCGGATTCTCAACCACTGAGCCACCAGGGAAGCCCTACCCTGGAGTTTTGAGCTAGCCATTTCCTTCTTGGAGCCAGAGCTTTCTCACCTGTAAAATGGGGATCGTGCTGGCCTCTCCCCGGCACTGTGGTTGTTGAGAGGGTGGGCAGGGAGGAGGGTGCAGCAAGCCTGGCCCACACCTGCCAGCTCCTGTCCCTCCTCGGTCCTTCCTCTGCTCTCCTTCCCCTCGGCCCCTTGGCCCTCTGGGCCTTGAGGGCCCGGAGTCTCAGCTCTCCTGGCGTCGCCCTCCCACGGTAATCAGCCCCAGCTGGGCCCTCCCTTCCCGCGTCTGCTCAGTAATTGCCAGGCGCAGCCATGGGGGATGGAGGGCGCAGGTGAGGATGGCCAGTCTTTCAGGCCAAGAGAGCAGCTTGTGCAGAGGCCCGGAAGCAGAGCTGTGGAGCTGTGCAAGTGGAGGGCGGGAGGTGAGGGGTGGAGTGGGTTAGGAGAGGCTGGGGAGGCTGCCTGTGGTGCGGTTGAACACCCGGGATTTGGGAGTAGGGTAGGGGCAGCCACACGACGACAATCTCTCCCGCCCCAGTCCTGCAGCTGACCAGCGACAGCAAGACCTTCTGGAGGGTGGACGAGGAGCTGAGCTGGTCTGAGGCCCTGGAGGACTGCCGGCAGCCCCACGCAGACCTGGCCGAGCTGCAGAGCGTGAAGGACTGCAGCAACATCAAGACCCTCTGTGCCCTTACCAGCAGCACCGCGGCCTGGATCGGCCTCTTCTTCGACGTGCGCCTTGGGGGCCTGAGATGGTCCAGAGGCTCCACCTTCAGCGAGCCAGCGTGGAGCTCGCCGCCGTTCTTCGAGGAGGGTCTCTGTGCCACTCTGTATTCAGTCGCCATTTTCCCAGCCTGGGGGCCGCCTCGTGCACTGCTCAGAAGCCTTTCATCTGCTACTACGGTGTGTTCAGAGTCATATTCTGGGCCTGGTCTTCCTCCTAGGGTTTTGCTTCTCAAGAGTAAATGAGAGAGAGAGAGAGAGAGTGAGCGAGCCTTGGTCTGTCTCAAGCCTTTCAGAGGATAACTATCAGCTTAACGCTTTTTTGCTACATTCTTCTCTGCCGCCTTTGTTTCCATCTCTTCTGTCCCTCATTCCAAAGGCTCCATCAGAGAAACGGGTGTAAATCAGGGTAGTCAAAAAGTAAAATCGGAAATTTTCCGCTATGTCCCCTGACAATTAAGGATGTGGGGAAAGAGGAAAAAGAAAGGGAGGAAAATGGAAAAGTCAGGTTGGGGATCCATTTGCGTCTGTGCAGAAACCAGAGCAGGGTCCAAGGTCTCTCTCCTCATTAAAGTGTGAGGTGGCTTTGTCTCGCGGGGCTGGGGGAATGTGGAACAGCCACTCTCTGGGAGAACCCCTGCTTTGGGGAGGTAGGTGGGTGCCCCTCTGCAGAAAAACCATTTACTCAATGCACATGGTGCCGGCTGTTGGGGAACAGCCCCCCCATCCTTGTCCCCTGGCTGGCTCCTCTCTGCCCAGGCAACCCATGCCACTGACCGTTGTCTTAAAGGTGCTGAGATCACACGAGGGATGGTTATAGACAGCACGCTCCTGATAAAAAGTGCCAATTTCTGCTTTTCTCTCAGTCAGCCAAGGCACACCCCAACTCTTCAAATAGGGGTATGGGGGACCAACTCGACGTGTCCCCAATTATCTGCACACCATGGTTGTCACGGGGCCTTGAAATGTAGCCCAGGGTAGCCTAGGTTTGATCTTGCAATTCCCAAGCCAGAAAAGAGATTTTTCCAGGAGTGGTGAGTATGCCGGGGTGGGGATGGGAGGCCCCTTGAAGGAAGGGCTGTGTGTGCGGGGCTCTCCCTCACTCCCCCTGGAGTCTTTGGACTCCACCCAGACGCGTCCTAACTGCATCCACTTCTCTCCAGCTCTGCAGATCCACACACCAGCACAGCTCTCCGTGGCATCTGCCCGGACCCCCTCTCGTCTGTTCTGTACACAGTGAACTCTTAAAAATGTAAATCAGACCAGTTTGCTTAAACACATTCAGTAGGTTCCCTTAGCACTTAGAATCACTTCCTTTTTGTAGCCAACCCAGCCCTGCTTGAGACCTTTGGCCTCATCTCCTATTTCTCTCCCTGGCCCCACTGGCTGCTTTCCACTCCTCAAACACATGTGGCCCCTTCCTACCTCGTTGCAAGGCTGGCTCCTTCTCATATTCTCTTCAAGAACAAAGATCTTGTTGTCTTATACCTGCTATTTTTCCAGGGCCTATGATAGTGTCTGTCACACAACGGGTGCTCAATATATATATCTATTTATGGACTACACGTAGATAGGAACAAAGGAGCCTCTCTACCCTGGAGCTCCGTTTCTCCTGGCTTCAACTTGGCGGTTCCCGGTGCCCGCAGAGCAAGCTGGGCGGCTGCACTCCCGCCCCATAACATGTGGCCCGTTTCACAGATCCTGCCCTGGAGCCCCACACCCTCCTGGAACCGGCTCTCAGCCTGACCACCTCTCCAAAGCCAGGTACACACCCAGGGCTCCAGGGCTCCGCCTTCCCTTGCACTTGTTCACCTGGACCAGCTGGCTTCCCCCACCCCTGCCTGGCCCAGGGATCCCCTGGCTTTGCTGGGGGGCCCTCAGGCTGACACCCAAGCAGAAGCTCAATGCTTTTGTTATTCAGCTGGCCCTGGGGGGTGGAGGTGGGGTGGTGGGGAGGAGCCGGGGGAAGGTCTCCAACCAGTCCAGGCTGCATCCCAGAGTCTTCTGGTGCCCCTACCCTTGGCAGCTTGGGGGTGGGGGGCAAGGGTAGCACCTCTCCACAGTCCAGGCCCATCCACCTGGTGAGGGGGATATTACTGCCCTGATATTTTACAAAGCGTTTCTTGGTGTCTGGTTAGAGACATTTCAAAGGAAATTCACTCCTCAGCCTGCTTTGTAGTGGAACATGGCGCTGGGAAGATAGCACAGGCTTCCGAGGACGGCGGACCTGCATTTGAATCTCGTCCTGCCACTTAATAAGGCATGAGTTTGGGTAAGTCATCACCTCCCCGAGTCTCCTTTTTCTCCTCCGTAAATGAGCGTTAATAACATCTGCGTCTCAGGATTATAGTGAGGATTTTAAAAGATGATGTGTGCGACACGCAAAGCCCAGGGCTGGCAAGGACTAGGTGCTTAAAAAAGGGTCGCTTTAAAAGACCAGTTTAGATAGGGAACATGAGGAAAATATCAGGCAAATCTTGACGGGACTTTGGTGAGCAGGCATGTGTCAGAGAGTTTGGGAGGCCCTATTTGACTCTGCGGATGTGATTCCCAATTTTGCAAACAGAGGTGCTTCCTTTAACAGGTCTCTGGAATCACTCCCTCAGGTGGTACCAAAGCACCTCCTTTCCAAACTTCCCTTGTTTAGAATCACAGATGCTTGTGTGCTGCAGATGAGACAGGCCTGGCCAGGGGCAGGGCAGGAGGGGGCTGGAGGTAGAGGCTGTGAGAGGCTGAGTCTTGGTCTGAGCTCCACCAGAAGTCAGGGCTGCCACTGACCAGCAGGTGTGCCCCTCGCCAGGCTCACCTCTTGTCCCTGGCTCTCCTGATGGTGTGAGCCCGAGACTATCAGACACTCTCTCTATCAGGAGCCGGGAGCCTCCTGAGAGCCCGTGTGGCAGGCACAGACCCTGGAAACCACAAATGAGGCTGATTCCAGACCAGGATCGTCCCATCTCCCTCAACCTCCCCGCAGAGTTTAACCCTACCATTTAATTGAGTGTTTAATATTTGCACACACTGTGGTAAATCATTTGTATACGTGGTTTCATGTAATCCTTTAAACGAAATACATTTAGGTACTATTACTATCCCTGTTGTAAAGATGGAGAAACTGAGGCTCAGACTTGACTTGTAAGGCCATACAGCCAAGAGGAGAGTTCTTAACCCCTGCCTTTCCTAATGAATGGTCTTTCCCCCAGCTGCTGCTATGATAGCTCATTCATTCTCCCAGTCTGGTATTTAGTCTGCCTATAAACTTGTGGGTTTGATCAAACCTAACACCTGAGGATGGGGAACAAGGGCAGGGCTCAAACCAGGGCTCTGTACTGGGGGCGATGAGGGCTGAGCAGGCAGAGATCCCAGACCTCAAGCCTGTGGTCTCTACATTCTTTGCCCGCAGCTGAGGTTCAGATCGGCAATCTGAACTTCAAGCGATTTGACCAAGAAAGGAAGCGGCTGGCAGCTGTGAGGTACTGCCGCAGACACCACACAGACCTGGCTGACCTGCAGACAGTGACTGAGGAGACAGACAATGAGGCCTTGAAATCCATCATGAGTAAGACTGAGGCCTGGATTGGCCTCTACTTCAGTGCGGCCTCTGGGTCTCTGAGATGGTCCAGCGACGTGGGTGCCAGCGTCCCGACCTGGCTGCAGGTGCCTGAGTTCGGGGCAGGACTGTGTGGGTCTCTGCAGCTACTGGAGCGTCTCCCCCAGAATTTCTGCAGTGGCCTGCTCTTCCCTGAAACCCTTCATCTGCTTCGATAGTGCGTGACAGTCGTCCTCGCTGCCCCTTGACCCACCAAGGCTAGGCTGGGATGGGAAATGGGTTCTCTTGGCAGCCGGAGGTGGTGAGGATACACCTAAGGAAGTATTTCTAGATTCTAAGGGAAGCGGAGTTCTGGTACAGCTTTTAATTTAATTCTGGGGCATCTTTAAAGAATGGAACGCACCCCGTCTAGCCTCAGGGCATTAGCAATTAGCAACAGCAGTTACTTATTGCGCAATAAAGATGTTAAAAGTGTGGGCTTTGGAATCACTTTATCACTTGCTAGAAATAAGGTGAGCGGCATCTCTGAGCCTCATTTCCCTCAACTGGAAAAAACAAAATGGTATTGATGACGCACCTCATAAGATGGCTTTGAAGAATGAATGAGAATAAATATAAGGGACCTAGTAGAGACCCTGGCACAGAGTAAGCACCCAAAAGATACTAGCTACTGACACTGTTGTCACCAATCGCATGGGAACCAGAGGCTCACCTGGTTATTCTGGATCTTGTGTGTGAAACGTCTCCTCAGCAACAGACTTCATCCTGCCTTGTCATTTCCGTCTCTCCTCTCTTTCCTCCCTTCCTTCTTTCTTTCCTTCTTGCTTGTATCAGCCTTATTGAGATATAATTCACGTGCCTTTAAAATTCACTCTTTTGAGGTGGCCAGTATAGTGAGATTTCGTACATACCCAGGTGGTCCAATCATCACTACTATCTAACTTTAAGACATCTGTATCACCCCCAATAAGAAACTCCTTACCCTTTAGCAGTGACCCCCCCCCCATTCTCTCACACACTCAGCCCTGGCAACCACGAATATACTTTCTGTCTCTGTGGATTTGCATATTCTTGGCTGTTTTCTTTTTGTATTCTGGATTTGATGAGAATCATGATCCTTATCTGTAAAATAGGAACAATGGTTCCTCCCTTGTTGTGAGGAATAAAGATTGTGAACATACCTGTCCTGTGACAGGTGCCCTCCTGAGTTTGGCTCCTGTGGCGGGAGGCTGGTCATCAGTGTCTGGTTGGACCTCTCACAGGTGTGTCGGCCGTGGCAGACCTGGGGGTGCTGTGTCCCCCCTTATCAGCCCTGCCCTCACATTCACCGGTGGTGTTTTCTTGCAGACCCCACCATTGGACACCGGGAGTCAGCAGCCCTCCCTCAGCTCTCCTACACACCCTCCTCAGAAGTGACCATGGGGACAATGCCCAGGCCAAGTACCCTCCCCTGTTTTCTGCTCTTTGTGGGTGCTTTGAGCCTGTTCTTGGCTGGATTCTGGGGTCTCCAGGGCCTGGGAAGTGGAGAGGGTGGCCTGGATGCAGCAGCACAGGGTGGGTCCCATGGGGATCCTCCCCAAAGGGCCAGGGAGGGGCCAGGAAAGAGGCGAATCAACAGGGTGGTGACCATGGGCCACTTATGGAGAGGGATTTCCCTGGGCCCCCGACTCTGCTGGGCCAGCTGGGGTTTGGAGGAGGAGGACTCGGTCACCATCAACCTCCTTCCTTGAACTGGACCACTGGACTTGCAGCTCCCGGGCCAGGGGACCCAAGAGAGGTTGTGCAGTCTCCCAGGGGAGGTGATGAGGGCCTGGCCTGGGAGAGAGATGGGAAGACCCCTTCACTGCCCAGTTGAGCAGTGCTTCTGAGGAAAAATCATCAGAGAGGCCTCTGAGGTTCAGCATCCAGAGAGGGAAGCGCAATAGAGGGCCAGACAAATCCCTTTCAATTTGGGGCTTTTCTGGGAGGAGAGAAGATGAGAGATGAGTTGTGGGGACATGGCTGGGAATGACAGTGATAGTGTTCCTTCAGCATCTTTAAATTCCTGAAACATCTTCACAGCTATTGCCTCATTTTGCTTCCCATGAGGTCTAGGATAACTGAGCGCAAAAATCACTGTTCTCCTGGCATCTTTACAGATTCCTGCATCTGACAACGGTATTATTGCCTTTTTGAGGACACAGAGAAGTTAGCGGGCTTGCTCATAGTTGCACAGAGCTTTATTCATGCCAGGGACAAGAGGAAAAGGCAGGGCCTGTTCTGAAGGAGCTGACAGCCAGCTGGGAAGAGGGCTTCTGACAGGCAGTGTTGCCTGTGTAGTCACAGGCATGGTGGGGACACAGAGAAGGGGATTGTCCCCGCTCCTGTAATTAAACGAGGATTTTCTGGAGGAGGTGATTTCGAAGTTAACTTGAAGAGGGAGTGGAGGGGGTCGGGGTGCGTAGCGCTGAGCGTGGAGGCCCGGGTCCTGCAGGGGTGGGGTCCCTGTGAGCTGCTAAGGAACGCGGCTCTCCCCCTGGAGGCAAAAGATGAGGTTGAGAAGCGGGGGAAGAGCCTGTTTTCTGCTTCCCATCGAGGTCTCACCTGGCCCAGGCCGCACCTGGCGGGGTCAGGAGGCCCTCCCTGCTTAGCCCTGTCTGCGGTGGGTGTGCAGGGCCGGGCGCGGAAGAACCGCCCGGCCGCTGCAGGGCCCTGGAGCCCCGCGCACCAAGGTCCCGCCCCCCCACCGGCCGCTCGGCGCAGCGGGCCCCACGGAAGCTTTCTTCTCTCTGGCGTAGGGACCAGCGCTGGCCCCGCGCAGGGTCCGGCTGCGGCGGCGCCCCCCGGGTCTAACACGTCCAGCCGGTCCCGCAGCGCCGAGCTTCTGGGGAAGGAAGAAAGCACCTCGGAGCCTTCCGGCTCAGGGAGCTCGGCTGGGCCCCAGAGAACAACGGCGCGCCGGGACGGGGTAGCTCTGAGCCAGGCCGCACGCCCGGAGACCGCCGGCAGGCCGCCAGAGCTTGAGACAGGTGCCCGCCCACTCGCGTCGCTGGGGGTTGGGGACACCGCCCTGACGCCTGGGTTTTCCTTTGGGGAGACCAAGCCCTAGTGTCCATGACCCGGCCAAAAGTCTGGGAGGTTGAGGTGGTGAGAGTATGTGCTGGGCCACATCTCCCGGCCCTGGGTGCATTCCAGATCACTCCATGGGGGATCCTAGAGCCAGTTCATCCCCTCATCCTCCCCCTAGATAATAATTTAGGGTGGGGCGATCTAGGGGAGAAAAACCTATCTTTGGCTAGAGGAGTCTTTCAGCCAAGGGTTGCAATGCTGGGTCTTCTACTTACTGTGTGGTCTTAGGCAAACTTCCTAACCTCTCCGAACTTCATTTTTCTCATTTTTAAAGTGAAGAAAAACACCAAAATGTCAAGAGGTATCTTTCAGTGCCTGGCATCAATGAATCGTAGTTGTTACTATTCTAGTCTCAATTCAGTAGTGAAATGTTTAGTGATTCAGTCTCCCATCTGTCCTTACCTTATACAATAGACAAGGTTGGCCTCAGTCTCATTTTATTAATTATAAATGATTATGAATGATCACAATCATGAACTATTGAGATTGTGAAATCTCACAGGGCAGGGACTGTCTTATGTTTTATGCCTCTTTATATCTTTCCCAGGCCTAGAATAGTGTTTTGCTCACTGGTAGATGATTTAATTCAACAATCATTTCCTGAGTACCTGTTTTGAACAAGGCAGTGGATACCAAGATGAGCAGAACCTGTGTCCTGTTTTTAAAAGAGCTTAGTCTAATAGGGGCTAATAGAGACAACCAGGACAGCTTAATTAGTGCTGCCACAGAAGGGTGAACCAAGAGCCTTGGCAAGAAAATGACTCATTTATTCTGCCTGGAAAGGTGGTGGTAATTGGACAAAAGGTAATGGGGATTTCATCAGGCAGCAAAGGCTAGAAGGTTCTTCATGGCAGAGGGGACAGCACGGGCAAAGATAGGTAGATGTGGAAATGTGTGGTTTGGGAAAGACAAGCAGTCTGATGTGACTGGAGTGTCGGTCACATATTTGGGAAGGAAGCGGCAGGTGATGAGGGGAAAGAGACTGAGGCCATATTCTGAAGGACTGGATCCTGCAGTCAGCACAGCCATCAGAGGTTTTTAGCAAGTGAGCAAAATGGTCAGCTCTGTAGTCAATAGAAGCAAGGTGGTTTTAATGACATGGGGCAATGCCTGTATCAGGATGCTAAAGGAAAACAGACGATTCAACATTATACATAGAACACAGTCACAATAATGTTGAAAGGAAACATCAACCTATACTTGGGAAAAAAAGATTGGAAAGAAATGTGTGAAAATGTTCACAATGGTTAAATTCAGGCAACAAGAATATGAGTGTTTCGCCCCTTCTGTGCTTCTGGATTTTACAAATTTATTCATTTCACTGAAGAAATGTACAATGCTTTGGGTGGAGTAAGAAGGGGGCATTTTGGAGAGGAGATACAGGAAGTGTATGTGTGGGGAAAGACTTGCACAGTCCAGGAGAGTGGAACCGAGGCCAGATCTGGAGCAGTGGAGCAAGGAGGGACTTGAGGGAACTGATTTTACATCGTTTGCAAGTGACATTAATTGAAGAAATATAAATACAAACACATTTTTTAAAATGCTCAGCTTTGTTCATTGAATCATAGCAATGCAAATTAAGAGCAAGATGCATTAAAAAGTTCTTTGTTTTAACTTAGCAAGTTTGGCAAAGATCTGGGGTGATAATGCTGATAAGAATGTGAGGAAATCAGCACTGTCAGACACTGGATAGCACAGTAAACTTGTGCTACCATTCTTGCAATGCCTGTTAGTTCCAAAATGTGCATACTCTTTCATACAGAAATTCTACCCTTGGAAATTTATTAAGGAAATAATAGTACAAGGTGCACATACACATATATACGTGTTCTCCACACACAGGTTGTTTGTTGCAGCATTGTTTATTACAGTGAAAAACTGGAGGCAGTCTAATGTCCGTTGAAAGCAGATTGATTAAATAAGTTATGGTACATTCAGTGAAATACTATGCAGCCTTTAAAGAGAATAAGGTAGATCTCTACGCATTCAAATTAAAAAATTCAAGTGTGTGAAGGATATTCTATAGCAAACTGTTAATAGTGGTTGTCCCTGGGTCAGGTGAGGGGATACTTTTGCTTAAATATTTTACAGTAATATATCAGAAGAACAATATGGTTCAAATATTCCATATTTGAAAAAAAAAAAAAAAAGACATCTGCAAGGCACTGACAGGACTTTGGTGACTGAACGTGACAGCAAGTGAGAGGGAGTAAGGGAGCAGCTGGAGAGCCTCAGTAGACGGGCACCATAAAGGGGGTGAGGAGGCTGCTGGGGGAGGCCGAGCTTGGTTTTGGAATATGTACTTTGAGTTTGAGGTGCTACCCCTTGATGGAGAGGTTGGGGGTTCCTGGGTGCCATGGTGGGGGCCCTGTGTAGCTGGCAGACTACATAAGGGCACTGGGCCTCTTGGGGTAGGAACTGCTGAAAAATAAACACTCGGTCCTGAGGAGATATCTTATAATATTGCTAAGCCCCACAAATCCTGGTATCAGAGACACGTTATGAGAGATGATGATGTAGCTCCCGGGTACATGAACCTACGGAGGTAAGTGAAGGATTGGCAGGGACTGAGCGTCCCACCCCAGATGGTTTCTGCAGGATGGTGGCTGCCCGTGCCTGTCTTCTAGCTCAGGGGCAGTCACCAATCTCAGACCACCTTGCTCCTGGCTGTATTTGCAAGAACTCCTTGATTTTCCCCTCTTGTAGCTGTGACCAGTGAAAGGAGTGGCACCGATATGACAGATGCAGCTACTGCCACTCAGGCCCAACATCTGAGCTCATCTAATCACCCAGATTCTAAAGAAAACACTCTAGCACCCAAACCAGGTAACTGCTTCTGGTTACCAAGTTCCCACTCTTAACGACCAGGCAGTTAAATCTGGACAGCCACTCCTTAGCATAGGGCGCTCAACACTTTTTTGTGAAAGACAGCCTGAAATGGGAAGGGAACAAGGATGAGGATTCTAGAGTTGGTTGGCTCCCTGGTGATTGTGAAAGCTTGGGGAGCATGTTTCCTTACTTCAGAATCTCCTCTTTCTCATATGCAAAAGGGACGTAGTAAAAACAACCCTGCCTATATCACAGGGTTGTTTCAAGTACCCAATGAGGTAATTATGCAAAGGTACTTTATAAACTATAAAATGTTGTACAGATATAGAGTGGTCCTATTATGAGGCTGTAGTTCCTGTGATCACCACATTCATGGCCAAAGGCTGAGCCTGTGTATAGGCTCAGAGAACTTAAGAGTTTTCTGGGGTACAGTTGGCCTTTACAAATGTGGGTCCAGGGAAGAGGTGAATATTTTCAGCATGGTGTGGGATATTTACTCAACAGATTTATTAAAACGAAGAAGCAAGAATTCCCTGGCAGTCTAGGGATCGATTCCTAGCCGGGGAACTAAGATCCTGCAAGCTGCGTGGCATGCCAAAAAAAAAAAAAAAAAAAAAAAAAAAAGAAAAAAGAAAAGAAAAAAAAAGGGAGAAGGAAAATACTGAGGAGACAGAAAAGAACAGAATTGCCCGAGGGTGGCCAGGATATGGGAGGAGAGCAGTGGTTACTCCACTCATGAGACTCTTTCCTGTCAGCCACTAGCTGGTTGTGGCTGAGCATTTTTCTGTCCAGCAGTTTCTTCTTTTTGAAATCCTAAATCACCATGTAGCATCTATGGTGTCCAGGGGGCACTCCTGACTGCCAAGAACTTGAAGTGTTCAAATGGCTACGAGATAATTTCCCCTGAGCCAGGTAGTACTTCCCTTTTCAGGGCAACTCTTTGGAATCCTGAAAGCAGATTTTCTCATCCCAGTTCTGATGAACCCAGAAGACATGAAAGACCAATTTTTGAGTGAGGCGAGAAACTTCCCTGTCCTCTAATTTTGATCAGTCAGGTGACTTGACAACGCAAAGCAATCCTGTCAAAGCCAATACAGGAAGAGAAAAAGCTTTGGAAAATTAGCTCATCTGTTCCCATTGTCACCATCCTGGCTCATGGTGACAGGTTGGTTCACGTGCTCAGATCTTTTCTTACTCTCTCCATTTTTCCTGAGCTCTTAAAAAAAAATCAATACAGCATAGTCAGAAGGACCTAAGTTTGGGTCTTGGCTTTGAGCTTATTAGTTGTGTGACCTTGAGCAAGTAACTTAATCTTTCTGAGCCTCAGTTTCCTCATGAATTAGGAACAACAGTACCTAACTCATATGGCTGGTATTATGACAAAATGAAATATTTCATAAAAAGTGCTTAGCAAAGAAGTACTCAATAAATATTAGCTATTATTATTATCAAATTATTATTCTGAATATACATTTGTTCCAGGCATTTTTTTTCCCCTCTTGTTTTTTTAAAGTATTGTGAGATGAGAAGATTGTGAAGAGGAAGAATTATTCCTAAATATTGTGACAAAAGCCTCAAGCTGATTTTTGAATATGACCTAAAGGCACATTTTTCAGTGGTATCAGATAATAATCATAAGATGTCAGAGCTAGAGAGTTCCTCATAGGCCATCTAGCCAAAACCATAATTTTACAGACAAGGAAACTGATTGGCATTAATCTGGTAGCTTATTGCAATTTACTCATAGGCCAAAGAAATAGCACCCAGGCAATTCATTCTAAAATTTCACAAACTGAAGTCTCTAGGAAGAACAGTTTGTGTGTGTGTGTGTGTGTGTGTGTGTGTGTGTGTGTGTGTGTGCGCGCGCGCGCACGCGCGCTCCCGTGCACATGCATGCACAAATGCCTGCCAGGCAGCAGGGAGGGAACTGGAGAGCTTTCGGTGCATTTTGCTGTTGAAGAACAGGTGCAAATGATGCAATTTGGCATCTGATACATTTTTTTGTAAACGTTCAAGTAATAAGACTGCAGTGCTGAGTATTAAGTCTACAAAAGTCAAGAACCGTTTTTGTTTTTGTTCTTGTTTGGCAGGGGAGGGTTACCAAACCAGAAACCATCTACCTTTTATTTTAAATTAAAACCAATAATGGGAAAATTGGGGTCAAGATGGGGAATTCCAGCTTCTGGTCACTTTTGTTGGAATATAGCTATCTCATATTAATGGCGAGAATTTCTACCTCACAGATATAAAGGATGGAATTGGTGGGGACAAGGTAGAGTATATCATCAGCTTTAGTAGCATTTACTGATAAAATCTGAAATAGGAGGCAAACAAAACACCTATAGCCAACTTATCCCAGTTCCATGGATGGGAACACAGAAAACATTGTAACACACACTCACACAGTGCTCAGAGAGAGATATGGACTAGTGGTTGTTAACCCTATCTGAACTTAGAATCCCGTGGGGAAGGTTAAAAAAAAAAAGCCTGGCCCAATCCTTAGAGAGATTCTATTTAATTGTTCAATGGTGGGTCTAAAGGGGCATCTCTACTCTTATTTTTTCAAGATCCCAAGTGATTCTGATGAACAGTCAAGACTGAGAATCCCTGATTGTCATTCGTTTTAGTCTCCTTTGTCATTAAACATTTTTTGTCTGCTAGGGGTGGTGGTGGTGGTGACCTAACAAACTTGATTTCTGTACTTTCCTATTGGTGAAGGTGCTAACGACAAAAGGCAGGTAGCTGCAGGGAGGCTAAGAAAAATAAAGGGTATGGCTGGACATAAAGGGTAGGTGGGTGGACAGTTAAGGGCTAAGATGACTAGGAGGTCACAAGATAGCATCAACAACAGTTGCTCTCTTTTTGATGTTTCAGATCCAAGAAGTCTTAAAGCTTACATTAGGTCATGAGCAATTCAGATTGAAATGGGTTGGCTTTGAAGTAAACAAAAAAATAGCACATGTCTACTGTGACCTGGAGTCTTCTCACACAATTTTCTCTGGATTTTGAGTGAATTTTAGTTTTTAAATTCATAGTAAAACAGAAGTAGAAGTCACTAGATATGTGAAGAGGCTAACTGGTGGAATTTCAGACCTATACTTAGCCTGTAAGAAAACTACTTATGGGACCTGCATCCTGGGGTTTTAAAGAATGAAGGTAAGCAGAAGATGGGGGTATTTGGAAATAACCTCAAGAATTACAAGCAAACAAGGCCCCAACTAGACAACAAAAATCCTGAAACAAACCACATTAATCTATTGGGGAATTAAGAGAGGATAGTACTGGTCTGGAGAGCTGAGTGGGGCCATACTTTCAATAAAGTGGAGGACATTTTCTTCACCAGTCACAAGCTAGTAAAGAGATTTCCAACTCTCCAGAATGAGGAGCTCTCTAAGGGTGTTACTACAATACAATATGTGTTAATGCTAGCTCTTTGTCCTACAGCTAAATATTTTTTACCTGTAAATTGGGAAATTCTAAGACGCGTTGTTCTTAATGTTAAAATTTACCTTCAGAATAATGTTCCTGCATACATTTTGTTTCTGGTTTTTCTCCAAGTGTCCTAATTACCCAGGTAACATGCTAGAAGTCAAACAGTAATATGTCAAATACAGTAGCAACTTTAGTCTGAAATGTTTAAAGTTAAAGTTTATTTGTATTCTTTGTAGGAATATCAATAAAAGACCTCAAACGTATCTATATCTGTACATGTACAAGAACCGTCAAAAATTATTCACAGAACAAAAATAAATCTTCTTTTAGAACAAACCCAGGTAATGAAATGCAGATATGGATCTCACATATGGAACAATCTAAGTGCCACTAGCACAAAAATATGGCTTTAAAAATAAAATAAAATCTTGGGTTTTTTCTAACGTGTATTTCTCTTTCTTGAAATAAAAAATAAATTATTTAGAGCTATCATTGTAAAATAGTCATGTGTATTAACACACTCTTATTAAGGCCCTGGAGATGAAAAACAAAATCAAATTTAGAAGTTCCTCACAGGTGTGATTCAGGTGAATGGGCTGCTGTCTGCTTTGAGTTAATTTTAATGTAACTAGGAAACGTCTAAGCACCAGTCAAAATTTAACCTGTACTATTTATTTCAAATTTTCTGCAGGATAGTGGTCAATTAGTATTTAACCTTTTGGTGAACTGGGACTTGAAATTTTTCCCTTGGGAGCTTAGAAGTGACATAAATATGATAGTTATTCTTAAATATTTGTAGCCCCACACAATGATCGAGGCCCCTAAAACACAGCTTCTGTGGAAATCTTTCTACAACAGATATATCTGGTTTTAAATCCCAAACTAAAACATTTCCTAGGGAAAAACAAGGGCACTGAAAAATAAGAACTGAATAGGAAATTAAAATGCATGCTGAAATCTGGACACAAAAGACCACTTGGCTTTCCTTGGGTGGCTCATCGCCAAGCCTTGCTGGGTTGGTTCCTCAAACACCTGATGATTAACTGATCAGGAAGCAAACCTATTTCTTTCTGTATCCTACTGTCGCATCAGTGATATTCAACTTTCTTTCTGTGACTCCCCAAGGTATCAATAATGATATCTAGGGTTCTTGAGACAATGTCAAGCCAAATTTCAAGTCACTTTAACTTATATATACATATAACACATATGGTACATTTTAAAGAGGAAAGAACCACTGTCATAAAATCTAACAAAGGAGAGCATAAAATCTAAAAAATCTCAAGGAAGTTTGGGAATCACTGCTCTATAAGATGGATTAACATTCAGAAAAAGGAAGCCCTAGGGATCGTGTGTTTTGTGTGGGTACCCACATGTTGTCTACAGAAACGGCCTTTCTATATATCTATGTATTTCGAGATTGGGCAAAGGATATAAATCCTCCTGTTTCCTTGAACCGTCGGGCTATGGAGAAGGCTGCTGTGCATTAGTCCCCTTTTGGATCATGTATCTTCCTCAGGTTCTTTTACTCCTCATAAGATATTTATTCTATCTCATGCAAATTTCATCACTTTTGTCCTTCCTAAACTCAAGAGCATTCATAACTGGGTCATGACAGAATGCTTCTAGAACTAATAACAATCACTCAAACACAAAAAGATTCTATTTAAAAATTCAACACCCCAACATATCTTGCTTTTAAAAAAAATAGCAAAATAGGTCCTTTCCATCGACATATTGATAAAAACAAAGTATCCCAGGGCTTCCCTGGTGGTGCAGTGGTTGAAATCCGCCTGCCGATGCAGGGGACACGGGTTCGTGCCCTGGTCCGGGAAGATCCCACATGCCGCGGAGCGGCTGGGCCCGTGAGCCATGGCCACTGAGCCTGTGCGTCCGGAGCCTGTGCTCCGCAACGGGAGAGGCCACAACAGTGAGAGGCCCACGTACCACCAAAAAAAAAAAAAAATAAAACACAAAGTATCCCAAATTCTTGGCCCTCAGGTAAGGGGTGGGAAGGCAACTATTTACTGTTGAAGCGAGCAGGAGACTTCACTATCAGACTTGAAAAAGGGAAGGGGAATGGAGAAGAAAGCCCTTTTGGTTTTCCATAATCTGTAGAAGGTGACCCCCCGAAGGTGAAAACACAGGGAAGGTATGGTGTGGGCTCCAGAGCTGCTGAGTCAGGCCCAGTGACAAGCCTAGTCTGGCGTCAACTCTAGTCAGGGTCACATGGGCCTTAGGTAAATCCCAAGCAGGGTTCCTTCCCCAAGTTCAGTCCCACAACCAGCCTTCTCAGAAACTCCAAACTGGATGTAACTGGAACTAAACCGAGATGGAAGGCAGAACAAACTGTAATCAAACTCACTTGATGGCAGCTGTCTTGCTCTGGGGCTTCCAAAAAAGCACTGCTCTCAACCCAGTGTACCTCTGAGGACAGAGTGAGAAACGAGGGTCGGTAGAGCTACAGATCCATAAATAGACTAATATCTAGAAAGCTTTACTTTTAACGTCAAGTTAATTCTCAAGGGCATACAGCAGTCGTAGACAGGAAATCCTACTTTTTCTTTCACTGTGCAACACCATTACAGGGAAAGGTAAAGGTAGAAGCAGACTAGAGAAAGCTAATTCTGACCAACTCAATGCCAAGTGAAAAGGCAAAGTTACAGCAGCATGATTACCTCATTTTACCACATTTCCCTTACAACAGACTGCCCTGGACCCCAACAGTATCTTGGTGATAGTGCCTGGATCATAGTAAGTGCTCAAGTGTTTGTCACTGTTACTTAGTTATAATCTCCCCTCCCTTTCATGGCTTGTATTGCAGAGACTCAGGTAATGTGATGACTTGAAGGAAACGTTACTCCTTTTTGCTGCTTCGGCTCAGAAAGCTTATTGCTCCAGTGAAAATAAAAGGGAAATATAAAGCTCTTTTCCTAAATCCTACCAACATGTGTCCTTGTTAATGGCCAAATCTGGTTGTCATCTGGACAAGCATTTTGCAAGCACTTCACTGGAATTCCAAATTCCATTCAGCCTTGGTCTATGCTGCACCCCACCATGTGGTGACGTGTTGGGTGTTAGAAGGAGTGCAAGACATGCTATCATAATCCACCCACTTCTCTTCAACCATACACCTCCTCCCAGCAAGAGAGGTATGCACTTATCTGGGCTGAAGAAAAGCCAATTAAGCAATACCTCCATAAAAATTATCAGCTGTTGCTGACTTTTTCCATACTTAGAAAAAAAACCTTTCGGAATAAGTTCTATAGACTGCAGCATTCTCTAAAGAAATACTCAGAAAAATATTCGGACAGGAATAGGTTCAAAGGATAATCTAAAATTTAACATCTGGCAACTACACTGAACTCCTAGCTTACCTCTAATTTTATTATTTGTTTACTCTTTTCTCTTCATTCACGATAACCTGATAATAGAGGGCTGCATAATCTATCCAAACATTTTGGGCATCTAATCTTCCAAAGTAGGCAGCCCTCTAAGAAGCTCCCATAATGCTGACAAGATGTACTGCATCCATCAAAAACATTTGATTTTGTGTCCCCCAACCCTCTAATATAGTTAGTTTATCAGTCCTCTGTCATCCGTAACCACCACCTGAGAGCTTCCAAACCTCATTGTAAGACATCACCCATGTTACACACTTAAGGCCACTGAAACCGACCATTCTTTTACCAGGTTTTCTGAAGACTTTTATAAAGAATGGCTAGACCTGAAAATAGCCACAAACAAGAACAGACCTATGTTTACATACCCTCTCCCCAAACACGAAGCACTACTTCAGAATTGGTAGTTTCTTTCCTATTAAAATAAGTCATTTGGCCACAGTGTGCCCTCAGCTTGGAGGGAAGAGAGAAGAATTTGTAAAATAATGATCACGGGTCAAGAAAATACACAAGTGCCAATACATGTGGGCATGAAGTCTGCAGATCAGATAAGCACACCGGGCAGCTCCTGATTTAGATCTCTGACTGGCTGAAACAGGAGTGTTACGAAGGGGAAATGTTTTAAAAGGTTGTGGCTTGGGGACCATGGTGAGGTTGCTGAGATGCAAGGCCCAACACAAAGACCCACCTGAGGGCAGTGCTTAAGAGGTCAGAATGCAAGCCTGGGGGTGCGGTGGAAATGGAGGCTTGGTGTCTCTGTCGGGACTTCACCCAAAAGGGGACACAATAAATGTTCTCTCCTCTCCTTATAAGTATTCTGTTATGTGGAAACACTCACTCCAGGTCTATGGCTTCCTCAGGTGGTTTTTTTCCCCCCCTCCTTTCTCCTTTTCCTTCTTAAAAAAAATTCCTTAAAGTTTATAATTTCAAATAAACATCATTAACTTACTTGAGAAATGTTGTAGCTTTCTCAATATAAACAATTGCTTAGATCTTGCTTAAAGAGATTCTAACCCCTTTAAATATTATATCCAACAGCATAGAAGGCAGGAACTTTTCCTATTTGTGCAGTTATATGTACATATGTGTGAGTATATGTGTATATATACTTGTAAATATAATGTCTGTTTAACTTGTAACATTCCATACTTCTGATAATCAAGGTTGCATTCAAGATGACATTTCACACCTCTGGAAAAAAGGAAGTAACTTAGCTTCCATGACTGTTTCTGTCCTACAGTAAAGCCAATGATGACAGCTAGTGAAACTGGGTTATTATTGCCAAATCTACAAAGATCATGGGAATAACAGCTGGAATGTGCTGTCCTCCCACTTTTAGTATTTTATTTTTCATTAAGGGTAATCATAACTTTTAAGAGAGCAATGCTTCAGAATTGGATTTCTTTTCCAAATTTTACTGAGGGGATTAGAGGAAAAAGCAATTTAAAAGTTAAAGATTGAGATAAAATTACCCTGCCCAGAGATCTGCTAGTACACTGGGTAAAATCTTTATCCCAAACCAAAATTATAACTTACAAATAGAAAAACATTTTTGATAGGAAATATTCAGAGATTCCTGCCATGGTATGGTATGGTTAGCCCTTTTCTGTATGGAAGAAAGGGTGTTTATTTCGGATGGCTTATGGACAGCATATTTGAATAACCTCTCCAGGGGAGAGTAAACCCTGTTGGTGATGACTGCTCCCACCATGGGGGAGGAAAGGGCAAGTGGGTGTGAAGATGCAGATGGTTTATAGAGACACAAATATTTATAGTTTTGTAAACTCTAAAGAGGAAAAAGAACAACCTTTATTACAACTGGGGTAAAAAAAAAAAAGCCCCCTATCTAAAATGGAAAATTCCCGTCTGCTACAGACAGAAGGAAATAAACATCAACAGGAGTTCAATAGAAATCACTCCTAAAGTCCAGTTTTGATACAACAGCTCTTATCTGTGTCCTCTGGAACAGTGTATCCCCAAATCAGATAGCTGTCCATCCAGAACCAGTCTTGGTTGATCAATGGGATAAACTGTTTTGTTTGGATCTCGGTATTTGCATGTTTTCCTAAAGGACAAGGGAACCGGAGTGGGGTTTTTAAACTGGCAGAGGAATCCCTGAAAAACTCATTCTGACAATGTCCTACTGCGGTCTGTGTGCTCTATCAGACAGACACATGGTCTCTACCAGCTGAGCCGCCAGGCTCATCTCTCATTCACCTGTGGCTCCTACTTTGCCTCCTCTAACAACTGCAGTGCTTTCAACAAGAGGACAACAATAATAAAAATAGCAATAATTAAAAAGGTAATCTACATTATTAACTTCCTTTGGGTATATTACAGTGGTATTTTCTGTACATGGCCCAGAACTAAGTTCCCTATGTACACAGAGATGGTGGGGGGGTGGGGGGGGGTCGCGGTGGGGTGAAGCGTCGACCTTGGAAGTCTTAGCCTTATGCCCTGAAAGACAAGGTTCCTTTCTTCATTGGAGAGTTGCTCGCCACCCTGCTGTTCTGAAGTAGCAACATTCTGTAAACCTGGTGGGGCTGGGGAGAGGGCTGGGGATAGGAGAGCGGGGGCATTTCCTTCTGTCTCCTCCCACAGTCTGTTTATTCACAAAGCCCATCAGCAGCTGCTGTTTTTGAATTCACCATTCTCCGTGATGGAAAGCTTGGTGGGGTTGGTGGGGGAGATGCCATTGCGGACCTGCATGCTGTACCGCTCCTTCACTTGGGTCAGCGCGCTCATCAGTCTGGTGTTGGCCGAATCCAGCGACACGATCCGTTTTTCCTACAACACACCAATCATGGCTTTATTCTGGCTCCATGCAGGCAACTACACCGTAATATTCTACTGAATGACTGTTCTAATGCTTTCTATCAAACAGCAGTACACATGATGCTTCCCAGACAAATGGAACGTCTCTGCCTCTTTCTGCACCCTAGTCAGGCCAGCTTCCCCTGAGCCCAACGGGTCTGTGTTTATTTTCTCTCTTTTTTCCTTTCAGCATAGCAGGATTTGTTATTAATCATCCCTTGGGACCCTAGGACATCATGTAAAAATGACACCATGTGTTACGTCAGACTATGAAACAGAGGTGTCAAGCTGCCTTGCTGTATTAACTACTTTGGGTCAAAACTAAAACATGGGAATTAGGTGGCAAAGAAAGAAGCACCAGAGGTTTCATTTCACAGAGGAGAAGTGCATGTGATCTATGGGTTCTTAGACCCCGAAGGGGGTACATCAGTCACATTTGGAAAGAATTCACATGGTGCTCAAAACTGAAACAATACATGGTGGCAGTTTATAGTCACCAACAAAGTGAGGATGCAACAGCAAGAGGGGGAGAAGCAGCCAAAAGCTCAGACCAAGGGGTTATTTGAATATGGGAAGGGAGATGTGGCCAAAGGGGGATGCCAGAAACATAACACATGAAAACATACAGAGAACACAAGCTCCTAGACTCATTCCAGCTCAGAGGTACTCCAGGAAAGCTACCCAATAAGGAGACTGCTTTCATTTTACTTTTGAATCTTGGGAAAAAAAAAAAAAAGGCTTAGAACCAATATTTTGGAACCAAAGACTGTTGAATACACAAAAAAAACCAAGAGAAAAAAGAGGGAAAAAAATGGCAATCTAGAGAAAAGTAGGCTCATCTAAATGAAACAAAAATAAAAATCATCCCATCAAAATATTATCAGTCTCACAAAGACTAGGAGAGAAATCCTAATCTTAGCTTCACCAGCTAGGTAAATCATCCTAGAACCTTTCCTACATGAAGTTGCCATTTTTTAGAAAACAAGTTAACGCTGCAAAGGACAGTCTTTACCTACATCTATGATATCAAAAAAAAAAAGAAAAAAAAAAAAAAAGCATGTGAGGAACAATCCCCAAAGCCAAAAAGAGCTTTCCTACCCAGGGAGTGTTTTAATTTACTCAGGGAAAAGCATGGCAAGGATAGTCATGGTCAGGTTCAGAGAGGACATACAAGGGCTGAGGGTTAGATGCTATTCCTTGCTGTTACAGCATAGCTCCACAGGGCCGTGAGCAGCACTGCTCTGCCGGAAACGTGCTGCCCAAGGATGCAGAGTGAAGACCACTGCCCTGGGGGGGAAATTTAGGTAAAAGCATATGCAACAACAGCATCAAGTAAGGCTTCCCTTTAATCTCCTGCTTTGGGGGTGGGGTGGGGATCTGTATGGCAGCAGGGCTGGTGGTCACAGTTTCAAAAGTATGAAAAAAAACTACCTCACACTTGTTATTATTAACATTTTTTTTTCTTCCTTTCCCTGATGAAGAACTCAGGTGGTAAGATACAAAAAAATCAGCATTATTAACTAACCCCTAATCTAGCCGAAGATGCTTTTTACTTTGGGAAGGTAACTTGTTTTAAGGATAAGCAAAACTCAAAGAAAGAAAGAGCTACAAGGCTTTTAAAAAAATAATAATTAAAAAAATTACAGCCAGTGGAATTTACTGGGATAACAAGTATAGATCTTTTAAAAGTCAGTAAGTAAGGGTTGGCCAGTGGTTACCAGGAGAAAAGGGGTGGGAGCCAGATATGATGTTTCCCCCTATGGTTAGAAATGATCTCTAAGCAGAAAACCTGGTAATATCTAAAAATGATTAAAAAAGAAAAGATATTTCAGTATTACGATAAATTATAATGCCTCAATTCTAAGGAGTGCAGGATTCTCTAGGGTTGATCCAAAGAAATTAGGCATTCATGAAAAACTATTTGATTTTTAAAGGGTCAAACAAGGCTAAGAGTGATTGTATTTATTTATTTCCTGCAAGAGTAACAGCTGAAGTCAAGCAGCCCTTCTACTTAACAGTTGAAAGTTTCCAAGTGGGGAAACTCCCTTCTGTAACTCCCCCCACTGCCAACCTTTCAAAGTAAAACAAAAAATAAAAGAAAAAAAAAATCAAACAGGGACTTTTGAAAGTCAAGTTCAGTTGGCAAAAGATGGCCTTGACTTCTCCATTCTGCCTGGATTGAATGGCAAAGCAATCTAGTTCCTGCCTGACAGGAAGGATTTCAAGTGTGGGGAGTGCAGGAGCTGGAATGTGTAGGAGGCCAGTGCACCCGGCCAGGGCTGGGAACTGCTCAGCTAGAGAATGGACGGGTTACTTGCCTGTTTGCATAATCTCATCTCCATTTATGACCTGTAATTTAACACAGCGGAGATATCACTTGCAACAGTAACTAGGCAGCTGCTTGCTTCTCCTAGGAGGAAGTTCTCCATATGAGTCACATGGAGAGATCTGGGGTGTGTGGGGGTGCATGTGAAAGGTGGCACAGCCCCTGGTCTGATGTTTAAGAAATGGTCCCTTAGTACCATTACCAGGATCTCCATGGTGGTGCTACAAGGCCCAGGACAGGGTCACCAAGGGAGTACTCATCCTCTCCCAGTTCCAATAGAAAGTGGCTGACCCCGGTGGGGCCTTTGGAGCATAAACTGACTCGAGGAGATGGAGAGGCTGAGTTCAGGGACCAGGCTTGTCTGTAAGGGCACAGGGCTGCTGAGAGAGAAGATGGAAACCAGTTCGCTGGGTACCTGACCTGTCCTGTTTTGGGAAATGTTGGGCCTATCACTAGTATAAGGAAAACAATTCATTTCAGAAATATTTTTTAACTGCCAGTGGCACCAAGGCAGATGCCAGGGACATAAAAGTATGGGTTCCCTCACTGGGAAGCTTTTACCCCCAAACATGTCCTCATTCTATTAAATAATGCCAGAAGGGCTGCTCTGCTCCATCAAACACTTAAGATGTAAGATTTATCCTTTCAAAGGAAAAGTCATTTGTTACAAAAGACACTAAAGGATTTTCATAGTTTTTTGCTAGAATAAGATTTGAATGTATCAGTGAGACAACAGCTGGAATTGGGAAACCTTCCTTTTAAGGAGATTATAATTTAAAAAAAACAGTTTTAGTGTTTATCATCTGTGCTGTGCATGGTACAGTGGTTTTCAAAATGTGGTCCAGTGGATTCTCCAAGTGTTCTTTAGGGATCCATAGTAAGCCTCCAGTAGAAAATTTATTATACAGTAATAAATTTAGTTGAGAGAAGCCCTTGTTCTTGAATGGTCAGCAGGAGCAGCTGGAAAGCAACCTATGGAAGGTACCTCTGGTTCCACCAAAACAGTCCACAGAATCAAACCATTTGAAAACCACTGCCTGAAATATGGACCCAAACTGTTATCTAGTTTAGCCAGACCACAAGTCTGACATTGACTGATGCTCTGAGGAGAAGAGTTCTCCCATTCCTGAATGGTGACATCCTCATGTTAACTGAGAGAAGGTCCTTACTTTCCAGAGTTCTTGAGCCCTGATGAACCTGATTCCCTCCCTTGCTTTCACCTTCTACGCCTATGACTCCTGCTTCATACCCAGTCATCTTACCCTAGATGTCAAAATGGGGGCAGGGGTGGGGTAGAAATCTTCAGAAGCTAATGATGAGGTTGTCTTGACAGGCAACTGAGAAAGTGGACATACTGTATGCACAGTAGAGTAGAGCCACGTAGTCGCAGAGCCACGACTACGACACCCCCAAGCTCCCTCTGCTTAAGACCGGTTTTAGACAGCTGAAATTATTAAAACAGTCTGTATGATCTCATTAGAACTAAAATCTATTCGGGTGTAGTTGTTAATAGAACTCTCTCTGCTTTACACTGTCATATTGAAGATCCCAAAGTGAACACTTATCAACACTTGTTTTCCTGACTAAATTGCCTTCTTTATCCAGCCTGTTTCTCTTAAGCCTCTCAGATGAATTTTTACAGTGTGTCTGTCAAGAAGGCCTTGTCTCTGCTACCCTTCCCTCACCTACCTTGGGGACACCTAGAAAAGTTTAAAAAATGGACCAAGTAAGAACTTTCTTCTGATTCTTAGGAGGTCTAAATATCCAGAAACTGCAGAGTTCAAGGGTCCAAAATATTCTGGGAACCGTGCTGAAGAGACAGCATCACAACTCACACTCGACTTCCGGGTCTCGTGTATGTGAGGGAGTCGGAGGCCCATGACGCATTCTTCCCGTGCTGTGCTTTCAGCCTTACTCCCAGTTCCTTTGAAAAATAAACCCCATCCCATATTAGCCCTGTCAGGAAACTAGACTGGGGGTAAAATGCGTGTTTAAGAATACTGGGGGCTCTACCATAGACTGACTACTGGCTGATAAGGAGAGAAGAAAGTTGGACATAAAGTCCTTGCTCCCATTTTTATTTCGGAGCTTAGGGAAATGATATAGTACTTAAGGGTGAGAAACGCAAACCTGGCTGGGTGGTCTTCAGGGAGGTGATGCATTCAGTGGCCAGACCAGCCACATCCAAGCTGCACTGCCATTTGTTATTTGTTTCACTCTAAGAAATACAACCATGTTTTGCACTGATAAGACGAAAAAGGAATTAGAAACATTCCCTGCCTCCTGGGTTTTGCTCTGATCACTGACGTGAACCTGGGAGGGGGTGCTCTTGGCAGTCGTCCGTCATGCCATTATTATCACAGGTAGAAGCTGCAGTGAGCAGAGGCCCAGGTTCTGATTTCATCAACCAAAAGAGGCTCTCCAAGCACAGCGCCAACAGAGAAGGGCAGCCAAGCGAATCCCAGGCATCAACGGCAAATCCGGAACCAAAAGAATAACAAGGAAGGGTACCTTTTACAACCCTGTCTTTCCCTTGCAGCTAGACTACCGTTTGAGGCCAGAGGCTGATGGCACAGTGGACGTGACTGACAAGACTGTGAACATCATAGCCAAGCAATGGTCAGTGGAGGTCACAAGCCAGACACATGCAGTGTACTTTTCACAGGTACCCCCTTAGAGAATGCCCTCCTTTCCAGAAGGAAAGAAGTAAACCCCATCATGCACTAGGTTGAGATTTGTTGAGCAACTGCACTAAGCACGCTAAAACTTTGCTAGGTTAACAGACTTGTCACCAGTAAAGGAAAGAAAAGGGTCATAGAGGTCACAAAGAAACTCTTTTACTCTTCAAAAGGTAATGCTGAGAACTTTCCAGTGACCTATTGTCCATCATGTGCCTTGGCATTTGCAAGGGGTGGGAAGTCAGGAGATAACAGTTATTATAAACAAGTGCCTTCCACTAGATTAAGAATCTGCTTACCTGTGCATCAATTATTTTTTGCTTTGCATCGATAACTGCTTGCATCTCAGCATGATCCTTCTTCAATTCCTCTTCCACAGCCATTAGCCTAGAATGGGGTAATAAGGAGAGATCAACATCTTCAAGGAGGGAGCTGGCTAACATAGAGGACAAGAAACCCACACTCACGACAGCTCAGTACTGCCACTCCTTCCTAGTACAAGATCTGCAACCATGCTCTATCTTCTCACCCACCTTAGAAGAAGACATCCAAAGATGATTTCTCTACTGGGACTGGATTTTTACCTCCTCTGGAAAAGCATTCCTACAGTTATTATCTCCCTCTTTTCTATCAGTTCCTTTCCTCAGCACAACTTATTTCATCTTAAAATAGCAAACCAACCCACAAAAACCAAACCCTCTCTTAATCTTGTTACCTTGTAACAGCTGACCTTTCTCTTCCCCTGAACAGCTAAGTTTCCTCAGAGCGTACTCTACACATAGTAGGTCTACT